>NC_135531.1:185746135-186353479 GCF_045843805.1 Urocitellus parryii | reverse complement strand
ATCCACTGAACTTCTATTCTTTCTCTCCTCCCTTTGTTTTATGTTATCAACCACATATCAGATTTATCCCACTATTCAGTATATATCCAAATAATTTAAAATCAGCATACTACAGTGATGCAGCCACAATGTGTTTATAGCAGCACAGTCCACCTTGGAGATCCTGATTTAACTGGTATGCTGCAGCAGGAGCCTGAGTAATCACTGGAGTCACCTGGTGGCCCTACTGTGTAGCAGGGTCTGCTTGTTTGACCTGTCAATGTATCTGTCTCCTTCCTCAGCCCCCGCCAGAAAGGTTCTGAAATTTTATTGAACCAGATCTCATCACTTCCAGTCTCAGGCTCCCATTTCCTGCATCCATAAAAACTAAACCTTCCCAATTCTGCCTCCTCCATCTTCTTCTTCTCCTTCTCTTTTCCCTTTATTTGTTTCATACTGAAACCCAGGACTCCAGCACAGTAGACACTCACTCCAATACTGAGCTATCCCCCCAGCCTTCTTATTGCCATACCTCTTGGTAATCTCTGAAGTTTGTTACAGACCCAGCTCAGACACGGTGGAGGACAGGATCTCTGTGGCGGTAGCTATGTCTGCTCTGGGCAGCTCACCAATCATCAAGAAGAAGTGGATTATGATTCCAGGATCTTTCCTGGATCTGCACTTCCCTATTTGCTGGTCTTCAGTGGATCCAGCTTTGCCTGGAAAGAGGTATTGTTGGGTATAAACCAATTAATACATTAGTTTTATTCTCCTGTGTCCATACATTGTTATAGATCCTAAGCAGACTACCATAGCTATTGAGTAAATATTCTTACAAAAAACTTTTGCTTTTTCTATAGTGAGTGCTCAATAAAATTGTCACTGTTCCTGAGTCATCTCAGTCCTCTTTGGAGAGAAAATGTGCTGTCAGGTGTCTGGTTGGGGCAACATTTCTAATATTATTCTGTAAACCAGAATATATATATATATATATATATATATATATATATATATATATATAATATATATATATATATATATATATATATATATATATATATATATATATATGACCTACTGGGCAGGGAAAGCACATTGAAAATAAAAATAATAACAAAACATCATGGTCAACTGTAGCAGGATAAAAATTTCTTTTTAGACTTGAAAAAGTATGACTCCCCCACCCAGGGGTCAGCTTTACCTGAACTATGCTGGAGGTTGGAGGTTGTTGACCTTAAAGTTATCATAGAGTTTGCAAAATACTACCCTCTTATAAAGGCAGGGAGAGCAGAGATTCAGAGAGGAGAGAACCAGCAGAGCATTTCATTAGAACTGGGGGACTTCCCTCATGCTAGCCGTTTATTGTGATTTACCAGATCCTGAGATTTGCTGAGGGCAAGACCTCAGATGATTTTGCATTCATCTGCCTTTTGTCATCAACTTCACTGAAGTGACTGGGGCGGCAGCAGAAAAGGCCATCGTTTCCCATCACGAACATCTAGCCTCCATTAGCTATCCAAATGCAAAGAGAGTTTTGAGTGTGACCTATGGGAAATGAAGAAAAGTCAGCTTAACATCAACTGAAATGTCTTGTTCTTTGCCTTCAGTCCCTCTATTTATTTTTTCTCCCCTTTGGAGATTTTCGCAAGCTGTCATGGCAATTCTTCAGGCAAATTCATGACTTTTCCTTAGAATCTAAACAATGAAAGGCCACTTCTGCTATTTAAAAACAAAAGCAAATTGCTTTGTAGGTTATGGAGCTCCTCCTGGGAGAGGGAGGCCTGAACTGCTCTGGTCACACAGAATGTACCTTTGCCCTCCCAGCAGAGGGTAATGATGGAAAGCACTGTGGATCCTCAACTGAACTGGTTTCCTTCTGCTGGTCTGGGGCACTGGCCTCTCCTAGTCTAAACTACCCCAAGTCATTCACAACAAAGGACTAGAGAGGAACAAATGCTCATTATACCTGTGGAACACACCTTCTATCCATACCCTCAACACATAAGCTCAATCCTGTGCCAGAATCTCCAGAATATACAACATACACTGTACCATCTCTTTGCCTTTTTCTAGACAACAACTGAGACCAGCTATTTCTGTGCTTGGGAGAATGACATAAAAGGCAGAGGGAATTTAGGTAGAAAAAGTGGAGAACAAAACTCATTGTTGTAGGAGCAGCAGGGAGTCAGTGGACCAGAAAAAGGAGTTGTAAGAATGTATTGTATTCAGGTAGCCTTTTTTTTTCAGAGTAGATGGTGATGATAAAAATAGACTGTGCAAGTTTTTACCAGGCATGTACCAAAAATCAACCCTCTTTACCATCTGTGTTCATTCGATTTTTGTTTCTGTGACCTGAAAACAACTTAGAGAAAGAAACATTTATTGTGGCTCAGAGGTTCAGTCCAGGGTTGGTTGGTTCCAGGACAGACACATCATGGTGGAAGGGTGTGACAGAGGAATACGGTAATCCAGTGACAACTGGAGGAGAAATCAGACCTTTTTAAGACATCCCCCTACTGATCTACTTCCTCCAACTAGGTCCCATCTCGAGGTAGTCTGTTCAGCTATTGATGGATCAATCCACAGGGAAGGTCAGATCCCTCAAGATCCAATCATTTTCTAAAAGCCCCAGCAATGAACCTTGTTCCATTGGGAGCCATATTCTCAATACAGGAGATTTTGTGGACATCTCAAGTCCAAATCGTAACACCATTTCATCTACACTAGAGCAGCTTCAGTGTTATAACTAGAAAAGGGCCTCAGATGATTCTTCACCCTAGACTCTTATAGAGGCATTATAATCCAAAGAAGTATAGAGCTAGAAAACCATGTGCTAATCCTGGATGAACCTTGCCTTGGACAAGTGAGTGACTCAGTTGACATAAATCCCAATTTTGTCATTTTCTGGATGTTAATAATAAGAATACCTATCTCAAGAGTTACTATGAAGATTAAATAAAACATTTGGGGTAAATATGCCTACTATCAGGCCTATTATAAATTTTGATGCCAAGTAGCTATGACCACTTTTTATTGGATAGATTGCTACCTTTTATCATATTTTATTGTGTTCTGTTGTGTAATTTATAAAAGCTGCTCAGTTGAGACTTTGATTGGTTTGCTACATGTCATGTGGACCAGTAGAAAGGGGGCTAGGATTTATATCCTTTGCTATTTATTCAGCATTGCCTTTGGCACCCTACAGAGCATGGATTTGTAGGTATTTGATGTCTTGATTAGGTTGCCATCCTTAGTGACCTATAGGTCTTTCTCCTCCTTGTCTGTCAATCAGCAAGTCAATGAATATTTAATAAGTTCTGAGGATTTGAGAAGATGCTGAAAAGACAAATGATCTAATTGGGCATATAAAGAAAGATCATCATCAAATTATAACCCAAATACCAATACAGCATAGTTCCAGAGGTATCATACCAATGAATGGGCTCAAAAAAGAAATTTATTCAGCCTAGACATTTTTATAGCTGTCTCCCTGATTTTTCAAATCCACAAAGATGGAGAAATTTCAGAGAGCATCATGCTTCTGGCAATAAGAATGACTTATCTGAACATCATGAGTAGACATTTATCCTTTGCCCTCAGAGCTCAGGACATTCTATGAAGTGGCACATGCAAGTGAAAGATATTGAATATTGAAAGAAAAAAACAGTGAGATGGAGACTGCTTCTGCACAGTATATCAACATCCCATTAAATTCTGTTCTGTCGGAGAAAATGTGTTGCGGCTTTCTACGTGCTTTTACACTCCAGTTTCACCTTTATATAACCTTTGATAAGGTTCTACCAGATTCATTTTATTTTTTGTGATTTTAAAAATCCAAGATCTAGTAGTTCTGTGCAATGCTATTGGCCATGAGGAGAAACTAGCCACTATTTAGTCTTCATCCTTCAATGCCTTTTTAACTGACTAGAGTGAGGTAAAGCAACAGATCTTATGTGAAAGTCCCTTGGAACAAAGTGTTGCCAGATTCAAGAAGGAGCAACTGAATAAGTGCCATCATTGTGGCAAGTTGAATAATGTCCCTCAAATTTGTGTTCAAGAATATTATCTTTATTCTAGAAGGAATAGATAGGCATTTATTGAAATACGGTGTGTTGTTTTTCTTGGGCAAATTTCTGAATGCCCTCAGAATATATTCACATATAACTTCAAATGCCTGATATTCCTTAACTGAATTTTTCTCAAGATTTCTGTATATTAGAATCATAGCAGGGAGTTTTAGAGAATACTTATAACTGGATCTCACCCTTAGAGGCACTGATATAATTTCTGGGAATCAGTAGTATTAAAAGCCCTGGTGTGTGGAATAAGCAGGGAAAATATAGACCAATCAAATTTTACCAAATAATAATTTTACCAAAAGTAGTTCCTACCCCGGATTATGCAGAAATGTTCCTTAAACCAAAATGCAGCTTCCTGCCTAGATGAATATGTAGAGGAGAGATTGCTCACTTTTCAGTGACATCACATTTGTTATAGTCCATACAGACATAACCTGTCTCAAAATACAGTACTGAGTCCACTTTTAAGCTAAATGTTACTGTGCATACTCCACCCCGGGGCTTTCAGATTGGGAATCTTCCTTTGGATGTAGATAGAATGGTGCTGACAGAAAGAATCTAAAGTGGCACAAGGAGATGCACACACATGATTCATATAAAAGGAATCTCCATGGCGAGAGAGTAAGAGAGCAAATAAATACCTCATTTTACCCAAAGGCTGATGTGCAGCTGAGAATAGATGGGCTTTGTTCATGTCCAGTCTTGTTCAACAGCGACCATTCTATGCAACATGGCTAAAATCAGATGGTAATGCCAGAATTTGGGCTTTCCCTCTGGGTTTCTGGAATTCTGTAAGCCATCTAAAGTTTGCCTTAAGTTGTACACAAAAACAAGACTCATCCCACACTCCAGGTCTGACTTAAATGATACATTCATTACCTTGATCAACCCTTAAAGCAATAAGGCATAATTTTCCAAAGACCATGCCCTAAAAAGTAATGAAGCATTTTAGCTTCTGCTTAAGCTGAGAGCAGATAGGGGTGGGGAACGTTTGAGGGAGAGCTAGACTCCATGGTAGAGTTGAATAATCATTTCTGATGACTCATTATTCAGGATTTCTCTCTATATGATGCCAGCTTTTTCATTATTCAGGTCTGGGGAGAACTGACACTTATAAAAAGTTCTAAAGAATAAAATGAGGATTTCTTAAGGTAAAAGACAGAAAAACAAAAGCACAGCAATCTCATTTTCCCCACAGGGTCTTAAGTCTTTAGATCATTTCACCCTTACCTGATTTAGCTTTTATGTTCACAGGGAACCTGAGAACAGTGGTGTCCACTTTCCTCTCTCAGAAGGGTTAAGCACTACTGCAGATCTGAAATCATAGAAGAAAGTATGTCGATTTACTCTGATTGGAGACTTTGCTTGATTTATTTGCATATCAGAAGTGACTGGATGAACATGGGTATCTTTAGGGATTGGAGGGAAAGCAGCAAGTCTACGAGGGATGACATATTGCATTGTGAAGTGTGAAGCGTCCGAGACACACATACACACACACACACACACACACACACACACACACACATATATATATATATATATATATATATATATATATATATATATATATATATAGATGAAGAGGGAAAAAAGGAAGATAGAAAAAGAGGAAGAAAGCAGTCCACATTATAAATAAGGAAGTACAAATTAGAAACTTGTCAAAGATTAGGACAAGGCAGACTGAGAATGAGTCTCTGGTGTACAACTGTTGACCCTACCCCAGAACCCTCCACGCACTCACTCTTTGGAAAGACACTAGTGCTCAAGCATCTTTTGTCTCAGAACCAGCAACTGCAGCGTGAGGAAGGAGGAGGAAAGTTGCCAAGCACACATTTCACCAGGGAGTCCACAGCAAACTGTATCTGACCAAACAAGGGGAGAGTGAAATTCTAAAGGAAAAAAGGAACGTGCTAAGAATGTTCTAACTGGGTACTCTGTCTTCTTTCTCTGTCCTTAGCAGATCTGACTGGATAGATAACTAAACTTCCTTTAAGTCAGGGTGAAGATAGACACAAATACAGATACAGATAGAGATATAGATAGATATATAAATACAGTTCAGATATAAAAATAGAAATAGATACAGATATGGGCATAGATAAATCCAATTGAAATTTCATATATAATTTTCTTTTTTGGTACCTTGATTGAACCCATGGATGCTCTAAAACTGAGCTACATTCCCAGTGCTTTTTATATTTTTATTTTGAGACAAGGTCGTCTTAAGTTGCTGACGCTGGCATCAAACTTTCTATCTTCTTTCCTCAGCCTACTGAGTTGCTACAAATAGAGGAGTTTGCCACCATGCTTGGCTCACTATTTTTTATCTACTATACTTTATGTACTAAAACCATGTGAAAAAAAATAGAAATTACTTAAAAATTTTATACTAGTTGCATAGTTTTGCTTATAAAGTCATGAGGCCCCCCAAGAGAAGGGCAGTTTTATTTTTCCACATGCATATTTGTGCATATTTTACTAATTTATCTTATTTCATATATAATAGTGACTATATGTATATATAATTAAAATAATTTAAATCATGAAACATACATGATGCTTACATGTTATTCTGAGTTAATTTTATTAGAAGATAAAAATGTACCAAAACCCCACTTATTAGTAACAAGAGATTCAAGTTGAGAGGCTAAGAACTTTAATTGAGTTAGTAACTATATCACATGTTTCTATTTCATTATAAAAGTAAGAAATGGAAGTAGATAATTACCTCTAATGGGATTTGAAAGAAAAAAATAGTGAAAATATTTTCAGCTCCCATGAGAAACCCTATATATATAAATGGGCACATGGGAAACATATATTTTCCTCAAAACACATCTGTTTTATGGAAAGAATGTTGGGAGCATACTTCCATGAAAATAAACACAATGTAAACTACAATATTTTACACTTAAGATGGCACAAGGAGCTAGCTTTATCACTGCATGAATGGGGGATAAATTGTGAGCTTTTTAAAGCTTGTTTCTCCCCAACTCCAAAACAATTTTATGTGTGATTCACTAACAAATGCAATAAAGACAGCAGAGTGGAATTGGAGACATATACACACTCTTGCATAAAAATCTTGGTATAATAAAGGAAGATATGATTCTGTCATCCAACACTCGTCTCCTAATTATTCTTCCCAGGTAAGTGATTCCCTATTGCACACACAGACATGAACACACATGCACACACACACAGGCACACACACACACAGGCACACAGGCTTACCTAATGATTTTCCCCACTCATAGGAAGGGGCGATTCTACTCCATTACAGATGAGACAAGTCTCAGGCTTTTGTACCTTTCATTCCATGAGAACTAGGGATAAAGCCTTTACCCACTACTTCTAAAAGGTAGTTCACTTCATATAGTCATTTAATATTGGACTCTAAAGATAATAACATGTTGGGGACTGACATTCTTCATTTGGAACTACAGTTTGATGGTACATGAGCCCTATCTGAGACATGAGTGTCACCAATGCAGCTGCATAGAGAGGTGGTGAGAACCTGTGCAGAAAAGACATAAGAAAACTAGAAATGCAATCAGCATTTGTCTTCCCACGGGGAAGGGGGAAGTTGTTTTTAGAATTGAACTTAGTGGAAAGTCTTGTGAAAAAAAAAAAAAAAGTACACAGGTCTTCTTTTGGTTACAGTCACCCCGATGAGACATCAGAGAAGGAATGGTCACATCCCATGAACCAAAGTTATAGGAAGGCTTATCAACTGAAAGAACTTTCCTTAGCAGTTCATACAACATCCAGGATAGCTCAACCAATTATAAGAGACTGAATGCAATGGAGTGGAAAATTGTATTGACAACTTTTATGGTTGGAATGTGTTTTGTCCTCCTGAGGTTTGTGTTGGAAGCTTGATTCCCAGTGTGATGATTTTGAGGTGGTGGCACCATTAAGAGGAGGGTCCAGTGGAAGGGTCTGGCTTTTTCAAAAGAAATTAAGATAGTTTCATAGATTGGTTTTCCCAAGAGGGTTGTAATACAAGAAAAACCTGGCCCACCCCAACTGCTCTGGCTTCCTGTTTTCCCATACAATCCTTCCCTCTTGCTTGCACTTCTGCTGGAATGCTATCTGCCATATTGTAATGTGATCAAAAACTTCTCACCAGAATGAGCACCATGTCTTTGAACCTCCTGAAATGTAAGCCTATATAAATTTCTTTTCTTTATAAAGAACTCAGCTTCAGGTATTTTATTATAGTAACAAAAAGTAGACAAATACACCAGCCCTTGAAAGTCTAAAGTGCAACAATGTTAAAAATACAGTATATGGCTTAGGGAAAAAAAAACTGATTAAAAATACCAGAACACAGATGTTTAAGTGAAATTACTTGTTCTTATCAGTTTGTAATCATACTTTATAGATTACATTGTATAATTTGTATAATTTATTCTGAAATGTATATACACCCATTTCCAATAAAATAAAATTATGTTATCTCTTAAGATACATTCATCCCTTTCCAGGCATAGTGGCACACCCAGGGGCTCAGAAGGCTGAGGCAGGAACATTGTAAGTTCAAAGCCAGACTCATCAAAAATGAGGTCTTAAGCACCTCAGTGAGACTTTGTCTATAAATAAAATACAAAACAGGTCTGGGGATGTGGCTCAGTGGTTGAGTGCTCCTGAGTTCAATATCCAGTACTCACTTCCCCCAAAATATATCCTTCTATATCCATGGAGGTTTGTTCTCTGATCCACTGTAGATTCCAAAGTTCAAGGATGTCTTATATAAAATAGCGTAGTATTTGCATGTGACCTATGTGTATCTTTCTGTATATTTTCAAACTATTTTAAATTACTTCTAATACCTGATACTGTGCAAATGCTATGTGAACAGTTGATTTACCATATTATTTAGGATATACTGACAAAAAAGTATATGCACATTCAGTACAAATATAATTGTTTTGTCAAATTACTTTGATTCCTAGTTGCTTCAATTCATAGATATCGAAACTGCAGACACGGATGATGAATGTACTGAATTTTCTGATACTATCAGATGTAGGTGACTTCATTTAGTGGATAACTTTAACTACCACAGCTCCCCAGAGTGGGCCAACTAACTAATCAGTCTTGTTTACACAATTCTGCTTTAGCAAGATGTTTATCTATCAGAATATGTGACATGTTTCTGTGCCTTTCCATAAGAGATTTTCTAAATCCTATGTACTTCCCTCTACCCTTTAAAAAAAAAAAAATTCCACAAAACCTTCTTTTATACATGCAATATCCTCAGGCTGAGATAGATAATTGGGCAATATGTTCCAGAAGTTTAGAGATAGATATATATCCTTGTCTTTCTTTGTGATATTAGGTAAATTATAAATTATTTGACTGTAAGCCTCCAGCGTCTCCTTATATGAAGAAGTATCATTTCTGACCACATGGACAAGCCAAGAGGCATAAAGAAATCTGATTATGTCAGTGCTAACATTCTTCCAATCCCAGAGTCATCTGCTTGCCTGTGAATTTTGTCTTGTTCCTAATTTTGGTGAATCATAGTATTTTTAAAATGAAAAGAAAATTCAAATGTTAAAAATAAAAAGGAAGTTCATTGAGTTAAAGTTCTATTTGTACTTCTGATTGTGTGAGGCTTACCTAATATCTAGAGATTTGATTTCCACATAACATAAATTCCTGTTGGGTGTTCCTCCTCCACTAGTGCTCTGAGAAGTCAGACACCTGCCTGCACATAACTGTTGCTATACTCTGTGGTAAACAGTAGAAGGTGGTATGATGAGTCCACATCTTCTCTGGTGGCCAGCTCCCCACTTCTCTCTAAAAATTAGATTTAAAGCTAACTTGTAGGTTTAAAGGGAACTATTCTGTGAAGGTTAATGCTTTTCATATATGAACATATAAAACATAATATGGTGACTTTCTTTTTATGCAAGAAAAGATTATTAAATACCTTCTTATTTTTATGTTGTTAGAGAGCAGATATGATTTTTCATATTGTCAACTAATTACACTATTATATTTTATATTATTTTTTTATATTTTTAACTAATTATTCCATTATAATTCTTTTGTATATATTAATATTATTTTATTTAAACTAAAAAGTGTCAATGTCTTATCTAATATTACCTATATACTATGTTGCCCATATGTTTACCTATTCCATAGTTGTTTAAGTAATTTTCAAATGTTTAATGCTATGTCCTGGTTGTTAAAATGTATCTAATTTATTTCCAAATTAGGTTAACTGATGGTGGATTTAAAAATAAGACAATAGATATCACTTTTAAAACATGAGAAAAGCAAGTATAAATCAAAAGAGGAAATTCCTAAAATTTATTTTTATGTAAGAGAAAATTGGGTATGAGTCAAAAATTGAGGCTTGGGTGAAAATATATACACCATAAAAGTGTAAACAAAGAAACAAAAAAATCAAGAGTTTGTTGGTGGAAATCTGTGTGCGTATAATTGAAAGACAAACACTAATTGCCAAATGTGAATTTTCCAAATGATTAGGCATAAATCAGTGTCAATCAGCAAAGAAACACCTTAAAGATTTTTCAAGGAATATTTCCTATAACATTGATATTATTGATGGGGAAAAAACACAATTTGTTGATAGATGAGCACATAATACAGAAAAGCATCAAAATCTTTTTTTTTTTTTTTGGTACCAGAGATTGAATCCAGGGGCACTGAACCACCAAGCCACATCCCTAGCATGTGCGCTCTCTCTCTCTCTCTCTCTCTCTCTCTCTCTCTCTCTCTCTCTCTCTCTCTCTCTCGTTCTTTCTTTCTGTATTTTATTTAGAGACAGGGTTTCTCTGAGTTTCTCAGGGCCTCACTAAGTTGCTAGGCTGGATTTGAACTCATAAATCCTCCTTTCTTAGCCCCGCAAGCCACTAGGATAACAGCATATGTGTGCCACTGAAAATCTTTAAGTTGTACTCTTGTGTGGGAATCAAAGCTGACTGGTCATTTACTGCAGCCTCCTCTAGCTGTGTGAAATTGGAACTAAGGACTTTAAAGAAGGAAACTCAGTAATAGCTATCTTTTACCTAGAAGAGAGACTAAAACCACTTCATTCAAAGGCCTGCAGAAGTGTCAAGCATATTATAGCAGCTTTCCTGAGAAAGTGAACCCCAAATCTATGGCACCTGTGAATGCAAGCACAGGTTTCACAAACTATGTAGTTGACAAAAAATCTCCAAACCAAAATTTTAACACAAAAACTGATCAGGCACCTCAGGGCACCTAGTTCAGTAAAGACACCTCCTTAGGTCCAGAATAAGATAATAGCATTTTATATCCCCATCAGCAGTGGCTGAGAGATTGTTCCTTCTCACACTGAACAGGCTTGTTTATTTTCATTAAAGCCTTTATAATAGTTGTGCACTGTTATCTCATTGTGATTAGAATATGGAATTCTCTAATGCCTAATGATGTAGAACATTTTATCTTGTGCTTTTTAAGTATTTGTATATCCTTCTTTCTTTTGCCTCTTTTCTAATTGGATTATTTGTTATGATTCTAAGTTTCGAGAGTTTTCTAGATTCTAGTTCATTAGCAGAAATGGGGTTTACAAATATTTTCTTCCTCATTAGGTTATCCTTTCATTCTTTTTACAAGACCTTCAACAGAACAAAATCTTGAATTATAGAGGTTAGTTTATCAATTCTTCTTTTATGACTTGCATTTTTGTTTCCAAATTTAAAAAAATCTTGTCCAGTCATGAATCCTACAAATTTCCTCTTATGTTACTAAATTTTCTAAGTTTACCTTTAACATTTAACTATGTGCTCCATTTTAAGTCATTATTTTAGGCTTATTTTTGTTTCTTACCTCTTTTCCTTTTTTTTCATTTATTAGATTTGCCCAGGGATGTACAGTTGTTATAATATCATTTATTTAAAATGTCTCCAATTTAACTGCCTCTATATCCTTGACTAAAATTATTTGGATACTTATGAAAGCCTATTCCTAAATTCCTTATTCTGTTCAATTTATTAACATCTATCTTTTTACAAATAGCATGTGGTGTTGACTACTGTTGCTATATGATGTCTTGAAGCCAAATAAACCATTCCCTTGTACTTAATAGTCTTCTAAAACTGTTTTTTGCTATTCTAGTATCTTTGGCTTTGCATGCAAATTTTAGAAAAAATCTTGTTGAAATCTGTAAGAATATATCACTGAGATTTTGATAAGATTTGTGTTAAGCCCATATAACATCTTTATTGTGTTGAGGCTTCTAATCCATTAATGCAGTATACGAAAGATTACATAATACTAATATACATAATACTAATATACATAATACTAATATATATATATATATATATATATATATATATATATGTATATTCATTTAACTAGTTCATCTTTGATAGCTTTCATCAGTACTATGTAATTTTCAGTATAGTTCATGTGTTTTAATTAAAATTACAACTAAATATTTAATTTTTGAACATAATAAACAGAATTATATTTTGAATTTCAATGCAGACATTCATTATTAATATATAATTGCTCTTTGTATGGTGATTTTGTATTTGCAAACTTGTTGAACTTGCCTAGTAGTTCTGGGATCATTTTTGTAGATTCCTTGGATTTTGTCCATACACAATAAACCCTTCTGAAAAATAAAGACAATATTTTCTCTTTTTAATATATATTCCTCTTATTTCCTTTACTTAATCACATTGGGAATACATTTCAGTGCTGTACTATATATGAATAGTAAGCAGACATTTTTGAGTTTTCTTTGTCATTAGGCAAATGTATTTATTCACCATTTTACATTCTTGCCAGCAATGTAAAATGGATCACAATTTTTCCATATCATTGCCAACATCTGTTATTATTATCATTAGTGTTAGTAAATATGAAGGAATATCTCACTGCTGTGTTGATTTCCATTTTCCTAATGACATTAGGCATCTTTTCAAGTGCTTTTTAACCATTTACTTGTATATTTTTTTTCCTTCTCTCCTCACCCTTAGAACACCATAAAAATGTAATTTAGGTTAATTTAATCATCACTTTTTACATTATTTTGAAGTTTTAAATGCTATTTAGAGCTGAACCACTTAGTAAATAGGTTACTTTTACTTTCTATCACAACTTTTTTTTAAATAAATTCAGGAATAAATTTATTTTTATTTTGTTCTACCTGGTATTTTTTTTCACTACAGAATCACTATGAATCTCACCACAAGCTCTCTTACGACATTAACATTATTAGACAACACAAAAATATATTCTTAAAAGCGTCTGACTTGTTTAAAGACATTGAATATCTCTGATTCTGGCACAAAATTTCTGTGTGGGTTTCTTCTGAATCACCATGATAGTAATTTTCTTTGGGCCCCTTGATTACTGAATCCCTATTGTCATTATTGGTCTATTCTCTTTTTCCAATGAGTCACATGATTCCATAGCTTCTTAATAAAAATGTAGTACAGCAGGTATGCTTTTGCAGATATTTTGTAAAATTCTTTACTTTGTCAATGGATTGTTAATTTAGCTTGCAACAGAATTCTAAATCAAAATAAGAGAAATCTAGTATTTGGACAGCTGATTGTTTTTATATGTGGTGTGTGTGTGTGTGTGTGTGTTTGTGTGTGTGTGTGTATTGCCTATATCATGTTTTGGGCGTATATTCATTCAATGTCCAGGTACACTGAGCTTTTTTACCCTGGGCATTCACACATGGCACATAAAGATTTTCTTTCAATCAATAATTCTGTTGTTGATTCTAAATCACTATGAAACATGACTTAGGAACATGCTTCATATAATTCTTAATAGCTTCTCCGATTTTTTTGAATCCTTTCTATTATCTATCTCATTTTTTGTCTTATTTTTCAAAAGATTTCTGTATCCTATATGCATCCAATTACATTTTCAAACTTCTATTAAAATTTTTTATATGCATGACTTTGAAAATTTGTTTTGCTCTATGAGTATTCTTATTTTTTTAAGTTCTTTTCTTGCTTCATAATTACGAAATATTTTCATATTTCTCTAAAGTCACTCACTTATGGATAGTTATTTATTTGAAGTTTTGCTCGTCTTGACAAAGCTTTCTTAATTTTTTTTGTGTGATTATATCTGTACTCAATCTCTCATACTAGAGAAATTTTCAGATAAAAATCTTAGCTTGTCTATTCAAAATTAAGTAGAGGAAACTAAAACCTCTTTGTAAACACTGAGAATGTGTATCTTGCATTCGCCTGATGGAAATTACATTGATCTCTTTGATTGGATTGGCCAGAGTTATCAGAGAAACATTTGCCAGCCTCCAGATGAAAGGGTAGAAGCCTGACTACCACCAGCATTCTGGAAACTGAGTAGAGTTCATTTTTGCATTCAGAATTCTGCTCGCTGCCATTCTCCTTTGCCTCCACTAGGCATTTATACATTCAGTGACTGTGGTTTTTGTGCAAGACCCAGTCCTTATTATATTGCCTTTATATATATATATATATATATATATATATATATATATATATATATATTTAATTTATTTCTCTTGTTCACCAGGAATCATGCAGGTCACTGCCTGCCTTCCTCCATCATACCCTTCTGCCATGATCAGTTCTTTCTTACCTTTAGCCCACAGCAATGAAGTTGGACATCTATGGACTGAGACCTCAGAAACAATGAGCAACACATAAACTTATCCTCCTCTAAAATTGTTCTTGTCAGTTCTTGTGATCAAAGCAATGAAAAAATTGCCTAAACACACACACACACACACACACAAACACACACACACACACATTGTATTACTTGTGATTCTCCAGAGAAATACAACCAAAAGAATATGTGGATAGATGGGTGAATATATTGACTGATATATGGATGGTTGGAAAGATAAATTTATTTTATGATCTCAGTATCTGTTGGATATACTGGCAGCCTAGAGACCCCATGAAATGTAGATGCTGTGCTTATTGTCCAAAGGCCATCTGTTGAAAGTATTCCATCTTATTCTGGGGAAGTCAATCCATTCTATTTAAATCTTCAACTGGTTAACTAAGGACCCACGCACATATTAAGAAGACTAATATGCTTTACTCAAAGTAATTTAAATGTTAATTAAATGTTAAACTTGTCCTACAAAAACATCCATAATGATGTTTGACCAAATGTCTGGACACCATGATCAGAGAAGTTTACACAAGATTAACCATCACACACACACACACAATTTTTTAAAATTAGAAATTAATTTTCCATATTTTAAGTAGGTATTCTCCACAATGCAGGAATGTTTAGAGGTGAAATGATTAGATAATAAGACATAATTAAATCAGTGGATTAATCCATTTAATAGATTGATCACTTAAATGAATTAATGGATGATAACTGTATTGGGGGTGTGCACTTCAAGAATATGTTATTCCTGGGCCTTGCACGCAAGTTCTCTCTGCTTTCTCTGGCTGTCATGAGCTGAAAAATATCTTCCATCATGCCCTTCCATCATGATGTTCTGCCTTGCCTGAGACCCACAGTTTTGGAGTCAGCTGACCTTGGATTGAGCCTCTGAATCCATAACAAAACAAACTTTTCCTTCTATAAGTTGCTCTTGTCAGGTCTTTTGGTCACAGCAATGTAAAGCTGAA
Source organism: Urocitellus parryii (assembly GCF_045843805.1). NCBI lineage: Eukaryota > Metazoa > Chordata > Mammalia > Rodentia > Sciuridae > Urocitellus > Urocitellus parryii. Next base: position 186,337,797 of record NC_135531.1, on the reverse strand, counting down.
TACTCCATGAAATAGAATGGATAAGACCTTAGTTCTTAGATTCAGAAAAAACAGGATTCAGTTTGTTTCATATCTGAAGCTCATTTTCTCCTTTCTTCTTTTTCCTCCTCCTCTTCCTCCTCCTTCTTCCATTTTCTTCATTGCTGTTACAGTTTCAATATGAGGTGTCCCAAAAAAGTGCATGTGTAAGACAATGTAAAAAGGTTTAGAGGCAAAAGGATTAGGTTATGAGAACCTAAAATTATTTTATTAATAATTATTTTATTATTAATTATTTTATTATTAATTATATTCCACTGATATGGATTAACTCAGAAGTACTATAGGCAGGTGGGGTATGACTGGAGGAGGTGGGTTACTGGGGGCATGCCTTTGGGGTATGTATATTTTCCCTGGTGAAAGGAGATTTCTGTTCTTCCTGATTGCCATACCCTGATCTGCTTGTCTCCATCACAACTGTCCACCATGATGTTCTATCCCACATGAAGTCCAGAAATGTGAAGTTGGTTGAATTTCTGAAACCATGAACCCCAAACAATCTTTTCTTCCTCTAATTGCTCCGGTTAGGTCTTTTACCCTGATGAAAAATCTGACTAAATTGTCGAATAAATAAGCAGGGTTACAGTATCACAAACTTCTAAGAAGGGGAACTCTTTTATAAAGCAATGGGAGGAAGAAATGGAAAAGGCAAATGGAGCCATCAGCCTGTCAGACTATAAAAATGTGCCATATAATGTTTGTTATTATTATAGTATTTGTCTAAAATAAGAATTAATCATGGAGTCATTTCCTACTGATTTCATCTGGAATAAGATTCCCCCCAGTCACTAACCTCTTTCTACGTCTTATTTACCCTCTTATTACTCCAGAAGGATGAGGTTCACACTTGCATTTTGGCAAAGTATACTGTACATGGATGGAACTAAAAAAAAAATTGAATAAACAGGTTATCAATATCAGAGAAATCATATGTATGCTCAAATCACTTTAAAACTTTTATTTTTATTCCTGACTTTGTCTCTTTCCAGAACTAAACATTATAAAAGCAGCTGTTAATAATCAAAAGCAGAATAATAGGAAAAAAATGGAATTTCACAAAATGAAAATTTCCATTTATTAAATACATCATTAAGAAAATGAATAGACAAGCCATACACAATGAAAATATATTTTTCAAAATAAAATATATGTCAAAGGAGTAGTATTCAGGATTTATAAAAATCTCCTATATTTCAACAATAAAAAGACAATCAATACAACTAGAAACAAGCAAAACATTTTCACAGACACTTTACAAAAAAAGAAATGACAATAAACTCATAAAAAACGATTTGGTATTATTAGACTGCAGAAAAACATCCACAAACTATACTGAAATGCAATTACCTCCCACTGGGATGGTAAAAATTAAAGACTGGTAATAATAAATGTTAGCAGGTATGAGGAACAGTAAATCTGTTACAATATTGGCAAATATATGAGATGGTACTAAATGCTATGGGAAAAAAATATGAACCAGGATTGTGCATTGGTCATGGGAAATACCTAGGAGGTATCATGACAAAACTCTCTGAGACAGTGCTAGAGTTCAGTTGTAGATAGCTATTTGGATACCTGAGTATATGCATTGATGAACACTAAGCAAGAGAACTTAAGATTTATGTAGTTCATTGTTTGTAAATATGAACATTATTAACAATATTGAACTCTATTTGACAATAGACAGGCTGAAGTATTTATCATGCATGTTTATTTAACTTACTATGAAATGAATCAAAAGATAAGGTTGATTAATTGGTGGAGATCTGGATGAAGAAAGGATTAGATGTGATCAAGCCAGCAGTCTATAGTAGCTTCCAGAGGATATTCACTGAAAAATTCACCCAATTATACTACAGATTGGATAAATTTTATAATAAAATTTTGGAAAACATAAAATCAGAATTTTAAAGAATTGCAAGTCAAAGATATTGTAATTTTTCAAAAGTCTTGGGGTTGGTTGCTCTACTTGCTCTTGTGAGTGCTGAAGTTGTAAGAATCTAGGTTGGAAGGTCAGATGGCTTACAGTCCTCACCACCTGGAATTAGATGGTTCCTGGCCACAAAACAGTTTTGAGTTCAATTCTATGTAAACCGATCTTGTTCTCAAAACGTCACTTAAACAGAAATATTCTGAACAAGACATAGGCATTTATTCTTTCCCCTGCCTTTTGGAGATACAAATTATGTTTTCAGGAACATTTCATGTAAATGTCAAAAGCCATGAACTGCATTTCAAGTCCACAGAGCACATGCTGACGACCTGCATTGAAGTTGTCCCAATTCTTACCTTGTGAAATTATTCAACAACAATCTCTCTACCTATGGTTAAATCAATACCTGGAATCAATACCTGGAGTTTGGGTGGGGGTTTGCTGCTGAGCATTTCCACACACACTGCTTCAAAGAAGAGGCTTCTAATGTCATGGCTCTAAGATGAGTTGGGAGAAAAAATAGAATCATAAATCTCAAAAATATCCTGATTCAATTGTTGCAATGTAGAGAGGATTACAAGTTGGACATGTTTTAAATCTCATTTTAGACAACATTCCCCATTCTTCTTAGTCTGCAAAATACATTTAGATGCTCTGGGTCCAGGTAATGTTTACTCTATTTCTTTGTATTATTTCTAACACTGGATTATAACTATTTGCATAAGGAACTTCTACTACACTATGCAACCTTGAGGCTGGTCCAAAACATGTTTTGCCTATTTCAGCTAGGTGCCAGATTCATTTACAAGGTAGAAGTAAAATTAACTATGTGATAAATTTATCAATGAAAGAATGAAGATTGTTGGCTGATTTCATTGTGGTTAGACTTTGATCTAATGTGTTATACTATATATAACAAGATATATCACTTAGGATTTGTTTAATTGCAAATAAACAACAAAAGTCAACCCAAATTGGTTAATACAAGAAGACTCATTCAATGAAAAGCTGAGGGATAAGATTTGCTTTGCATGTGCATACCCTGGGGCTAATGTGAACCTGTTGTCTCTTCTTCTTTTCAACTGCCCTCTACCTGTAATTCTCTAGATATTTATCTTAGTCACTGTCAGATTTCTCTATGATTCCAGTTGGCTGCCTTTTTCTGGGGAAAATTCTTTCAGATTCTGTTCAAGTAGAAGTGTATGAGTTGTTTTTTTTTTTATGAATCTGTAGCAATAGTCAAGAATCATACTCATTGGTGCAGTTTTGATGTTTCCCTTCCTCATATGTCAAAGCTTTTGTTTCACATAAACTCACAATTTCTATTCCACACACAATGAATAAGTTCCAAATCCATAAAGCGTCCATAAAGAATCTATAAAGCCTTATTTGAATGACATATATAATAAAATACTTTTTTTCTGAAAAATTCCTCATATACAATACTACAGACAAAGCATTTTTATTACTTTGTTCTCCAAATTATCTTTCAGACAGATCATATTTTATACACCAAATCACTTCCTTCACGTTTTTTTCTTCTTTTCATAAAAACTGAAAAACTTATTGATGTGGCTAAAGTCATTTCCTTCACTCTCTCATTGCTTCTTGAAATCACATCTAGTCATCTTTCAAGGGTCAGCTCAAACTCTCTCTGTCCTCCAATATATTACAATCCCCAAAGTGAATACTGTGCTTCATATTTCTGAATTTAGATGATATTGAGAGTCCCTGCCAACCATTATGCATAGTGCATAATGTACATCGGCCTTATATATGGATCTTAGTTTTGTGCCATGGCTAAAAGCACTTGATAGGAATTTAGTTTGTAATAATATGCCTAACCTTCAACTTTCCTTAGCTACAAGATGAGTAGAAAATGTGCACCTCATAAATCTAACCAAGAATACACAGATGTTATAATCATTTTATTTGGCATACTTTCAACATTGTAGAAGTTGTTGCTGCAATGGTAATTAATTAATTACCACCATTGTAAACTCTTGAAGGGTGGATAATCTTTACCAAAGTTTTTCTGCATCCTAATCTTCTACCACAACACCTTGAAGATCAAAGACATTTCATACATTTTTTTATCTAATAACTCCAGTTGCTGTTATCTACTATGGGAGATTAGTGCAGTAGAAATTTTCAAATATAAGATACTATATACTTGTAGAGAGGGTCATTTTTTTTAGTAAAATATGTATCACTTTTTAATGGATTTCTTGTCCTTTTTGAAATTGTTTTGTCCCCAATACATTTGTCAAAACCTCTTCTCTATAGAAGTCTATCTATGTAGTCTGTGTAACATTGAGCTATTTTATTTCCTTTTCAACATTATTGGAATAACATTTTGATAGTAAAATGATCTAGAAGGTAAAAAAAAATTACTCATCATAGTCTTTAGGGTGGATGTGTCATCTGATTTGACCTGTAAGATTGACATGGTTTGAAAAGGATTTTCAATATAATTATTTGTCTTTATTTTACATATATCTGGTGAAAATTCTGAATTTGATTTTTAAAGCTATTTCTGAAGACGAGTAGCTTAAGTAGAAACATGGTTTGTTTTGATATGTGCTTATGATTTTCTATTATAGTGTTTTTAAAACATGTTTCCAAATCCATTGACATTCTTGCTATTCAAAGGCTGTCTACATTCTCTCTGCCTGATCTTGGATGGCATTTTGGGGGACTGCCTCAACAAATGAAAGGTAGCAAAATTTACATGGCATGACTGCTGTGTCTGTTTTAAAAGGAGGTGTACAGATTTTTTTCTAGTCTCACATAGGACAGTCATTTCAAGAGATCTGATTTGACCTATAAGATGTGCCACTATCTTGAGATGACCATGTGGGAAGACATTTGCAGTGACATCATGGAGACAGAGACATCCTATAATCCCCATCTTTCCAGCCCCCAGCTGTTTGAATCTCCCAGTCAACGAGGCAGGTACACCAGGGAGGGAGCCTCCCAGATGGCTCCAGCTTCATGCCCATCTGACTACAAAGGTGTGTCAAAGCCTAAGTCAGATCTGCCTAGCCAAGTCTAATCAGCCCCCACATTGGTGTGCAAAACAGATTTTGATATTGCCTTAAGCTACCATTTGGAACGGTTTATTATGCAGCAATAGATAGCTAGAAGACTTTTACATCTGCTAGTAAAAAAAAAAAAAAAGACTTATTCTTTACAGTTAATTTAAGCTTCTCAACCTAAGTATTGAGGCCAACCAATGTTAGGATACAATGCTTTTAGCATCTATATGGGTGTTTTTTCCTGATGGATGCAATTATTCATGAAAAGGAAATTATTTCTATATTTGTTCCTAGTAGAAGGAAGCAAATGATAATTTGATTAAGTCTTTTCCACTCTAATTGTCATTAGTATGTTCCATATTATGTGAATGAAATATGTGTATAGTATACTCCTAAGGGGTATATGCCAAGTATATACTTGGTAATTTACTTATGCATTATTTTCAGCTTATTGTGTGGGTCTATAGCTCCCTCCAGGTGTCAGCTCCATGTGTTCCTTTGAAAATTCTAGAAGCTGCAAACAGTACAGGCACAAAGAAGTGCTCAGTGCAATAAAACAATCTCATCATCAATATTTAAAAATGCACAGAAAAACACCACCATCTCCTCTCAAACCCACCAAGTTGCATGTGCTTAAAAGATCAAAAAAATCCCATAGAAGTAGACATTTTTCTGCATGGACAATGTGCAAATAAATTGGTATGATGTTGATTATTATCATTATTAGAATAATAGATAAATATGGCATGTACAATAGAATATTTTATACAAGTAGCTTTTATTACAAAATCATAATTATAATACAAAGTCACAAAACCTGAAAAATCAAGTCAGCAGAAATAAATGAGTAGTAGAAGGATATGATTTACAACACCATATATATATTTTTTGGGGGGTGGGGGTGGTGCCCAGGATTGAACCCAGGGGAAGTTAACCACTGAGCCACATTCCCAGCTTTCCTTATTTTTATTTTTAATTTTTAAAAAATATTTATTTTATTTTATTTTTTATTATTGGTTGTTCAAAACATTACATAGCTCTTGACATATCATATTTCATACATTTGATTCATGTGGGTTATGAACTACTATTTTTCCCCGTATACAGATTGCAATCTCACTAAGTCACTTAAGGCCTCACCAAGTTGATGAGGTGAGGCTTGTTTTGAACTTGTGATTTTCCTGACTCAGCCTCTTGACACACCAAGATTATAGGAATGAGCTACTGTGCCCAGCTAGCAAATATATGAATTAAATATAAAACTTAAATAAAAATTTAACAAAGTATTTAAATGCAATATATTTGCTAATAGGTATATTTATATAAATGAATATAAGCATGTATACGATATAGTTTGTCACATATCTTAATAGCAAATGTTCAGAACATTGTGAAGAAGAACACATATCAACATCAGTATACTGGTTACCTCTGTTATTGGATGGAGGGGAATGGTAACAAAAAGGAAAATGACTTTCAAAGGCACATATTAGAGTCTGTGTTCTTAGTCATAACAACATTACTATTTCAACATTATTATTAATTAGTGGTTGAACCAAACTTGACAAAATGTTAGCAGCTGTTAATTCTGGGTGGTGGGTACATGGGATTTATTGTTATTGTTTTTTTTCCTGCACATATAATCTATATTTGAAATATTTTATAAATCAAAGCGCTAATTACTTAGTCTCAGGATATATCTGTAATATTTCATGTTTTGTTTAAGTGCCTGTGCAGAGGTTTTGTGAAATGTAATGGAGCTCAGATAAAGAACTGGATGCTATTCCTAGAACTGTAATAAGAAAGATTACATAAAGAAGATACAGTGACCTTTAGTGACTCATAAGGGTACATTGTTTGCATATTGTTTTTGTTTTTTTTAAAGAGAGAGGTGAGAGAGAGACAGAGAGACAGAGAGAATTTTTAATATTTATTTTTTAGTTTTTGGTGGACACAACATCTTTGTTTGTATGTGGTGCTGAGGATTGAACCCGGGCCGCATGATTGCCAGGCAAATGCGCTACTGCTTAAGCCACATCCCCAGCCCCATTGTTTGCATATTGGAAAAGGAAATTCCAGTGAGGAGAAATTGAAGGACCAGCATCAGGAAGACATGAGATGCCATATCTAGTGCAAGCGGCAGGTGAGAAGTACTTCAGAGGAGGAGCTTAGGTTGGTCCTCAAAGCAAATAGAGTACAGGACACTTTCTTTCCTGAGCTCCCTGGTGGAGAGATCCCCAGGGTTCAGTACTATATGTAAACCAGGATGTATTGATATGTGTTTCCCTAGTGCCACCATGAGCTTATTTTGTAACCACAGCAAGATATTTTTTTCAATAATCTTCTTTTTTATAGGACAAAATTATTTGCAATATTAATAATTCAATAAAATAATAGTGATGGCAATGAAAGGAAATATAGGCAGTAAAATGATCTTTTAATGAACTTTGTCTATGTAATCATGTCAGGGAGCAATGAAACAATAAACAAAAAGTAAAGTGAGCACTACAGTGTTATCAAAGCAAAACAATCAGAGGGATAAGTTTCTATTTTAAAGATATTATGGGGCTGGGGATGTGGCTCAAGCGGTAATGCGCTTGCCTGGCATGTGCAGGGCGCTGGGTTGGATCCTCAGCACCACATAAAAATAAAGATGTTGTGTCCACAGAAAACTAAAAAAAAATAAATATTAAACAATTCTTTTTCTCTCTAAAAAAAGATATTATGTACATATGAATGTCATTACATGTATAAATTAAATTTTGTACTTAAGTAATAAATGGCATACCTCATAATTTCACGTCTTAAAGTGTTTCATTAAATATTAATTCTGATTGGTTTGACAACAGAATAGCAGATTCAAATTATAGATATGATTCCTGAAAGTAAAGTGTAGGCTAAGTACCCCCATTTGATAATTACATGTTGTACACATGAATTATCACACTGTATATGTGATATATTATCACACTGTATATATGATATATATGAATTATCACACTGTATATGTGAAATTGCTCCACACAAACAAGCCTAACATAGTTACATCATAGTTTAGTTTGTAAATATTTAATTTAATTATTTGATAATTGAGTTAGTTAGGGGAGCTAAAACCAAGACACAGATGGGTGGCTTAATTTTTTTAAAACAAATTAAAAAAATATTATTTCATATTTCCTGACTCCAAAAGTCCAAGATCAGATCAAGGTGCAGATGGGTTGTCTCTGGCGAGGCTTCTCTTTCTGACCTGCAGATGGCACCTTCTTGCTGTTCCATCCCTCAGTGCTTTCTGTATGCTCAGAAACAGTAATCACTGGAGTCTCTTCCTCTCCTTATAAGGGTACCAATCCTCTTGGGGTAGGAGCTCTCCCTTACGACCTCACTAGACTTTAATACATCCCTGGAGCCCCCATCTTCAAATCTCATCACATTGGAGATACGTTTTCAATATATGGATTTGGGGGAACACAATTGATTCCATAAAATAACCCAGTAGAGAAAAGATCAACTGACAAATATTGCTGAATGATGCTTTTATTCTAACAGAATGTGGCAGCATAGTGGCAGCTGATATGATGGGATGAGCTCTTGTGGAGGATGGGAAAACTGAATAGGCTCATGAAGGGAATGGAGAGGTTAAGCCCACATCCAACTCTGGTCTGACCAGTGCTTCTGATGAGGAGTGTTTCCCATACCTGTACCACAAATGTATTTTGAATAAATCCAGTTTGAAGATAGTAGTCTTCCTAAAGACAAGTTTGCATGTGCATGTCTGATTTTTTTCCCAAACTATTAAAATGTGCATTTGAGCAAAACTGTTAGATGCCCTCAGTCTTAATGTAGATTTGCTCAAACTATATTTGTCCATGTGGTAGAAGATAGAAAGTGAAGAAAGAGAAGAGCCAAATGTTACAACAAGAAAGAATTATGAAAGCTCAAAATGAGAGCAGATAACATTAAAGAAAATACTCAGAAGGAAGAGTAAAATTATGGCAGGTATAAACAGAATTAGACCCAGATGCTTCAAATTATTTTATTTCACAGAACCATACAGAGAAATCAAAACATAATTTACCCCAAAATTCTTGAGTTTTTCTGAACTCCATCCTGAGAAGCCTGGTTCTTTCAGATTCCAATGCATAGCAAAGAGCTCACATCAAAAGATATCATCATGGATTTCAGAAAAGCACAAAGGTTGGATGAGGGGTAAATCAGTGGTCACCCTCTAAAGAACTGATATGGTAAAAAGGCTTTTTGTTTCCTATCTTAGAAGCTAACGTTGCAGTGGAGCAATGTCTTCAAAATGCTAAGAGAAAATATTTTCAAGGTAAAAATTGTATACCTGACCCAGCAGCAGCTAAACAAGTATGAGAAAGAAGTAATTTTTCAGATAAGCACAATCTAGAATTTTTCAATTTCTTCTTGTGTGCATGTGTGGGGGTGTATGTTTCAGGATACCCCATCCCCAAATGAGAGAGAGAGAGTAAGAGAGAGAGAGAGAGAGAGAGAGAGAGAGAGAGAGAGAGAGAGAGAGCCAAGGAACATGAAATCTTGCAAAGGAAGTATAATGCAGAATAAAGCACAGTGTGTATCTTGGCTGACAGTGAAGGGAAAGCCCAGGAGAACCACAGAGCACCAGGCCCTCGTGAGCAAAAGTCTTGACTGGAGCAGTAAGATCAAAGAGTTGGAGAGGCAAGGAGGAAATGAAACCGCATACATGATGTGTTTTAGCATACAGAAGGGAGAATCACACTCTAGGCAGTTTAAAGATAGATTTGCCATAGACTGTAGGCCATCAAACACATGAAAATATAAGAGAGATTGACAAAAGAATGAATGCAATTAGAGCACAGTTATTGTCTTAAGTCAACTAACATTTATGTGTTCATAATGCTGTAAACACTAACTTGATGTAGCAAACAATTTTGCAAAATTATCATTCTTCTGGGTTGAGGGTAAAGGCTATTTTTCACAATAGAAAAAACATTTAGAGTGCCTAAAATTGAAAAATCAAAAGTTAGAAGAATGCACATGATATTTAGTAAAATAAAGGTTAGTATGAGAAGAAGCAACCTTGAGGGAGTTAAAGTCGGGGAAGAAGATGGGTGAGACAGAGAACTGATTTTTCATTGTAAGTATTATCAAACTGTTTTGCTTTTTAAAGTAGGTACAGGTTCTAAGTTGATTAAATATTTTTTCAAAATTAATTACTCAATTCAAAGTTAACTTATTAACAAAAGATGTCTCCATTTTTGCCACAGTTAACTACTTGGTTACTTTAGGACCAGGGACTCAAAATACTGTATTCCCAAGGATGGTGCATTGTTGTACTGAGTACCTTAAACTGAAGATGACTGGCAGGGTCTCAAAAGGAAGGTCAGGTTGAACTTTGGAATATGGAAAACATATTATGACCTAGGAATGGAGATTTTCACTGTGGAGTTGTGAGAAATACTGAAGACATTTTAGTATATGTTCTGTAGAAAATCTAGAAAATAGTTGAAAATCAAAGCCTCCAGTAATTGATAAGTTTTCCAGGACAATGATGAAATGACAGGTAGCCTTTATTTGTGAAGTAGTCATGGAGCTCCAGAGAGAGGGTAGGACTTCCACAGGTGTAGGAAAGAGACACCATATGACTTGGAATTTGGCAACATTTCCTGAACACTTTCCCTGTTTCGGGTACTCTTTTGAGTGATTTCTATTGACTTTTTGAAGCACTTTTTGATTCATCACATGCTATAGCTTTTACTATGATGACCACTCCTTTTCAGATTGGAAACCCTGAGGATTGACACAAACTGAGTATTTTGCATGAGCTCTCATGAATTTTTAAGTATAGAGTCATGGTTAAATGAGAAATTCACATTAAGATTGTTCAAGTTTGTCATCTGAAAAATATATTAGGCTGAGTGAACTCCAAGATATTGTCCATGGTCCGTTCTTTGATCCTGTAACCTCCACATTGTTATTTTGGTTAGGACTTGCGTGAAGATGAAGTGGGGGAGCAACTGTAGCAGTAGGCACACGGTGTACCCGTGTCTGTTTTTACAATCTGAATTATAATGCTCATTTCCCTTCAGATGAAAAAATAATGTTGATTACAAAAAATAAAAAAAAAAAGGAAAGAGGGCGGCAGTTAGACCCCCAGTGTTCAAAATCAAATAAGGCACTAGCTAATTAGCTCCCTTGACTGGAGTTACTCTCTATATCACTGATGACAAGTGGCCATTGCTTAATTTCTAGGTCAGTGAATTCAGGTTTGGAAAATATCCCAGTTTATATGTTCAAGCATCTTTAACTTGCATTCTAATCAAGGTGGGTGTTTTGACTGAATTCCTGACCTAGAACACAGCATTTAATCTCATCATGAATTACCAGCCTCACGTGTATGCACCTCATACACGGAGGTGCTTGATTTGGCAGGCATTCACCCAGTATTAAGAGCTAAACTAGATAATACCAGGTCTCAAGCCAGGCTTTCTCACTGCCTATATTTTACCAGTGCAGAGAAGTAGAACACAGTGTTGAGATCATGGGATTTGGATTCAAGGTCTGTCTCTAAGTCCTTTCTGTATCCTTGCTGCATGACATTGAAACTTAATCTCTCTAAGGCTGTGCTTCTTTAGTTGAAAATTTGGAAAGAAAGAAAAAAAGGTGGTGGGGGTTGGGGCTTCTCCAGGAAGCTGTGGTATCAGAGATAATGAACAAAATACTTTTAGCACAAGGGTTGACACACTAAGATTTTTCAATAAATGTCTATGTTGTTTGTTGTTTGAGGTGTTGTTTATCTATCTATGTATATTTCTACCTAACTACTGTTTCATCTATCTTCTATTTATCTATTTCATCTGTCTATTCATTCTTCTGTCAGTTCATATATCCATGTGTCTGTCCATCCTTTTATCTACCCATCTATCTTTGACCAGTTATCTATCTATCTATTTGTATCTATTTCAGAAACTTATTAACAAAAGAAGTCTCCATTTTTTGCCACAGTTAACTACTTGGTTTCTTTAGGATCAGGGACTCAGAATACAGTATTCCACAATGATGGTACATTGTTGTGCTGAGTACCTTAAAGTGAAGATGACTGGCAGGGTCTCAAAAGGAAGGTCAGTCTGAACTTTGGCCGCTCCCTGTTCTTCCTAAGTGAACCATTTCCTAAGTGAACCATAAAAACTAAAATTTTTCTCCCCTAGAAAACTGGCCTCCTCTTTTCCTCCTGAAAGTCCTCTTGTGACAAATATCCCATCTCATACTAGCAAGGAATGAATGTTCTACCAAGACACAGAAAGAAAAACTTGGACATTTAGGCATTGCTGGGTTCCTCTTTTTAGTTTATCCCTATTAGATCTTATCCTCTTTGTCCAGTCATGGTTCTTCTCCATTACTATATCCTGCCCTCACAAGTCTTAGCATAAAAAATACACAGCTTTCCCTGGGTTGTCAGGTCTCCATTTAAAAGGTTCCCGTGACACCTAGAATTTTTATTAAATAAATTTGTCATGCTTCTTTCTTATTAATCTTTCTTTTGTTACAACAATATCAGCTAGGACTCTCATGGTATTGTTTACACAGAAGAACAGGCATTTGGAATCAATTCATCCCATGTCCCATTTCACCCTTTTCCAACAATGACTAGAAGAACATTCATTCGAGAAGTTATAGTCTTTTGGAGACTAAATTTATCATCAGGAAAGCAAAAGTTCTGGATCTTATTTTGTAGAAGACTTGTGAGAATAAAAGATACTATATAAACTGCAGTGCATACAGCATTAGCTCAGTAGAAGCTTTCATGTCTGTTATTAACACTTTAGCTAGAAGAAAAAAACAGATGATCATTATTTTCAATTCAGAATTTGATCATGATAAACACTAAGGATTCTTTATTTCATTATGAGAAGATTATTAAATTGGTCTTATGTAATTGTCCCTCAAAAATCCTGAAAAAGTTTCTTGAACTCTCAATAGTTTTTTTTTTATTTTCCTCAGAATAGAATCATCAACTCATAAATTGAAAAGGGAAGGACTCCAGCATATAGCTTTCCTATTTCCTTCATTTGAAGGGGAAGAAACTTAGGATCAGAGTTGAAATGGACTCCGTGGGACCCACTCAGGTCCTTCGGTGGAGAATCTACCTGTTAGAGGGGTTTCACAGCTTTATGGAACAGCATTCATTAATTTTCATATTAAACCTCTGCTGGTATCAAAACCCTGCTGTCCTTCTTATCTGTCTTTTCACTCTCAAACTTTAGCACAGCATCAGAGCAATCTTTTCTGCACAGAAATACACCCTAATCTTTCCAGTTAACATCCCTAACCTCTTTAAAACAGGAAGAGTGATTGTATCTTGTATCTTGTCCCAGTTTCCACAGAGCTATTCAGAAGAGTGTCCCTAACACTGACAGCCTTGCTCTCATCAGATTGATGCTTTCATAGTCAAATTTGCGAAACTGAAGAACAGCACTGCATTCAGGAAGTCCTTCAGCATTTTCATCTGAACAATGTCAATTCTCCCCATTTCTCCTTTTGCATCTGCTTTGCAGGTCCATTATCTCCTCAGTCTTCACTTTGCTCACACCTGGGAGTGAGGTCCCCGGGGTGTGAGGGCATTTATTTTTTATGTGAATGGACTCAGCAGGGAGTTCTTCCTGACAAAAGAACAAGAGAGCAGAGCAGACTAAACCAACTGGACATTTTTAGCTTATATATGTGAGGGTGGGAAAAGAGAAAGGAAGCCTAATATGGAGCTCTGTACTCAGACTTGTGTAGCTAGGATGCTGCCTTGCCCCCTGGGTGTGTGATGAGGAAGTAAGCGGAAAGAAAGAGCAGTGATGGGGCCGAGGCCAACTTTCACCTCCAGATGGCGCTCTTGCGTTCCCCTTCCATCCTTTCAGCCTTACCTGGGTTCAAAATCCCACCCCCATTCAGAGTGTGACCTTAGACATTGAACTTCCATCTTCCTTGTCTTGGGCATCTCTATGTGTAAAATAATGAGAGTGCTTTGCATTCATTCTTCAAAAAATATGAAGTCAAAGTGTTTAAAGAAGTACCTGACTAGAGAATCACCCCACATAACGGTAAGGAAGAAGCTACTGTGGCTGTTGACAGAAAATCGAAGAAAATGGAGAGTTTTCATCCCAAAATATTAGCGAGACCGATGCACCCTTAATCCTTAAGGATATTAGTGTTGATACAACAAATAAAAATAGTTTTGTTATGGAAGTCAAACTCAAGAAATGAACCACCAGACACATGTTGGCAACTAAAGTTGTTTGTTGAAGGAGGATAGACTGGTTTATCAACAATGGATCCCTGGGAGATTATGGATATTGACATAAGGATTAGAGGAGGTGTATTTCACCTTGTGGATGAAGTTAGGATAGTTAACTAAACCTTCCTGCACAAAGCATTTCTTGGCTTCTTCTATCAAAACCTTATTATACTGATCTTAAAGAAACATAGATCACATCCATGGCTAAATTATTGGGCATTTTTTTTCTTTTGCATGTTCTTTCTTTCTTTCTTTTCCCGCAGAGAGGTTACTAGTGTGAATCTCTAGGTTCAAACCCCAGCACCAAAATTAATTCATTAGTTAATTAAAAATATTGAAAATTATTAACTCTATCAGCCTTCAGTCTCATGTTTGATTGATTGATGTTATGTGTTCTTTGGTTTGATCTAGACTAATGTGAAAAATCAATAACAAAGAGGCTTCATCCTCTTGCCTTGAGAACAGACAAGGTTCTGAGACTCATCTGTATCAGCCCTCAAATTTTACATTTGTGGAAATTGTATTACTGAGCTTAAAGTTCAAGGTAACACAATGAGTCAGAAATGGATCTCAATCTTGGATTCTACTAAGGGCTTGGGAGAATATATCTCATGCTGAAAAACACTGGCATAAACAGGATAAACAAACCTCATGTATATTTTACTCTACAGGGTTGGTTTCATTTTTCCTCATACATTGGATTGCCAGGTTTAAGAATCTACTTTATTCCTCAGATATTACCTACTCATGTGATCCTTTTGTATTTGCATAATATTTAATTTCTCTACAGAACACCTAACTATAGATTGTGGAACAATTTTTCAGACCACAGTTTGCACGTACTGTTTCAACACCCATGACCTTAATTCAAACTAAACAATGTTCTCATTGAAGAACAAGCATTGGCAATTCCTGTATCTCTTTGCCCACTGAACATCAAACATATAGTGGGTGCAATGTGAGTATTGAATAGTACTACTTATTTTCATATTCATAATAATAAAGTGATGACAATTTGCAATTAGCTCAATATCTAAACCAAAATTGAATTGATATTTCTGTTGCAGATTACCATGCTACAGTGGAGAGGTATTTTAATAAATTGGCTAGAAGTCTTTCTTTAGAAAGACTATTTTTGGTGCTAGAGAGAGAACCTAGAGCCCTCTATATACAAGCTCTACCATTGAACCAGGTCATACACTCCCAGCCCAGGACTATTTAGCTTTATGTGTCTATAAATTAAATATATATATTAATATATATGTATCCTTAAGTGCTTGCCTTATCATAAGGTTATGATTTAAAGAACATTTATTAAACTCATTAATTTTTTGTTTGTTTGTTTTTAATGGGTTACTGTGTATGGAACAGAGCATCATGCATGGTAGGTAAGCACTATACCTGTGAAACACATCCTCAGACCCAAACTCAATGTCAGGAAATCCTATAAATATTGGATGACAAGAAGCTAGGTATAATAGCTAAGTTTTCTAGGACATATGAATTATTCACTTCTGTTCAACATTTTTAGGGATTTAGGCTACACCTTATTATTTAGGCTATACTGTATGTCTTCATAAAATTTCAAATATCTGTTTTCAAATATATTATTTTCTGAAAACTTACCAGGGTCCTTCCTGTCTTGGCTTACATTCCTTTTGAAAGTCATCATGGTATTTCAATCTGACATTTAACCATTGACCCATTCAACAACGTTAATGAGGAGGCCAAAGTCTCCCATGTGTTCAGCAGTGTATAAGGAAGGGAACTAATGTTTGACCACTGACATCTGGATGCTCAGGGACTGAAAGGTAAACCTAGACCAGCAAAATCCTAACAGCACAGCTGTAAGTTCCAACACAAGGAAAGCTAAGGGAAACGGCTGGGACATTTATGGACAATACATATTGGGGGAAAGGGTTCTTCATTTGACCTTTATTCAAATAAAAGCTGTGGTCTTCTTCAGTTTTTCCCTCTACAAATACTTCCTCTTTCTGAATTTAGGTATAATTATTATTTTTCTCATATTTATTCCATTTTGGCACCTTTCTGTTTTCAGTAGTAACTTTTTTTGGACAATGTGTCATAGCATCTTAAAACATACTTCTTTTACATTGGGATGAGCCCAGTGAGGTTTATCTACATATATGATGCATATATAATTAATCTCTTAGCTGGGTTATGGCATACTCCAGGAGTCAGTATTGGGAACTAATATTGAGAGCCCTAGTTAAGACTGAGTTACAGATAATCACACAACAGTTACTCTTCTACCAAAATATTATACCCAAATATGCAAAGTGTTTTCTTATTGAATAGAATGTCTTATGAGGCAGAATTAATCAAAGACTTTGTGAAGATAGACATCTGATATAGTTTCCATTGTGTTCTTACATTTCTGTACCTTTTCAATGAGAGAAACTAAGTCAACCCAGAAAGAATTGCTCTCATCAGAGGCTTGTATTCTAGCACCATAAATCTCAGGCCCCGTTCAGGTCACTCAGATAGGTCATACCATTGTTCACAAGGAATTCTCTTTCTTTCTGACATGCAACTTTTCAGAATGTTTTCTTTTCTTTCTTAAAGATCGTAACCAGCTGGATGGCTTAGCACCCAATTCTTCTGATATGCATGTGGTGCTCCTCCTAGCTCTTGCTCATCTTTCAATATTTACCTATGACTTTGCAATGAAACAGACAGTTGTTCAACTCAAAATTGCACATCATTTTTTTTTAAAGTGAGAAGTGAAAAAAGTTGTACAAACTTTCTGGATTTTATGGCTTTTTGTAAGGACTTTTCTTTTTTTAGCACAATACAAAACTTCTTGACCCATAGTCTAATGGAAATTTATGTCATTGTATCTTTTATCTTCTTTCTCTTAGCATTATGTAGCCAGCTGTCATTTTTCTCATTTTGTCCTTAAAAATCCTGTCCACTTTTTTATGCTTTCCTCTTAGTTACTTAATTCATATTTTTAAATTTCAATTCCAAAGTGTGGATCAGGAATTAGAGAATTTGATCCACCATCCACAAAGCCTCAGCAGGACATCATTTCTAGAACCTAGGACAGGGCCCCCAATCAGAATGTCCCTAAATCCTGCCATTCCACACTAAGGCTCTTAGGAAATCAATCCCTTACTGGCTTTCCACTCTTCATGTAAAATTCACATTTGGGAGCTTTCTGTTGTCCTATCGACCTTGGAATCCATGAATGACATCTATGCTGAGGGAGTAAAACTCCCTTTCAATTTTTTTTTTCCTGTAAATGACTCAGCCCAGTTAACTTGTTCATATAGGTAAATGTACAATCCAGACATATCCCTGAGACTTCTTCTAAAGTTTTGAACTTCCTTTTGGTTTCCCAAACCACACAAGCAAGATTTCAAACAAAAAGGAGGGTTTATTTCTATCCAAACACAGAATTATATATGCTTTTATGGTTAACACACGTTTTCATTTTTGCAAATCTTCTGTTATTCGTTTCCATGGCGACTCTTTGAGGTAAGTGAGAAATTCAGGTCCTCTTTCCCGCTCCTGCCTGTCAGAGCTGTGACTCAAGGGAACCTTCTGCTTTAGCCTTTCTTATTCAGCTAACTCAAGAGCTGTCTTGATCTCTTTTGAATTCTACATCTCTCAGAGAGCTGGCTCTCAGCATTTCCAATCTTGTTTTTTAAAGTTTGTATGTATATTTGAATGGCATTCTTTTCCTAAGGTAAAAGAGCATATATTTTATATCTCCACTCCTCATGCTAAGAGAGGCTCGCCTCCAAATTCAATGAGTACTTGTCTGACTCAGAGATCAGCAAAACTCTGTTTGCAAGTCAAACCAGGCCAACTGCCTATTTTGGTACAGCCCACGAGCTAACAATGTTGTTTTGCATTTTTAAATGGTTAAAAAAAATCAAAAGAAGAATACTTCATAGCACATGAATATTTTTTTTATTATTATTTTTTTATTGGTTGTTCACAACATTACAAAGCTCATGACATATCATATTTCATACATTAGATTGAAGTGGGTTATGAACTCCCAATTTTACCCCAAATGCAGATTGCAGAATCACATGAATATTATATGAAATCTAAATTTCATTTTTCAATACATAAACTTCTGTTGGAAGCCAGCTGCACTCATTATTTTATATAGTGTCCATAGCTGTTTTCACACTTCAAAAGCAAAGTTGAGTCAGTCCAACAGAGACTGGTCCTTGAAACCTAAATATTTACAATCTGTCCACTTACACAAAAAGATTTTCCAGTACTCATCTGCTATTGATAGATATTTTCTTCCCTCCTTGCTTATAGATGTAATATCGATAGCTAATATTTTTATTGCTCTACATAGTTTAAAAACAAATGTGATTCTGCAATCTGTATTTGGGGTAAAAATGGGAGTTCATAACCCACTTGAGTCTAATGTATGAAATATGATATGTCAAGAGCTTTGTAATGTTTTGAACAACCAATAAAAAAAAAGAAAAAATACTTTTGCATTTCTCATTTTTTGTTTACTATTCCTAACAATCAAGTCAGGTAAATATTTTTATACTCGAAAAGTATTGGTGTTAGTTCCTCTTTAAAGGTTTTGTAAAACTCTGCTGTATACCCATCCGGTCCTGGGCTTTTTTTAGTTGGTAGTCTTTTGATGGTTTCTTCTATTTCCTCTATTGTTATTGGTCTGTTTAGGTTGTCTATATCCTCCTGGCTCAATCTGGGCAGATCATAAGACTCAAGGAATTTATCTATGACTTCACTATCTTCTATTTTATTGGAGTATAAGGATTCAAAGTAATTTCTGATTATCTTCTGTATTTCTGAAGTGTCTGTTGTGATATTGCCTTTTTCATCCCGTATGCTAGTAATTTGGGTTCTCTCTCTTCTTCTCTTCGTTAGCATGGCTAAGGGTCTGTCAATTTTATTTATTTTTTCAAAGAACCAGCTTTGTGGAACCAGCCTAGATGCCCTTCAATAGATGAATGGATAAAAAAAATGTGGCATTTATACACTATGGAGTATTACTCTGCATTAAAAAATGACAAAATCATAGAATTTGGAGGGAAATGGATGGCATTAGAGCAGATTATGCTAAGTGAAGCTAGTCAATCTTTAAAAAACAAATACCAAATGACTCCTTTGATATAAGGGGAGTAAACAAGGACAGGGTAGGGACGAAGAGCTTGAGAAGAAGATTTACATTAAACAGGGATGAGAGGTGGGAGGGAAAGGGAGTGAGAAGGGAAATTGCATGGAAATGGAAGGCGATCCTCAGGGTTATACAAAATGTCATATAAGAGGAAAGGAGGGGCAAGACAAGATAATACAAATGGAAGTAATGATTTACAGTAGAAGGGGTAGAGAGAGAAAAGGGGAGGGGAGGGGAGGGGAGGGGGGATAGTAGAGAATAGGACAGACAGCAGAATACATCAGACACTAGAAAGGCAATATGTCAATCAATGTAAGGGAAACTGATGTGATACAGCAATTTGTATACGGGGTAAAAGCGGGAGTTCATAATCCACGTGAATCAACCGTGTAATATGATGTATTAAGAACTATGTAATGTTATGAATGACCAATAAAAAAAAAGAAGAAAAAAAATATTTTTATACTCATATTACAATTTTATATATATATATATATATATATATATATATATATATATATATATATATATATGACTAGGGCTCAGATGAAGTGAAATCTTCCAACAGAAAATCCCATTAATGGTGGTTAATTTAGTAGTTGTCAGCTTGGCTGAATTAAGGAGTATGTAGAAAGTGGTAAATTATTATTTCAATGGTTTCAAGAGGCAATGAACATGGGAGTATGGGTGAACTAAATAGGTAAGATCTGCACTGTGTGTAAGTGAGCACCATCCCATCTTCTGGGGTCCCAAGAAAATAAATGCAGAAGGTGAATTGCCTTATTCTGTGAGAGCTTGGGCAGATTTTTCCTTCTGTTGGCTTGGACATCAGAGCTGCAAGCCCCTCTGTCCTGTGGACTCTAGGACTTACACCAACTGTCCTCCAGTCAAGTTTTCTCTTTCAGAATGAGAGTTACAACACAGACTTCTCTGTTCCTGATGCCTTTGAACTTGGACTAAGCCACATTACCCACATTCCAGCATCTCAGTCTACAATAACCTGTATAGGTCTTCTCACTTCTGTAATCATGTAAGTCAATTCCCCTAATAAATTCTCTCTCCTGTGTCTGTATTCCTATTTACTGTTTCTCTCTCTTTCTATAGAACCCCAACTAATAGATCTTCTCATGTTTGCGTGGTCATGGTGTGACCTAAATATAATGCCACTTCACACTTTTACATCTGCCATGTCACCTTTGTTTTCCTTATCCCAGTTCAGGAGCACCCACATACAAAGGCATCCTCACATCTCTCCTGGGCAACCTGCCATTTCTGATCACAATTTTCTAGTTGTAAGCTGAATTGAGCTATGTGTAATTTTCTGAATTTTCACACTGGTTTTTGTTCTATGCCTTCTTTCAAATGCTGTTCCTTTTCTCTATTTTCCAAAAATTATTTTCTTCACCTTTTTATTGTTGCGTTATGGTTGTATATAATGTGGCATTTATTGTTACATACTTGTACATATAATAATATAAATTGGCCCATATCCCACCTGAATACTTGTCCCTCTTTTCTCTTCAATGTCACTTTTCTACCTAACTTCTAATCATCCTTTAGACCTTAAACAAACAATACCTCCTTTAGTCAGGTGCCAGCTCCTGAATGAAAATCAAAAATCTGGGTCATTCTTTTTTGGGAGTCAGGGGACAGTACCAGGGATTCAACTCAGAGGCACTCAGCCACTGGGCTTTATTCCTGCCCTATTTTGTATTTTATTTAGAGACAGGGTCTTACTAAGTTGCTTAGCACCTTGCCACTGCTGATGCTGACTTAGCACCTTGCTTAGCACCTAAAATGCTTAACACCTTGCCACTGCTGATCCACCTGTCTCAGGCTCCCAAGACCCTGAGATTACAGGCATGTGCCACTGTTCCTGGCTGAGCCATTCTTCATAGCACCTGCTATTCATGCTCCTGTTCACTTGTTAGAATCCTTAAACTGCGGCCCCTTGCAAGCAGGTGCCATACCTGTCAATCTTATCATGTGATTATTTCTATTACCTCACTCAAAATTCATGTCAAAGGGCTGGCCAATACTTGCTGAATGAATAAATGCATTGTGGAGGAAATCAATAGGATTTTTTTCCAGATAATATAAGCTAGAGATGATTTTACTCACTGTAATACTGTTTGAGTTTCCCTTGAGACCAGAAGAGTTTGGGGTTTTAGATTTTTTTCAGATATGAGAATATTTGCATGTACATAATGAGATATCTTGGGGATGAGACACAAGTTTAAATGCAAAATTCATTTATATTTAATATGTACTTTGTACACATAGCCTGAAGATAATTTTATACAACGTTTTTAGTGCACTTGCATTTGGACTGTGACCTGTCACATTAGGTCTGGTGTGAAGTTATTTATCCATTTGTGGTGTCATGCTGTCAAAAAATTACTGTTTTTTTAACATTTCATATTTTGCATATTTGGATTAGGAACATGCACCTGTATTAACACTATAAAGTCATCTTACAAATCCTAAAGAAGGACAAAATTTAAAAAGTCCTTTTATGTAAGATAAAATGCCAAATAATCTATATCCACATACCCAATAAGTTGAACCCAGTTTGTTTGTCTCCAGTCATTTTGATTAGTAAGGCTTTTTGCATCGTAGAATTTAAAAGGGAAGTTAAGCATCCAGCATATTGCAGCTCTCCATGTTGCATCCTCATCTTTGCCCAGTTTCCTCCTAGAAACCCAAAAGGAAGCTCCACAGCACTGGAGCACACCACTATGTGAATATACTACCAATGTTTCAAGATGGTGCCTTGAGTGGTGAACATTCTTTACCTGCTTATTTGGAGGAATACTTGACTTCTAACTGATTGTAAGTTTGTGTGCTCAAAGAAGTTTCCTTTTGTTCCCTGGTTTATGTGAACATTCCCCCAGAGGAAATTGAGCTTTTTTAGACGTCTTCTGAGCAAATACCAGCTACAGTCTGCATTCACCAAGGAGTGTCCAGAGAGTCCCATGCATGTCTCATGCTACTATTGTCTCTACTTCCATACTGCATGGGTGTACTTGTCCTGAGAAAGCCTCATGGTGACATTAATGACTGTTAACAACTTTCTTTAAAATCTGCTTATCTTCCTGGAAGAAGATTTCCCACTAATTTCATGTTGCAGAAGAGGTCTGCGTCAGAGTATTGTCAGCAGAGCCAAAATTCATGCCTTGAATTAGTCCTGGCAGCAGGTAGGTAGAGCTGGGTGTAGTTCAAGACAGAAAATGGTTAGATTTTGAATCCTCCCTTAACCTTATAATTCTGCTAAATAGATTCCACTTTCTCATTTTTTAAGAGAGAAACTGAGTCATGATAGGGTAAAAGATTTCCCCAACTCTTCATAGATAATACTTAACAAAAAGAATGTTAAAACAAAGTATTTTAGGCATCAATGACAATGTATTAATTTTAGTAAATTAACTTCAGGCTAGATATTCTTATCTTCAAAATGAGAACAAATATTACATCTTTTCTGACTTGATTAAGACAATAAGTGGTAAGAAATTGGTAACATGAATATAGGACTGGTCATACAATAGGTCAGCAACAAATGGCTCAATTACTCTATTTATTATTACTATACATCATTGAAAATTCTTGACTCATTTAAATTCTCTCCAAAAAACCAATATTTCTTTTTTCCCCACAGTTTTATTATAGTAAAATATGCAGAAAAAAATTTATCATATAAAGTTGTACAATTCAGTGATATGTAATATATCCCCATTGCTTTATAACCCTTACCATTATCCATCTCCAGAATTCATCTTTCCACGCTGAACTTCTGCATCTATCTGTTTGTGTCAACTTTTTATTGCTGTGATCATAATGCCTGACAAGAACCACTTGGAGGAGAAAAGTCTCTTGTAGGCTCCCAGTTTCAGAGATTCAGTTCATGGTCAGCTGGCTCCATTGTTCTGGACTTGAGGTAAGGCAGATTATCACAGCAGAAAGAAATGGTGGAGGAAAACTCGTGAGTTTATGGTAGTCAGAAAGGGGGTGGAAGGGCAGGCAAGGAGCCAAGGACAAAACATAATCTCTAAAGGCATGCTTCCTGTGACCTACTTCTTCTAGCCACTCCCTTCCTGCCCAGTGAGCACCCAGTCTATTCAAATTATTAAGCCACCAAATGGATTAATTCACTGATCACATCACAGCTCTCACAATCTAATCTTTTCATCTCTGACCAGGGCTGCATTGCTAAACACATGCACTTTGTAGGGACACTGACTATTCCAGACCCTAACACCATCAGATGATAACTCTCCACACTCTTTCCCCCCTTCTCCAAATTGTCACCATTCAACTTCCCGTCCTTATGATTTTGACTCCTCTAACCGCTTTATATAAGTAGAGTCAGTATTTCCTAAATAAGAGCTTTATGTAAAACCAAGGGTCCTGGGAGACAAGGGCAAGTTGACCAATCCTCCAGAGCAGTGTGTGTGGGAAGAGAGTGATAGGCCTGCCCTTTCACTGGGAGCACACTTGGCCCTTCAGGTTGAAGGCACTTCTTCCCCCGATACCAGTGAAGGATATGCTCTGAGACAGGCTTGAATTCTTGAAGGCCCTTTTGAAGAGTTGGAGCTCCTCAGAGGATACAGCTGAACTGGATTTACCTTTCTGACAAGTCAGTGCTGTCATTAACACTTATGTGTCCTCCCCAGAGATGGATTTTGCATACATGAACTTGGCTTTCAGCAAACTCCATATGTTGGAGTCAGACTGAGCTGATCCACAGCCCTCCTGCAACCACAGTGCTTTTCAGCCTGGCCTCTGGCTGAGGTAAGCACACACTGTGATATTATTTACCTCATCAGATTTTGGCTCTGGAAAATTCTTTCTTTTTTGAACCATCATGAAAAGTAAAATATGATTGTATTTAATTTGACCTTGACTGAAAGTTTGTGTCCTCCACAAAATTAGTATGTTGGAATCTTAACCACTAGAGTCACACTATTGGAAGGTGGGAACTTAGTCTTGAAGGTAGAGCCTTTGTGAATGGTATTTGTGCCTTTTGAAAGCTTCCTCCTCTTGGTCCTACCACATGATGCAATGAGAAAGTGACTTTCTGCAACCCAGAATGGATGGCTCCCTCATCTGGCCCAGCTATACTGTCACCCTATAATTCCAGCTTCCAGAAATCTAAAAAAAAAAAAAAAAAAAAAAAGATTTATTGTTTATAAGCCTGTCAGATTGTTATAATTTTTTATAGAATCCAGAAATTAATACATAGTTTAAAATTTTGAATATTTTTAAATGGCTTTGCCCCTCCCCCCCCACATATTGTATGTTTATTTGTACTAAGAGCTACATTTTATCCTCTTTTATTTCATTGGCTTAAACCAAATACAGATATTTAAAGAAGAATTCAATTCAACAGAGTTCTTTACATATTTTTCATTTTACTCTTTGATTATGTTTTATGGCTAGAGGTAGGAAGGGAAACTAATGTTTTTATTAAGCATATGAGTATTTCTTTAAAATATTTTGAGTGATGAAGAATTGAGCCTTGATGATCAGACAGGACCCATTCACATGCTGTCTTATTTACTTATTGCAAATATTTCTATTAAGAAAATCGATTTG
The DNA here is from genome assembly GCF_045843805.1 of Urocitellus parryii. Classification (NCBI taxonomy): domain Eukaryota; kingdom Metazoa; phylum Chordata; class Mammalia; order Rodentia; family Sciuridae; genus Urocitellus; species Urocitellus parryii. Next base: position 186,312,775 of record NC_135531.1, on the reverse strand, counting down.
ATTCATTATTTAGAGTCATGTCTTCTTTTCAGGGAGGACATCTCAAAGGCTTTCCATAGATCATCTGCAAATAATTTATTCAAGGTTACAAAGATAATTTATGACAGGGACAGAACTAGAATTCAAAACCTATTCCCAACACAAGTTGCTTACAAATTGCTACCAAGCATGATATGTGTCATTTTCTTTTTACAAATTAGAGAATGGTGGGCTGGGGATGTGGCTCAAGCGGTAGTGCCTGGCATGCGTGCGGGCCCGGGTTTGATCCTCAGCACCACATACCAACAAAGATGTTGTGTCCGCCGAGAACTAAAAAATAAATATTAAAAATTCTCTCTCTCTCTCTCTCTCTCTCTCTCTCTCTCTCTCTCTCTCTCTCCTCTCTCACTCTCTCTTTAAAAAAAAAATAGAGAATGGTAAATATCTAAGTTATGGCAGGTAGCCTTGTGGAAGGCCCTAGTGACCATGGACTATACAAAGTGGTTTAAACAAAATAATTTGATCTTCAGAATCTATTAAGTTTGATGTAGTTTGGTTTCCCAATTTACATTTGCAAATCTAAGGATTTAAGTGGTTTATTTATTTCAAGTCACAAAATTAGGGAACAGAATTCTTTGGAATTTGAGTCTGTTTTATCTTGCTCTAATGTCCATGCATTTCTCCTGCAGATCTGGAGTTTGGAGACTCATTTCCTGAAACTCTCAAGTCTCTCTATCTCTTTAGCTGACTCAAAATAATATTTCTTACCTACTCCTTCATCAAATAACTCTAACAAGGGTCATTAGTGTTTGAGGATTGCTAAAGTCAGTGGCATTTATCTATCCTCACCTGACTTAATTTCTCAGCATTTAATGACACTCGACTTTCTCCTGATGAAGCAGTTTCTTCTATGGTCTCCAGATTAATTGCTTTTTTTTTTCTCATTCCTCAATGAACATGTCTAAGTCCCTTTGTCTGGCTTATCCTCCTCCAGCAAATCATATATCCTGGCTCTATTTTCTAGATATATATGTACCCTACATGATCTCAACATGCCTTTCTCTCTCTCTCCTTCATACTCACATAGGCAGATACATATTTCTATACCTATCCATACATATTTTTGCCATGTGTCTCTACAGATGAGACCTCTTCTCAGCTTCAGACATATTCTGAGCTGCCTGTCCAATATCTATACTTGACACCTAATTGGAATCTCAAATTTAAGAGAATCTCAAAATCAAATGATCCATTGTTCTAAATTCAGAGCCACCATTCCCCAAAGCAAAACAAAAACTTTGCTCACATTCATTCATTGCGTAAGCCGCATGTTTAATCTCTTGATTCTTTCTTCTAACATTCCCTTTCAGTTCATCAGCAAGCTCTGTTGGTTCTTTCTGGTGCCATCTACCATTGTACTCTCAGCTACTATCTGCTTAGTCTAAGCTACTGTGGCTTCTCTCAGGTTTCTGAAAGGGCCTCTATTGGTTTGCACATTTTTTCTCCTTCCCATTCCACCATCATCCTTTCTCCATTGAGTTGTTAGATGGGTTTTTGGGCGTGTACACCTGATATTGTCAATACCTTGTTCAAAAACTCCTTTCAGTTTCTAGTTTCTGTATGTTAACTAATTATCCCATGTACAGAAGTCTTAAGAAGCACCACCCAAAGTAGGTTGTTTTTCATAGCCGTTGGTTTGGAATTTCAAACAGAGAATCATAACAAGAAGATACCAGCAACGTAACATAAGAAATGCATCTGCTGTGAGGGGACACAGATGAGGCTTTAGCAGAGGCTTCAAGTTCCCTGTGGAATCCTGAAACCAGAATGGCTCCAGAACCCTGAACCTGACTTTTTATCAAATCAATGAGCTTGCTTTTGAACACTTTTGAGCCAGAGATGTAATCTAGGATAATTTAGTTGAGCAATGAGAGGACCCAGGACAGCACTTTTAGCTATGTAGAAATCAATAAAGCCAGGGAGTAGTTGTTTCATGTTTCTCCAGCAACCCCAAAGGTCATGTTGACAGGGAGTTAATGGTACAAGGAATAAGAAGCTAATGATGGTCGAAGAAATGGGAGCTCAGGGATTAATTGCTTGACTCTTCATTAACCAAGAACAACACAGCAAGACACATTTGTCTTCCACACAAAATCATACAAAATTCTCTCTTTATTAAATATACATTATTTACAGTTTAAGTCTTTCTTCTGTACAACAATAACCATAGAAAACAAATAAATCTAAGGCTAACTTTTATTTTCCCCATACAGTGTATTAAGACATGTTACGTGGTCTACAAAACTGACTTGGAATGAGGCAACATCACTTGGGATTCTGTTATAGAAACAAAAATAAGAAGATCCAAAGGAAAGAAGAGTCTCCAGCAGATCCACAAAGGATATGACCTGTTTTGTGCTTTTACCATCACAAATAATCTGATATAGACATATCAGATATATACGTATCAGATTATTTATGTCTTTTTTCACTTTAGTATTTATTTGTTAAAGGTAATTTCCCCTGCTCTCTCATTCTTCATATAAAGAGGGCCTGAACATGTCAGAGGAGGACTAATTTCCCATTTGAAATGGGAACTGTAACGTTCTACCTTAGGGATTGGGAAATTACATTTCATGAACCGAATCTGAATTGTTGCCTGATTTTATTAATAAAGTTTTATTGGAAAATGGCCATGAATATCCATTTACAAATGGCCACATTTTGACAAAAAGAAGTGTCTGCTCAAGACAACACAGGATATCAAGAGGCCTGTCAACTGCCAGATTCAGGAAAAAATTCATGGTCTTGGTCCTCACCAAATACAAAATCCCTCTTACAATGTAACTATGCTACTTTAAGCAACATTTGGTATTTTTTGCAAGAGTTTTTAAGGCAGGACAATGTTACTCTGGTTGATTCTGCCATTCAACGTGAAGAGACTATGCTAACATTTCATGTAAAACCTTTGGGATTGGAGTTGACTATAATGAAAAAGTATGAATAGGCAGATGCCTATTAATTTTATCCTGTAAAGTTGCATGTGAATTGGTTACCTGTGGGGAGACTTTTCAAAGAGTCTGAAAAGTAATGCAATGCATCTTCTGCATACCCAGTGCCTTTTTTCATGTTATCTGAGGCTACTGTTTGCATTTGAGGCATGGGAGAATATGATGCTAATGACATAAGACCAGGCTGTCACCACTAACGCAGTTAGCTTCACCTTTGGTCATGACTTAGGACTAGTCCCCTAAATTTACCCTGCTCTTTTGTAAAGCATTTACCTGTGTCACTGGGGAGGATTGAGAGAAACAGTGTTAGATGAGATATATTGACAGTGATTAGTATTGGGAGATAGTGTTAGATGGTGACTCCAGTGTGCACTGTCAGGGCTGGAGACTATTTTAGCTTCTTACCATATGACATGTCTATGGACGGCAGGACCAGGGAAGGAGGAAGAAAGACCACGAGACACACTAAAGGATCTCAGGACTTCCGCTGATGAAGGCTCTATTTAGGACAGTGGACCTAGGGTGTTTTTTTTTATTATTAGTTCGTTTTCCTTAAAGCTTTATCTGGGTGCTTAACTTGGGCAGGTTAAGTAGCTGTGGTGATAGTTCTAAAGCACCCTGGGCAAATCTCAATGAAATAAAATCTTAGAAAATAATGTAGACACAGTACGGGTGGGAAGGGTCAAAAAAATGTCATGCAAAGGTAAGTAGAGAATTCCTCATGCAAAGCCCGTGATATTGCCTCTTCCCTAATGTGTAAGACAAGGATCCAAATGCACTAAAGAGATGCCTGAGTTAGGAGCTAGAAAGTGGAGGAACTGTCACTGATTCTTGATAGAAGCAATGACATTCCTCACCTCCAAAAGCTACCAACCGCTGCCACAATCCCTTCTTCCTTTTTGATACATCCCCAGCAGGCTTGGTCAAAACACCAAAACTAACGTTTGCCCTACACTTTATAGCTCATATCTGCTCAGCCACTTTGTAGACTATAAACATTACCAAAAAATGAACAACTAACTTACGAATACAGTATTTCACTAGAAAATGTGCTTTCCTGTTCTTCCACAGAGTAACAGTGCAAAACAAGAGGAAAAAAAATCACTCAAAAATAGTAAAAGAGTTAATTATTAAAAACCTACATGAAGGATTCAAATAATTGTCAACACAAAGTGGGAATGTTTCTGTCCCTACCAAGCAGATATGCATGTAAAATTTCCTGGAGAATTCTTAAGTAACAGCCCTATTTTTTACACTGTGTTTGTGTGTGTGTGTGTGTGTTGCACTTTTCCCCCTTTAGGTGTTTCAATTATTTGGAATTTATGAACGGAGTTGAGAACTAGGGACAACCAAAATCTGCAAACTAGATATCTCAACAAGAAAGAGCATGAGTGAGGGTGCAGTGCACAGGGTAAGAAAGATCCAAAAATAGTTTATGGAAGTAATTCTATTACACTATGTGTCTTTTAAAGATAACATTTTCAAACCGTGTAAGAGACATGAAATAGCACTCAGTTATCCTCCAAGTATTCCAACAGTTTTGAATTTGTTACATCACATTCCATTAACCTCCTGTGTCATGTTCAGGAACAACGAAGCCTATTTATTTATTTAGTCTACACTTGACCTGTAGGACAATCGAGGACTACAAGTACATCCAGGCCTTTAGCTTAAAGAGGAATGAATGACAGAACTATACAGATATCTCAAAAGCTTCTTGTCAGGATGGTGTGGTAGCAAGAGTTTGAAGGATTCTACCTGTAGAGGAATCCAAAGGAAGCCAGGGAAGGTGGAAGACATAGTATAAAGATTTTTTTTCTAGAAAAAAATACAATTTGCCTGATTCCTGTATTCCTAGATAAATTGGAGAAATTGTTCTGATAGTAACTTTTAGGTGTGGTGCCTCTAAATGAATTAATGTGGTACAGAGAGATGGCATGCATGATCTTTGGGATTGGAAAAAATTCACCCAGGGAACAAAAGGAAGTCAATTATTTACTCATGGATAGAATTCATCTACCTCTTGTAGATGTTCCTAAATAGAGTCCAAAGTTTCTTCAAGAGAGGAGAATCTTAGAATGTGATAGAGGATCACAAAGCTAACTTCAGAATTATCTAGAATAGCAATGGTATGGAATGGCTTAAATGAATGGAAGTGAAAGACCTAAAAAAGGAGAAGGAGAGGAGCTGAAGTGGAGAGCACTCTTTTTTATCCCAAGTAGTCCCAAATTTCCTCTTAGGTTTAATTCAAGGGAAATAAAGAAGTCTTCTAATATACCTCAACTAGAACTGAAGCAAGAATGCAGAGAATTCCGCTGTCTCAAAAGTATGTCAGAGACAAGAATCATTTATTCTTGCTCTCCCAAAAGACGTGATCAATTTGTTTCCATAGAAATATATTTGTGTAAATAGATATTTACTTTGAGAGTAAGAAACTGGGAAGTCTATTGCAGATGAAAGTAATAATTGAGAAACAAAATTATAAGTATCTTGTATAAATTTGCCAGATTCTTGAAGTCTCTCGCAAGTGCTTTACAAAAATAATTGCACAGAGTCTTTGCCCTGTGTTCAGAGCACTTTATGTATACCCCTTTTAAAACAATATATGCCACCCCAGCTAGACTCTCAACTCCCCAAGGAGAAGAGCAAGGTATAATTTATGTCTGTATACGTAATGCCCAGCACAACAATCCTTGGAGTAGAGGGCATCCAATCTATACTTCTTGAATGAAATAGAAAGAAGAGAACAACTTTTTTTTTTCAGTTTGCTCCTGTTACACTGGGCACATTTCTGACAAAAGGAAGAAAAAAGGTTAGTACCACTTCCGTTATTACTAAAGAAAAAAAAGATCATTTTAAAACATCAGCTGCAGGATTCTTAAAATAAATCCCCCTTATGTTTTGGAGAGTGAATAGAAGAGGCTAAGCTATTCATAAAAATATACATAGAGAAACACACAATGTCTATTTCTTTAGATGGATTCTCTTAGAAACCGTGAGAAACTTGCCCTCTATACACAGTGAATGATATAGTCAGTCTTTTTTTGGTAAGCAAAGGTACTGTTGCTTGAATAAATAAATATGTTTGGTGGAAATAATATCAATGGAACAGCTCCCTTAGAATGTGAAATTGCACAGGTATTTTTGGTTTTAGTGTAAAGTAACTATATTCCACGAAATATTTCTATAAACAGCAGCTAACAAAGACTGAGTGTGGAACCAGAGGAGGTTATAGAGGTCTCATGGCCACATAGTGCTGTCAGGAAATGAATATGGCAGTGTAACAGGGGTGGGAGGTAAAGGAGGATTAGAATGCAAAGTCTAGTTTTAGATTATAGTTGCCTGAAGATTGAAATACTCACGAAATTGCATAATTACAGATAATTAAACAGATCTTGGTTCCAGAAAAGACAGAGAGGTACAGTTAGCATTTATTCCTAATTGTGAAGTGTGTTTTTGTTTAGAAAAGTGTGTTTTCAGACACATCCAGTGAAAGTCATAGTGTTTTCTGGGGTTGTGAAGGAATCCAGTCTTGTAAGAATAATTCTGATTCGACACTGAGACTATATATAGCAGTGTTGTGCAGACTGTACTTTCTGGGTATCCATCTGCCTTTTGGCCTGGGTACCCAGAGCTCTTATATACACAGTCCATACATGGGGGCGGGGGCCAGTAGTTTGTGGTGTCCACGTGGCCAGGACAGAGCTTCACAAATTCTCCAACCTATACAACTATCTACAAGCATATATAAGTCCATGAAAAGTTCAGATAGGATGAGTTGACCTTTACTAGTCCTCCACATGGGCAAAATATGGGACATGCTTCTCAGAGATTTGAACAAGGGAGAGTTTCAGCATTATTGCTCATACTTTCCTTCTCCTTTCCATTTTTCTTTTGGAGATGCTTCGGGCTAAACTCACTGCACTTCGTGGTGACTTTTATTTCAGGTGACAAAGGAATATGTAGCCAAGCAAAAGCCTGATTTATACAATCTTTTTATAGAAATAAAAAATTCAAAAGTGAGAACTGGAGAAAGAGGAAGAAAGGGCGGCGGAACACAGCATTTAAAGATCTATCTTTTTATTCGGTTATCATTTGTCTTATTAAAGCTAATTTTTAAAAAAAACATATATTCTTGTTTAAAATCACTGTAAAGTAAATTTACTAGGAAAATGATGATTATATATTAACTAATGAGATGACTAAAAATCCAAAGAAAATTTTAAGGAAAGACTGTACTTAGAACAATGTCTTAAAGTCGAGACATGATTATAAACTCAACCCTCCTTCACAAGCTTTGAAACTGGAAGAAAAGCTGGGGGATTGGTATGGAATGAAGCTAATCACTTGCTCCTTGTGAGCTTCCTAACACAAGAGGAGTGTTAAGGAATGAGAGGCAAAGGACATCAGAGCAAGATGGAAAGTCTGCTGTCAAGGCTGGCCAAAGGTAAGGTGGTAATTGTTTTGCGAATCAAATTCACCTAAAAAGAATCAGTAAGTATTTTCTTCAACTCTGAATCATTCTTCTGGCATTGCCAGGACCCTGGAGCATTGATATCCTTTATCCCTTATCTTTCTCCAAGGTAGTCCAGGGGCAAAGAGTTAGGCATATTGCTACAGCAAAATCATCAGAATTCTTACTATCAAAACCCAGAGATAGTCTCAGGATGGCTTCCCAAAGGGATGAATTCCATACTTTGTCACTAAAAGGGGCAAAGAGCCTGAAATTTGTTGCTGCCTCATCTGGGAATATAAGTCTGCAGAAAAGTATGTGTAAGTGGAGGCTTTTTCAATGTATAGAATGCAACAGATTTCAAAATGGGGTGTGCTACAGAACCTAAGGGATCCTCTGAAATCAATCACTGGGTCAGCTGGAGGTGACTACAATGCCACATGGGCCAGTATGTCCGAAACCTCCTAGAAACAGTTCAGTGGACAGAGATGGATTCATTATAAATGTTCCAAAATGTAAAACCTGCAAACTGACATTCAATTTCTCCACCAGGTCTTTCATGAGTAGATGGAAAGGAAGAATTCTGCCTAATATTTCACTTCTTTCATGCAGTTTTTTCCATATATATATTTATTTAAAGCTGAGTTAAGATGGTTTAAGCTTTTTCATGGAACCAGGTACTATTTTAGACTTTTATTTGAATTTCTTTATGCTGCAGCAAATTACATATATATGTGTGTGTATATATATATATTTTTTACCTCAATATAATAATCCCAGGAATAACCTAGCTAACATGTCTTACAAAATTGGAGGATATCATTTTTTGAAGTTATGGAACATCTACTTCCTAGCAACTTTCTTTTTACCTCCTAATTTCAAGTGACTATTTCCATGCTTCCTCTAGGTTTATGCTATTGTGTGCTGTTTCTAAAGTTTTGGCCCCAGGAAACAGTGATAAGAAAGGAGCAAAGTAATTGCTCACTACTATCAGCAATTCTATTTGAAAATACTCAGGGGATAAGAGTCATAGCAAAAAAGGGCGATGAGTTAGGGCAAGGGGCCTAGGGAAATTAAATTAACGCAAGTTGTTCTTGTTCCTTGTAAAATGCCACCGATGCAAACCAGGCCTGAAGGATCTCTCTGCCCTGGCTTCCCTGGTAGAGATGAACTGGGAATGGGAGAGGATGTCAAGGATGACCATTAGATGCCTAAGTCACAGAGCTCAAGTTCAAGGTAAGCCTGCCAGAATACGAGTCTGCAAAACTAAAAAGTGCATTCTAGAAAGTGGAACACAAAGCTGATTGTGTGTGTGTGCGCACACGTGTCTCTTCCTTGTCTAGAACAGTAAAGTCAGTGTCTTGAGTGGTCATTTTCACCACGATACAGGTGTCAGACAGGAAGGCAGTAGCTGTAGCTGCCTAGTCTCCTGAGCTGGGTCAAGGGGATTGATGTTGTGGTAGATGCAGGTTATGTTCCAAAAAAGGAATGGCAAACATTTAAGAGAGAAGGACCAAAATTAAAAGACAAAAGAGAGAAGAGAAGGAGAAAAAATTAACAAGTAACCACAGAAATGAGTATCAGGTGACCCTGTAGTTTTTTTCAGATGAAATATTCCCGTTTACACTCGCTGACTGTGTTTTGCAAGTCAATATCATTTCTGAAGGAACTGTCCAAATTCTCTGGATATTCCTTCTCCTTCATCTGGTTAGTGCGATGTGACTGCTTATGCTGGTAAAGGAGGCGGGTCATGATGCCGATGATGCAGAAGGTGATGAATATCACCACTGCTATCACTCCTGTGGGGAAAGGAAGATGGAAAGGAGAAGAAAATTACCACAGATCATCTGGTCCAGAGATGATTCAATGTAGACAGGGATGCACTTTAGAGAAAACAACACAAAACAAATACACAAACCAAACTCTACCACAAACCCAGAAATAAAGACCTGCTACATGACTTTAGTCAATTACTATAAAACCTCCTTCTTCCACACTAGGGAGGGAGAAATTCAGTTTAAGTCAAAGAAAGTTTTATTTCATGGCCTAAGAATGCTACCTTATAAAGATAGAATGAGAATAGCAAAGGATTTCTTCATATATTTTTTCAAGATCTGCTTAAATAATGTGTCCGAATTGTTTGTAATTAACATATTTCATTGTCACCCGTACCTAAGGCTTCTAGAATTACATGAATATCCTAGAAAACAATGCTTAAAAACTTACATCCTGACACATGCTTATATATGTTTGTTTTATGTTATGTTTGTTTGCTAAAAATTTCATAATAAATACTTACTAAAGACTTAGGGCATTTCTACACTGATGGACACTCTGCTAACTCAGACAAGGAACACCACTGTTCTTGGAAAATTTATACTTAACTGAGATGGTAAACTTCAGCCCAGTTCTGTTAATTTCACCTTTACTTTGATTGTATGTAGTAGTTCTGGATCTATTTTTCAAGTTGTCCTCATTGACCCTAATATCTTGTACCTACCTTTGCTACAAAATTTTCTGGGACTTAAAAGACAGTCCAAGTAAATCTGGTGAAATGTGGGTGGGAGAATATGTCTCTACACAAATACAGGTTTTATAGCATTGAAACCATTCAAAATACTATTGATAATCAAAGATATTCCATTATTAATAATTATATATTCTGGTTGAATTTTTTCTAAATAGCATAAATGTTGAGAAAAAAAAAAGTTTACATTAGAAATTTGTTGTTGGGGGCTGGGTATGTGGCTCAAGCAGTAGTATGCTTGCCTGGCATGCGTGTGGCTCTGAGTTCGATCCTCAGCACCACATACAAATAAAGATGTTGTGTCTGCCGAAAACTAAAAAATAAATATTAAAAATTCTCTCTCTCTAAAAAAAAATAAATTTGTTGTTGGAGACTTTGTGTTACAATTTATGCAAGCAAGTATACTGGAGGATTAAATATGCTCTTGGCATGCCTTCACCATTTTTTTTTTTGAGAGGTGGGACCAAATTAAGATTGCTTGCATTTTTATATATTCTCTAATCATTAGGTAACATTGTCCAACTATTTTGGAAGAAGGCAGAGTAAAATCACCTAATCAATAAATATGTGGATAAACTGGGTGGCAGTGAGTGACCCAGTGAGTGTGCTACAGCTTCAAGACATGAAAGAGGGAACGGTTTTCTACTCCTCCAGTGCCTGGTTGATTCAGAGTTGGAAAGTATGCAGGCCTCTGGGAATTTTCCTATAGGGTTGAGATAACTTTCCAACTCCTACAGAGACTCACAGAAGCATGCAAATGAGTGGAGAAAAGTCAGCAGTCACAAGTCTCTTCCTCACTTGTCAAATGAAAGCTTACAGGAAGAGAAGCAGGCACAGGATACTTTCTGACATTTTTGATGCAAACAGAAATTAAGTTCAACGTTCTTTCCTTAAGCAGAAATTCAGGTCAGATGTTTTGTGAACTTCCATAAATAATGGTCATGGATCACCTTCCTTGTGATTGCATTATGATGACGTACCACTGGCTCCCCTTGTCATTTCCACTCCTCCCTCAGAACAGTCATCGCTCCTTCTTCTACAGTTTGCTTATCCCAGTCGAGCTGTAATTTCTGAGGGCAGTGTCCTTATCTTTCATCCCATATCCCTATGCTTAGCACAGGACCTGCCTTGCTACTGGGACTCATTAAATACCAATTAAATGAATAGATACTGCAAAGTTTTAAAAGTAGAATGCTATCATACCATATACTGATCGGTTTATCTAGGCTGCCAGCAGGCAGGGATGGGGGCACCTGCTAGGCTGATAGTTCTCAGATGAAAATTCATTTATTCTCTCTCAGGCATCTTGCATTAAACAAGGTTTGGGAGTCATTCTGTGTTGAAAGACCCAGATGGAAAAATCAAGCTACTGCAGGCAGCAGCCAAGCTGAGGCAGAATAAAAAGGGGGTGAGGCCAACATGCAGTTAGAAAATGGAAAAGTAAGGGAGGGAGTCAGGAGCTGAGTTTACAACACAGCAGACAAGATCTGCATCTGTAACCATATGTGCTGCTGGATTTGAAGCTACAGTCCTGTGGGCTTTGCCCTGCTCATTAGATCTAACCCAAATCACTTGGTGGAGAAAGCCCCCGACAGGACTACAGCTTCACCCATCTGTCTGCCCCAACGTGGCTTCTTCCCCATATGTAGTTTTATGGGTCTGCTTTGTTTGTGCTTTAGGAAAAGTGACAACTGGATGAGATGAACAGGATGCAGGCTGCCTATCTGTAAGTAAATGCTCCAGCTGTTGACTCAGTGCTCAGCTGCTAATGAATCAGAGGCAGGAGGAATTCACAGAGCTGCTGGAATTTGAGGAAAGGGTGTCTTTGATCATGCAGCACACAGGACTATTCATTAAAAAGGCTCATGGTCTTGCAGATAATGTGGGATTCTGGGTTTTGGATGGCTGTAGTTAAGGATGGCTTCAGATAACTTCCTCCAAAGTAGAGGATTATTTTTATCTTTTCTACTCTCAACAACAAAGAATGGCTTACCTCCAATGACCGCTGAATCACTCCGAACTGCATTGGTAAGTGGTTCCCGCTCATCTGTCTTCCCAAAGGGATCTAAGGAGAAAAAGACCTGAAACTTGACTCTCCACTGGAACCATCAGAAACAGGATGTAAAATACATACAGATTATACCAAATGCACTCAAATAATTGTGAGTTAGCATTTTGGAAGGAATTCCAGTGAAAACAAAAAGAAGCATTTTAAATATGCTGCTTATAACCCACAGTTCCTAGACCCTCTTAGCTTATATGTAAATTACAGGATAAAGAGTTGAGCCAGAGAATACTGGTTTCTTGACCATATGTCCTCAGTCTTCCCTTGAGGTCCTTTGCTGCTTTGCTGGATAGTTCTTGTATATGAGTAGGCTTCTTACTGTAAGCACACATCCCTCTCTGCATGAGGGTTTTCTTCAGTTGCAAGAGGGTTCTGAGCCCATTGGCAGAGAAAAGAATGAATACTCCTAGGAGCAGCCCTCACAGAGACACATACATGGTACAAGTGAATAATATGTATATTATAGTAAAAGAAAAGAAAAACAACAAGTTTAAAAGTACACAGACAGACATGGCTCTGAATCCTTGCTTGTGCTATAAAATTGTGATCTCTTTGAAATGATAAGTTGCACACATATTAAAAGTGGGCAGGGATACTTATGTGCATGTATATAATGCATACAAATATTCAAAATCTGGTGGATAATACACATTTAATAAATAGCCACTCTTGTTATCATTCTGTTATTGAATTCTCAGGAAATGACAAAATTTGTATTAATTTAATTTTATTATCTTATTTATTGGTATGAAGAAATAAGAATGGAGCCAGTAAGGAACTTGCTCAATGCCTTGTACTCATTTGTTGCAGAGTGGAGAATTCAAACCCCAGGTATACAGGGCCACAGTCAGACTCTTTCTATTATACCTTACCACTGCCAGGAAAAACCTAAGACCAGTAAAGTGCTGAAAGTAACAAAAACCAACCCCTTTCTTTGCTCATAATTAACAACTTGTTTGGCAATTAATAATGCATTATTTCATGACATCACTAGAGCTATGTGTCATTTAGATTTTTTCATCTGTTAGATGGGAAAAATAATAGTCTCTACTTCATAAGATTTTATGGGAATTACATGAGTTAATGTATGTTTTTAAAGTAGTGCCTAACACAATGCAATTGTTTAATAAATCTTGTTTCTTATTATAATTGTGGTGATTATTTTCATACACACACATGTGAGCATGTACATCCTAGTCTCACTGCCCCCGCATCATCAAACTCTGATGGAAGAGACCAAGTCTTACACAGGTATCAGCAGTTGCTACACTGCCATGTGTGGCAATACATAAAAGATGTTGGGGAAGTATTTCTTGTGGAACTGGGTGAACAGTATTATACTCCTTGAGGTGCATTCTGGGGAGCTTTTCCTAAGACTCATGAAACTGGAGCTCAGAAAAAATTACTAGGAAAGAGAGACTGAAGGAAAATGGGAAGGGCATTCAAGGAACTGGTATGGGGTAGGCATTCTGGGTTGGCAGTACTTATAGAGTAGTTCTATTGAAAAGAACTTTGTTTGTGGAACTTGATAATGCTATTAATCATCTCTGGATGTTCAGATAGTTAGTTTACATGCATGTATGCATACATGAGATTGATGACAACAGGAGCGACAGTGATAGTGGTGTTTATATGTGACACACACAGAAAGCAAACAGACAAGGAAAGGTGGAAATGAGAAATCAGAAGAGGAGATGAGAAGAAGTGAGAAAAAGGAAGGGTTATGTAGAAGGTGCTCCAGGGCAAAGGGGGAGGAAGGGGAGAAAGGAGGGAGAAGGAGAGAGGAAGGAATGAAGGAATGAAGAAGTGAAGAAAGGGAGAAAAACAAAACCCTTTAGTCATTATATTTCCTGTGTCCTCTAAAGCCTGCTGTTATTATGTATTCCTATGCCAATATTCCTTCCTGGAATTCCTCCCACTTTGCCATACATATATAAACTTAGCTATCTGCCAGGTTCAGAGCATGGTTTGTTTTTACTCCAACTTGCATTGATTCCTCTTTAATTTAGTCTATGCACTACTTTGTAACTGTATAAACCAATGCAGACTTGGTTTTAACCCAGATTTTTCAATACCTTACATATTTTGTTGTTGTTATACTAACATATATTAATTCAGTTTATTAATTCTAACTCTCCAATATATTTATTGGAGCCAAAAATAAAACACTTCTGAAATGATAAGATGATGGTTTTAGTAACGTGATTACAAAATATTTAGAACAACAGGATTAATCCATGCTTGGATGTGTACCTCCAGGAAAATAATCCTTCAGGGTGCTAATCTGTATATTCATTGGTGAATATTGTGTTAATGGTTTATCTCTATTGTCTTACAATTTTAAAGCCAAACTATGAGTTGTAAGTCCCCCTCTCAAAAATGAATGACTTCATTTAAATACATACTTATACACCTCTGTGTTTCCATATCTGTCTGTATAAATATTAAAACTCTCTATTTTTAATGCTAGACTCCTGCATCTGTATGATGACTTTCCCAGAGTTTTCTATGATTTACTAAACATGCTAAACTGCACAAGAAATTCACACATCTACTTACATATTAGTTCAGCAACCAGGCTGTACCTCCCTTACACTTATATTTTGATCCTCAAAACAGCAGCCACTTAACAACAGGAACTATGTACACATATATACACATATAATATGATTATATATATAATATATATATGTAAAATATATATGTATATATATAAAATATATAAAATTATATATATATTTAAAATATATAAAATTGTATATATTTAAATATATATGTAAAATATATAAAATTGTGCCTTTTGTTCTAATTGTTCATCACATGAAATAGTATTATATTAAATATGTATGAAATCACCCAATTCAAGGTAAAGAATTAAGTACTATTAGCTGGCTCTTTAAACTGGAAGCTTCTAGAAAACAGATAAGGTAGTCTTAGTAAGGGGACTTCATTAGGCATTCTCAGGAATCTACCTGATGAAGAATGCACAGTGGTCACTGCATTCACTTCTGAATCCACCATGGAGCCACAGCTAGATTCCGTCAAGGTCCCCTGGACGGTCACAGGTGCGATAGTGGCATGACGCAGGGCTGCCTTCAGTGGTGCTATATGATTGTACTGGACTGAAGAAAGGCATCCAACAAAACCCAGGGCATTCACTTTAGCAATTTCAGAATCCAATCCAAGATTATCTGCAATGTAAAAGACCACCAGAAAAAAATATATATTTTTTAAAAATATGCTCTATGTTTTTTGACTATTGTATATAATAACTGAAATGATCTTATTATTCTTTAAGGAAAAAAACTTCCCGTCTTTATATCCTCTTTCCAACTTTACCCTCCCCACACTGCAAGCATCAATGTATCAACCAGATTTTGTAGATAACTGCTTAGCCCATCTCTGCTTTTAGATAGAAATGTTTCAAAACAAAACTTGTATTCATGTATTTTATTATCTGTAGAAGGACAGCAAATGTGTCCTATACTCTTGGTGTTTAATAGAATTTGTATCAGCATCTCTTTTACCATTATCTGTGAATGCAGGTAATTAGGACATCCATACTACAATTCTCATTAAAAATCTCAATAAAAATGAAACAAGAAAAAAAAAGATAAGATGTAGACAATGAGATTAGAAATAAAAATGGTCTTCCCATATATTCATTGTATTTACTATTTTAAGATATCTGTGTAGATTAACCTCTAGAGAAAATGTCTACCTGCTTGGTTCTGCCCATGGTACTGACTGGTGAGAGATTGCTTTGTTATTTTGACAGCATTCAAGTTCCTAAAGTAGTTTTGAGTCTTTATTAAAGATGAAGATGCAATCATTTGGGATTCACAATAAGATCAAATGTCTTGTTTTCTTCAAGATTTGTAGCAATATTACCCAGCATCATATTTCTTTCTCTTAAAAGGGGTCATTTGGACAAATTGCTGTGATGTAGTTACCTAAACCTTCAATGTATAATAAACCATTTTCTTAAGACATGAGATTTTTAACATAATTAGGTAGCTCAAATGGTTATTTTATCATGATAATCTTTTTTTATTTTCTGGAAGGGGGCAGCTACTTTCTTAACTAACGCTGTACATTACAATTTTATTTTGATTCATAAATGGTCAAAGGGTGCCTTCATAGATCTGTAAGTATGCATTATGTTGGCAGTATTAAGGAAAAGATGTGATGAGATTATATTTGAAAATAATAAATTAACATCCCTTGATAATGCCTTTTCTAATTTATGCCATCAATTTACCTCCCTCTTCAATACCCATGTAACCTTCATCAATTTATCATCTCTCTTTTCTTACATGAGAAGAGAGTAACTGCATATTAAATTTATGTGGCTGCTATAACAAATTATCAGAAACGTAAACAACTTATATCAAATAGCTTAAAACACAAATTGATTATCTTTCTTTTTTGTAGGTTAGAAGTCTGATATAGCACTTACTGGCCCCACAGTGTCAGCAAGAATGATTTCTTCTGGAGTCTCAGTATGATAGTTTCTGTTATAAATCTGGGATGTCCCCTGCAAAGCTCATCAATCTAGGGATTAGGACATGGAATCTTTGTGGCAATGCAGCAATGTTCAGAGATGAAAAAGATTGTATTATTAGAGGTGTCACCTCATCAGTGCATTAATCCATTTGGTGGATTAATAACTTGAATAGCCCACTTGATGGTAACTGTAGGAAGGTAGGACATGGTTGAAGAATTAGGTTACTGGGGATGTGGCTTTGGACTACATCTGTTCCTGGCTTCGATCTTTGCTTCCTCACTGCCATAAGCTGAGCAGCTTTCCTCCACCATGCCCTTGCACCATGATGTTCTTCCTCATTTCAGAGCAGAGCAATGGAGCTGGCCAACCATAAACTGAGACCTCTGAAACTGTGAGCCCAAAATAAACTTTTCCTCTTCTATGTTGTTCTTGTCAGGAAGCTTAGTCAATCAAAAGCTAACACATTTTCTTTTCCATTTTTTAGCTTCTAGAATCCAATCGTTTTCCATAGCTTAGTCTCCTTCATCTATCTTCAATAAAATCAATGTTGCATTTCTATGTTCCTTTTTTCATAGTCACACATACCTATGATTCCATTATTTGGCCTCTCTCGTTCACCTTTAAGGATTCATGTTATTCATTGCATTTGTGCTGATAAGCAAAGATGATATTTCCATTCTAAATGCAACCCATTAGCAACATTAATTCTATTCCCAAACTTAATTCCTCTTTGCCGCTTAGTCTAACATATTCAGAAGTTCTAGGGATTAGGACATGGAATCTTTGTGGCTCATTATTCTAAGACTCCATGTCAGATATGCTGTAAGAGCTGTCTTGGTGATGGAAATTAAGATCCAATAGCATTGTAATACTACTCTTCTTAAGTGTAAGAGACCAGTAGGGTGTGGGAGGAAACAGATAACTTCTAAATATTCAAATAAACAACCTCCATCCATGGCACACATTTTTTACTTAGTAAATGACCACATATGTTTATTTGTTAGCATAGATTTTAAAAGACTGTGTCCCATATGAGATTTCTTGCACCTTGTTATGCAACATTTTTCTAGATCAAAAAGCTGCAATAAGCTGGAGGCTATTAACCAGTGTCATCAGAACTCAGTGTACCCATCTGTAATAGAGAATGTATGTGAATTTCTGATTAGTTGTTAGTGAAGGGTAAAATTAGAAATCAGTAGTATCTAGATGAAGAAGCAGAAGAGAAGGGAAGCATAAGTTGTCATGAAGTTTTTGCACTGTAGGATATAAAAGCAGTGGAAAGTGACAGGCTATTGAAGCTATGCCTTGAGGGTCTTAGTCAAAAGTGCCAGATCTCATTCTCAACACTCACTTGGAATGCTGCTGACATTGGTGCCAAGGTCATTGGAGGACATCACATAGTGGATGTCATAAATACCAGTCCCAGGTGCAAGAATAGGTAAGAGATAAAAAAATGGGCAAAATGCCAGTGAGTGGCATTCTCCACTTACAGGAAAATTGTGTTGAATAAAGTCTTATCTCTAGTGAAATATGTTTTTTCTAGATGTAGAAGACAGACCTTGAGATATTTCTGGAAAAAAATGAAGAGAGCAAGGAATTCCTGGTATGAGAAAATAATCTCAGTATGACATCTCAGATAGTCATTTTTCAGATTTTTAGTAAAAACAGAAAGGCAAAAACCATAGAACTGTTTCAAATGATTTTTGCATTTTATGATAGTATTATCTACTAAGTAGTAGAAAATAAAAATAAATGAATAAGAAGCTACATGAAAAAAAAAGAACTCACATTCACCAATCATTGAACAACAACTATACAACAATGTATAATTGCTACTCAAATATTTTTATATTTTCTTCAAACTTTCTTCCATGTATTTGTTATGATTCTAGAAAATTTACAGAGGAAGGGATTGAGAACCAGATAACGTAAAAGATACAGTGAAGTGAGAATTAAGGTTTAGACCCAAGATGTTATGACTTTAAATGCTATACTCTTCATCTAACATATGATAGTTTTCAACTAAATAAATAAATAAACTTCAAAACATTTTATACACAGAGTAAAATAATTTTACATAAATTATTTTCAAAAACATAGGTTGCAAAAACACATGAAGTGTTTTTATTGAATGTCTCCTGCAATTTACTGAACTCTGTATTACATGAAAGACAGAATGTATTTACCAATCAATTTAATTCAGTTTTTGGATTACAATTGTATTAGACTCATAAGGAGCCAAGTGATGAAACTATTTTGTGTGCTCAGCTAACAAATGAATATCCCAGAAGAATGCAAGAGTGAAAGTGGTTTCCCAGAAGCATATAGGATGAGAATGCAAAAATATTGCTACTAAAAAATATTCAGGTTCCCTTTCCCACTCTTCCTTAGATTTTCTGTTAATGTATAAAATTCTCATCCAAAAAAAAAGGAGAATTGCAAAGTTTTCATTACATATGCTACCATTCTGAGAAGCCACGGGTGTCTTACAAGGAAAAATCTGCAGTATTTCCATTAGTCTTATTTGAAATACATACTTTGTCCCTCTCAACACAATTTAAATCCAATCAAAATACAGTTTCTGATTCACTTTATATCCCAGCACCCCTCTCTCAAATATTGATGTAGAAGCAGCATGGAGTGCTGACAAGGTATGGGGGAAGTTAGACATCAGTTACTTCTATAAGAGGGTGTGCCATCAACCAGAGTCAGGCATGCAAGCACACTTCAGCTAGCAGCAACCTGTTGTTATAGCTAATGCAGTACTGCCTCTTTGTTTTGATGGGAGAAACTTGAAGTTTCAGTGTTCATTGCACAAGTAACTTCTGTTTCCCCATTTCTGAGCTCCAGTTTTGCCCATGATAAAATAGTGATCACTGGATCTGCCATATGCATCATGGTAGAAATAAACATAATGATATAGTATAATTCTTAGCTCAGTACCCATGATTCGTTTTTGGTGTTTTGATGTTGTTGTTGTTTATTTTTTTTTTGTTTTGATACAATATGCTGTTTTGATATAGGTATGCATTGTGGGATGGCTAAACAAAATATTTAGTGTATTTGTTATCTCACATACTTATCAATTTATTTTTAGGGTGAGAACACTAAATATTCACTCTTTTGGCAACTTTCAAACATCAAATATATTCTTATTAATTGCAGTCACCATGATATACAGCAGATATCTTGATCATATCTACCTGGTCTAACTGAAATTTTCATGATTTACCTACATCTTTTCATAACAAGTGCATATTATCATTAGTAGTAGTTTCAGAAGTACCAATGTCTTTTATTCCTCCTACTGTTCATCAGTTCCAAACCTCTTTACCTGAATTCAAGACCCCTCAATATGCCCAAATAATACAGTGCTTGAGAAAGAAGATGTAAATGTCAATTTGCTTGCTGTGCAATCTTTCGACTAAATTTTCACTTCACGTGGACTCAGAGTTGAATAGACATAGTATATGTTCAAAGTTTTAATGACTCAGCTGGCTAATTTAATATATAGACTAACTTCTTCAGGCATTTTAAAACCTGACTTTTTACATTAATTTGCAAACAGTATTATTTCTTCAAAGTAAAGCTGTACTTCACTATTAAATCTAGTGGATTTGAGATGCCAAGGAAAGTAGTACAGAACCAATTTTAGCCCCAGAAATGCTTCACACAATTGCAATTGTTTGACAAGAGGAGTCAGATAGAGCAAATCCAGGCTAATTTTATGCAGGCAGTTTTTTGCAGTGTGTTTTTTTTTTTAATACAAAAAAAAATAGAGTAGGAGAGATCAGCACTTTGCTAAAAACAGACATTGTTCTGGGATGTAACATGGCATTTGCTGTATGTTAAAAGTCATTTATGATATTCAAATCTTGAAGTGTCACAAAACAAGCCATGCAGACTCATGTGACCTGGACTTATAAGAGTAAAATGTTGTACCAAGATAAAATATAAATAAGGGGAACTGAAGTCAGTGAAAGGTAACAGCAGCATACACAAATGAAGAATTTCTGTCTCTAGAGTTCTTTGGGTTTCAGGGGCGGGGGACAAACAGCCTGAAAACTTCATAACCAGAAGTTTGCAGAGTCTATGAACATGTTTCTCAGGTAAATTTTTAATTGTAAAAGGAGATCATCAAACTGGATTAAACACACAGACACAAGTTTGTATGCAAACTTGGGATTTATTTTTTGCTTTCATATTTTGTCATTATGGTTATCTGCACAGAATCCCACATAAACTACATCCTTATAAAATGAGAAAGATTAAGATAAGTATACACACTATCAAATTAGAGGGACAAACATAAGTTCAAATTATTTTTTCTAAATCAAATTAACAGTCTTTGGCCAATCTAAGCCTGGAAACTTAGGTCTGTTGGCTTCTACCTTTCTTTTTTGTTCTTGTTGTTTTTGTTCTATTATGCCATGCTTAACATCTTTCCTCTTCTGCAAAATATATATCTATTTATTGACCACCTATGGCAAATACAGTTCTATATTCATAGTGGTGGATTTGTAATAGCTAATCAATGAACTTTTCTCTCATCTTGGTGAATTTCAATCATTATGGAGGATGAATTTAATAGACCAGCAAAGATATCAGGTGATAAATCTTACAATAGAGAGAGATCACTGTGGCTGTGGGGTTGTAGAAGGGAACTCTGGAACAATATAGAGAAAACAACATTAAGAATGCAAAAAGAACTTCCAGAGAAGTGTATTAAAATATATATCATAACTTTCTTATGCAGTTATGATATAGATGGTCCATGGCCCACTCTTTGAGAAACACTGATTTAGAAAAGACTGCTTGGGATAAAAATTGCTTAAATAAATGCTAGAATGATGAATCAAGTATAGTTACAAAGCCAGCACAAGGCATAAAGGGACAAAGTACATCACATGTAAGACAAAGAAAAGTCAAGTTAATTTTGTGTTAAATAAGGTAAGGGATGATTTTGGAGAGATTGGTAGAAGCTGTATAGCATAAATGACTTTCATATTCCCAAGGCATTTTTCCTACTGCTATTGCATGATTTTACTTCACGATAATGTCTGTCCTCTTCTTGCTTTCAAGAAGACCCTCTTTTTCAGATCTTTATCCCCTTCGACTAAAGTGAAGTGCCCAATATGCAGAATAAGTTAGAATAAATTTAATTAACTTTAGTGTTATATATTGAATATGAAATGTCCCCAGAAAACTCCTGTTAATGTAGGCATATTCTGAAGTGACATGATTAGATGATGAGAACTCTCATCTAATGAAAGGGGTTAATTCATTTGATGGATTAATAACTGGATTGGAATAAGTGGTTGGTAACTGTAGGCAAGTTGGAAGTCACTGAAGGAAGTTAGGTAATTGGGGAAACACTTTGCGGGTTTTATCCTTTGGCTTCGTACATTGTTTCTCTGCTTCTTGACTTGGTTGAGCTAAGCAGCTTTCCTCAACCACAATCCTCTGCCTCATTTCAAGCCCAGAGTGATGGAGTTGGCTGACCATGGACTGAAACCTCTGAAACTGTGAGCCAAAATAAACTTTTTCGTTCTTTGAGTTGTTGTCAGGTCTTTTGGACACATCAATGAGAAGCTGGCTAACAGAATTAGTAAATGGAATTAATGAATGAAAAAATATTTCCTATTATCAACTGTAATGCAGTTTAATCAGGGATATATTAATAGACTTTTTCATTCTAGCCATTTATACATATACCTTGGCTTTATTTTTACATTCACACAAATGACATGTTATCCAGAACTCTGCTGAGGCAGGCCAAGTTCTGATAAAAACTTCATTCAGAACTCTTATAATTATATCAGGAGTGCACAAGAAATACGCCTCTCCATTATTCTCAGACTTTTGTGTCCTAAAGCTAAATGAACTGTCTTTATGAAATCTGCGTGTGTGGGTGAGTTTGGTTGCTACATGTCATCATGTCAATACTATTTGTAATGACTTTACACACTTTACACATGAGGGCCTATGCACTGACTCTTCACATGCTGGGGAGACCTCCCTGGGGCTCCTTTTCTTCAGATATTAGGATAAAAATCTTTCTTTGAAGAGGACTTTCATGGGTACCTAAAGAGCACATCCCCTGTTCCCTTCTCTGTTTCTCAACACTGAACCCAATTCATGCCCTTTCAATTTTTTTTTCTATAAACTATGTAACTAATTTCACATACACATATGTGTGGGTGTGTAGGTGTACAGGTGTGTTTGCTTATTGGTTTATCTTTTATGCACCTCTGTAAACCATAAGTTTAATGAAGAAAATATGCTTTACCTTCCAGGTAACTGCCAATTTCTTAACAAATTCATAACCTTGTACATAAACTTTGCTAAATATTTTTGAATGTTTGACTAGGTCTAAATTGCATGGGGTCTGATAGGTAGAAGGTCTTATACAACTGTCATTTTTCTTTTTTTGGTACTAGGGAATCAAACACAGGGTATAAGGCATGCAGGGCAAGTGCTGAACACCCTGAGCCACATATCCAGCCCTTTTTATTTTGAGAGAGGGTCTCTTCAAGTTTTCCAGGCTGGCCTGGAACTTTAGATTCTCTTGCCTCTGTCTTCCAAGTTGCTGGGATTATAGGTGGGTGTTACCACACTCAACTCCAAGTTTTCTTTAAGTAAATACACAGAAATACAGGTAGGTGGATAGATGGATGGATAAACAGAAACAATATAAGAAGCAAATAAAAAAATCAATGTAGTAAATAAAAATTCTATCACTTGAGAATTAATTACTTCAAACTAAAATTTCACTGGCTGAACACATTTTTCACTTTTTAATTAGGTTGCCTGGTACCATACATCATATGAGTTCCCCTCTGTGGTTACAGGACAGTGACTGCTGAATCAGTGCAACCTTAACCATCTATTCAAATTTTGGAATTCTAGACATCATATTCCCAAGGTCTATTTTCCTTATTTTACATATAAAAACAACTTCTCTGCCTTTAACACTTGGATTTGCAAGTTAATGTAGAAATTCATTCCTTTGGGATTCAAAGAAACAAAAATAATTCTTCCTAGGTTGTTCATTATTTATTTCATGTGGGGCTAGAACTGAAGGACTCTCATGTTTTGGTTTACAACAATGTTGTTTACTTTGCTAAGAGAAAGGAGCAAAACTAGGGGACATTATGTCCCAACAGAGAATCTTTGGCAGAGCACAAAATAATCTATAGAAATATAATACTCCAATGGGGAATTACAAGTGATGGAGTTAAAACATCAGGAGAAGTAAATGTTATAGCAGGAAACTTTGGTGATTTGATGTTGTTTTTATTTACAGGGTTTGTGCAATGCAAATTTTGTTAGGATGTTTTTTACAGCAGGTAACAGAAAACCCAACTGTAAGGAATGTAGACAATAAAGGGCTAATTTCCTCACATAGGAAGTTGTCTAGAAGCATGGAAGGCTGTCTCAATGTCAGGCTAGAATGAGGTGATGATGGAGCTCCAGACATGATGTCTAGGTGCAAGAAGGACAATAGGGAAAAAGAACAAGCGTCTGTCTCATCTTTTAAAAAGAAAATCCTGCCCCAGGACCTCATAGACTCAGCCACCTCACAGGCTTCTTCTAATTATCTGGATGTGGGTCATATTTATGCCTAATCCAGGTCACTAGCATAAGACATGGACATTTGCTTAGACCAGGAATCTCAAGATCCTTTTTCAACTTTTGAAAATCCTAAAGATAGTCTGGGGCTGGGGCCCAGTGGTAGAGTGCTTGCCTGGCACACTTGAGGCACTAAATTCAAACCTCAGCACCACATAAAAATAAAATAAAGGCATTGTGTTCACCTACAACTAAAAACATACATATTTAAAAAAAATAAAATCCTAAAAAGGTCTTAGACATCTGTGTGCATTTTTAAATCTACAGATGTCCATTTTTATTAGAAATCAAAACTGAGAAAGCTTTAAAACAAGAGTCCACAACATACTCTCCATGAGTTCACTTAGTAATGACATCATGAAACAAGACAACCTCTGAATAAACCTAACTATATGTATAAGACAACTGGATGAAAAAGGCAAATAACATATACTGGGAAAATGAAGATACTTTTGACCAACTGGATTCCTTGGAAAGATCTCAAGATCTGCTTTCCCCAATGATACCTGCAACAAATACTTATAACAGATCACACAACTAGGAGGAATTCTTAATTATCACAGTTGGAGATGACTATCTCAAGAGCATGTAAGCTTATAGAAGAAGAGTTACACAAAACTGGAATTCTGTTAGGAAGAGAGAGGGGGATTCCAAATTGGTGCTGCATAGGCAACCAATACAGTTCAGTTATATTCACGCAAGCCAATCTCTGGAATCAAAACAAAATATAATTTTATATATATATATATATATATATATATATATATATATATATATTTAGTTTAAGAGGCAGTTTTTTAGTGGGTTATATTCTGACTTCTATAAAGATTCTGATGCTACATGTATGCTCACATATAATTTGATCATCTATGTTTATGAGATATATATATAATTTTAATTTAAAAGTCAATTATTTTTGATGAATAATAAACTGATCTGAATAAGAATTCTGGTGTCTATACTGAATGACCTAAATTTGGCTGTTGTTAATAAGTAAAAGTAGAGCTATTCTTTGGGGGCTGAGTAGAATCTAGTAGCCACAGAAAAATTTGCCCTATATATAATGCCTACATGGAGAGCGGCTTTTGTTTATGCCAAGTCTCCTGTATTCTGGTTCTAACTTTTATCATACATCACATACAAGCCGATAACATAATGAGTCACACAGGGTAACCTTTGTAGCATTGCTCCATAGGAATATTAATGACCAAATTCTATCAAATTATGTGATAAAACATCATACAGAAAAATGACACAAATTAGCTTTTATGATTTGGAAAGGACAAAATAGCGTGGCATTATATCCACCATGCAGATCATGAAACAAAACTCATAATGATTCAGCAAGATGTCCATTTACATAGTAGCTAAAATTCCTAGACTTTAATTACTAATTTTTTCTTGCATGTCATACTATCCCTTTGAATCCATTAACCTATGCTTAAGACTGAATCTGACTTTACAGAAGAGCTGTTTTTATAATATCACATCATCAGTCACCTAGTAGAGTACAGATAAATTGCAGTAGAGTAGAGCAAGTATACAAAAAAAAAAAAAACTACTTAAAGATGAGCTCTATTCAAATGTCTTGGGACAAAGATTTGGGTTTGTGGTTGGAGAGAGCAGATCCTTGACCTGACCAGACCTGAACTCTGTGTATGAGTAGCCACTTGTCCATGGCAGGGAAGTGCTTACAGCAGTCTGGCTGCCTGGAGGAGGATCTTTCTGAAAACCAACAACAATGCATTGTTCCAAGGGCCTGCTGAGGTAAGGGTGATAGAGGTAAGTCTCTGTATGTCCAGACTGTAATCCAGTATGTGACTGTCGTTTTTATATTACATACAATATCTAATGGAAACAATTTCTCCAACATGGGGACCATGAAGACACCTTTTTTAAGCTGTATTGACTTGAATGTAAAAATGAGCTGGTCATAGTATTCACCCTAACGTTGGATTTTTAAGACAAAAACAAACATAAGATCTGAGTTATTTTGGTCATTGTGACCAAAAATACCCAACCAGAACAACTTAATGGAGGAAAAGTTTATTCTGAGATAACTGTTTCAGAGGTTCAGTCATTAGTCAGCCAACTCAGTCCATTATTCTGGGCCTGAGATGAAGAACATCATGGCAGAAGGCCCATCCAAAGAAAACTGCTCAGCTCATGGTGGCCAGAAAGCAAAGAGAGAGCTGGGCTCTAGAAATGAAATGCAAACCCCAGGGCATCCTCCCATGACCTATCTCCTCCAGCCATAACTCATCTGTCTACAGTTACCACCCAGTTAGTCCATTCAAATCATTAACACACCAAATGATCAAATCAAATGTATCAATCCACTTATTAGATTAGAACTCTCTTAATTTAATCATTTCTCCCCTAAAAGTCCCTGCATCAACACAGGAGCTCTGGGTCATAGTCATAGCAATTCCTGATATTATTCTGAATAGTCCCTACAGATGCCCTTGTCCAAGTTCACAGTGCCTGTGATTATGCACCATAAATGGCAAGAGGATGAATAAATGAAGGATATGAATAAATGACTGAGATGAATAAATGAAGGATATTAAGATTTAAAGATTATTCTGGATTATCCTGATAAACTCAATGTAATTACAAGAGTCCTGTAAGAGGGGACTAGAAAGATCAAAAGCAGAAGTACACCACTACAGAGATCTAGGAAAAGAATAGGAGCCAAAGAATGCACTGACCACTGTAAGTTGAAAATGAAAAGATACTAGAGTATTCCTGAAGCCTCCAGAAGTAACACAGCCTTAATGATGCACTAATTTTAGTTTCAAAACTTCAGCAAAGACTTTCGACTTCCCAAACTATAAGATAGTAATGTATGCAGTTTTCATCTACCAAGTGTGTGGCAGTTACCAGTAGTAGCAATAGAAAAATTGTATACTTCGGAACATTCTGTGAATGCTATTAAGAGGCTCTTTGCATCTATATTTAAAGCATGCCTAGATATTAATATTTAAGCAACTATACCGACAATAATAGTTTTCTCATTTAAATACTGCTATTCAATAAATTTGGTAATATGAAACAATCTCTACTTTTCTTGCTTTCGTTATGACTGCATTTCAGTTGCCATGATTTAAATAGCACCATTCCTCCCAAAATAATAGTTCAAGTTTCATTTACAATGGTGTATTAACTGTGAGCAACTGCTAATGTGCAAACACTGTTGTAAGTTCTTTTTTTCACAAATGAATATAAAATAATTGTGAGTTTTGGGATCAGAGTTCTATCCCATAATTTCTTTCAAGGTCTGTGGGTGACTGGGCACTGCATATCTGTTCACACACAAAAAGCAATGTGTATAGTTAATGTTGCTTCTTTCTTTCCTAGTAACATGCTGGTGTGCCATTTTAAAAAGATAGATAATCAAAACAGGGAACTAAAGCTTGGTGTAGTGCTGCACACCTATAATCTCAGGAACTTCAGAGGCTGAGGCAGGAGGATTGAAAGTTGGAGGCCAGTCTGGGCCACTTATAATGAGACACTGTCTCACAGTAAAAAGTAAGAAGGGATGGGGTATCGCTGAGTGATAAAGCACCACTGGGTTCAATCCTCAGTACCACATGCACAAATACATGAGTACTCACACAGTGAGAAGGGAATAAAGGGAACTTGGCCAGCAAATCTGAAAGTGTGGCAAAGAAATGAAGCCTGAAAACTCTGGAAGTGAAAAAATTTCAAATGTACATGGCGCTAGAGAGGAAATGGCTGCTCAGGGAAATGCCAATATTGACCCTGTGTGAGAGTCCGCAGGTACACAGCCACAGGGAATTAGTGACTTGGAAGAGGAAAGCAGACGTGACAAAGAGCACTTCCCATAGGAAGCGATGTTAGCCCAAAACTTCACATGAAAGGACCCTCCTCGGTATTTTACGGGATTGAAAGCACAAAGGACCAGATGTTAGAAGCTGATCCTGACTTAGAAAAGAGGATGACAGTTCACCAAGGTTTAAGAAAGATTTAAGTCAAACAGTCAGAAGGCCAGCACAGTTCAAAAGATTCTTGATAAGCTTTTAGACAGAAATAAAATGACAATTTCTCAATGTTTCTAGAGCTTTATATTGCAGTATACCCAGTACACTGTTTTAGTGCACTCTCTTTTACTAATTTTTAATTTTCCTATACAATAAGATAAGGTTAAGGCTTTGACAAAGGAAAATTAAAGGTCATAGAACCTCCATAAATTTTGCATGGATTATTAAGAGATATGAGGAAAAGACTACAAGCCAAACACCCAGTTTTAGCTCATGTGGTCACTTTCATAACCTTGCAGTACTGGAGAAATTGAGGACTGCCTGCATATTATCATGACTGGATTTCTCAACATGTGCCGAATGTTGCCTTCCATGCCATGTGACTAGAGAATATCTTTTGGGTTACTCTGCCCCTTTTAAAGATAAGACAACAGAAAGAAAATGTAAACAATACTGAAAGTAACCATCAGTAAGTCTCAGAGTTGGGATTTGAACCCATCATTTGTCAGCTCAGGACTAGGCTGTAGGATGCGAAGCTGTTACTCCTAGGACACCAGCTATGTACTAGACTTCATGCTGCTCAATTTCAATGGGCAACTGTGTGTGATGATCACCTCGTGACAACAACCTTGGTATGTGAAAATTATTCATCTCTGTGTTGCAGATGAAAGAAACAGGCTCAGATCCCAGGTCTCACAGTGAATGGTGAAGTTTTATTCCAGGCAAAGGGTCTTGGTGTAACAAGTATAGGAACTTAATATCTATTATTGAACAGATACATTTAATATCTGGACCTTTAAATTGTATTCTAGATATTTTTCTGAGAATTTGGCAAACACTTCCCCCTCAACTTATTAACTATCTTCAGCAAAGTTTGCTCAACCCAGAGAGCCTGTCTCCCTTCCTCCCTGAGGAAAGGAAATGCTAACTGACTGGAAACCTAATGAGGTAATCATGTTTGATGATTGTTTACTGTGCTCTTCTTCAAGATAGCTTATGTATATTTTAGAATTTGTCTTGATGTATTCATGATAAGAAGAAGCATATTTTGGGATTTCACTGCAAGTGGCATTTTGAAACTAGTATGCTTTGCAGCCTGCATCGAATCATACCACAAAGTTGATTCAAGAAATACTAATGAGGATGAACTGAGCACAAAGCATTGCTTATGCTGTCTGCATACAGGCTGACTTCTTAGTTTTTAGAGCAGGCACATCACAATTACACTGTAGCACTCACCACTCTCGAGTTTTTCCAGCCTGGAAACCTCTTACCCATGACCATGCCTGTTTAAAGAGAGTGACCCAGGGCTGGGGCTGTAGCTCAGTGTGCCTGCCTTGCACATGTGAGGCACTGGGTTCCATCCTCAGCGCCACATCAAAATAAACAAAATAAAGGCATGCTGTCTACCAACAACTACAAAATTAAAAAAATAATAATAATTAAAAAAATAAAGAGTGATCCATATCATCCTTACATACTACAGAACTCCTTGTCTATAGGTCTTGCTTAAAACTTAAACTACTGCTTCCTTGTTTTGTCTCTCCAAGATTTTTTTTTTTTTTAAATAAACAACGAGATGACTGCCAAGTTGCAATGGTGCAGATGTGAGTAAAACCAAGTCATCCACTGACTTCTCTACGGGGCAAAGAACACATGAGGAATTGCTCCAGATTTCAAAATTACTGGCTTTCAGAAATTTCTATCATTGTCATTTCTATAAGAATTTTTTGATTTACCTAAAATGGAAACATTACCTTCTCTCTTACTCCAACTGATCCTATGAAACACAGTCATAATTTATGATTTATAGTTTGCACATGTTATCAGAGATAAAATAATAACATGGCTTATATAAACTCAGAGTTCCTCCCCCGCCCCAGTCAATATGAAGCCTATTATTAGGCAGTCTAGGGTTGGCATCTACATCTTGGCTTCAGATAGCATCAGAGAATCAGAATTGCTTTTGCATAGATTTATGCTCCTCTCTCTACAGACTAGAGTCTTTGTCTTCCTCTTCCTAAGGTGACTTTAGGATCTCCAGCCATGCCCTTATTTTATAGGTAGAAGAAAGAGGAAGAGTGAAGGACAAAGATGTACTATGTGTGAAATCATCTATCTGGAAAATTCTAGTGCTTGTAGCCCATGGAATAGGAGAATGTCACATGGCTATTCTTAACTCAGTGGAGGATATGGAATAAAACATGTTTAATTTGGTACACTATTCCCTTTAAAAAAATCAACTACAATAACAAAGAGAAAAAAGAAAGAAAATGCCATAATTTTTAATTAAGAAGAGAGGGAGAATTAATATTGAACATTAATAGATGGGTAGCAGTCTCTAGCTCAACACTTATTTGCCAAATAAACTTTCTTTTTGATCCCTTCTCTCAATGAAACATTTAAACAATTTTCCCACTCGGCAGTTTTTTGTTTGTTTGTTTTATTTTTTATCATTAACAAATTATACTCCCCAGGTTCAACATTCAACTCTTTCCTTTGGTAACATCTGGCCCAAACTTTATCCTTGGACTCAGTTTCATTTAACCTATGAGATGAAGATGAATATACTGCATGCATATGGCAGATTAAAGAGGACAGAAATCTTTGGCGAATCTTTCACTGAGAGACAGGCATTTTTCCTTTTTTCTTTGAATTTGAGCTGACTTACAAATGACTTATCCAATGTAATCTACTGGAAATTATGTTTTGCCAATTCTGAGATGAGCCTTCATCTTTAGCCTGATAGACCTTATGGTTTGAATACGAGGCATTCACCAAAAGCTCCTATTCTCATGTCAATAGACTGATTTGGTGGTAACTGTAGATGGGTGGGGCATGGTTGGTGGAAGTGGGTTACTGGAGGTGTGTCCTGGAAGAGGTCATTTTTCTTGCACTCTCTCAACCCCCTTTTCTGCTTCCTGGCTACCCTGAAGAGGAAAGCTTCTTCTACCACACCCTTTGCCATGATGTTCTGCCTCATCTTAGATCCACAGAAATGCAGCCATCCCACCATGGACTGAATCTCTAAAATCCGGGCAAAAATCAACTTTCTTCTCTAAATTCTTCCTGTTAGGTATTTTGGTTACAGCAATGTCACCAAACTGACTAACAAAGAAAATATGTGGAAATACCATGAAACCAAATGGAGAAAGATAGGAACCCGCTTAGCTTAGACTTTCAGCTGGTCTGTTCAAAGCCACCCAAAACAGGAATGAGTTAATTCAGACTCTCCTGACTAGCCACACTCCCAGCTAGGTATAACTCAGTGACTTAGTCAACATCATAAAGAGCCGAAGAGCCAACCTAGCAAGCGCTATTTAAATTCTGAACCCCCCAAATAGTGAGAAATTTTAATATGGATATTGTGTAAAGCTATGTTGATGTTGATTGTAGGGTAATTTAGTACACAACAATAGATACCTATTTGTTGAGAACATTAAATATAATATTGAAGACAAGTATCTTAACTTATTTCCTGGCACATGGTAAATATTCAATGTTTATCTTACCCATTAAATTCTAAGACCTCATATATCTATCTATGTAAGAGATTTCCCATCCAATGCAGGATTTTGTCATGCACTCATCAGCTCAGAACTACATTTGCTCTAAATTAGACTTCCAGCTGATATTTTGCTTTCATTCAGCCTTTTCATAATTTCTCCTCTTTTTGTGTACTAACATTTTGGCCCTGTAATATTGCAATTTCTATGAAGCTAGGTTTATAACTTACATGCTTTTTATTAAAAAGTACATGGTATACCAGGATACACATAACTTTTAAAGTCAGGAAAGTCTGATTTTGCATACCAGGTCAGTCAATTAGTGAACAGACGAGTAATAGTTTGAATTCTCAAAGGCAGCCATTTAGAACACAAGTATTTTTTTCTGAGTACTGATGAAAGCATTGGCAAGGTCATGGAGGAGTTCAGATGAGAAGAAAATGTAACAGGTACATTATCAAAGCAACCAGCACTGTGGGCAATAAGCACTTTCTCTTGCTAGGACAACTCTGGGAGCCAAAGAAGATCATGTGTATCATTCTTGTTCCAATAGATGGGGGCAAGCAGGAATATCAATATGCCAGCTCATCTTGTAATTGTCTAAGGATTATTAGCAGCAGACACCAAAAACCCTGGCACTTCTGCACTGCCATATAGATAGGCAAAGCAGGCTTCCTGGACAGATATGGCCACCAGGATAAGGTGAAGACCTGTAAGTTCGAAGTGAGCTGGCATGGAACTGGTACAGGGAAGGCAATAGACTATAGCACCAACAGCATCTGCTAAAATACATGGACAAGTTACTAAATTGGATTTCCTCATCTCTCAAACCAGGATAAAAATAATAAATCCAAACTTACAATGAACTCTCTGTAATTTCTAATCCTCCCAAAGTCCTACCCTTGTGCCATCCACAGACATAAAAGAATGGAATTGATAAAACAGCTGGGATGCAATTAATGATAGTTGACTAAAACTCAGTAATCCCACTAAATATAAAAACATATGACTGCTTTTGAAATATTTTACTCTTGGCAACCTACAAGCATCTGAGATAAGGGTGGAGATAAAACAATCTTGGTTTAAATCACTCAAATATTGTAATAAAAGCAAGAGGAAGAAACCTTGTGTGAAATAATAATAAAACAAACAAAAAACACTTGCTACCATTTTTATCACAGCAATTATTGGCATTAGCAGTAACAGATGTAAAGCATATTTTCATTTAACTTAATCAGTGAGCATCAGCTATGTCATAAAGGAGCATTTGAGTGAACATCTACAGAAATATTTGACACTATAATCAAAAACATAAAACAACAACTTAAAAAAGAAGCCCTCCAGGAAAAGACCAGGAAATACTTTATTTAAGAATTTTTCACCTTTTTGTTTAAAACTATCCATAGCTTGCCTTTTTATCTTAGATAAAATGAAGCAGACAAACAATCCTGACTTTTTGAGACCTTAACTTACTAGTCTATCCCACCCCCACTAACTCTGGCTTCTGGGAGCCTGGCTGTACAGATTGGAATTTTTCCTGGGTAACCATTCCAGGGAGTGAAGACATTGTATAAGAGAGAGAGATCTAGGAGGCATGGGTGGTCCCCATGTGACAAGTTTTCTTTTCAGGTTGAATTTCACAAAAATTCTTCCATTTCCATTTCCAAATCCTGTATCTGTAACTACGTAGCATCTAAATATCAAGCAGCCACTGTGCACTAAACAGTGTGTGTATAAATGCGTAATACATATACGCACTCACAATATTATTTAATCATCAAAACAATCCACATAGGTAGTCATGGTGAGTCCTGTGTTTATAGATAAGGAAATTGAGGTCAGATGAAGTGCAAAGTTAGCAGTGGCTTAGGATGGAAGATTGAGCCAAGCCTTTCCAAAGCCAGAGCTCATATACTTACCCCTGTCTTCTCCTGATGTTATGAACCAGGCAAGTTTCAGTACTTGCTGCTCAGATGCTCTCTCCAGAAGGAGCAAAATGGAGTTAGAAAGAGACAACATTTGGGGAGGTGGAAGGGATGCCTGACTACCATAGAAAAGTATGTTAATTTATCCCTCACTGTCTTTGGAAGACATAGGAAGAGTTTTTACATGGCTTATGACCACTTAAGACTTTTGTCCATTATCTGAAGTAAGACATAGGGGAACACAGAGCAACACTTCAAAATATGAAATCAGTATTCTTCAAGGTTACTGACATGTTGTATTTCAGCATGTCAATGTGTATATATATGTATATGTATGTGTGTATATATATGTATGTACAAACACATATACATATACACATGTATATATATTTGCGTGCGCATGTGCTCACACACACACACACACACACACACAGAAATCTAGAGACCTAGGAGAGCTGATGGTATAAATTCCAGTCCAAAAGCCAGCAGACTGGAACCCTATGAAAAACTGATGTTTCACTTTGAATTCCAATAGGTAAGGACCTATATCTAGCTCAACTAGCCAAGCAGAAAGATGGGTGCCCCTTAATTTGCTTTGCTCCCTTTGGACCTATTTTTTCTATTCAGATCCTCAACTGATTGAATGGATGAGGACCACTTACATTTGGAAGGGGAATCTGCCTTACTCTAACAATTCCAAAGTGAATTTCATCCACAGACACTTTCATAGACATACTTGAATAATGTTTGACTAAATATCAGGGGACATATGACCCATTCAAGTTGACATATAAAATTAACCCTTTTGTTCCATTTTTGCAGAGCTAAAAATATAAAAATTCTGTTCCCTCTCTTGATTTAAATTTTCTCCACTCAACTTATACAAAGGAATTATCATCTTATCAAGATGACAAGCCAGGCTCTGGCATAGGACTGCCTCCTCTGACCAGCAGACTCTCACTGGAGCTCAGGCCCAGCCCAGATCTGCCTACCTCTGGGGGACCCAGGCCCAGGGTAGATCTGAGACCACTCCCTGAACCTGGGAGCCCACACTTAACCCACTTCTGTCTTGGGACATTGCAGACATCACCATAGTCTTCCCCACACAGTAGCCTCTATCTTTTGACAACAGACAGGGCCTAGAAGCAGCTGCATCTCCGAGCAGGCATCTCAAAGACAGTGTAAGGCCCAACCTTTTAGCTCCATCTCTGAAAGATGCTGAATCCATCTTGGGACACCTCCACTACTATCTTAAGTTACCTCCACTATTGCTGAGACTACCTTTAGTTGTAGTAGCATACATGGTGGGACACCTGCAGGGTCTGGAAGCCCAATATCAAAGTGAAGTACAGATAATATACATGGATACTACAAGATTATAGTGTAGAAACTGTAATATCTAAGATTTATATTGCAAGAAAGGAAAACACATAGACAACATAAAAAGACAAGGAGGAAAGTGCCCCAAACAAACAAGGATACCACAATAACAGAACCCATGGACAGAGAAGTTGATGAAATGTTGGAGAAGTTCATAATTAAAATGATCTGTGAATTAAAGAATGAACTAAGTGAGCAACTATAGGCAAAAATTTATCACTCCAACAAACAGATAAGAGACCAAATATAGGTAGCAAAAGATTATTTCAAGAAAGAGATACTCTGAAAAAAAACACTCAGAAATTCTTGAAATGAAGGAAACAATAAACCAAATGAAAAACTCAATAGAAAGCATAACTAACAGACTAAAGCATGTGGAAGACAGAACTTCAGATAATGAATGAAGATAAAGTATACAATCTGGAAAATAAAGATGACCACACAGTGATGATAGTAAGAAACCATGAACAGAACATCCAAGAGTTATGGGACAGCATCAAAAGTCCAAATCTAAGAGTTACTGGGATAGAGGAATGCACAATCTCTTTAATGGGATAATATTAGAAGTTTTCCCAAGAATGAAGAATGAATTGGAAAATGAAATACAAGAGGCTTACAGGACACCAAAATGTACAAAATTACAACAGATCTACACCTAGGCACATTATAATGAAAATGCCTAGCATACAGAACAAGGATAGAATCTTAAAGATTGCAAGAGAGAAGAATTGAATCACATATGGGGGAGACCAATTTGTATCTCAGCAGATTTTTCAAACTAGACCCTTAGAGCCAAGAGATCATGGAACAACACATACCAAGCTCTGAAAGAAAATGGATGTCAACCAAGAATCTTATATCCAGAAAAATTAAGCTTTGGATTTGATGATAAAATAAAAACATTTCATGATAAAAAAAAGTTAAAATAATTTACAACTAGAAAGCCTACACTACAGAACATCCTTGGCAAAATATTCTATGAAGAGTAATGAAAAAGAATGATGAAAATCAGCACAGAGAAGTATTACACTAAGGGAAAAACAATCAAAGGAGAAACCAAGTCAAATTAAATGCCAAAAATAAACAAAAATGGCTGGGAATACAAATCATGTCTCAATAATAACCCTGACTGTTAATGGCCTAAACTCACCAATCAAAAGACATAGACTAGCAGATTAGATCCCCCCCCAAAAAAATACCCAACATTATTCTGCTTCCAAGAGATTCTTCTTATAGGAAAAGACATCCACAGACTGAAGGTGCAAGGTTGGGAAAAATCATACCATTCACTGGACTGCAGAAGCAAGCAGGGGTTTCCATTCTCATATCAAATAAATTAGACTTCAAGCCAAAGTTAATCAAAAGGGATAAAGAAAGACACTACATACTACTCAAGCAATCGAACCATGCACCAGCAAGACATAACAATTATAAACATATATGCCCCAAAAGAATGGAGCATCTATGTTCATCAAACTATTCTTAAGTTCAAGACTCAAATAAACCACAACACAATAATTAGGGGTGATTTTAGCACACCTCTCAGCATCGGCTAGATTTTCCAAACAAAAGCTGAACAAACAAACTGTACAACTCAAAAACACAATCAATAACTTAGACTTAACTGAGATATATAGAATATTTTATCCTTCAAGGAACTAAAACACATTCTTCTCAGCAGCATATGGATCCTTTTCTATAATAGACCCATATATTATGCCACAAAGCAACTCTTAGCAAATACAAAAAAAATAGAGATACTACCCTGCATTCTATCAGATTATAATGGAATGAAACTAGGAAACAATGATAAAATTAAAAACTAAAGCTACTCCAACACCTGGAGACCAAATAATATGCTACCGAATGAACAATGGGTTGCAAAAGACAACAAGGAGGAGATTAAAAAATTCTTAGAAGTAAATGATAACACTGATACAACATATTGAAATCTCTGGGACACTATGAAGGTAGTGCTAAGAAGAAAGTCCATTGCATGGAGTTCATTCCTTAAGAGAAAAAAAAGTCAACAGATAAATGACTTAACATTACATCTCAAAGCCCTAGAAAAAGCAGAACAAATCAACACCAAAGCAGTGAAAGATAGGGAATAATTAAAATCAGAGAGCTGAAATAAATGAAATTGAAACAAAAAAAAAGTTGAAAAAGTTGACAAAACAAAAAGTTGGTTCTTTGAGAAAATAAATAAAATTGACAAACCCTAAGCCATGATAACAAAGAGAAGGTGAGAGAAAACTCAAATTACTAACATATGTGAAAAAAAAGAAAAATATCAAAACAGACAGTACAGAAATACAGAAGATAATTAGAAATTATTTTGAAAACTTGTACTCCAATAAAACAGAAAATATTGAAGGCATCAAAAAATGTCTAGAGTCATATAATTTTCCCAAAATGAATCAGGTTGATATACACAATTTAAACAGATCTATTTCAAGCAATGAAATAGAAAATGCCATCAGAAGCCTACCAATCAAGAAAAGCCCAGGACTGGATGGATACACAGCTGAGATCTACAAGGCTTTTAATGAAGAACTAATGCCAGTACTCCTCAAATTATTTTGTCAAATAGAAAAAGAGGGAGCATTTTCAAACTCATTCTATGAGGCCAGTATCACCCTGAATCCTAAACCAGGCAAAGACACATCAAAGAAAGAAAACTTCAGACCAATATCTCTAATGAAAATAGATGCAAAAATTCTCAATAAAATTCTGAAAAATTGAATACAGAAAAGATCGTGCACCATGACCAACTGGGATTCATCCCAGGGATGCAAGATTTGTTCAACATACAGAAATCAATAAATATAATTCATCACATCAATTGACTTAAAGATAAGAACCATATGATCATCTCAACAGATACAGAAAAAGCCTTTGACAAAATACAGCACCCCTTCATGTTCAAAACACTAGATAAACTTTGGATAACAGGCACGTATCTCAACATTATAAAAGCTATCTATGCTAAACTCCAGGCCAACATAATTTTAAAAGGAGAAAAATTGAAAGCATTCTCTTTGAAAACTGGAACAAGACAGGGATGTCCTCTTTCTCCACTTCTATTTAACATGATTCTTGAAACACTGGCCAGAACAATTAGACAAATGAAAAAAATTAAAGGGATACACATATAAAAATAAGAACTCAAATCAGCACTATTTGCCGATAATTTGATTCTATACCTAGAAGACCCAAAAAATTCCACAAGAAAACTTCTAGTACTAATAAATGAATTCATCAAAGTAGTAGGATATAAAATCAACACCCTTAAGTCAAAGGCATTTCTGTATATCAGTGACAAATCCTCTGAAAGGGAAAGAAAAAAACTATCCCATTTACAATAGCCTCAAAAAAATAAAATATCTGGGAATCAACTTAACCAAAGAGGTGAAAGACCTCTACAACAAAAACTACAGAATGCTAAAGAAAAAGTTATAGAAGACCTTAGAAGATGGGAAGATCTACCTTGTTCTTGGATAGGCAGAATTAATATTGTCAAAATGACCATACTATCAAACGCACTATAGAGATATAAAGCAATTTCGATCAAAATCCTAATGACATTCCTCATAGAAATAGAAAAAGAAGATCATGAAATTCAACTGGAAAAAATAAGAGATCCTGAATAGCTAAAGTAATCCTGAGCAAGAAGAGTGAAGCAGGTGACATCAGTATATCTGGCTTGAATCTTTACTACAGAGAAACAGTAACAAAAATAGCATGGTATTGGCATCAAAATACACTTGTAGATGAATGGTACAGAATAGAGGACACCCAGACTAATCCATAAAATTACAATTATCTTATATTAGACAAAGATGCCAAAAACATACATTGGAAAAAAAAGATAGCCTCTTCAACAAATGGTGCTGGAAAAACTGGAAATGCATATGCAACAAAATGAAATAAACCCCTATCTCTCACCATGCACAAAACTCAATTCAAAGTGAATCAAGAGCCTAGGAATTAAACCATAGTCCATGCAACTCATAGAAAAAAAAAGCAGGCCTTAATCTCCATCATGTGGGATTAGGCCCCAACTCCCTTAATAAGACTCCTATAGTACAAGAATTAAAATCAAGAACCAATAAATGGAATAGACTCAAGCTAAAAAAGCTTCTTATCAGCAAAAGAAACAATAAGTTAGGTGAATAGAGAGCATATATTTTGGGAACAAATGTTTACCACACACACATCAGATAGAGCACTAAATTCTAGGCCATATAAAGAACTAAAAAAAAATTAAGAACTCAAAAATTTTAACACTAAAAAAATAACCCAATCAATAAATGGGCCAACGAACTGAACAGACACTTCTCAGAAGATGATATACAATCAATCAACAAATATATGAAAAAACTTTTCAACATCTCTAGCAATTAGAGAAATGCCAATCAAAACTACTCTAAAATTTCATCTCACTCCAATCAGAATGGCAGCAGTTAAGAATACAAACAACAATAAGTGTTGGTGAGAATATGGGGGAAAGGCACACTCATACATTGCTTGTGAGACTGCAAATTGGTGCAGCCAATATGGAAAGCAGTATGGAGATTGCTTGGAAAACTGATCCACCTATCTCTTTCCTTGGTCTATACACAAGGACTTTAAAACAGCATACTACAGGGATACAGCCACATCAATGTTTATTGGAACATAATTCATAATCTGTGGAACCTACCTAGATATTCCTTCAGTTGATGAATGGATAATGAAAATGTGGTATATAAACACAATGGAATACTATTCAGCATTAAAAGAGAATAAAAGCATTGCGTTTGCAGGTAAATGGATGGAATTGGAAATATTATGCTAAGTGAAGTTAGCCAATCCCCAAAAAACAAATGCCAAATATTTTCTCTGATATAAGGAGGCTGATTCATAATGCGGTTGGAGGGTAGAGCATAGTTGGATTAGAAGAACTCTAGATAGAGCGAAGGGGAGGGAGGGGAAGGGGAGAGGAATGGGGGTAGAAAAAAATGGTGGAATGAGATGGACATCATTAACCTAAGTACATGTATAAAGACACAAATGGTGTGACTCTACTTTGTGTACAACCAGAGATATGAAAAATCATGCTTTACATGGATAATATGAATTGTAATATATTCTGCTGTCATACATAACAAATTAGAATAAAAAGAAAAGGTATAAAATATCGCCAAGCTCAATTTTTTTTCATCTTAAAAAAATAAAATAAAATAAACCAAAATAAAGAAAGAGTAATTAAAATTAAAAAAAAAAGATGACAGGATGCAAGATGAACATAAATGCTACCTACGAAAAAACTTTTTGGCCACAGAAAAGCTAGCACTATGATTTTCTAAAAGAATCAGAATTCCTGAGTATTCTTCAAGTGCACCTTTTACCAGAGAGCACAAGGCTGAATGACAAGCCCTGAGTCTAGTTCACTATCTCAGCTCTCTGGATATCTTTCTTCCCTTTTTTTAAGCCCTGGCAAGGGCAACACCTTGAGTCCTAAATTCCTTCACATTGCTGCCCTTAAAATGAAACTATGAGCTTTCATAATTTAAGTTGATGAAGTTCTATGAATTAGAAGTTCCTATCCAGAAGGTTTAAGGATTCACAAAACTATGATGCTATATAAATAAGTTCAGTGGAAACTGGTGGCATATACCTCCAAATTCCATGCTCTCTCCACTATGTGAAGACAAAGGAAAAAAAGATGTGGTGTGACTAGATACTTCTACACACCAAAGTAATGATATAATTCAAGAGAGAACAAGAGATTGCAGACAGTCAAGTGCCTGGGCCTGTGTTTGCAATAGGCAGTCAATTGAAATATTTCTTCCATGGGAACTCAGGGTGTGTGGTCAGAGCACATTCAGGTATGAGGATAAGACAAGGAGAGTTTGGAATTACACAAGCTTTAAAAAAACATATATCATAAAATACCCATACTTCTCCTTCATACACTTATTGAGTGCAAGCTGGTATTTTAACTGGGAATATCACCAAGCTCAATTTCTTTTTCAACAGAAATGGAAAAGTAGGTTTTCTTGTAACCTAGAAATTCACCAATTTAGGTCGGCAAAATTGACTTTCAATTTTCTTTTTTTTTACCCTTTTTAAAAATGAAATTAAATATGACTTTAGGGTCTGCTTTGGATTTTCAAAGTCAAATTTCATCAAATTTCCATATATCACAATATCACAGGATGTTCAAAACTAGAATAAACTTCAAAGATCACCTGGCAGTCCCTGACATTTCAAAGAGGAAGAATTCACAGCCAAGAGAGTTTTAGCAGCTGCTCAGTGTCACACAGCTCTGTGAGCACAAAGACATTTTTGCCTGTGCACCTACTGCTTATCATCAGTTGGGGGGCTAACAACATATCCTTGAACCACTGATTGGAGAACGACCATGCAATGGTACACAGTGACTCTTCTTATCCTAAGTGATATTTCAGGTTTAATAGTGTAACATTTAGTAGTATGTTTGGTTTCTCAGTGACACACAAAGGCAGGTACTTAAAAGAATAAATCAACCAGGAGTTATCTTTGAAAATTTTCTTGTATTGATAAGGAGGGGAATGAGAATGTGGGAAACATAGGTTATAAGTGAATATTTGCTGGATTGATCCCACTCACTTAAGCCTTGGGTATTCATGGTTTTCCAAAGAAACCAGATCCTGTCAGATTACCTAGGATAATTTTTCTTCCCTAAAGTTGACTGAGTATGAATTTCATTTACAAAATACCTTCACAGCCACACTTGTGAATTTAAAATAGGTATTCAAATGGATACAGGTACACACATGTTTTCTGTAGCATTATTTACAATAGCCAAATAGAAATAACCCATATGTCCATCAAATACTAGATGCATTAAAAATACATTGTAGTGCATACAATGTAATATTATCCATTCATAAGAAGGAAGTACTGAGGTTATAAACCTCAAAAGTATCCTAAGTGAAAGAAGTCAGACACAATGTTTCCCCAGTTGTATGATTCCATTTATATGAAATGTTCTGAAAAGGAAAAGCAAAACAGATAGAAAAAAGATTAATGCTTTTCAAAGCTTCAGAAGAGGGAGGGATGGGGAGTGACTGTTTAAGGATATGGGGTCTCCTTTGTGAATGATGAAAATGTTTTGTAGATAAAGTAATAGTTTCACAAAATCATAATTGAATTAAATGCCATTGAGTTGCATATTTATAATTTAAAAAATTAAATTTATTTTTATTAATTACTGATTTAATTGTACACATTATAGGATATAATGAGGTAACGTGATGCTACA
Organism: Urocitellus parryii; assembly: GCF_045843805.1. Classification (NCBI taxonomy): domain Eukaryota; kingdom Metazoa; phylum Chordata; class Mammalia; order Rodentia; family Sciuridae; genus Urocitellus; species Urocitellus parryii. Next base: position 186,270,495 of record NC_135531.1, on the reverse strand, counting down.
TAGAGTATATAATGGTCAAATCAAGGTAGTTGATTTTATAATGGTTAATTTTATCTCATGTGGATTTCACCTTAATAAGAAAAAAAACAGAGGACTAATCAAAAAGCAGAGGACTAATCAAGGACTAATCTAATCACAAGCATTGCTATGAAGGTATTTTGTGATTAAAGTTCATAATCAGTTGACTTTAGGTAAGAAAAATCATCCTAGGTAATATGGGCGGGTCAAGTTCCAGCATGTTCAAGTCCTTTATAACAGGGTGGCTTTTCAAACGTCCCTGAAGAAGAAATTCCAGCTGCAGCCTGCACTTCCTGTGTTCTTGAGCTATAGACTGCAGATATTATCCCCAGCCTCCATAACCACAGGAACTAATTCTGGACAGTAAGTCACAGTGCATGATCACTACTGATTGTGCTTCACTGTTTGAACTCTGACAGACAAAGGTGGGTTGTAAAACTAGGAGGTCTGTCATCTAAATGTCCTTAGTCCTCTCTCAGTCAACTCTTCACAGTCTCCTCACAAGATAGAAATCTTAGAGGAAAATGAAATAGTTCTAAACAGTCCACTTTATAACCTGACATACCCATATTTTTGGAGAAAAGAATAAATCTAAGTGCCATAACACTGCAGGGATATGACAGGTGAAAAAAACACTCATAGCTAAAGTCAAGGATGTGAACTGAAAAATGACAAATGAATGGGCTTTTACTCAGAAGATACTGAAATCCTGGACATGACTCTGTTCCCCAACAGGAACTTCAGAACCCTCCCTCTTTAAGCCAGAGATTGGAAAGTCTTTCCTAGGAAATCTGCCTGCCCCAAGAATGGACTAAAGAAAAAGATTGTGGAGTTCCTCTAATTAGAGACTCCTTCCTCTTCTTCTGGATAGATCCCAGTTAAGGCATCTGGCCAAACTCATTCTGAAATATAAGCAGACTATTCCAGGGCATGGAAATTTGAGGAAACCCTCAAATGAGGGAATGAGACCCAGTGACTTAAATGAGAAAAAAAACAAACTTGGGAAAAGAAACTGTGCAGTGATAAGCAAAACAAAGGCCACATACACATGGACACACACATCTGTATTCACACACACAAACATATACACACAATTATGTACAAACTTGACATGGTCATATGCACATACAAAGATACACATGCACAAAGACACATGTGCACTCATGTGTCTAAACAGAGCTCTTTTTCTTGAAAATTTGCTCCTCTCATGGATTTCTCCAAAGCAATGAGAAAGTAATATTCTCACGTACATGGACACACAAACATACACACAGAGAGGCTATTAATAAACTCAGAGTGATAAGAAAAGATAATTCAAACTTGAAGCTCAATATTAATCTCCAAGAGTTTATCTTCCTGTCTCCATGTATAAGAGATTCATTGATACATATTTGGGGAATAGCACTAGACATAAATGTATGAACAAAGCCCTTGCCTACCTTTCACAATATGCCAAAGTAGCTCCCACAGGTCCCAAGACAATGAGAGCTCTTGTTAGAATGAATGATAGATGCAGGACTTCCGGTTTAGAAATCTAGAGCAACTGAAGTGATTTGCACTTGACACCTAGATATTACCCAGCCCAGACACCACTGTTCTGCATAAGCTACAATTGATGTGCCTCCTTCATTCAAGAACTTGACCCTCTACCAAGGTAAAAGGAGCTGACCCTCTACCTAGGATGGGTAGCAGAACAGCATCCTGGTTACTGACAGTTTTATTTTGATTTATCCTTGCTCTATAATCTCAGAATATAATTTTTACATTCTAAATATAAATGGTTCCATAATTAACTATTTGCACCCAAGTTTGTTTTCCACACTCAGACCACTGGCCTTTTAAGAGAAGAAATGCCTCCATGCTCTTATTCTATCATTTTGGCACACCTGGGTACTGTGTTCTGCACCCTGGCAAGGACTCAGTGTATGCTATTCAGTAAGCTGACTGGTTTACTCTAAATCCTTCCTCAGCCTCACCTGGGTCAACTCATCACATACCATCTTGGATGGGGGCAGCTGTATTCAGCTGTCACTTTGAAAATCATGAGAAAAAAAGAGTTGCTCACCTGTCATTCAAAACTCTGACCCCACTTCTGTTAAACTATTCAAAATCCCTAAATTGAGCATGGTAAAGGGTGGCTAATGTCCTGGCTTGCCAAGGACTTTTAGTTTTAGCACCAATAATCATATGTCCCTAAAAATGCTTTATTACATGGAAAATCAGAATGAGTGGCCACCCTAACATGGATTCTAAAATCAGCAATACGAACACAGACACTTTTCTTCTGTGGTGGAAACAGGTATTTTGTCTGTAATGCACTAATCAAAAGAACTGCATTGTAAAATACATCTGAATCATAAGCAGAGCACCAAGGTCTTCTTTCCAGGTAGGAATAATAAGACTATGGATAACAAAGAAGCTCTGCATTCACACAGAGTATTCCCTTTCCTAGGGAGTATTCCCTTTCCTAGGGAAGCTGCAATATATACAGAAAAGAAATATAAGTCAGTGAAATGGGAACAAATTTGAGTTGAGGAAGGGTAGGTCTCATGCAACTGTGAACTAATGTCAAAATCCCCTCTATGATTTTCCAGGATTCCAAGTGGAACTCTCTCTTCATTGCAATCTGATAGGCTTCTCTCCCTCCTGTCCTTAATGATAAAGACTTCTCGGGTTGGGGATATGGCTCAAGTGGTAGCATGCTCGCCTGGCATGTGTGAGGCCCAGGTTCGATCCTCAGCACCACATACAAACAAAGATGTTGTGTCCACCAAAAACTAAAAAATAAATATTAAAAAAAAATTCTCTCTGTCTCTGTCTCTCTCTAAAAAAAAAAAAAAAAAAGACTTCTCAAATCCACAAGCTGCTGAGCAGGATGGAGAGCTGGCTTAAGAAGCAGGAAAAAGAATTCAGTATCATCATCCCTTATGATGTGTGCCCCATTTTAATAAACATTGATGCAGGCCCATTGTGGGATTTCCATTTGGATTGACTGGCCAAAGTTACACCTCTTTTCCATTCCTATTGTTGCTTCCATTTCTGTTTTCCTACTCAATTAATTATCCAAATTTTCCAATTTCTATTTCATATCTGTCACCTGAACCTCCCCACTTAGACTCTTTTATTCCCTTCTTAAAGGATAGCTATTACATACCCTCCACACTAAGTCTCTTTCTTCTCCATCCTACTTGATATCCACAAGAGAGACTTACAACAGCTGTTCTGCCCATGAGAGTTCTCTTTGACTTCTTCTCCGACCTACACAGTAAAATTTGGATTCTTTTTGCAGAGCACTGTATGTCTTCTGTAATGTCCTCCTATCTCAACATGCATGTTTTCCTTATAGGATCTTTAAGAGGTGACTTAAGTCATGAATTCCCTGGCCTTGTATTAATCAGCATTCGGTCACCATTATAAACTATCTGAGGCAAGCTACTTATGAAAAAGAGGTTTATTTGGCTTTGAAGTTTCACAGACAAGATGCTAGCATTGATTTTGTTCTGTCTGGGATACTCTCAGTTGCATTACATTGTTCAGGGTAGTAGGGGCCAGAGCATGTGTGAGAGGAAACAGTTACCTCCGAAATCAGAAGCCAAAGGCAGACTAGGTGGGTCCAGGCTCATGCTTTTAAAATGATATTCTCTCAAAAACTAACCAGGTCCATAGAAAAATTCCCTCTGAGGTCTACAGTGAACCTGTAGACCTCCCATTAGATCTCACCTCCGGAAGCTTCCACCTCCCAACATTATATAGATGTTAGAGATCAAACTGTGTTTTTCATATTCATTTTCTTTTCTTTTTTTTTTTTTTGTACAAGGGGTTAAACCCATTGGCACTTAACCACTGAGATACCTCCCCAGCCCTTTATTTTATATTGTATTTATTTTTTTGGTGTTATAAATATGTATTTACAAATATAAGTTTTGAAGTGACATATTTGCATATCACTTACAACACTGGGGCATAACACATTTAAGACTGGAATTACTTCTGGAATATACTTTTCTTGAACAACATGTAAAATACCACTTTTGCCTTGCTAGCATAATTTTTAAAAAATGACACAATAAGATGGGCATGCTAGTACAAGCCCATAATTCCAGTGGCTCTAGAGGATGATGCAGGGGTATCACAAGTTCAAAGCCAGCCTTAGCAACCCAGAAAGGCCCCAAGCATCTTACTGAAATCCTGTCTCCAAACAAAATATAAAAATGGGCTTAAGATGTGACTCACTGGTTAAGTACCACTGATTTATATTTTATTTAGAAACAGGATCTTGCTAAGTTGCTTAGGGCCTCACTAAGTTGCTGAGGCTGACTGTGAACTCACAATTATCCTGCCTCAGACTTCCAAGCTACTAGGATTACAGGCAGGCACCACGGCACCCAGCCCAAACCTTCAATATATATGGATCCTTAAGTTATAAACCACACTCCTAGCATGACAGGCTTCATGAATGGAATTACTTATGTCTATTTATGAATTAGTGATGTTACTGCAGAAGTGAATGATTTCATTCATGAATTAGTGATGTCACTGTAGAAGTGAATTACTTATCCTGGGAGTGGGTTATTCTGATAGAAAGGAAGCATTGGACTCAGTTTTCCTTCCCTTTTCATATATGTGCATTTGCCCTGTCACCATAATATGATTCAGCCTGGAGGCCCTCACCAGATGCTGGTTCCATGCTGTTGGGTTTTTATTGCTTAGGAATTATCAGCCTGTGGTATTGTGTTGTACCAGCAGTAAACAAACTAAGACACAAGGTCTCTCTTTCTTATTAACCCTAAGCACATCAAATCTGCATATCATTTATCAAAACTACTCATATTATGATTGTTAAGTAAGTATCATATCTCCATAGATGGGTTTTATTTTTTAGTAACAAAGCCCCATAGGCCATACCTATTTAAAATTCCATACTTTACCTTGCCTTCATCTCATAGATGTTTAAGAGACATACAGTAAATCAATTACCTACAAATAATTCTAGGGGGTAATTTTCCTAATAACAAGTATTTATGTTATGTTTATGTTTTAAGAGAGGCAATCCCTATTCAAAGATTATATTCAATAGGTGTACTTTGAAAATGGTGAGGAAATAATGAGCAAATTAAAGCATATATCCAAATCTTTGGATTGATTAGAGTAGAAAGTAGTTCATTTTAAGGAAATGAAATCAAATCAGAAAAAAATTTTTTTACATATAATGATTTACTTATTTATTCTACCCATTGGGAAGCAGGCATTGTGAATCTTTAACAACCAAACAGTAGGAAACTTTAGAATATTAACCATCAGACCCTAACTCTGATACTGATAACTGGTAATAACAATTGTGGAAAAGGAAAATAAAAAGTCCAGGGACACAAGGCAAATCTCTTTTAGAAGATGATGAAGAGATATTACAATTCCTTAGTGAAATGGACTTCATGGTACTTTAACCCATTTTAATATTCAATCTATTTTAGTTAATGATATTCTGCAAAAACAAAATTTCAGTAGAGTCAATGAGTGAGCAATGGCCACACCACCTTCCTGAGCCTCTGATTCCCTCTTCTTCCCCATGGGAAGGCATCTAAAATTCTAATCTTTGTTTTCTATCCATTTCGTTTAGCTTCTAACCAATTAAGTGCTTCTATTCTCAACAAGCTTGGGAGATGTCTCTACAAGACAGTTACAGGGAGTTCATTACTCTTATCCATACCCTCTTCACTCCATTACCTTGTCAGCAATGACATTTATAATACCGTTCCAGATTCCCCAGGCAAAGGGCAAACAGGTCAATAGCAGTGCCATTGGCAAGGAAGAGGAATATCAACCAAAGAAAATCAATAGGCAGCGTGGTTGCATGATCTTATTAACAATAGCCTCTGTCTGTAAATATTTCTAGGTGCTAGATATTTTACATGTTTTATCTATAATCTTCATAAGAAATCCATAAAGCAAATATGACCACTACATTACAGATGAGGAAACTAAGGCTCAAATAGCTCAAGTTAATAGTGGCATAAATAGCAAGTGACCTTCATAGAATTTGAGGTCAGAGTTACCAGATTCCAAACACATACATTTTGTGACTTACAAACACATACCATTGTAAGAAGAAAAGATAGCATAGAGGGAGCCTGGAGAGCCTCATCTAAAACCTAGTGGCAAGCAGTTATTGGGGCCATGAACCTGTAAATAAGTACAGCAAAATAACTTTTCAGGTTACTACTATATATATATATATATATATATATATATATACACACACACACACACACAGATAAATACATACATATATGTATATATATAAAATTTTATATGTTGCATATATATAATATATATATAATGTTTTATATAGTGCATATATAAAATTTTTGTAAACATATTGAACACTTAATATGTGCCTGCCAATATTGTAGCAAGAAGAATAAAGCCATAAATAAGTTCTTTGCAATTTTATGATTACCCCATTCTGAGAAGGGAAGAAGTAATGATTGATATCTTCAAATATCAGATCAGATTTTATGATTTTTTTCTTTTGATACTAGGGATTGAACTCAGGGGCACTTTACCATTCAGCTACATCCCCATCCCTTTTTTATTTTATTAATTTATTTGGAGATTAGGGCCTCAATGAATTGCTGAGACTGACCTTGAACTTGGTATTCTCTTGCTTTAGTTTGCCAAGTTGCTGGGACTTTAAGTGTACACAACCAAGCCTAGCTTAGATTTTATAAATTTAAGCTCAGTTGACCTACCAAGTATCAAACTGTTATAGAATACCAGCAGCTTTGCTTCTGAGAACTTAAGTTTAAATAACATCAGATAGAGTTAGATGATCTTATTAGAAACTGAATATTGTCTACAACCCCTGCTTCTACTATTTGCTTCTATCAATAGGAGGCAAGAGCGCACATTGTCGCATCCATTCACTCCCTCATAGCAGGAGAGAAAGGGAAATCCAGTTTCATTATACAAGAATACAGAGGACATATTTTGTCTCCCCTATGGGACATACTTATTCTGAAATACAATGGAAGACAAATGTCATTCTCAAAAGGAAAGGGTTGGATGAGGAAGTTTCTCATATCTTTATCACCATCATCATCATCATCCTTCAGTATTGTTCTTGCAATATATTTATTGAGATTTTAATATATGTCAGCTATACCTTCTACATTTTCACCTTATGCCTGCATTTTAATTGAGATAGCTGAAGTTCAGCAAATTAAGCAATTTGTTTAGTCACATTAGTCAATAGTGGACTTGGAGTATGAACCCAGGGCTGATTCCAAAGCCTGACTTATAAGAAACATGCTACACCCTCTTCGTGACTAAAGCCTCACTCTTCCTTTTCCTATAAACCCATTAAGTCTGAATAGACAAACTTTTAATGCAGGAAAAGTCAGTGTGTTCTCCTTGTAATTCCTCATGTTTTTCCTTAAAAAACAAACTATGGCAGGGTTGATTGGGAATATGGAATCCGACTTACAGTGTCTGCCTTTCCCTGCCAGGTCTGCCACCTACTAGGCTCCTGTCATTGGGCAAGTCATCTATGACTCAACTTTCTCATCTGTAAAGTATAAGTAATGATAGTACCTATCTCCCTGGGTGAATGTGATCAAAAAGAAGTTAACCTAAAAACAAGCTTAGACCTGGCACAAAGCCAGGTATATTATTGGTATATTATTAAATAATAATACCAATAATAACTACTCTGTTTTATTACAATCTTAGTATTAATATATTATAAACTCTATGCCAGTATTATTCTTCTTATTTGGTTATAGTGGGGGAAACCTAGTATTTATCCTAGGAGAACTTTCATATTCTTAACCATACCCTGATAATACTCCATTGAGAAAAACAGTTTTTAAGTTAAGCAAGATTTATAGCAGAGATTTTTTACTTGTTCATTTGTTTCAGTATCAATATGGCCAACCACATTATGTGACCCATAGTAATGATCAATAACTTTGTTTGAAGACAATTAATTTGAACTTTTTATCAATAACAGTCATGCTCCGTACATTCTGGTCAGCCATACAAACCATCCCTTCCTAAATCAGAGAGGCAAAGATGATAAGTCTGGCACTTCTTTGCAAGGCCACTCCTCTTAGAAATGGATTTGCAATTGCTCCACGTAGCTAAGGACATTCTGTATTTGGAAGCAACATATTATCAATACTTTTGCTTCACTCATTTTTAACCTGTTAGTAACACAGAACAGACAAGTGAGGATATCAAATGAGAAACTCAAGGGCATGCTGTTCAGAGACTGTTTTTGCTCTTAGAAAAAAACAGTCAACTTTTATAGAGCAGCCGAGTATGGAGGAGGCCTGTGCTCCTATCATGAAGTGATTCATTTAAGAAACAGAAATAAAATTGCATCTTAAATCAGAAGATAACATACCTTTCTGTTACATGAGGAGAAACTAAATCATCTATTGAGCTTCTCCATGGGGAAAAATGCAGTTCATTACTTTAAAAAGAAATAATAACAAAAATCCTATATAACCCAGTTGCAATCCATCATTGGTTATCTATAAAGTAGAAAATACAAGACACGTATATTGAGAAGTTGGGATAAATCCTGAAATATCATATTTCAGGATGCTTTTAAAACACACCATTTACTTCATGGTGCAGACGGTCAGATTACATTAAAGAATGTGGAGTATTTTATTACTCAGAAAAATGGTATCATTAAGAATTATTTGGACACAATGTAAAACAATTACACTATATTATAATCTAAGACAGAGTCAGTAGTTTGGGGATCTATTTATTTCCTAAGGATCCATATATGGCCATAAACAAAGCAAAATATTATTAAAGACACCTATATATTTAAATGAAATTATATTTTTGGAGTGTTATGGAACTACAAATATGTTCAAAGGAAGTAGCATGCATTTCTCCAAGGAGTATCTCTAAACTGTTATATTTTTCTATTGTAACACATTCACATTCGGACTGTTGCTACATATAAGCACAATCCTTTCCCAAGATTATACATAACTCCTACCCTATTCCTATAACTTTGTCCCCTTTTCTCCTGCTTGAAAAAGACAGCAAAATGAAAATGAGAAAAGTGGTGATATTATTGGATTTTGGTTGTTGTTATTTTTTTTCCCCTCTCACAGTCCACCTCTCTCCAGTAATGCATCTCAACTTCCTTTTGAGAAATAAACTGTACTTGTTTTCAACAAATATGGCTAACACTGAGTCAACTTCTTTCCCTGTAGAACCATAGTGGGAAGATAATTCAGGCTTGGCATTCGATTGTTTCCAATATCTCAAACACCTGCACATTGTAACAGTCTGTGCTTGTCAGTCAGTACAAATTGCTCTTCAAAAACTCAATCCCAGAACTTACTATCACTTTTAAAAATGAAAGGCTTTCTTTCCTTATGGGATGCTGAACTGGATAGTATTTAAGACTGGAGTTGCTGATTGTTCTATTATGTACCACTGAAATCCTGTCTGAGAATGAAACTCCACAAAGAGGTAAGCAGAGTCAAACAAGGGAGTGGGAAACAGACAGATTGACAAGGAGTTGGATTTTGAGGATACTGGAGCTTTTAACTTCAGCAGAATCATATGCCTTGAAACTCTCATTTTCATCAAGCATGACAGGTTCTTTTTGCTGTCATTGTTTATGCTGGGAAGAACTTGATCTACCCTTGGGACAGTGCTAATTGACAGTGAATCACATTCACGTCTTCACAACTCACCATGTTTCAGAACTGCCCATTAAGAGCACATATCCTTAGAATTTACCTTTGTAGTCACTTTCTAGACACAATGGAAGTGAATCAGTTCTCTTTCATGTTCTTCAGTCTTTGATGCTCAAAAACTGTTGAAACTAACATTTATTGAGTAAATACTAAATACCAAGTACTTTGAATATAAAATCTTATAGAATCCTTGCAGAGTTATATATATCCAATGAATTATGTTCTCATTTTACCAGTGGAGAAGTATAGAATAGATAAATGCATCATCAGAGTCACATGACAGTAATTACGGGACAGAAAGAGATATTCATATCAGTCAATTTGTCCCTACAAAACCAAACATCTTTCACTCTAATTTTGTTTCTCGATTTTATATTGACTGGGCCATATTTGAATCATAAGAACACCCCAGCTGTGCACCAAATCAAAAAGGTATTAGAGCATAGTCTTCTCAAATGAGCATGTTGAAGGCCACATCTTTTATTTATATGTATAAATTCTGCTGTGTTTTCTCATTTGGCAGTCATAACTTCCCTTCTTCAAGATACTTGGGAAATGCTTCAATGGAAAAGCATTCAGGATATTCATTCATTCAACAGTACTGTGATGCTGTGGAGGGCTTGAAGCTCAAACCTGAGGGTCTGGGGAGAATTAAACAACCCGTTCTTCAATAGGTACAACTAGAACTCAATTCACCTTAACAGACCAAAAGCATACATAAGTGCTCACAGATTGCTTTGCAATTTTCTGATTAGATGGGTTTTATGTGGGCTGAAAAGGATTATTTTACAATTTCTATCTGGCTTTTTAGGATTGAGTGAATGTTGGAAGCCATGTGGGCAAACACCAATCAGAGCAGAAAATGTCTCTTACAATTGTAAGCTTTAACCTATCAAACTGGCATGTAGGCAAGGGATTAATAAACTTTGAATGCATAAAGAAACAAAGCTATCAGCATGTCCTGAGTACAAATCCTATAGACATTAATCTATTCAGAATATGGTACTTATGGTTTAAACACAAAATTATAATTATTTTCCACTTTCCACCTAATATTTAACTTGTTTCTATATTTTAATAAGTAACTATTTCCTAAATCTGCATACCAGCAAAAGGTCTCATATTATTTTCTCTTTCAGAAAAATAATAATGAATTCTGGAATTCTGAAATCCACCAAAAAAGTGCTTATTTTTTACTTTACAATCATATTTAACAATACACTCTGGCAGTAAAAGAAATCAGGTTTGGAAAAAAAATAAACAGATACTGGGTTGGGGTTGTAATTCAATGGCATGATTAAGGTCATGGGACCAATCCCCAGGCATTACCCCCAACACCACCACCACCAAAAAAAAAAAAAAAAAAAAAAAGAGAGAGAGAGAGAGAGAGAGAGAGAGAGAGAGAGAACAACACACAAAAACCAAAGAACTTAAAAAAAAAACCACATTCTTTTAGAAGCTTCAAGTTTTTTGGATTCCGAAATCTGACTCTCCATGTTCCTGTGATAGGAACAAATTACACCTTAAAGACCTAAAAACAAAGATGTTACATTTTTCTTGAATCTGAGGAACTCCCAATTTTTACTTTCAAAAAAAGTAAATTTCCAGAAACAAAAGATCTTTTCCAATTGGATGATTTCTGTAAGTATATTCTCATATTCATATTCTCTCTCTCTCTCTCTCTCTCTCTCTCTCTCTCTCTCTCTCTCTCTCTCTCATGTTACTTTCTCTTAATCTCACTGACAGAGTTCATCAGAACAAAGTAATTCCCCTTGGAAGAAAAGGAATGTCAGTAACACCCACCCCCACACACATACACAAAGACCTTAGACTTAGCAATATTCACAGCTTCTTATAGATTATTACCAACATTTATGGAGAACCAACAATACAGTTTTGGCATAGATGATCACGTCTACTCTTTTCATGGGCAAGTATACATCATAGGAATCCTCAAAAAGAAGCTTTTTTTATATATCATATTTGAAGCACCAAGGCTGGTGCAGAATGATACTAAGTCACTGTCCTCTAGAATACTCTAGAATAGAGAATTGCTCTTTCCTCTTATGAGAAGAATATAAACAAATTTCGTTCTGTTTTACAGTAGAATGCTATTAGTGGTACTGAAGAAAACAGACAAATTTTCTATACATTTTTCTCTTAGTGTCTATAATGAAAAATGCTTGTAAATCCTTACTTTATAGTTGAAAATGTCCTACAAAGTCATTTTCTAAAATTACAGAGTGAGGTTGCATTTGGCATGAATTCTACTTATCTGGTTCTATACCATTCCTTCCTATTCCCTCCCTATCCATTCTACTCTCTGGTGCATGGGTCTTGGTTCTTTTGTTTTCTAATGGTTCCAGAAATAACATTCCTCCTTAATAATGAGCCTCACATTCTGCTATAGAACTTTCACAGACCAAAAATGTCGAGCACAAACATGACTCCAAATCTTCCTGTTAAACGGAAGTTTGGATGGGAAGGAAGTCCATTCATTTCTAGGCAGAGGGCTCCCACCCTACAACAATAATGACTTTTTTTTTTTTAAGTTCTCTCTCAACTCTTTCCTGCTTGATGATCATCACAAAGTATCAGAAAAAAAAATACCAAGGTGTTAAATATGCAATACCTTGATTTAAAATTTCACTGTATTATTCTCATTGTGCATTTAACTTGATAGGTTGAAGGGTCCTAGGCTTGCCACACATAGTACCAAGATACATGGAGTGAAAAAAGGCGGGAGGTATTATTGAAGCTTCCATTACACCATCAGGCACTATGAAAAAGGTCTGAGCTTTGTGGTGAGAAAGTTAGATCTCTCCTATCAAGGTTCTTCTGATTTGATTGAAGTGAGGTCTCGATGGTCCAAAATATTCTTAGCATAGGACAATGTTAATAGATTGCACAATCAAAAACGTAATTCTCCTTCATTAAAACCAACACACATAATTTTAATGACTTCCTGAGCTTCAAGAAGAAAAGAGAAATCCTGTGTATTTGAATTTTTGATTTTTTTTTTGAGAGACAGGAAAGTTAAACCAAGATAGTAAACCAAAACTAATATTAGCATTCCACTGAGGGAAAAAAAAGAGCTATTTTGGAAAAGACTTGGAATTTCAAACTTTGTGCCTTTGAAAAGGGAAGATGTTGAAACCAAGACTTTGACATTCAACTTAAGAAAAACTGGATCAGAAAAAAAAATCATCTAATGTAATATGGGATAAAGTAAAATCCTGTCTAAATATGGTGTGCTTGAAATTGAAAAACAAACAGAAACAACAAATCAAAAGGGTAATGAAATGATATATTGTATTAAAATTATCAATATATCTGCTGAAATTTTACCAAGAGGCTTGATTTCACTGAGATTTGAAACTCCAATTTATATTCCTCCTCTGTTCAGGAAATAAGAAATAATAATAATAAGGAGAAACTGATAGCACCAGTGGACACTGGTAGCATTGAAATTGGTAGCACCTGTTGGCACTTGGCATCATAAAAAAAACTGACCTGACCTGTATGAAAGCTTCCCAATATTTTAGCCTCCAGATTACTACGAGTTAATTTCTACTAAGTATGGACCAGTGCAAGTCTACACATGCACACATACACAGAGATAAAAGGAAGTAAAAGCAAGCTACCATGGAAGAGTGCTAGAAAGTAGCAAGTAACAGATTTAGACCCCAAGACCTTAGATACTGAAATTAGCAGAGTCAAAAGTTAAACAGCCATTAGTGAAATGTTTGAAGAAAGGAAAAGTTGGAAACAGAGGAAATGAGCAAGGGCAAGAAATTATCTTAATGGATCCACATTTTAGCAAAAGAACAACAGGTTTCTTGAAGAAATTAAAGACATATTAATGAAAAATGACTTATCAAGTAGGTTAGAAGGCATTCGGTACACATGACAGATCAATTATTTGAAGATAAAGCCAGTTTATTGTCCAGAATGCAACCTACTGTGTCAAAGAGTAAAAATCGTTATGAGAGGAAAATAAGAGATATGAGGACAGAATTAGAAAGTCAAAAGCATTATCCAATAAAGATCTAAAATAATCGAATAGAGAAAATGTTAAAGAAAATATTTGGTATGTTGAGAATTTTTAAAAACTCATGGATAGATACAGATTAATAATACATATGAATTATTTACATGGGTGCATGTGAACTAAATAATAGATTCAGGAAGCCTAACTGATCAAGTATGATGCTTAAAAACGTTAACAACCAGATTATAGAACTATAGAAGACCAAAGAAAATGAGGTGACCTTGAAAGTAGCTTAGTGTGGCTAGAGTGGTCAGAGGACAAATTGACAGACATTTCAGCAGTAGCGACTGAAACCAGAAGACAAGGGTAAAGTGGTATGTTTGTGAATATTAAAACTGGCTGTTCAGGGGGAAGAGACAGGCAGCATCTTGGTATGCAGTGTTGTGATTTCCACAGTATGAGCACCCCCCAGTATTGACAATACAATACAATACAATACAATACAATACAATACAATACAATGTACCATTGTGACATCACTAATTGCAGAGCTGGAGAAAGATGTGTGTTATGTGCCTAATGTGAGCCAGGACTGTCTCCATCACAGCTCTGAACACTTTCTCAACATCTGAGGAAAAAAAATCTCCTTCAGTGTTGAATTGCGTGTCTAGCAAAATTATCTTCTGAGAATGAAGGTGATATGAAACATTTTTTTTTTCTTTTCCAGATAAAATTGACAGTCAAGGAACCTTGACACAGGAAAGAGATAATTGAATGGATTTAGTTCCGAAAAAAGAAAATCAAATCTGGTAGATAGTAAAAAGTTCTGAGACACAGGAAGGAATTGGAAATAAAAAGCTAGTGACAGTATTAGTAAATAAAAATATAAACAGTATCTACAGAAAATATAATAATTAGGAGGGGAAAATAGGATAAGAAACCAACAACAGTATATCCAGAATTTGCTGACTATTGATTGGTTCATTTAGCTGTCACTTGTGAAATTAAAACCAATGTTTTCTAGACTTAATACACTTAAGTTTCTGGATCCACATTTTGTCCTGGAAATTATATACTCTTTCTCAGTTTAGAAGGCCAGTGAAATAGGAATCATTTCCCTTCTTTTAAATTCTTTCACTGTTGAGCAGTTATGGTAGCATGGGGCACACTCTGTAGCCATTTTTCTAAGACCGCCTGTCTCTTGCAAGTTGATATGCTGTACTGTAGCCACTGTGGCTTCTGGACTCTTGCTCACAACAGTAGGTAATAAACAACTCCCCATAGCTCTATTACTCCAATCAGAACTGCTAAGGAGTCATTCCAAAAGGGCCTCAGAAAATCCACACTAAATTCCAACACAATTTCATAAGAAGCAAGTTTCTTGTGTTAAGTTTATTCCCCCTTAAAATGCCTAAACTTATCAGTGTTTTCTGCACTGCATTATGACTGATAGAGTAACAAAGAGCATAAAAGAATCACAAGAAAAATTGGCCAATAGAATATAAAGAGGCAGAAAAAGCTCCTGCTATACTAGTAACCACAAAACATGAAAGGACCAGCACTTCCAATATAAAAAGCAGAGATGGCCAGATGGATTTAAAAAATCAAAATTCCACTGAATATTATTCATCAGCTCATATACAGGACTTAAAGAAAAGGAAAGGTTGAAAGGAAAAGGCAATAAAAGACCAGGCAAACAATAACCAATGAAAAGCTATAATACCTGTGTTATTAATAGACAAAATAACTTTAATCTCAAAAGACATAAAGTTAAAAGAGGTAATAATCTCTCTATTTAAGTGTGATAAATGCTCAGTTCATCAAAAAGATATAAAAATTTCAACTTTGCATGTATGTACTAAATATCCTTATGTAGAAAATGAAAATCCACAAAACTTGCAGTAGGAAAAAATCCACTATTATATTAGATCCCAATCCCTTTTCAATAGTCCAATTTCTTTAGCTCATGTCTTTAAGTAAAAATCAAGGAAATCAAAGGAAAAAAAAACTTAATTTCAATTACTTTACCAATCTACCTCTTTCAAGTTTCTATAGAGGAGAAATAAATTCCACTCTCCACTATTGTCATACATGCAAAATAGAATTTTCTGTATCAGAAATTTTAGTCCTAGATCTTTGATATAAAGGGAGCAAAAGCCCCAGATATGAATTGCTAAAATTCCAAATAAATATTATTTATTTGTTAGTTTATTTTGACAAATCACATTGCAAAGGTGCAGAGTAGAACAACAGACCTGTGACTTTACCCAGGACAAGTGACCTTATCGTCCTGAACTCCACTGCTGGGGAGAAGTTGTAAGTGAGCCGGAACTGCTGGTCCATCTGTTTGAAAACAAAAACAAAGGTCCATCAGCCAAGGTCCTCAGGAAAAGGGCATAAAACACACTCATCTGAACTCCCCTAGGATCTTCTCTCGGGAGACATGAGAATGTTTTCACTAGTTTTCCCATAATTCATGTAAAATATCCCTTTCTTCTTTGTGAAATATTGGTTTTCACAGAATCTTCTCCCCAGAAATTTTAGAGCTTTTGACAGGTATTTATCTTCCTTCTGAAGTTTTCTCACCAAATTCTTTGCTGTAAAAAAGGAAAGAAAGCTGCTGAGGAACTTTCTGTACAATATTAACACTGAATGGGAACAGGCAGTCATTTCCTCTTGCTCTCCACTTCTCCCCTTTTTCCTCAGGGCCACCAATGGTCTCCTTTCTGCCCTAATTCTGACCTGGTCTCATCCAGGTGTGAATTGAGAGATGTGTCCTGGGAAAGAACTGGAGTTTGACAAAACATTTTGGCTGCAGGAGGAGAGGCTAACTGAGCAGATGCCAGGGACATAATTGGAAGACCACCCTTCCTTTGCAGGACTGAGCAAAAGTCACTTTTGAGGTTTGCTAGGACTGCATTTCTAGGGTATTTAGAAATGCTTCCTTGCCTCAGTTGCTAATTCCAGGGCCACCTGTTTGTTCCCCTCCTCCTGGTTCCTAGGCAGCACTCCCCATCCATTGCCACACTTTTTTTGGACTAGTCAAGTCCAACCTGTTTCTTCCAGACTCTACTCTTATGTCCATATAATGCTACCCATAGAAAGACTCCTTGTTATCTTGTAGGTCACCTGTAAAAAGAGAAGAGTAAGAATCTCCTGGGCTATGTGACTGCCTTTGCACAGCTCGGGGAGCAGTATACATGTCTACTCACAGTGATCCTTCTCTGTAACTTCTTAGTCCTGAGGCAGTTTCTGCCAGTTACTGGCTATGAGCTACGGTACATGAGCATATGCTTTATTACCATTTTGTGAATGAAATTTCTCTGTAAAAATATTTGCAATTTATCAAACAATGGTATGTATGAGACATGATAATGCATATTTCCAAATTATTTCTCTCTGGAATACTATGAATTAGCTATTATTATCTCCATGTTAGAGATGGATGTCACAGAGATCAATGACTTGATCATCTTTAAGAGGGCCGCCCAATATATGATATCATCTCTAGTTTACTTGTCATACCTCAATAAATATTTGAGAGATTTTTAAATGAACACTGTATCCATTTCTGAATCTCTAGTGTACACTTTGAACAAATAATTGAAATCTATTGTATGCCAGACCATAGGAACCCTGTAAGTCTACCTCATCCAGAATATTTTTGTGGATTGGTAAGATTAGCTGCCTTCTTTTCCATTCTTATCATGACTTTTTCTATTTCTAACCTTGCATTTAATATATTGCAGTATAATGATTCTGCTCTCTCTCAGTCTCCCTACATTAACTTATTGGCTCTTTGAGGGCTCAGATCCCATATATCCATATGTATTTTGTAGGTCATAGGACAGCAATTGGCAAAGTTTGCACTGTTACACAGAACATACTGTATTACTTCCCCTTCTAGCTGGTGGGCTATGAAGTTTATCATAAAACAAGAGTATCTCTAGTGCCCCCCCACACCTTTAGCTACAACACAAGGTATTTAGTACTCTTGGTCCCCATCCTTCATCTGTTTAATGCTCATGGGTTTGGCTTCAGCTCTTGGCCCAGAGGAGTTTTCTTCCTATCCTAATGTAGCACTTTTTCCTGCCTCTTTTTACTCTTTTTACTCTTTCCAGCAGGACACAGGATAATTTGCTGCCCAGGTAGCAGAAAGGCTAAAGTGAACCACGATGTCCTGCCACATAATGGGTAATGGCAGGATTTTCAGAACTGTAGGCTGAGTTGAGATTCCTCTGGTGTCTCTCTTCACCTCCTCACCAGGCCCCAGAGGGCTAGTATCTATAAGCAATTCCTGGGACAATGACCCTCTGCTCAAATGCCACACATGGAAGAGCCAATTGTTCAAGTACCGGAGGCATTCCTATCCTACTGTTTTTCTGCCTGCTCCTTAGCACTTTAAGCAGATGACGAATGAAGGAGAGAAGTGGGTAAGTGATACTCAAAGAGGCTTTTAGTGAAATGAGTGTCTGTAAAAGGTGGGAGAGGAAGTGGGCTGACTCAAAGCATTCTTCACATTACTAATGCACTGTGGATGCCTTGGGGGATGGTCCCCATCTTGGCATAGAGGAAGGGCACCTGCACGTTGGTACTGTGTGTTAGTCAGTTTTCTGTTACTGTGACCAAAATACCTGAGAAGAATAACTTGGATGAGAAAAATTTTGTTTTGGCTCACAGTTTCATAGGTTCAGTATATGGTTGGCTAGTTCCAAGGCAGAAGCATTGTGGAGGAAGATAGAGGAAAGCTGTTGGTTCATGGCAGCCAAGAAGGAGAGAGTGGAAAGTGCCAGGGTGAGAGACACAGTTGAAGCCACTCCTCCAGTGACCTACTTCCTCCATCCATGTCCCACCTGCATATAATCATCTCCTAGTTGTCCATTCAACTACCAATGCATTAACCCAGCAAAGGGATCAATTCACTTGTGATATCAGTGCCCCCATTTTTGCCTAAAACATACAATGTGGATCCTGCTTTAAAAACCATGAGCTTTGGCAGACGTTATTCGAGATTCAAACCATAATACTGGTTGAGGTATTGGATTACCTATCCAAGAAAAAGTAAATGCAAAGGGCAAAAGTAAAATAAAAGGGGGGGGAGGGTTTACACAAAGATTTCTTTATAAGACTCCAGTATCTATGATATGGACTAAGAAATTTTGAATTAATGGGAAATGCATCATTTTTGTCATACTTCCTTATGTCTATTTTATTATTTAGTATTATTTTGCTCTGTATTTACAATAGGTAAAGTGCCATAGTCTTTTAAACCTAGAGTTTAAAGTTTTCAATGTGACTTAGAGAGGCTCCACCAATCTCAGAACCAACCAAGAACACACAGTGACCTTGTCAAGTCATTAAATCAATGGGAAAAGGAGGATAATGGAGAAATCTTTTTTGAGCAAGCTGTAGATGCCAGGCTGTGTGTGTGGTCCTTGAGCTTCATTTTTTTTTCCATATAATCTTTACAAGAACTGACTCAGCCTGGTTGCATTCATCTTTATATATATATATATATATATATATAGATAGACAGATACAGTTGTAGACATAGATATATAAGTAGACTCAAGGTCAGAAAGATGAGTAACTTATCTAAGACCACAGAGCACAAATGTTAGAGCATGAATTCACACTTGAGCTTCTTAACCTCAGGATCTTCATCTCTCAAAGAAATGAATTAAGGAGTTGGTTTTAAAACAATGCTCCCTCCTTTGTGTTCTGTAGACCTTTGGTTAAACTGACTCATTTGTAAAATATTATCAGTACATTTTAAATAATGGCACCAAAGTTCACCTTCACCATCAGGTCATGGGGTAGGAGTTGCATCTGAGCCTTAAAATATTTTAGACAGGGATGGGGACATAGGCAATAATAAAGTGTTTGCCTAGCATGTATGAAACCCTAGCACTGCCCAGACTTAACAAACAAACAAACAAACAAAAATCAATAGCCAATTCCAAGTCTCAATATCATTGCCAAGAGTTCTTGTTCTTGGTGGCAAGCCCAGGTCCCATGTTTTCCTTCCTATGGTCATAAAGAACAAAGAGCAAGTCAAGGTGAGGTATTTTGGGGGAATCTTATCTTGAGACTGCATTCTAGCTGGGTGCCTATGGTAATAGCTGTCCCCTTTTCTCTAGCAGGTTTTGAGTAGTACCTGAGATCTCCTCCACAGGATTGGGAGTGGGGCAGGGGATATAATGCTTCTCTACGTATTCACTAAAGGGCTTATTCTAGTGGGTAGAACAGGAAGAGATCTAGAATGGGTGAGGGAGATATGAGTGACAGGGACATATGTGTGTTATGGCTCTATGCCAATAAAATTACTTAAAAGCAAAATTTTTTTTCCTCTACTTCTTTATGCTACCTCAGTACTTTGAAAATAATGTGTTTTCATCTAATATGTGCTTCTTAATGAGTACAAATTATTTAGATGGAAGAGGGAATGAAATGAATCTCTCATCATCATATCTGTACTTGTGGAAAAGGAAAAAGGGGATATAAGGGAGGATAAAGTAGACCTATGTTCACCCCTTACTTTTTCAATGGGGATCGCAGTCAAAAAAAAGTCAGAAGTCAACATTCCTTTCCTAAACCAGTTTATTCCCAATCCAAAACTGCTCAGAGACTTTCCCTCTACTTATTTCTACTTCTACTTTACTAGAAGTAAACCAATTAAATCCTGATAACTCTAGATTCACTTGTACTATATACTTGGCAATTAGTCTTCTTTTTTATTCTTTACTCTCATTTGTTATATATGACAGCAGAATGTATTGCAGTTCATATTACACACATAGAACCCAATTTTGTATATCTCTGGTCATATACAAAGTATACTGACACCATTCGTGTCTTCATACATGTACTTAGGGTAATGATGTCCATCTCATTCCACCATCTTTCCTATCTAAATGTCCCCTCTCTTCCCCTCCCACCCCTATCTAGAGTTTATCTAATCCTCCCTTGCTCCTCCTCCCAACCCCACTATGAATCAGCCTCTTTATATCAGAGAAAACATTCGGCATTTGATTTGGGGGGATTGGATAGCTTCACTTAGCATTATATTCTCCATCTCCATCCATTTACCTACAAATGCCATGATTTTATTCCCTTTTATTGCTGAGTAATATTTCATTGTGTATATATGCCACATTTTCTTTATCCATTCATCTACTGAAGGGCATCTAGGTTAGTTCCACAGTTTAGCTATTGTGAATTGTGCTTCAATAAACATTGATATGGCTGTGTCCCTGTAGTATGATGTTTTTAAGTCCTTTGGGTATACACTGCCAAGGACTGGAATAGCTAAGTCAAAAGGTGGTTTCTTTCCCAGTTTTCCAAGGAATCTCCAAACTGTTTTCCATATTGGCTGCACCATTTGGGGCTATTATTCTTAAACTTCTATTTACTTCATATAATTAATAGTCATTCTTTTCCTATATTCAACAGCCAATAGCTCACCCAATGCTATCGATACTACTTCTTTGAACTTTCTCAGATTTTACTCTCCATGGTTCCCATTATCTCTTCCTGACTGGTCTCTGATTTATGTGTTCACACTCCCAAATATGTCCATATTTCTATCCAATGATCACAGGGAAGCCATGAAAGTGGAAATTTGGCCATGCTATTCCCATTCATAAAATCCAGTGGTTTCCCTTCCCTTCATGATAAGGTCAATTCAATCTCCTTCACATGGGACCTTTCTTCAGTCCTGCAAAATTCATCCATGTATTTCACAAATATTTATTTAGAACTTTCATATGTCAAGCACTGCTTGGTAATGTTGGGGTTTTTTGATCATGAAAGCATATAAAAATCCCTGTTGTTATGAAGCTTACATTTTTATAGGAAAAGAGACCAGAGAGAAAGTTCTACAAATAAGTAAATTCCATTGTGTATGTTGGGTAGCATTAGGTGATAAGAGAAAATAGTTAAAGCTGGCTAGGGTAGTAGAGAGCTTAAGGTTGAAGTAAAGGAGACAGGTTTCAATCTGCCAGAAATGGAGCTAGGTATGCAGTTGGGATTAATTCATCAGCATAGACATGACATTTTTTAAAACGGGAAATTGAATGAGATGAGCCGAGGAGTAAGTGTAACGACAAAACAGAATGAATCTGAAAATAAGTCCTGTTGTGCTCTAGCGGATAGAGTTTGAACAGATGGGGGAAAACCAATGAGAAACCAGAATGAGCAACAGAGGCAGAACAGGCAAGAGGGGTATCCTCCAAGCAATTGAGAGCTCAGTTAAGTCCCAAGGGTGGAGAGAAATCATTGCGTTAATGGTACTAAGAGGAAGAGTAAAAATGTATGCTCACTGGGTTCTGCAGGATAAGGCCATTGGTGATTTGAGAAGTACAATTTTGGTGCAGCACAGGGAAGAAATCTCATTTGTGCAGGTTTAAGGAAAAGGAATGGGTAATTTGAAAGCTAAGTATATAAGCAACATTTCTAAAAAAAAATGGGCAATAAAATAAGAGAAAAAAAATGGGACAGTCAATGAAATCAGGTATGAGATATTTCTTCCATTGACCCAGAAAGATTTTTGTTTGATGGTTTATTTTGTTTTGGTTGTTAATGCATGTGATAATTGCCTGTGCTATGCTTTGGGGAGCCATCTAACAGAGCTGAAAAAATAGTAAAAAGGTATAGAAAGAGAACAGAATGCTAAAGTGAGTTTTGTGAGCAGGCTATGAGATCTGTCCCTCTGATAGCAGGTCAAACCTTCAATAGAATCATGAACCATTCAAATTCAGCAACAGGAAGGAGAGAGCAAAAGTCAGGTGCAAGTAGGTGCATAATATGCTACTGAAAGTGTATGGATATTCTCTCCTGACTGCTATATTGTTCACAAAAGTAAAGTAGAGGAGATGAAATTGCAATTGTTATTGTTATAAGGAGAAAGATTTTAAAATGGCCAGATAGAAAAACAGGAGAATGGATAGATTAAAACAATATGGAGTGATTGTTAGATAGATTTTAGGGCTCCTTTGAGGTTATTATTAGAAAAGGGGATAGTCTAGACTCTGCCTCTTCTCTACTGAGACCTGCCCTCACCTAATGTCTGCCCTACATATAAAGACACACTATGCTCTTTCAGATAGCTCTACTAGTGCTCATGTGAACCCCCTTTCTGAGCCCTCCTCTCTTCCTTCTCAAACTAGTCAATTGCTATTCAACTTTCAAGGCTTGTTTTTCTCCTAACTTCCACTAGGAGCTGTTATGGTTTGGATGTGGTGTCCCTTAAAAGCTCATGTGTGAGACAGTGCAAGAAGCTTTGGAGGAGAAGTGACTAGTTTGTGGCCTTAATGTGATCAGTGAATTGATCCCTGATGGGATTAACTGGGTGGTGACTGAAGGAGGTGGGGTGTGGCTGGAGGAAGTGGTTCAATGGTAGCATGGCTAAGGGGTACATATTTTGTATATGGAGAGTAGAGTTTTCTCTCTGCTTCCTGATCATCATGTGAGCTGCGTGCGTCCCTTTGCCACATCCTTTCACTGTGATGTTCTGCCTCACCTTTAGCTCTGAGTCATAGAGCCTGCCACTTATGGACTAGGACCTCTGAAATTACCATGAGCTCCCAAATAAACCTTTCCTCTTCTACAGTTGTTCTGGTCAGATCTGTCAGTCACAGCAGCAAAACAGATGATTAAACAGGAGGTAAGTGCGGATGCCTGTTGTGACCTGAGCCCTCCTCGGTGCTCCTATGTCACCTGTGCTCACTTCTCCCATAGCTCTTGCCACATTTTATGAGTTCTCTTGACCTGTGTTCCTCACTATAATCTATTTGAGGTTATTAAATTGAAGCAGATGTTAGAGTTACCTGCTGCTTACCCCTCTGGAATAGTTTCCGAGTAAGTAGATCTACGTGTGAGGCTCAAGATTTCACATTGCTAATGTCATCCCAGATCACGTGCTGATGGTAGCAGGAAGTGAGAGCACATTCTCTGAGAGCCACTGTGAGAGTTGGTCCAAGGCTGAGGCCAAGTGTGCTGCATTTTGCTATCCCCAGCACCTGGCTCTGCACTTGGCTTAGGTCAGAAGCTCAGAATAGCTTGATTGAGGAGCCACGGTGCCTTGGAAGAATAAAAAGAATGGAAGCAAATACCTGAATGGCAAGCTCTCTCCCCTCTCGGTTAATCTTCAGGTGGTGCATCTTTCTATTGGCAAAGTTCTCTACATCGATGGTGAATACATGCGTTTCTTCCTTGCCTAGCTGATAGCGAACCTGTAAACTTCCTTGAAAGAAAAAAATATATAAATTAGAATTAAGAATAGTAATCACAAAATGCAGAGCCATGATCAGTTTGTCTTTTAACTGGTCATTTCAATTTTCTAGGGACTCATGTCTCAATCTTTCCACAATTTGAACTTTTAAAATATATTACATGTATTCATCATGGTTCAAATAGCAAATTTAAAGCATGTGTGTATGGTGTGTTATTAGTAATTAAAAAGCCAGTTTGAAAACCAAACCCATCTTGAGCTTGATTGGTGATTGGATTGTAAGAAATTCTAGTAAGAGACAGTAAAGACCTCTTTTTACTCTGTTAATTTCTTACAGCTTCCTGTATCTCTTTTCTTCCCAGTGGCCTTCATCCTTTTCGATTAAGAAAGGAGAAGTCCTTAGGTTTCTCATCTGTTGATATATAATGCCTCCGATAATTGTACTGTGGTATGGTTAGGGTACAGTGACTAACTTTAACCCTTTGTGGCCCATGAGGACATTCAAATTTCACTAGAATAGTGTTTTTCAAATAACTGTTCATTATCCCCTGGAGGTCAGGAAATCAATTCAATGCTTCTCAATCAATATTTCTTACAAAATGGAACAGAATTGAAAAAGAAATATGAGAGCCCCAAGAGACTTATTAAGGACAAGAAGGGAATTAGTTTCGCAAGGGAAGGAAGGAGAAAAGAGAGAGAGAGGGAGGGAGGGAGGGAGGGATAGGAAATAATATATCAAAATGCAAAATAATGACTATGGACCATATTTTTAAAAATCTGAAAATCATTCTATATGAGAAAAACCAATGTTGGGAATAACAAACATTTGTTGAATGACTACTTTATCATAAATGATCTTTATTTTACCCTCTCTCCAAACATGATTGGTTAAAGTGGTTGAGCCCAAGTAGCCTAAGTGGAATTTTCTGTTTTTCACTCTGAGGGTCTTAGGCTCTGGTGTCATTGGAGACCTTACACAAAGATGCCAAAAGCTCTTTTTCTAAACATACATAGGGAAAGGAAACCTTGCAATCAAGGAACAGTGTTATAAGCTGTGGCCATTGGGCAGAATAGTACATTTACTCAAGTTTGGTCCAAGAAGCATTACGGTGATTCTTCCTGATCCGTTTAGTCTGTCATGCTTCAGAAATATGGTTTGACTTTCTCACATGTTTCCTAAACTACCACCAGACAACAATAGCTCATAAGTAAACAATATGTCCATGACTTATATTAGAGCTTACACAAGCAGTGGAATTTTCTTTTTCCTTTCCCCCCCCCCCCTCTCTCTTCTAAATAATTTTTTTAAATTCTCCTTCTGGAATTTCAGAGTGCATAAATGTGAAATGAAATTTTAAAGTAATCTAAAACTAAATGGAACAAAATGATTTAGGGCTATACCACCATCACCCAAGACAGTCAGTCACAGGTAAAGCTTTATATAGCTAACTCTGTTTTTTCTGGCTTCTTCTAATTCTAAGAATCTGGGTGTTTTAATATTTAATTTGACCCAATAAAGTGAATCAGTGTGGGATAATTATGTGCTAGGCATGGTGATAAATACTGAATTCTTCAGGCTATTTGGACTCCCTTTCTATCCTACTGTTAGGGTAATTTATGTTTGCACAGGTATTATTTACATATTTTTCCACTTTAGAAATTACTTTCATTTTATATATCCTTACTGACATGAACTTCACAATCATTCCTTTTAGGTACCAGTAATCTCAACAGAGACGGTCTCCCTTACAGTGTTCTGAAGCATCTCCAGTATCCTAATTTGAGGTGAAAATACTTCAACTAATTCTTCTACCATCCAATATTTCTTATTTTCTTAGAAATTCTGATGAAATCCATGCCTCTCAAAGTACCCCAACACAATATTCTGAAACCACTCACTAACACATTTTTTTCAGAATCCTAATAGAAGAAAATTCAATCCATAACTTTTCTAAATAAGTCCTATGTTCGGAAAGAGGGTGAGACGAGAAGGGCCCAGGATTGGGGTGAGGAATGAATTAATCACTTTCTGCAGCATCTTCTTTAGCTGCTTGGTCAGGAAGCTAAGATTCTGCCCTCTGGAGATTTAGGAGGTCACTTAGCCTCCTGCCCAGCATTTCCAAGACACCTTGTCTCTGAAGAATCCTCAATCCCAAAACTAATACCCCTGTCCTTGGGCCCTCCTCGGCCTCCTTATTTGCTTCATTTTCTACTTCCATCTTCTCCCTAGTGTTTCCCAGCCCTATGCACTTACACAGACTTGCACCAATGGTAAACACTGCAATTGATAGTCCCATAGACAGTGGACAGAAGGAATGAGCTGTCTATAAACCTAATAAACACAAAAGTAAATTAACTGTCCTAACCAGGAGTGCATTAGAATTTTGTTAACACATTGTTATCAATGTTATCTCTTATTTGATCTCAATCTTTTTTAAAAATTTTCTTAATATACATTAACACCACTACAATATAAAAGTCACCTGTTATTTTATAATGTGCATATGAACAGAGATAAGATGTTCACTACCTGGAAATTAAAAATTAATCTGATTTGAGCTCCAGTTGGGTCCTTTTTTCCAAAAATGCTCTTGGAATACATATGTTTATAATGGAATGGACTTTTGTCAACAGTAAGTTACCTCATAACAATTTTAAATGGTTCTATTAATGTTGGTACACTCAAGTTATATCTAGCTGATTTTTCTTCTTTTTAAAATGTTTTCAGGCAAAATCCATATCATTTATTTAAAACTAAACATAGATATAACCAATGCCACTTAAAAAAAAAAACAAGAATAGAAAATCTATATGTTTTTTTTTAAATGACTTAAACATAATGATAAGTAATCTTCTTCAAAGGGAAGATAATTACATTCTGTTAAAATTTGTCTGAACTTTCTGGATGGAGCTACACTCCCTGGCTTAGTACACAAATTTCATCCCAGTTGGCTTTCCTGTTCAACATTCCACTTTCATTTGGAAGGTTGTTTGTTTTTATTTTCTTCATTTTAAAGTTAAACAAACAAACAACAACCAAAAAAAAAAAAAACACAGAGGTGCTGTGACTTAACTTTTCAATGTGCTTGGTCAGTGACAGAGTCAGATTTAGAAACTAAATCTAGCTGTTTCAAAAGATCCCAGGTTTCCTCTAGACCACCACAGCCCCAAGTGGTCCTCTTTGTCCAGAATGGTTTCCATGACGATCTTTCTGGTTACATTTTCTCCGAGTCACCTTCAGACTCCAGCACAAGGTTGTCTGCCCCAGGAAGCACTTCCTGGCTTCTACTGGCTGATCTTGCTCCAGTAGGCCCTGTGATCACCTTTGTTCTAATATGTACTGTATGTTATCTACTTCTTACAGATTCTTCACCTTTATCTGCAAACGCATTGGAGCTCAGGATGTGTCTTATCTACCTTGCATTCCCAGGGCTTGGCCCATGTTAAGCACTCCATAGAAGGGAGTAGGGAACAATACAACTCTGGGTTGCACTTATGTTCAGTAAGTCCAGAGACCAATTGTTCTGAGGTACCTTATCACCTAGGTGCTTACTGTTCTAGAGTTCTGTGTTCATCTATCTGGTAAATCCCAAGGGAGGCATGCCAAAGGAACTCAGAAATTTTCCATTCTCAATTCTCTAGAGCTGAGCAGAACCTACAAAGGTTTAGCCTCCTTCTCCCTGTGTCTGAGAATGTGAAGTCTCAGGAAATGCATTAGGTTTGGATGCCACGAACTGTCATGAGTGTTGTGCCTCTAGTTAGTATTTAGGATTCCATACCTCAAGCTTCACCTTATATTATGAATCCAGCTTTTCAAATATGTTTTAAATCAGAAGACTTTACAAATGGGATCTAGCAAAGAAACAGATAGACTTGGAGTTGCTTTATTGGGAGTAAGGGATGAGAGAACCCCTCTCTAACTGTTACTGCCTTGTCCCCTTTCATCCTGACCCCACCCCATAGCCATATTTGACCAACAGAATTCCTTGGTCTCTCAGGAGCACATTGAAAATGCTTGCCCCTTCAAAGAGACAACTCATACCATCTTGGTAACATCGTCCCTAGACAGCTTCTTATATCTCTGACCTGAGTCCCATAAGCCATGACCCAGAGATCAGCCCCTCTCTCAGGACTGATCCTTGGGACCCCACACTCCAGATGCCACATCTGACATGTTTATCACTGAATTTGATTAGGCTTTAAGTTGATCAATGATGACTCTGTATATATCTAGGTACACACAGCTGGCTCAGGAAGGATCCCAATCAGTTATAGAGAAACTGATCACTTAGGGAGATGTTGGGCCCACGTTCAAAGATTTCCTAATAATCAGAAAATGATAGTCAAGTAGTTTGTAGAAAGATGTTTTGCTATTTATGTCCTGCTGTAAACCAAGAATTGAAAAGCCAAAATAATATTCAGTTTAGCATCTCAAGATAGATCTTGGTTAAAGAACCTTGCACTTTTATTTTTCAAGACCACCATTTTCTGTTTTATGGTCTCACATTTAGTATTCCTACTCTCTCGGGCTTCCATGTTACCATTAAGGTGTGTATTATAACAGGTAGTTGGCCAAGTAAATATGTTGCCTAAAAAATCCCAAGGGCTCCTTAATTCTTCATGATGTCAAACTTCTTAACCTGACATTTGAGAGCCTTCTCTTACCTTTACAACTTTATCATATACATATTGTTTATATCTTAATCACAATAGAGCACTCTATATCCCCCTCCAAGAAAATGTTCTTCCTTTCCTCTGTGAATTATTATCACTTTGTTTAGTTTTATTTTTACTTTCTTCTCGGCTAAACAGACAATGCCCCACTGCTCCCAGGGGATTGTCTGGCAAGCTTCCCCTCATGGTTTAAACCCAGTTCCTAGGGCCCGGTCTCCACTTGCCCCTAAGACTAACACCAGCTTTTCTTTCACTGTATTGCCACTGTCCCATTTTGAATACCAATCTCGACATATGATGGCTCTTTGTCTTTCTCCTTCTCTTGAATTCAAACTCCCAGGATGTACAGTTGCTTTTCTCGTCATTGTGTCTATAAGGAATAGTCTATGACCTATCTTAGTTTACAGAATGTTTATTGAATACAACAACCACTCTGGAGAATGTTATCACCATATTCTTCAAATTATAAACTCATGTTTATTCAAAATCTGTTCCATATAAGATACCAGTGAAACAAATAATCATATTAAAATGTCTCTATCTTTGAAGAGTTTGAAAGAGATTAGAGCAACTGTCGTACCTTGTGTGATGACGTGGCTACTATGTATGAGGCACTTAACCTGGTGTATGATTTCAATATGGAATGTCCCCCAAAGATTCATGTGTAGAAGGCTTAGTTCCCAGTACAGAAATGTTCAGTGTGTGTGTGTGTGGGGGGGGGGGTGGTGTTGGGGATTATGGAATAGGATTTAACATGAGGACTGTAAACTCATCAATGGATTAAGAAATTGATGGATTCATAGTTGAATGGTAGTATACTGACAGGTGATTGAACCTGTCAGATGTGGGGTCTAATTGGATGACATTGGTCACTGAGGGAGTGCTCTGGAAAGGTATTTTTTTGTCTCTTTCCTCATTTTCTCTCTGCTTCCTGGCTGCCATGAGGTGAATAGATTTTGCTCTGCAGTGCCCTTCCACCATCATGCATTGCCTCATCACAGGTCTAAAATCATAGAGCCAATTAACCATGGACTCTGAAATCATGAACCAAAATAAGTCTTTCCTCCTCTAAGCTGATTTTCTCTGGCATTTTATCATAGCAATGAAAAGATAACCTACACTATGGAGAGTGGTGACAGTGATAGGGAGACCAGTGACTGAGACTGGGGTCCCTGATGACTTCATGGCTGTGGCATGGTTGGTGCCTGAGAAAGTTTCTGTGCAATGATACAGGATGGCTGGTTGCTATGATAATGACCTTCATGGGGAGGCTCTCTGCTGGAGTCTTATCAGCCTTGACTTTGCTCTCAGGCACACAGCTCCTAGGAAGGAAGGAATTGTCTTGCTAAGCAACCACAATGTTTCACCAGTTCAGCAGCTCCTGAACCTGCCAGCATAATAGTAACTTTAAACAATGGACTTTCTTGAGAGCTTTACAATGGTCCTAACATTGCACATTGCAATTGTAGAATGTAACTGAAGAAATAGCTGCATGATTTTGTAACTCTGTAACTTTCATGAATACAAATAATAATGCTTGAATAGTCTTTAATCTGATTAATGAAACATATATAATAAAGTTTTCTGGTGTAATTATTTAGACCTGATTCTCCACCAGAGAGCAGCACTCCACCCAATCCCAGCTATTTATTTCATAATTTGAGTTCATAAATCTTATTTCTTCCATTCTCCCATCATCCTTCACCAGAACCTGCTAGTTTGGCCATGCTGGTCATGGCACTACACACCTTGAACTAAATATATATATATATATATATTTTTCAACTCTTCACATTAGGAAGTGGAATATCAGAGACCCTGAAGAGGGAAGGCAATCTTGAGAAAAAACTAAGCTAAAGACATCACACTTGCTATTTTCAAACTATATTTCAGAACAATAGTAATCAAACTAGCATGGTAGTAGTACTACAACAGACACATAGACCAATGGAACAGAATAAAAAAAAGTAAAGTAGAGTTTCTTCAGATATTGTTCTTGGGAAAACTAGATATTCCCATAAAAAAGAATAAAAATGAATTGCACAAAATTTAACTTCAAGTGGACAAAAGACCTCAATGTAAATCTAAAATTGTACAATTAGAAGAGAACATGGAGGGGACACTCCTTCATAATGGTCTTGGCAATGATTTCTGAATATGACACCAAAGCATAGAAAACAAAAATAAAAATTAACAAGTAGAACTAAACCAAACTAAGAAGTTTCTGCACAGCAAAGAAAACAATCAATAAAATTAAAAGGTGACTTACAAAATGGTAAAAATGTTTGAATGTAATATATCAGATAATGGGCTAATATTCAGAATATATAAGGAACACATACACTTCAATAGCAAAAACAAATACTACCAGGTTAAAAACAACAACAACAACAACAAATGACCTAAATAGAGATTTTTCCAAAGAAGACATACAGATGAGCTGTATGAAGACATACAGATGAGCTGTATGAAGACATACAGATGTGAAAATGTATTTAACATCACTGTTCATCAGAGAAGCAAATGAAAACCACTATGGGTACCACCTAACACTTTTTGGATGTCTATAACCAAAAAGACAAAAGATCAAGTGTTGGCAAAGGTGTCAATAAAAGGGAATTCTTACACACTGCACAAGGGAATGTAGACTGGTACAGGCTTTATGAAAAATAGTGTGAATGTTTGTACAGAAATTAAAAATGGAGCTACCATGTGATCTGGCATTCCCATTTCTGGATATATTTCCAAAAGGAATAAAACCAGCATCACAAAGGGACAGCTATAGTCCTGTGTTCATTTCAGCATGATTCAGTTAGCTCAAATTTTAGGGAAAAATATGTGTACATTGAGAAAAAAATAAATAAATAAAATGTAATATATTGTATACATTGTGATATTATTGAATTATAAAAATGAAGAAAATCCTTCCATTTACAATATGCATGATCCTTTGGTAAAATTGTCCTAAGTAGAGTAAGCCAGATGGACACAGAAAGACATCATGGGATCCCACTTGTACATTTTTATATGGATTGCAAAGGTGAAACTCACAGAAGCAGAAGGAAGAATGATGGTTGCTAATGGAAGAGAGTGAGGAAAATGTGAAGATGACAAGTTTTGGAGATTAAATGTGCAGCATGGATGGCAATGGCTGTGTTAATTAATTTGATTCTGATAATCATGACACAATATGCATACATCAGAAGTTATCAATTTGTGCACCTTCAGTATATTCAGTCTTTGTGAAGTTAAATTTTAACAAAATGCACTCAGATGACTTCAAATGTTTTAAAAGTTTAATATTCTTATACTTTTTTTGGCAAAAGACACATTTTGTGCTTTAAAAAATGCTAACTCTGTGAAAGATAAAGTCATTTTCCTCTGCAAATGCAAACATTAAGGTTGTTCTCCATAGTTTCTATCTTGGGCAAGGTGAGGACAGATTGGAAAGAAAAGAATCAGCTATCCTAAAGAACATATTCTTAGCTATTTGAGAATTTCTCATGAATCAGTAACCACAAAGCGCTGAGCATTCCCAGATCCACTCAGCTATGATGGTTTTCTAGGGCTCAATTCATTTCTTATTCAAAAACAACCTTGAAAACTCTCAGAGGAAGTAATAAACAGGTACCAAATCCTCCAGCCTATGCAGCCTATAGGTTCTAGTTTACTTTATTCAGCCTTATTCTAAGCACTTTAATAAGGAACAATTATCTTCTTCTATTTCAGCACTTCTGTTTACGTTAGCACAAAATATCCCACAACCTGTCTTACCTTTAACTCAACAGACATTTGCATAGAAAAAGAGTCCCATTACTGCCAGGGAAGGCAGACCAATTACCACTTTTCCATGGCACTCTGTTCTGACCCACTTCCCTTTTGCCTGCTTCATGAAATAGCAGCTTTTTTTTTTCAATAAAAGAGAAAAATAGATTGAATTATAAAATTAGGAATTTCTTTAATTTTTATTTTTCAGTTGATATACTTAGGTAAATCTAAACAAGTTCCTCTGTTCAGGTCCATTCTTTAAATTTAGCTTTCATCTCTAGATAAGGCAAAGGGGAAAAGGGGAGGGAGGAGAAGGAAGGGGGGCATGGGGGTAGGAAAGACGGTGGAATGAGATGGACAACATTACCCTAAGTACATGTATGAAGACATGAATGGTGTGACTCTCCTTTGTGTATAACCAGAGACATGAAAAATTGTGATCTCTATGTGTAATATGAATTGTAGTGCATTTTTCTGTCATATAAAATACATTAAAATTAAAAAATGAAAAAATATTCAGCTTTCACAGGATGTATAAAAGTATTAGTCAACAAAATTCCCTGGGAGAGACTGGCTGATGCTGTATGTGCTTAGAGATTTCGCCAACTACTGAAGATCTGTTTTGCTTTCTTCTGAGACCCAATTAAAGCTCACATACACTTAAGAAATTCTATTCTCTTATTTGTATATGATTTATGAGATTTGAAGGCAATAGTCATTAGGTCTCAACATAGTAATTAGTCGTTAAAGAATTTAGGAAGAGGCAGCTTTGTAAATTTTATGTTCATTTTTGATGATGCAATTGCTTTTGGATATAGACATTTTTGATCATGACACTTAAAATTTTAAAATATTTGTAAAAAGCACTGTGTGTTTGAACATTCTTTTAAAGTTTCCATAACCACTGATACTGGGAGTGATGCAAATATACAGAAATATTGGGTCACAAGTTGTGGCTTGCTGCTAAGTTGGCTGAAATGCTGCTGAAAGCCACTATTTCTCTCTCTCAAAAAGAGCTTATGCCATTTTTTTTTTCATCTCTGTAGCCTTCTGTGCAGGGGTCAGCCAGAGCAGGTCCTCCATCAACATGCCATAGACAGAAGGTCAACATCCATTATGTTGTGCCAGGAACACTGTTATGAGTACCTGCCGGAGAAGCAAGATATGCTTTCTCCCAAGACACTCACGGTCTAGCAAGCAACTCAGACTATGACAGAAAAGAGAACTGCAGGGCAGGAATTTACCCACATGGGAGGATAAGGAAATCAGAGAAGTTTTGCCAGGGGACATAAAACCTGAATTTGGGGTCTTGAAGACCACATAAAACCTGAATTTGGGGTCTTGAAGACCACATAAAAATTATCCAGAAGGACAAGACAAAAACAAATACTTTTACTAGAGAAAAGAGTATACCAATAGCAGGGAGATGGGAAAGAAGATGAATTGTCTGTCTTGTGGTTGTGTGGAGAGTGGGAATGCTTGTGAAGAATAAGTACAAGACAATATTTGTGGGATATTTTGAAATATGAATAAAAATTTTGACCATCAAGACAGCCATTACCTCTATCTATCTATGGTCTTTCTAAACACATTTTTTTCCCCTAAATGTTACTTATGAAGATAATGTCAAAGGAAACACTACTGTAAATGGCAGTTCCAGTACACTTTAAAAAATACATTACAAGGAGTGGTCTGGGGGGTATTTGACCCACAGTACAAACATATCCACATAACAGGGTGCTGATCCAAAAAAGTATTTAATAGCCAACTCTAAAATTATGTCTAATATTATGCACTTCACTTAGTAAACATTCCAAAATATATTCAGGGTTCAGAGTGATGATTTCTAAGGTTTAATGATATGAAAGTTACAGCTTAGTCAGAACTCTACCCATACTCCAAGATCATGTGTTTCCTAGTATCTATCAGACCCATATGGTCTGCCAAGTGCAGAAAATACAGCAATTAGTGAGTGCTTCAGGCATTTCCTTAAATTAAAATATAAATGATGGTCAATTGGAGATGATTTCCTGAACCACTTTCTAAAATCATTAACAAATGGCATAACTGGCTCTTGAGTAACTTCAGGCACTGGCCACAATGCAAAGTCATGAAGACATAGTAACAACATTTATTTCATGCACAGAGACTATCAGATGGGGAGTTTTGTTTTATTACTGAGTGGGCGTGTGCGGTACAACAACTTCTACTTGTGGAGTCCCACCTGTGCAGAGGTAAGGACCCTGCCCAGGACATTATGCCTTCCAGTCTTTCTTACCCCCCAAATGGCCTCAGAAGTGGAATCATTGATTTTCATCTGAAAAACTCATTGAAAGAGGAACAGGAGTTCTTTTGAGTGTCTGTTCTATGCTAAGCCTTGTGCAAGGTTTTTATGTGTTTATGCATGACACTTCAGTCAATGAAAGCCTCTGCTGGCATCTGAGGATACCCCTGACTGCGGGTTCACAGTCTCTGTTTCTTGACTCAGACTCTAAGAATCCTGCCCCAATTCCCATGAGGGACAAGTTGACACCAGCATCAGGACTGTGACAGTGACAGTGATTTGAAATAGTTATTATTATTCCATGTAACAAATGAAAAAGAAATGAAGTCAAGAAAGTCAGAGTTTGGTCTAAAGTTTTGGTGGTCGCACAGAGATTTAAACCTTAAGCCGGAAAAACCCCATGGACTTAGGCAGATGGGAAGTGGTGAAGGAGGGGTCTTCCCCAAATGACTTCAGATATAACAGAGAGAAAAGACTATAACAACTGTCCAAGTAGTTTTCATTTTTGTCCTCATTCCTGCTTTCCTGAACATGTGGTATAATTCATTCTGAAAGAATAATAAAGAACATCCCCCCACCATGTACAAACACATTCTTATTCATGCTTTTTCACATGTGCATACTCATTACATACACATGTCATATCCTTGGCTGATTCTATGTGGTGTAACTTCTCAAAAAGATTTAAACATTCTGCATCCACAATAATAAAAATAACAAGGAATCTTGTTCTCTACAGAGAGGGTGAATGTCATGTCGTATGCAAACATGAATAATGACCCATGCTGGGGACAGGGAGGTCAGAGATCATGTAACTAACCTTCCCTAGCATTACAGATAAGAAAATCAGGACTAAAAACCTGGGGTCAGAAATCATGAGTGGTGACATGACAATGAAATATGCTATGATGAGGATATTCATTGGCAAGTAGCCAGCGCATGCCTACTGAGTGCCTACTCTGTGCCTTTCTTTTGCTGACAACTGGGACTATACAGTGACCCCTTCTGAGCTTGAGGAGCTCACATCTACTGGGAAAGACAGAAGGTGAATCTTCAACTACAAACTAAGCAAATGTCATGACCCAGAGCAAAAGTCCCAGGATCCGTGGGACCATATAACGTATAAAGAAAAAACAAACTTGTTTGAGGGATTCCCTCCTTATTTTAAAATACCTGAGGGAGTACACTGTCTTCCCATTGACCATTCTTTCTCTAGCATCCTCTCCTATCAACATCAAATATGCCTTTCTCCACCAAGACTATGGTAGTGCTTCTGCACTGTGGAGAAACTTCCCTTCGTGGTGACATAATGAAGTCCAAAGCCTGGCCTGCATTCTCAGAGTTTTTGTCAACCTGTCTGTTGGCTGTATTTTTAGGAACCCCCTCCTAGTGTCCATATATTCCATGTAAGAGAGATCCACATACTTACAATCTTTATAACTTCTCCCCCAATACTCCTGGACCATAGTAAGTGCTGTTTAATTCCCTGCTAGATGAATGATTGCATTTCAGAAAACCTGTGCTCGAGAGGAAAACTAATGTCATTTTTCTACTATGTCAAGTATATCTGTTCTCTTATGGCAAAGTTGAAAAGTGTGCCTAGCTTGAAGGAAAATAATTGCATTTGGTTTTCCCGACATTTTTTAGAAAATATATTTGAAGCTTTCCAAGAAACACTTTTTAATTGGCAATATGTTGTATTTCAGAGAAGAGTGGGGAAAGTAGAAAACTTTCTAAGGACATTTGATTTACCAGGTTTAGCTAGGCTGGATCAAATGCTGAAGAGTTTGGTACACTATGAAACTAAGTTTATACAGCAGGAGTCTGAAGAGTCATGACGATTCTAGTAGAGAGGATATCCTAAGATGTATTTTAGGAAATTTACAAATAAAAACCCCAGGCCTCAATAAAAAGAATTATAGGCTGGATGGGAATGGGAAATAGATGAAAGGCTACAGGAAGAAATCATGCAAGATTGGGTCAAAGAAAAGTTTATCCCAGACAGGATTTGGTGACATTATTGCATGTATGGAGGCAAAGAAAAGAACAAGGATCCTAGGATGGTAGATCCAGGGGTGACCTGGACACAGCCTGTTCTCTATTCCCTTCCCAAGGCAATCACTCTCATTGTCTGTGGCCAGCTAGACCTTGACATACCAACGTCTCTCATCTGGAAACCTTTACATAAGTCATCTCATGTACTGCAGTCAGCTATAACCAACACAATCAACCCCACACATCCCCAGATCTTAGTCCAAGTGTCTGTCTGTCTCAGGGAAGACTTCCCCATCCCCCATTTTGAAATGAGCTCACATAGTATTCTGTAAGGAATAAAGTACTCTGTAATTTCTCATATGAAACTTGTCACAGTTCACAACTATTCTGATTAATGTGGACGTTTTATTAATATGTTTTTCTTCCAGCTGAATGTGAAATCCAGTAGGACAGAGATACAATGTTTTATAATTCTCTGTATCTTAGGTACTTATCAAAGACACCTGAAACATGGTAGCTAATAAATCTAAATCTAATGGATAAAGGAATAAGTCAATAAGTCGATTTAAGAAAGCCAATATAGAAAGAAAAAAGAAATTTTAAAGCATGAGAGAAATCAAATTTGACCACAAAATTATGCATAGGATGTTATTAGCTAAAGATGGCAAACAAAATATCTAAGAGCCTTGAACAAAGAAGTTGTAGAGATAAGATAGCAGACCTGTTCAGTTCAATCACATGTAGCATGACATTGTTTTATAGCAAGTTAGGAATGGTACCTTCAATTTAGTTCTTCCCTGTTCCTCAACCAAATGACTGTTATAATACACAGGGACACAAGCCATGTTCTTTTCTAAGATGCCCTGTAACCATTTCAATGACGGAATCCATGACACTCTGCCCCAGTTCAAATGGTGAGCCTGTATATCTAACAACATGTGTTTTCTGAGAAGGAGGAGAGAGTAGACATTTCAAACCAGTCTGTCTGGGTCAAAGTTGAATGCATTGAGGACGCCAGGCAGATCAAACAAACACCCTGTGCATTATCTCCTCTTTGGCAAATGCATGTACTCACTGCCTCTACTTCATAAAACTGTGTGGTTGAAACCATATTAAGTACTTTAAGAGCATCTCAATCATAACATTCATAAGCATTAACTAGAATTACAATTACAATTACAATTTTGATTATTGTTATTTATCACCTCCAAAACTATATTTGCAGGAATTCCACAAGAAATGAGGATAGACATATCCTCTTCCTCCTCCTCCTCCTCAGCTAGTTGGCTTATGCTTTTTCCTCTGTGTCATTATTTTTTTCACTGTTAAAATGAGTCTGAAAAGAGCTCTATTAATGCAGCCCCATATTAAAGAGCTTGATTTGCACAACAGGGAGTTGGAAAGAAGCGAGTGTAGTGTCGAACATTGAAACAGCCGCCTGGAGAGCCAGTCTCATTACCAATTGATATCAATTGAGTATGTACAATTTGCTAGGTAGGAAACAGCCTAGAAGAATTCTCAAAGACCTAATCCTCATCTCCAGTTCAAATTTTTGCCCATTGAAAATCTTGGAACAGATCAATTCCTGGAAGTAGTGGGGTTTTTACAGAAAGAAACCAAACGATTCTTATTTACTTGCTGTTTTGTAAATAAAATTGTGCTTAAAATATCATGTTTTCTAGATACTAATTCAATTACAGTTGAATTCTGTCCTAAACCAAAAAATGGCCCACATAATTCCCCCAATACTTTCCATGGGCAAGGGAGGAACTAAAAATAGAGCAAGCTGTGAAAGAAGGAAAGAGGGCCATCTGATCTGCATATATTTCATCTAGAAAACTCTCTGCAGTAGGAAAAGAAATGAGTTATTTTAGCCAAAGTTGGGAATTAGTCACTAAGGTATTTCAAAGCCAATTAGCTCTGAATTGTAGAACTATAATCCATGTTTTAAAAACCCCCTCCCCCTGAATTTTTATTGCTGATTAATGAATGTTTCTAATAGTTCAAAGGTAGTACAGAGCCCTGGCTTTCTTTCCAAAGGCCACTAAGTGATACTTACCTGGTTTTATAATCCTAGTTATGAAATCAATCCTCACAAACTCAAATTTAACTTTAATAAAATCTGACCTGTTACTAGTGCACAGTTTTAGAATAATTTTCAATATTATGTCAATGACATAATATTTTATTTTTATATAACTAATAGAAAATTATGTTACATTGTTTGCTTGTATTTCCCTTACTATTGGACACAGATTGATTTTAATATTTTGCAATTTAAAAAATGATATAATCAATAACTTACTACTGAGCTTTTAATCCTCAGTACTTTCTGGGGGTAAAACAAGATGTGCTTACTCTTGCTTTGGGTGGCAAGAGCTTCTTTACTGTTAAAACCCTGATAGAAATAAGCTTAAGTCCTTAGAGGTGGAAGTCTTGGAAATCAAAGGTATTATTTATCGTTTGCAATTTATATTTGCAAAGTTCTCCAAGTTCCCTGGGGAAAGTGGGAATGCAAACACCAGGTATGTATATAATTAATAACTCTTCAATGGGGATTATGGCCTCTCTGGTTAAGAATGTGTATATACATTGACACTCAGGCAAGATAGTTAAATGATTTCAAAACAACCCAGGGCACATTGCCCCCAGGGTGTAGTGAGAGTTCATTTGCAGATCGCTCAAGAACACCCATGGAAGCTATCACTGACAAAGCACATTGCAATCCACTCTCATCCCTGAAGACTGCAACACATGTTCACATTGAGCTGGGAGGTGACTCTGCTGTGCTAACTTGAGGACAAGCAGGAAGCAGCAGAATAATCATTATGACAAAATGTGCCAAGATTGCTCTCCCAGAAAATCATAGACCAAAACCGGAAAAGAAATCATTGTCCGCCATTCTTCCCTCTATAAAAAAGTCCACAAATTTGGCATGTTCAACATGATCAGATGGATATAATGAAAACCTACAAGAGGTGAGCTGTCTATGTCAAGAAAAATTTTATTTTAGAGACTGATTTTATTTTTAGATGACATTAAAATTTCTTATAAAATCTTCCCTAACCTATTACCTTCTGACTAATACTATTATATAAGTGCATTTGTATGGAGTTTTACAAAGTACCTTGCTAACCATTTATTGATTCTGCAATCTTTCATAAAAGTTCTAAGGTGAATAGCTTCCTTAAATCGGCTTTTAGCCATTTTTTTCCCTGTAGTAATCTCCAGAAAATGCTATCTTTTCCCAGTGTGTTAGTCAGCTTTTTGTTGCTATGACTAAAATAACTGACAAGAACAACTTAGAGGAGGAAAAGTTTATTTTGGGCTCATGGTGTCAGAGGTTTTTGTCCACGGTCAGACTCCAGTGCTCTGGACCAGAGGTGAGGGAGGACATCATGGCAGAAAGGTGTGGTGGATAAAAACTGGTGGTGGAGAAAAACTGTTCAGATCATTTCTCTCATCCAGGAAGTAAAGAATGACTATGGATCCAGGGACAAAATATGAATCCCAATATACATCTC
Source organism: Urocitellus parryii (assembly GCF_045843805.1). Classification (NCBI taxonomy): domain Eukaryota; kingdom Metazoa; phylum Chordata; class Mammalia; order Rodentia; family Sciuridae; genus Urocitellus; species Urocitellus parryii. Next base: position 186,230,279 of record NC_135531.1, on the reverse strand, counting down.
TAGTGACCTACTTCCTTCAATTATACCCTATCTGCCTACCGCCCAGTACAGTAGACCTATCAAATTATAAATCTATCAAATGAAATTAATCCATCGAATAGATTCATCGATGGATCAGGTTATGGATCTCATAATCTAATTGTTTCATCTCTGAACATTACTGTATTGTCTCACACATGAGTTTTCAAGGGATACTCCAAATCCAAACCACAATACCATTGTCCTATCTTTCTCACTTCTATCCTCCCTGTCTTAAAACACTGCTGTGGTTCACTGCTAACCGAAGGGTGAAAGGTGCAGGTTTTTACCATGGACTGCCAACCTCATTCGAATTCTCCTTTACTTTCTTATATGCCCTCAATAATCTACTGAGAACAGCAAAATGCTTTCTGTGGCACTGGAGTCCCCATACATATGACAATATTTGTGCTCTAGGGCAAGAGACACAGCCCCTCTGTGATCTTCCTTAGGTCAGAAGACAAAAAGTTGAGCTGTCTTTTTTTACTGTGTGTATTCTGACAGCTCATGTAACCTCTCTCTGCTCCTAGCTACAAAATAAGGATATTAATGTCTGCTCCTCAGATATTTTTGCTACATTTGGGGAAAAAAAAAACAAGAGAATGCTCCAGACTGCATAAAATATAACAGATACTGAAAAAAAATAGTGATTGTCTAAGAGCCTGACATTGTGCACTATTCCTAGGGACAGGTCATGACACCATTGGTTCTCGTTCCAGACCTCATTAATATCACATTATTATTTTTGGCAGGGATCTGGATGTGTCTACCCAGGAGGCACTCATACTCAAGTAAATGCTTTTGCATTCTAGAAGCTTAGCAAGGAGGTGCAATCAAAGGACCTTGACAAGTTCTGCATCAATCCTGTCAATTTGTTTAAGTATGTATATATATATATATATATATATATATATATATATATATATATATATGTGTGTGTGTGTGTGTGTGTGTGTGTGTGTGTGTGTGTGTGTGTATAATAAAAAAAAAACTCCATAAAAAATGTGTCTGGGTACAGTGGTCCATGCCTATAATCCCAGGAGCCAGGGCTACTGAAGTAGAAAGATGGCAAGTTTGAGGCCAGCCTGAACAATTTAGAGACACTCTGTCTCAAAATAAAAAAGGAAAGGGGTGAGCATGTAATTCAATGGTAGAGCACTCCTGGGTTCAATCCCCAGTACCAAAAAAAGAAAGAAAGAGATAGAAGAGGAAATAGGAGCCTGACGTCCAGACTGTAATCCCAGCTACTCTGGAAGCTGACACAGGAAGATTACAGGTTTAAGGCCAGCCTGAATGAATATTGTGTCTAGCAAGACCCTGTCTTGCGCTGAGGATGTGACTCAATTTTAGAAATTCCCTAGATTTAAAAATGCATATGCTTACATTAGCAATTCTACATTTAGGAATTACCTAGGGAAATAACTGAGGCTTAAAAACCTCAGTAGTAATTATTGATTATATCATTTAAAAATTACAAAATATTAGAGGCTGGGGTTGTGGCTCACTGGTAGAGCACTTGCCTAGCATGTGCAAGACCCTGGGTTCGATCCTCAGCACCACATAAAAATAAATAAAATAAAAGTATTGTGTCCAACTACAACTAAAAATTAAATATTTTTTTTAAAAAATTGCAAAATATTAAAATCAAACTGTGTCCAACAGTAAGGGAAATATAAGCAAACAATGTAATATACTTATCTATTATTTATAAGAATATAATGTCAACAACATAATATTAATTGAAAATTATTCTAAAACTATATATAGTCTGATTTTTTTTTTTACAGTGTTAGAGATTGAACCCTACATGGTTCTACCTCTGTTCTACCTCTGAATGACATTCCCAGCCATTTTTCCTTTTTCTTCTGAGGCAGGGTCTTTCTAAGTTGTTGACACTGGCCTTGAACTTGCTATCCTCTTTTCTCAGCCTCCCAAAGTGCTGGGATTACAGGCATGTGCCACCATGCCTGGCTGCATTCTATTATTTATAGGGAGATGAATAAGTATCACCATTAAATATGATCACTGTGTTAAGCACTACACTAAGTTCTTTACCTATGTTATCTTAACCTTCACAATAACCAATGGTAGTAGGTATTATTATTTACATTTAACAACTGAGAAAAGAATAAAGTTTTTTTTTTTATGATTTTCCAAGCAGGTGGAAGAAATATGGTCCTACCCTAATGCTCAATTCTTATCTCTGCTAATAAATAAATATATAGCTATAGGAATAGATCTAAAGCCAAATTTTTAAAATTCCTTTATCCTGGTGATATTTTTATGGGTGATTTGTTATTTCCTCTTTTGTATATTTTTTTTTTTATTTTTAACTTTTCTTCATTAAGTGTGTATTAGTAGTGAGCTATTTTAAAGTTATCTTTAAAGTAGATACACTATAGCAGGGTGTTGAGGATGTACCTGCTAGATATGCAAGTGTCACTGTCACTGTCATAGTGCTCTTGACTCCGTGGTTCTGGTTCTGCCGAGAGATCCCTTGGGAAGGATTCTGCAGTCTGTAGACCTGTTACTTACAGATCATGTTGGCAAGCCAGCCCCTGCTTCCATTGCCATTCAACAAGAAATATATTCTGGCAGCTTGCACGGGCCTTCTGCTGCAACACCTCCCCTTTATAGCCTGGATCTTTAAACATGAACTACCTCTCTCAGTGTGAAACAGCTGGCTATGAAGCCTGAGCCTTAATTAGCTGTTTCTCCCTAGGGATTGGTTCTCAGTAAATTCACTCTTCAGAGGAAGTACAGCTAGTAAGATGAAGCAACAGAGTCAATTGTCTAAAAATGTGTTTTTAAGAGAAGCATCATTTGTGAATGTGTGTTGTAGGGGTGATGTTGGTATTAAAGGCACTAGAGGTCAGTCTCCTTGCTGGGCCATTCAAAACTAAAGTCAGTAGCATAGTGGTCAAGAGCACTGATTTGCAGCAGAGTATCTAGTTTGTCTCAGTTTTATTATTGTGCTCAGGGTGATACTAGTAATGTATACTATGTAGAATTACACACGGAGCCTTGCTATGTAAGTTTTTCTCTTGTAACCATCTTTTGTCTCTTGGTTGATGTTCAAGGCACAAGGGAAATCTCTGATAAATATTTTTAGCAAATGCTGCCACTATACTTTGAGTGTGCACTATACTTATAGTATACTATAAACCTTACCACACTTATAATACAGTATAAAGAAGCCATGTCTCAAGCAAATTCAATCATTCAAATATAGTTGAGAAAGAATGAAGAGGAGAATAAAACAAATTTTAAAAAAAATTTTAACTGATCCATAAGAATTGTATACATTAATAGGGTATCATGTGATGCTTCAATACATGCATATATTGTGCAATGCTTAAATCAGATAAAGACTACTTCCTCAAATATTAATCATTTATGGTGAAAATTTTCAAAATTCTTTCTTCTAGCTCTTTTGAAATATACATTACACATTATTATAACATGCAACGTTAGTATATATAACCACCCAACTATATTATAGCACACTAGAACTTCTTGCTCCCATCTAACTGTAATTTGATCAATTTTTTTCCCTCAGCTCCCTTCCCGCCTCTGACTCTGCTCACCCTCTGATAACAAACCACCCTTCCACTCTCATACTCTTTAATATAAAGCTTTTTAGATTCCACATGTGAGTGAGATCCTCTGGTACTTGTCTTTCTGTTCCTGGCTTATTTTACTTAACATATGTAGGGATGGCATGCCTTTAAATATTCTACATTTTCTTCAGTATTCATGGCACATTCTTTTAAAATGAGAAATAGACATCAACTGTTGCAGTTTGGATATGAGGTGTCCCCAAAAAACTCAAATGTGGAAAAAAATGCAAGAATGTTCAATGGTAAAATAATTAGATCATGAGAGATGCAACCTAATTGGTGGATTAATCTACTTGAATGGATTCACTGGGTGGTAATTATAGGAAGGCAGGGCATAGAAGTAGGTCACTGGGAGTGTGTGCCTTTGGGATTTGTATTTTGTCAGTGATAAGGAGAGCTGCATTTGCTTCCTGGCAATCATGAACTGAGCAGCCTTCCATTCCTTTCCACCATGATGAGAATTCTGCCTCCTCTCTGACCTGGAACAATGGAATTGGCTGATCATGAACTGAACCTCTGGAACTTCAGCCAAAATAAACGTTCCCTCCTCTAAGTTGTTCTTATGAGTTCTTTTCTTCACATCAATAGAAAACTGACTAACATTATCCAAATGTTATGTCATGGGATCTGAAAAATTCAATAGCTCTTGCAAAGCTATGATGGTGGCAGTCTCAGATGTAAAATGACAATACTCCTTCTGTCACTCATATCTGACCCTCATAGCCGACTGCAACTAAGAGGAAGAACAACTGAGAGCTGACTTGGAGACTGTTTGTTTCAAGTGTTCACCCAGAACAGAGAAAATTAAAGGCAGCAAGTTTCATGACCTTCTGTAGATCAAATGCCTCAATCTGAGATAGGTGACGATAAGAAAAATGGGAGAAAACCTGCCGAACAACAGCTGCCTTAAAGATGACTTTAGTATGGCATACAATAGATATTAACACTTTTTAGCCTGACATAGAGCTACTAGTAAAAGGATGCAGTCCATTTAGTTGGGAATCATAATATAAAAAGAAAATGTATTATAAAAATAAATTGTGAATAATGGTATTTTATTTACAAATTAAATGAGAATTTAAGGAGGCTGTGATCTCCATGGATTCTTCTCTCTATCCTCAGATATTGCTATGCCTGTCCAAGGTTGAGGATCCAGGACAGCTCTTCATTCAGGTGTCTTAAGTCCCACCAAAGAACATGATTAAAGAAGGTCTCTGTTAATGTAGGTTATCCTGGTGAATGGGGTTAGATCTTGATAGTCTAGTAAGTTTTCTCATCAGAGTATGTGTAGAGACACTGGTGCACACAGACATAGATGTTCAGAGAAAACGAGTCCAGGGCATTTAACTGTCCCAGGTCCATCTGGCTTTGGAACAGAACTGCTGAAATCTCCTGTATCCTTCAGCAGCATACAGTGTGCCATGGGACATGGTGTGGATGGTTACCCAGTGGGGCCAAAGTGTGTTGAGGATATGAATGTTTATTGATGCTATTAGCCCATCAGGTCTAATAGCCTCAATATCAAAATTAGATACTTACATCCTTTAAATCATCTTATATATAGGACACCTATAAAAATTTTAAATTGAGCAACAAATATATTACTTATGGTCACTTTGAAATAAATATTATGTTTTTAGAGTTTCTGGGGCATTATATAGATACACTGAATCAGAATTCTCAGAAAGCACTCTAGAAAGGTATATATCTAAACAGATTTCCAGGTGAGTCCTAGCACAAGGATGTTGTGGATACATCATCTGGCTTATTCAGTGGCTTTCAGACAGAGTCAGAATCCTCTAAATTGCTGGTGTCTCTATCCTGGCATTTTTCACTTCTGAAATCCCCTGACAAGGGTTTGGGGTTAAAATTTGCATTTCTAACATGTTTCCAAGTGAAGCTGATACTGTGGGTCCAGCAACCACATTTTGAAAAATTTTGAGTTCAGAGAACTTGTCCGACCTGGAGCAAAAGAGGGGAGGCAAAACCTGGACTTTACCCCAGAATGAAGTGGTCAGGGTCTGGTGAGGCACTGGGAACTGGGTCTGGAAGCATCTCCCACCATCATATCCCACCACTTTACTTCTTTAGCTCCTACATGTACATTCCTGAGTCTCCTGAACATCCCCCCTTCCAATTCTAAGCCTATTCTATTAAGAAAACGGAATGTCTATGGGACCCAAACTGTCTTTGAGGAAAGGCCATGCAATTAACTTAAGAGATTTTCCTTCACAGGAGCCTAGGAAATGATAAGTAAAACAAGACCAGTACTTTAGAAAATCTTTAAATAAAGTAGAAATATGATCATAAAGTTTCTTAAACTGAGTACCTCTCCTAGTTTTTAATATTTAAGGCAATCATTCTCTAAGTAAGGTTTTAAAATCCAAAGGATACAGATTTTTAAAAATATTATTTGAAATTAATATATTGATTTTAACATAATATGTAGATATTTTAGGTATATAATATATTAAAAAATAGAGTATATGAATATATAAGAATACCAAAATTAGATATTTAAATCCTTTAAATGTACTTCTACTAAATAGACCAACATAATTTTAAAAAGGCTCCAAAGCCCTTTTACTGTTCTATACTTAAAGGCGTTTTCAAGTTATTTCTTTCTTGCTTACTGTATTGGGGATTAAACCCATCTGTGCTCTACCATTGAGCTATATCCACAGCCCTTTATACTTTATTTTAAGAGAGGATCCAGGCTGGCCTCAAACTTGTAATTCTACTACGTTAGCCTCCCAGGCACGTTGAAGTTCTAATAAAAGTCCTGGATCTTGTCCATGGGGAATCACCAAAGATTTTAAGTAAAGGGATCTAAATCCTGGGGTCACTGGGTTGGGGTCTCCATCATGTCCATATGTCAAGAATGCCTGGGGGAGAAGCTATAACAGATCTTCTGCCAAAAGTAAGTCTCCTCTGCCTCATCCCCAGATTCCAGAATCAAAGGATCCCTGTGATCACCAGGCATCCCTGACCTGTAAGTATAACTCCCTGAAATGTTTCTCAACCCAACTGCTGTTCTGGATTGGGAAGGAATTCATATCAGAGGAAAAAATTTTGAGATACTGTCACCTCTCCCCCATGAAGATCTGCATCCAGTCTTGTTAAGTCCTTACTGTCTTACTCTACCTGCAGTGTAAGGGACTAATGGCAATGATTAATGGCAAATTTCCGTTATGACTTTTCATAGTTTTTTTTTTCTTATTACCTTAAGGTATGGCATTGAGGGAGAGGACTCCAATGTGGACTTCAAGATATAACTGTTGATGATAAATAATTATATAGAAATATTCTCAGTGCTGACATCCATATCTCTGAATACAAGCAAGTAGTTTGGGAAAGATAAGAAAAGCACATAAAATAAGTTCTACTGGAGGCAATAAATTTATATTCTTCAATAATATTAAGAATATAAATTTATGATTCTGATTAATTATAAAAAGTCACACATATCCTGTCCTTGGTGTTACAGAGAGGAAAAAGGATGATAAACAGAACTTAGCAGAGCATGGAATTTTTTTTTAAACTTTCTCTTTTTTAATATTTACTTTTTGTAGTTGTACACAATAACTTTTTTATATGTGCTGCTGAGGATCGAACCCAGGGCCTTGCACATGCAAGGTGAGCACTCTACGCTGAGCCAAAACCCCAGCCCCAGAATTTTTATCAAAAATTCTCAATATACATGCTTTAAATAATTATGATCTTCATTTATTAATTAATTCTCAGACTTTGCCGTTATTTCTTTCCTTGGTCATTATGCCATTTTTTACAATTGTATGAGTAGCTGAAATATTGTTCCAGTATTGTTTTCAGAATGAAGAAAGAAGAAGGGTAAATGGGAAAGAATGAAATAAATTTAAACAGAGTTTTGTTTCATTTCTGAGATCAGACAAATAATTTAAATACAGTAATAACAAAACCTATTGGAGAATAAATCAATTAATAAATGAAGTGTGAGATATTTTGCTTGTGTGACATGCTAATAGTTTAGGGACCAGGACTGGTAGGATAATAAGTGATGTCCTGCCATTCTTGGGAGATATCACTAATCATGCCCTCCTTCCAGCCAGGGCCAAAGTGGCTTAAAGATTGCTCCTGGGGCAGCCATAAATAATCAATAGGAGTTGCCACAGCATCACCAGGCCTAGAGAAGATATTATTTTAAATAACTGAAAATCATGGCTTTTCTCATGCCAATATTCTCCAGATGCCATCGCTGAGCTTTCCCTCCAGACCACTCTGCCTTAGGCACCCTTCAGAGCAAGCTTCTAACTAATGAACCTCCTTCCACTGCACATGGTGGATAAAACATTCTAGCAAACTGTGTCATCACAGATTTTTGTTTATTTCTTTCAGTCAGACAGCCAGCACCTGCCAGCAAGCATGCTACTTCCTGTTTGGAAATGCAGCAGGGGAATGAGCAACAAACTGTTTTGGGCATGTTAGCAAGAAAATTGAAAATAGCATACAAAGACAGTGAAAAGGGATGATGACTCCCAGATGGTTCTGGGAAAGGACATGGTCACTTGTCTAAAAGAACATCAGAACTGTCACTCATTGCTAGCCCACATGACAATCAGCAACATGAATCATAAGAATGATAGCAGCTAATTACCGTATACTTAGCCGAAGGTATTCTGTTAAGTACTTTATATGTACTGTACTAAGTCCATACAACTGACCACTGGGGTCCTGCTGCTGTTACAAATGAGAGTCTTGTGTTCAGAGGTGTTCAGGCACTTGTCCAAGATTACACAGCTAATAAGTGTCAAAGCTGTGATTTTTCCGTAGGTGTATCTATGACAATGCTTAGTCTAATGGTGACAATAAAGAACAAGATGAACAGGGATCTTGATAGGTTGTTGTTTTTTTTTTTTTTATTTTTTGGTTTTTGTTTTTTTTAGGACTAGAGAAATTCAGAGATTTGCAGTTTCCAATAAAGTCAGGGATAAAACACAGATGTTTCTAAACCTTAGACTTTTAAGTCTGTTTAAATTTAATCTATAAGACTTACTTTTGGCAGAAGCTCATGTCTTTGAGGCGTTTGCAAAGGTGGAATATGACTGGATTCATGAGACTAAGCATTTGATAATGAGACAACTTTAGAAGGAGACCCAACACCCAACACAGCACCTGATAAATACATAATGAGGGGCGTCTGCAGACCAATAGAACAAGGGAGTGTATTAGTTCCTCTAGCACTAGATCTGTTGCCTTAGGTAGCTTTCTCAGAATTGTCAGCCATAGATAAGTTGGTTTTAAGAGCTTACCGCTGCTCCATACCTGTGCTTACCAACTGAAGCTGGGTATCCATATAATTGACGTCAATAACAGTCCCAAATTATTCTTGTTGTGTGGGTGAAATTATAATTAGCACCTCTAGAACTCTCTGCTTTTGACAATAAGTCACACTTATCGCAGCATGTATGATAAATATTGTGCTTTCCTTATCTTTTTTGTTCAGCTAAACTATAAGCTTTATAAAGGCAGGAAGTATATTTACAGAAGACATGAAATTCTGTGTCTCTAAATTTCATCTCAACCTTATGCACACACAGGTATTGTTGGAGATTGAAAAAGATTGTCTTGCTTCTAAATATCATCTTATCAACGTTTTCATCTAAGATGCCTCTACTTCCATTTCTGCTTGACATTAGTTCTTTACTCTAAATTTCTTTCATCTGGAAAAACATGCACAGTCAAATAGAATAGCCCACAAAATTTTCCCATTCAAGCCAAGCCTTTTGGCAAATGTTCTGAAGTGAGCAAACATAACATCTGCATTTGCTACATAAACATCACATATTTGGAGTGAAATGACTCAGAGTTTGCCTAGAAATCATTTGAGATGATAATCTGTTTCTCTCATTTCATTGTCTACAGTCTTTTTTTTTTCTTTCTTCCCTTATTTCCAGAAAATACAAAATGACTTCTGGATGCAGAAATGCTTTTTAAAAATGATGATTTGATACCTCGTTGGAAGGAAGCTACTAATTGCATCATTCTCATGAACAATCCATACAGTGGCAATCAGCCTAATAAATGAATTGTATTTTACAAATGCATACTAGAGTGAGCCTAATTATTTAATACATTGGATAAAACTGCCCATAATTGTAGTCTCAGAGGATAAGGGGAAGAACAAAGTAGGACAAAGTCATAATGAGGGAAAGTGGAGGATGTAAATAGAAAAATACAAATATTAAGGAACAGGGACTTGCATGCCTGGACACCCCCATTTAAACCTTCACATAGAATCAATGTAATAAAAGAGGTGAAAGAACTCTACAATAAAAACTACAGAAAACTAAAGAAAGAAATTGAGGAATACCTTAGAAGATGGAAAGATCTACCATGTTCTTGGAGAGGCAGAATTAAAAATGCTATATAGATTCAATGCAATTCATATCAAAATTCCAATGACATACCTCATAAAAATAGAAAAATCAGTCTTGAAATTCATTTGGAAAAATAAGAGGCCCAGAATAGCCACAACAATCTTTAGTGAGAAAAGTGAAACCGGAGGCATCACAACACCACAACTTAAATTATACTACAAAGCTACAGTCACAAAACAGCATGGTATTGACACCAAAACAGGCAAGAAGACCAATGAAACAGAATAAAAGATGGAGACCTCACCCTTTTAAATGGTCATTATCGAAAAAAAAAAAAAAAGATGGAGAAACAAATCCACCTAAAATACAGTTCCCTCCTATTTGATAAGACAGTCAAAAACATACATTGGAGAAAAGATAGCATCTTCAATGAATGATGGTGGGAAAACTGAAAATCTAGATGTAATTGAATAAACTTTAAACTCTGTCTCTTACACTGCATAAAACTCAACTGGGAGTGGATCAAAAACCTATGAATTAGATCATAAAAACTACAAATACCAGAAGAAAATGTAGGCCACACATTGCAGCTATTGGCTTAGGAACTGACTTCCTTAACAAGATATCTAAAGTACAAGAAGTTAAATCAATAATAATAAATGGGATGTCATCAAACTAAAAAGCTCCTTCAGAGCCAAGGAAACAATCAAAAACACAAAGAGAGCTTAAAGAATAGAAGAAAATCTTTGCCATCTGCACCTCAGATAGGGCATTAATTTCCAAGATGTACAAAGAACACAAAAAGCATAACAACAAAAAAACAAATTACCCAATCAATAAGTGGGCAAAGGAACTGAACAGACACTTATCAAAAGAAGGAATATGAATAGTCAACAAGTATATAAAAAATGTTCAACACCCCTAGCAAATATAGAAATGCAAATTAAAACTATACTGAGATTCCACCTACTCTAGTCAGGATGGCAATTATCAATAATACAAGTAATGATAAATGATGGCAAGGATGTGGGGGGAAAAGGTGCACTCATACATTGCTGGTGGGACTTCAACTTGGTGCAACCACTTTGGAAGCCATATGGAGATTCCTCAAAAAATAGGAGGAATGAAACCACCATTTGACCCAGCTCTCCCACTCTTCAGTATATATCCAAAGGATTTAAAATCAGCATACTATGGTGATGCAGCCACATCACTATTTATAGCAGCACAGTTCACAATAGCTAAGCTATGGAGCCAACTGAGGTACCCTTCAACAGATGAATGGGTAAAGAAAATGGATCATTACTCAGCCATTAAAAAGAATGACTTTATGACATTTGCCAATAAATGAGTATATCTGGAGACTATCATGCTAAGTGAAATAAACCAGTCCCCAAAATCCATAGAGCGAATGTTTTCACTGATATGTGAAAGATAACCCACAATAAAAAGGGAGGATAGAAATTCAGTAGATTAGCCAAAGAGGAATGAAGGTAAGGAAGGGGGGAAAGGTAAAGGAAAGATAGTAGAATCGAATCTGACATAATTTTCCATGTACATATGTGATCTGCCACAGTGAATCCCATCATAGTGTACATTCACAAGAACAGGGTCCTAATTAGAATCAGATATAGTACGTGCTTTTTAAAAATTCTATCCAATGGATTATCCTGTCACATACAACAAAAAAAATCAATTGATGAATACATAAATAAATGAATCTTTCCATGCCAGCCCAGCAAAAAAAGAGGTTTGGGAAACTTTAACTGGTCTGAGGTTCTGATAATGGACATTAGCCAGGAAGATGAGCAGCGGTGAGCTCTGAAACTCCAAAGCATAAAATCAAGAACCATTCAGGATAAAAATGATAACTGAAGTTCAAGCAAATATTTGGTTCTAACTGTTGGACTAAATGGCTGAGTTAATAACAGAATCTAAGTGCTCTGATATATTTCTAGTAATAGGAGACCCTAATGCAATTGCACCTACCAGAAAAAAATTCCTAGCTAGAGAGGTCTAATATGTAAGGAAGTGCCACCTGGGAAGAGTTTGAAAACCTGAAGAAATTTCAAGAAAGGGACATGTGTTAGTCGTTCAGTTCCCTCGATATAGTCACTATTGAGGCCACTAGTTTCCCTCTTTCCTTTTATTATTCCTGACTCTCTGTTTCTCAATTATGGTACTTTTCGTTTGTTTGTTTTTAAATTTTACTATTCCTACTTTCCATACTTCCCTCCCCTTCTCTGTTTCTTTCCTTTAATTCTATATTATTGATCCTGATTCTTAAATTTAGCCATGAAGCTAAATTTAAATATTAGCCCATCCGTTTCCATAAACTGACTCTGAAATCAAAGATGGTTTATTTTCATAATGGGCTGCAGGCTGACTTAAAGGAGATGCTCCATCAGAAGCAGCGTCAATTGTTCACTGATTTTGTTAAGATTATGATGAAACTCTGGTGACATATGGTGTAAATTCCCAACCAATCTCCAGTCAGGATCACACAGGCTCGTGTTGCCATTTTGTTAGTTGAGGAAATTTTACCAGCAGAAAACAAGAAACCAAGCCACACACACTATAGGAAGAAGTATGTGTAGGCTGAAGGATATTCTCCCTTGGTAAGAGCTGTGCTTGGGACAGTCTGATTCTGGGCTGTTCACAATGATACAGTGAGCTTTACAGAGCCTTCAGAATGTTACACAACTCATTACTACTTTTTGATAGAAAGTGATCAAGGCCAACTTCATGGTACAGACTTAAAAAAATGAGGCTTATTCATATTAAATGTCAAGCCTAAGATCACCAAGTATATTTGTTTTGTTTTCACCAAAGCACTGTATGTAATTGTAGTTAGGAAAGGACATGTATCCTAAGTATAATGCTCCAAACATTTTCACAAATAATGTTCTAACACCTAAAGGCCTCACGGCATGTCCTTATCATCACTAGCTCCGAAGGTCAACTACTATTGTGATTTCAAATAGCATAGATTGATTTAGCATGTTTTTTTTAAATATGTTTGTTTATTCTAATTTGTTATACATGACAGCTGAATGCATTCCAATTCATAGTACACATATAGAGCACAATTCTTCATGTCTCTGGTTGTTCCCAAAGTAGAGTCACACCATTCATGTCTATATACATGTACTTAGGGTAATGATGTCCATCTCATTCCACCATCTTTCCTACCCCCATGTCCCTCCCCTTTGCCCTATCTAAAGTTCCTCCATTTCTCCCATGCTCCCCACCCATCCCCATTATGGATCAGCATCCACATATCAGAGAAAACATTCGGCATTTGGTTTTTTGGGGATTCTCTTACTTCACTTAACATAATATTCTCCAACTCCATCCATTTATCTGCACATGCCATAATTTTATTCTTTTTAATGCTGAGTAATATTCATTTTGTATAAAAAATAATAATGGGTTCACCAGCTATGGTGGTACATGTCTGTAATCCCCCAAACTTAGGTAAGAAGATCATAATTTTGAGACCAGCTTCAGCAACTTTGTGCTCCCCTAAGAATGTTAGTGAGACCTCATCTCAGAAATATACATAAAAAGGGCTACAGACTATGTGGTTCAGTGGCAAAGAATCTCTGGGTTAAATCTCTAGTACCAAAAATGAAAAAGAGAAAGAAAAGAAAAGGATCATACAGAATGTGCCTTCTTTTTTATGTATGGTCTCTCTCACTGTTAAAATTGTGAGATTTCTCAATTTTTTTATGCCAACATAAGTCATTATTTCTTGTTGCTTAGAGGGAATATATAACACTGCCTAGTTTTTAATGACCAACTCTATGGTATGGATCTAAAAGTTACTCCCCAAAAGCTCACATTTCGAAAGCATGATCCCCAGGGCAGGAAGGTTCAGAGTTGGGGCTTTTAGGCAATGACGAGAGCTGTAAATTCATAAGTTGATTATCCATTAGAGAAACTAATAATTTAAATAGATATCTAGGTGATAACCATAAGCAACTGGAGCGTAGCAGGGGGAAGCAGGTAATCAGGGATGCAACCTTGGGGTATATCTTGGGCTCCTCAATCTCCCCTCCTCCCACCTTGGCTTCCTGGCTGCTATGGGTAGAGCAGCTTTCTCTGCCATGCCCTTCTGCCAAGGTGACCCATCACAGATTGAAACCATGAGCCAAAATGGAATTTTCCCTTTCTAAGTTGTTATTGTCAGATATTTTCATCACAGGGATGAAAAGCTGGCTAACATAACCAAGAAGCACAAAAGAGTTGGTGAGTCTTTCATGTCCACAGTGTATATAGAACACCAACTCCTGAGCTTTTCTAAAACCCAGGAGCTGCTCTTAGTAAAGGGCATACAGCAAAGGTGATAGACTAGATCCCCCCATGATCAAATTACATTAAAAAGTGTTAGGATCTCTCTCCGGTAATCCATACCTCTGCCCATTCTCTTGGGCAGGGACCTGTGAAGAGTGCCCCATGGAAAGGAATTTTGATGGCCTCTAGGTGCTGAGAATAGAGATTGGATGACAGGGGAAAAACAAAACAAAACAAACAAACAGAAAACTAGGAGCTCAGTTCTCAACCACAAGAAGCCAAATTCTACCAACAAACTATGGAAGCTTGGAATCCGAACTTCTCCAGGGGAAACTGTTGAGAAAACAGCTCAACTGACACTTTGATTTCTGTCTGAAGACCTAGAGTATCCAGATGATTGCTGCTTCAACTTCTACTATTCTAACCACTGTAATCATGGAACAGTATTACTCAGCAATAGTTTAGTAATCCAGGAACCAGCTCTCTTTTACAAAAAACAAAATTCATCAAAGATTTATTAAACTTTTGTTAAAAGTCAAATTAAAATTTAAGCTAATTATTTTAAAATGTCATCCTAATTGCAACAGATATTTTTACCTTGTAAATAGGAGATAACTTTTCAACATTTTTTATTTGTGCCTTATAATCATATTTAATAGTAGGATTTGTTACATATGTGTACAAAATACAACAAGATAATCTTTCTAATATGATTTTAACTCATTTCATAATATTTAAAGTAAAAGCAGCACCCCATCAACAGTTCAGCAGTGTTTCTTAGTTATTCAGTCTCAAGAATTATCAATTAGGCAAACACAGTCCACGCAGATCATGAGTCTTGGTCCTGTCATTCTAAATTTATTGTGGTCTCTTACTTTTGAAAAGTCATTTATTCATTAGTCAGACACAAATGAGGAAACCAGTGTAAGAAGTTGAGGTTGGGCAGCTCAATACAATTTCCTGGGAAGAACGATCTTAAGAGAAGAAAGGGGAAAATGGAAAGGGGAGGTTGCATATTTTCATGATGCTATTTTCGGCCTGCATTTCCCATAGAGGCATCTTAAGCACTTTGGAGTGGTGCCAGCCAGGGTGCAATGTGGTTGTAAGTCAATATCCTTACAACACAGGCACTTAACAGGAGGACACGCCTGATGCAATACACCTGCTGGCATGAGAAAAAAAGCCTGCCCGCTCTGGGGAAATAAGTTTCCGATAGCCCATTTCTATTCCTTTTTTCACTTTGTCCTTGATTTATTGCCTTTGCCTGACTTCAGCATGACAAAGGCTTCAGCTTTCACACAAAATGATATTCCATACTCCGCTAAATATGTTTGTAAAACAAGGGCAGCCAACAAAATTAAACTGCCGGCACAAAGACCAGTGGTTATTTAAAGCTGAAGAGAGATCACAGGGGATTATTACTTTATCAAAAAATATTTCAGCGATGATACCAGTGCTTATTTCTCCAGTACCTTTGGCTGTCTGCTAATTTATCTCCCACCTTGCATGGATTTAGTGTTTCATTGCCAATTTATTGAAAAGCCTGGCAAATGTCAGTGCCTATGTTACAGGACACCCAGGCTTACTTAGTTATTGCTACAAAGAGCTGGAAACCACGACCTTCAAAGGGAAATTATATGCACTGCTCCTTTGATTTTTATTGTTGTGCTTTCATTTGAATGAGCTATCAGGCACTTCTCTTTAATCTCATTTGTCTTTTTAGAGGTCCCACTTAAGGGCGGCAATGCCAAAGAACCAATATTATTACCAAAATGGAGCTGATAATTTTGTCAAAACTTCTTTTCCATGTCTTTTCTTAAATGTTGTATGTTTTTTTAAAATTTTTTTTATTGGTTGTTTACAACATTACAAAGCTCTTGACATATCATATTTCATACATTAGATTGAAGTGGGTTAAATGTTGTATGTTATCTGTCTTGAATTTTCTCTCTTTTAAGATTTTTTTTCCCCTATGACCTTTAACATCCGTGGAGAGGACAAGTACCTGTCAAATTTAGCAGCCAAAGGATGAGAAGAATCCATTTTAATTATTGTCTATCACTTCCTGCATTTTTCCCTCATTTTACGTCCATGCTTTTAATTTCTTCTCCTTCATTCTTAGGCATGCTTTAGTAAACCACAAAGATATGACAGCAAACACTTAATTTAATTTCTTCTCCTTCATTCTTAATGAACCACAAAGATATGACAGAAACACTTCTAAAAGATCAAACACTTGAATATTCTCATAAGAAGGATCTTTTACTTAGAAAAATGTATCCCTTTGTCAAATAAGCTCTTAAGCAATTTTACTAGAAAAAGCTGTCTTCAATGGTGGCATGTTTATTGTGTGTGGATGCTGGGTCCCATGTGGCACGAGGTCAGTGGTACTAAGTTCTGGAGTCAGGATCACTGTAGTAGAAGCGAGTAACAGTGATTATGACCACTTTTGTAATAGACTGTTATGGAAGCCATTAAGAGAGCATTTAACACTGTCTTAGGGAAAAGACCAGCAATGCTTCCCAGAGAAAATTAGGTTAAACTGAGACTTGAAGGAATAAGAGTTTGCCAGCAAGGAAGAATGGGAGCAGGCAAAGAAAGGATGTTCAAGCTGACTACATTAGTTACCTTTTCATTACTGTGACCAAAATACCTGACACAAACAACTTGGATGAGGAAAGTTTGGTTTGCGAACACAGTTTATTAGATTTCAGTTCATAAATGGCTGGCCTCATTGCTATGGGCCTGAGATGAGAAAGAACTTCAAGGAGAAAGAATGTGACAGAGACAAATATGTCACCTCATGGCAGCCCAGAAGCAAGGGCAGGGCAGGGACAATAGATAATTCCCAAGGTCCCTCCCCTCACTGACCTACTTCCTAAAACCATGCCTCAACTGCCTCTAGTCTTCCCAGTAGTCCATCCAAATATTTAATTCATCAAATAAGCTAAATTATTTTGGGGTTTAGAGCCCTTATAGTGCAATCACTTCCTTAAAGCCCCACCTCCAGACATTACTCCGATGGGGACCAGTTTATGTCGTTAACATATAAACTTTTCTGGGATGTTTCAAATCCAAGCCACAGCAGTAACAAAATATGAAGGACCCAGAGAAAAGATAGCACATGATGCACCCAGAGTTCTAAACATAATTCATTGTATCATAGGCACTTAAAGAGATTGCCTATGTCAAAAAAAGTGACTTCAGTTGGACCTGCAGTTGCCTTCTGGGAAACTGAAAGCAGGATAAAGTTGGGGATCTCCATCCTCACTTTGTGTAGGTCTCCTCTATTACCTTAAACTTTGGGTCAGGTTTCTGCTCAGCTTTGCATGAAAGCATGTCAATTATTTAAGGAGTGTTCCTCTAAAAATTGGTAACACAGGTAAATTCTTGTCCCCCTTCAAGACGTAAGGTTTGCAGCATCCTGGTTTAGATCCCTGGATTGTTGCCTAGAAGTCCTAAGTAGTCACACTATATCTCATGGGAGCCGAGATGCTCCAGTCTAGAAGGGCAGGTCTGATAGATAAACACCATGTATCCTGTGAAGCCCTCACAAGTCATAAGGACATCCCTGGACTCTCCTTCCAGAACCAGAACTGAAAAAGTGATCAACCAGAACACAGTTTGACCAAGGCAGCTTAGTGATAGCTTCCTGTAACCTTCTGCCCCAACTCTTCCTATATCTTAGCCTGAAGCTCCCATCAACATCCTGAGGACAGGGCTGAGATGTTGGATCTCAATTTGCCTTCCCAATATGATCATATTGATTGAAGTTTCCTTCCTTGTTTTTCATTGTTAGCTTTTCTTCTTAGTTTTTGGAGTGAATGACCAGACCTATTTTGTTGGGACTTCCACAATCAGGCCTGCATTCTGGGGACTTGGTAACACAAATAGATAAGAGGTTACAGTGAAGTAGAAAAATGTTAAGATTTAAAACTTCCCCAGAGAGTGCTTGAAAGTGAGGGGTTTGGGAACTATCAAAACATGCATTAAAAGGAAACAGGTACAAAGTCTGAGAGAAGTATATGAACACTGTGGCCATATTTGCTTCTAAAATTAGGTGGTCCAAACCAAAGATAACCAAAGTGGTAGTATAATGAATTAGATGAATATAGGTGGCTGAGACTGTGATTCCAGGAGACCCTGGGTTCCATCCCAAGCCCCACCCCACAAAAAATGAATTGAATGAATATTAAAGCGACTAAGGAAGTAGATTCAAAACAGTGCACATTTCCATGTTTTTTAGCTATCTGTGAATTTTCTGGTTTTGTTCTTGGTTTATTTTGTATTAAAATAAGTGACTTTTTCTTCTTGAGTTACAGAAGTTCTGCATATGATAATGATATTTGTACAATCCTTTTAAACTCTGGTCTTGTGCATGTCTTCATCTTTTGAACATGGAATAGATTCTTGGAAATGGCTGACATGTGACACGACTGAGTCAGGTTGGATTGACTTCAGCAGTATAACTTTAGTAACCATATGTTTGGAAGAATTTAAGCCTGTCATGTGGACTTGGAGACTGATATAACAAAGAATAGACAGTGTTGGAGGTGTGATTCTGATGAGTAATTGGTTAGTTGAGAAAACTGAGGAAAACTTCATGCATGTGTACCTTAAACAATTGGACTTGAAATATGTAATGTCATGTCATTTCTAAACTTTTGTTGTGGGAAATACTTTTTCTTTGCCTTTGGATCTGCCAGTGGGAGTTTGTGTTCTTTGTCTTGCTTGCACTGTATCTTCAAAGCATTTTCTATACTTTCCCATTTGAGTCATCTGACTGCATAGAAACTGCAAAGCTGAGGCACAACAGCTCTAATTTTTATAATTTTTCTCTCATTTTTTTTTTACAGCCATGCCATCCAAACCTAAACCAACAGTAACTTTTCTTTTTCTTTTTTTAACATTTCATCTTTATCAATCAAATTTCACAGAAACAAATCTTTTATATTCATATTTAGTCACTGTATGTCATATTTAAATTATATGTAAATTTACCAATTCAATTTAAATAATAAATAAAAATGACTTAAAAAAACAAAACAAAACAGTGCAATATAGTATTAGAAGATTCAATATAAAAAATGGTTATTGCTGGATTCTGGAATGCAGAGAAAGAGGAAGAGATGATCATTGCTTGTTTCTGACTTGGACATTTGCATTATCTTAGAATATTTCTGTGAGAAAGGAAAAATTCATGCAGAGGTTTATCTCAGAGAGAAGAGGGGCTACAAGTGGAGCTAGGATCCTTCTGGAAGAAAGGGAAAAGTCAAGTGAAGTTGTCCCCACAGGCATTTGAGATGATTTTTGTAAAGCGAATGGAGTCACCCAAGCTAGGCATATAAATGTGCAGATCATCAACTTACACAATCTGAAGTCATGGGAATAAGAGAGACATCTCAATAAGGGCAGATCTTTCCTCCCAAAGGGCAAGAACTTCCCCAAGAAGGCGAACATTTAAAGGTTAGGTTCAGGATGAGAGTTCATGCAAGACACTGAGAAGTAGCCATCAGAGCTCTTCTCAATATGCTTCTCAGAGCACACATTCTACAAAGTTCATGGAAACGGGGGTCAGAAATAAATCAGGAGATGAGGAGCTTCTTATTGGTCTCTGCTTGAATTATCCAAATGAAACATGCTTAATTGTTGGGAAAGTAAGATCATTTTCTTTGTACTTGTTAATTCCAATTCAGTCATTTCATTATTCATTCTTACGTTCTTTTCTTCATTCACTCATCGAAAGACTCCATGCATGGAGAACATCAAAATTGGGCATTAATGCAAAAGTGCACATAATCATCTCATGTGTCTTTAATCAATCAATATTCTTTAGATATTCAGACATATTTGTTGCTGGGGAGACAAACTAATTTTCTACTAACACAACTCTTTATCACTTTCTTTAGATTATAGCAGTGCACTCATTTCAAGCATTTAATTATTTTTTAATCAAAGCAATGCATTTACAAAATAGTATAGAAAGACAATGTGATAAAGTACTCTTCCTCAGCCCTTTATCCTCACATGCAATTACTTTTAGTTCTATTCATTTTCTCATTATTTTCCTTCAACTATTTTATTAAATATACTGCTGCTTCTTATGTTATCAATTTTAGATGTTTTTTTTTTCCCTGCCACAACAGTGACTGAAGAATTATCTTCCTTAGACGTAGTCATTATATGGGTCCATACCCAGGTCTCTCACACATGTTCTCTCTCTCTCTCTCTCTCTCTCTCTCACACACACACACACACACACACACACACACACACACACACACACATATATAACAATTTTGGTTAGGTTGGTCTTCCCAGTCTATACTGTTTATCTGATATAAATACAACCCTTTGCTTTGCATATTTTCTTTAGGAAAGCTCTCTCTTCTGCTTTCCAGATACTAGGTCTATTTTTCTGAACCTCAAAACTACCAATAAACTAGAATACAGAATTCTTTGTCATGGGAAGCTCTCTTGGATTTTCAATACATATCACAGAATTCCTGACTTCTACCCACCTTATACCAGTAGCACTCTCCATCTCAACAATGAACAGTATCTCCAGGGGTTGCCAAAAGTCCCCCAGAGGAAGCACAGAGAGTTTTGGAACACTATGCCCCTTTGACAATAATGGTCCTATAAGACTAGACTGGTTGATCTCTTGGACTTAGGCAAACACATTCTAGAGATATGACCTGGCCTGTTCTGAGGTGGTTCCCTGTTTCCTGAATTCCATATGTTTCCTTCTTATGTACTTCTTGAATTGGTGGAACACATAGTAAATGACAGCCTCCATGATGGACTTCAGTAATCCCTGACTTCTTGTATCCAGACCCTTGTGTGGTTTTTTTCCTACTTTGTATGAGGCTCTCTCTCTCTCTCTCTCTCTCTCTCTCTCTCTCTCTCTCTCTCTCTCTCTCTCTCATTTCTCTGAGGGATGCCAGATGACACAATGTCTGAGTGGTCCCACTGGAAAGTCAAAGACCTGACAGTTCCTCTGAATAGCAACCCGAGGGAGCTTGGAAGCAGATGATGGAGCCCTTCAGATTACTACAACTCAGGTCAAGAATGAGTCCTCCTGGGAGACCAGGAGTTAGAATCATTGAGCTAAGCCAATCCCAGATTCCTGACTCTCCCAGAACTCTGTACTGTGATAGAGACTTTCTATTTTAAGGTGTTAAATTGGGGGATAATTGTTTTTGAGCATTAGAAAATTAACACATGTATATAAAGTAGCATCTCGGAAAAGTCTGTTACAAGATCATTGAAAAGGACCTCATGTGTGACTGATAAGTTGACTAAACAGAGAATTCTATTTTGAAAATCATTTTCCCATATCATCAAAATAGGAGGACCGGTAGAGGAAGAAATCCAGGAGAAGGGAGGACGGAGGGCCAGGGAAAGTCCTTGGAGAATGAAATTGACCAAATTATGTCACATGAATGTATGAATATATCATAATAAGTTCCATTAGTATTTATAATTATAATGCACCAATAAAATGAAAATCTTCACTTGGAAATGTATGCATAGTTTCCTACTACTTGCAAATTTTTCATGTTCTTGTTAAGACACTCTTTGCTATCCTGCTTACTGATCCTCTATTTGTAAGAGACAGGATTTGGACTTTGCTTTGGCATGTTGTTTTCTAATCTTTATGCTGGGAAAGGGAACAAACTTTACTTTGTGTTTGCTTTTAATTCTATAAATTGTTTCAATTATATTTTGTTAGTACCCCCTTCCACTTCTGATCTCACTTTCTATAAATGCTTTTAGATATTGGACAATTTTGTCATTGTACAAAAAAGCATGGAATGTGCTTATACAAATCTAGATGGGATATTATATACCTAGCTTATATGGTACAGTTATTAGTCTTAGGCTGCAAAGCTATACAGAATATCTTCATACTCAATATTGTAGGTAACGGTAACCCAGGGGTAAGTATTTGTATATGTAAACATATCTAAACATAGAAAAGGCACAGTAAAAAATACTAGACGTTTAAGGTTTGGATTTCTAATGTCCCCTGAAAAGCTCATGTGTTAGGCAATGCAGCAATGTTCAGAGGTAAAATGATAAGATTATGAGAGATGGAAACTTCAACAGTGGATTAATCCATTTGATGAATGAATAATTTGAAGAAATTTCCAGGTGTATCTATATGTAGTTGGGGATTTTCTGTTGGAAGTCGTCACTGGCAGTGTGCCTTTGGTGACTACATCTTGATCCTGGCTCCTCATGATTTCCAGCTGCCATGAGCTGAACAGATTTCCTCAACCACATTCTTCTGCCATGATGTTCTCCCTTACCTCGAACCCAGAGCAACAGAGTTAGATTATCATGTACTGAAACCTCTAGAACTATTATATTTTTTTATTTATATATGACAGCAGAATGCATTATAATTCTTATTGCACTTATAGAGCACAATTTTTCATATCTCTGGTTTTATACAAAGTATATTCATACCAACTGGTGTCTTCATACATGTACTTTGGATAATAATGACCATCCATTATAATCTTATGGAATCACCTGTATATGTAGTCTGTCTTTGAAGAAAACATCATTATGTAGTGCATGTGTATGTTAGCTCCTACAAAGCATTTTGTAGCTGAGAGACCAAAGAAGATGGCACGTGGGTGATGTCAGGAATTGGAATTGAACTCTTAGGATTGAAAATGATTCACCATCTCTTTTGTACCAACTGTGGCTTTAGAATAAGGGATCTGATTTCCAAAGCTCTCATTTTTAAACATAGAGAAGTCAGGCTACTTGTTCAAGCAGCAGCACATCTTTAATAACTATGAATTAGGAGAAATAATGATCATTCAAGACCTACTTGCTTCACAAAAGGAAATTAACTGCACAGAGAACTGAACAAGCCCTGAGTTTGGCCTATTGCTGAGTTTGTCTTGCATCTCGAGATGTAAGTATTTACAGGTCAAGTGCTCTGAGGAGAACAAAACATGTCTTTTCTCTGAGAAAAGCTTTGTTCGAACAGACTCCAACTATTTCCTTAATCCTTAAACCTCTAATTAGAGTTCTAGTCCAAAAGCTAAACATTCAATCCCCCAATCTCTTCACCCCAGCTTTAAAAAAAAAAAAAAATTCAGGTGGCTCAGAAACCAGCCAGCTCTTTGGAGAGTTCTGTAATAACACTTCTGGTATTTTTCCCACATCTTTCATCCGAGTTCCTCCAGACCCTTTATAAATAGGATCTCATTAATCCCCCACAGCACTGCTGTGAGACCCTTCACCAACACAATTATCCCAAATGTACAGATGAAGAAACCAAGTCACCTAAAGCATTCCATTTTCCTTTCTACAAACAATGTAACATCACAGGGTGGATAATAATTATCCTGATTCTCACACTACAGTTGTTAGCAACTGGTCTTGTTAAAAAATTAAAAAAAAAAAAAAAAAAAAAAAAAAACAGCTGCTCAATTCTAGGAAAAATTTCTCAAGTGTTTAAACTGGAAAAGTACAAAGTGAGAAGACACAGAAAACCCTTGGAAAATAAAGCTACAGAACACCAGCTCTACAGAGACCCATTCTATAAACAACCCTGTTTCTCACACATATATCACAGGTGGCAGAAAAAATACTATGAAGGACAAAAACACTTCAGTATAGCCTTCCTGCAGTCCTATGAAGCTGTTAGCTGCTAAACTGACACATTTAGAAAAAGCTTCTATATTTACACGAGTAAAAAAGTTGCCGCTTCTTTAAATGACTGTTACTGCACTTTCAAAGTTGTTTTCCTTTCTGTTTGTTTTACATAAAGATTACAGAGAAACTTGAGAGAAGCTAGTCAAATAGCAGAGAACTGCCTCACTCCTTTCAGGTGATCTAAAGTAAAATGTGCTCATTATAATATTAAATTCCACTACCATCAGGCATTCAATTATCTTTTTATTTATTTTTTAATGTTTTATTGACCATGACGTGAACATGCTCAGAAATGGTCCTGTGTCTATTGTGTTGATGAGACTCTTTGATATGAATATATTTGTTCCCTTCCAAGTCCCCTTTCTTTCTATCTTTGGGAAGAACCCCACCTTTAGAATCATCCCCAATGTTTTTCTTACTTGGTGAAAGTGATAAACTTCTATTCACTCTTTTACCTTCTGGTGGTGCTTCTTGGCTTTGCATTCACCAAGAGGAAAATCCATTTCATTTGGTTACAAAAATCTCCTTGTGGATTCTGTGGGGGCATTCCCACATTTGCTAGATAGAATTCATTTCTTCTATTACATGCATAATTTGCTGAGCACCGTGGCTTGCACCTGCAATCTCAGAGACTCAGAAGGTTGCAGTAGGAGGAACATAAATTTGAGTCAATCCTTAGCAACTTAATGAGATCCTATCTCAAAATAAACAAAAGAAGGGATGGGGATATAGTTCAGTGGATAACTACCCTGGGTTCAATCTCCAGTACCAAAAATAACGATGACAACAAAAACAACAGAAAACCATTAATTCAACCCAGGAATATTCTCCGTACTAAGGAACTCTGCCAGATGCTTATGTTATAAAGATGAGTCATATATGGCTCCTAAACTTGGGAATATCCCCAGAGTCAAAGATACCATATTCATTTTTCTATTGGGACATATAGAATAGCTTATAGCACATGGTTAATGTATGGACTAATAGCACATGGTTAGTGTATGGACTAAAATAACTCCACAAAATTTATATGCTGAAGAATAACCCCCAATGTGACTTATAGAGGCCTCTAAGAAAGTAATTCAGTTTAAATGAAATCATAAAACTGGGGCCCTAATTCTATAAAATTGGTGATATATAAATGAATGACAGTGGAATGCATTATAATTCTTATTACACATATAGAGCACAATTTTTCATATCTCTGGTTTTATACAAAGTATATTCACACCAATTTGTGTCTTCATCCTGTACTTTGGATAATAACGGTCATCACATTTCACCATCATTAATAACCCCATGCCTCCTTCCTTTCTCTCCAACCCCTCTGCCCTATCTAGAGTTCTTTTATTCCTCCCATGCTCCCTATCCCTATCCCACTATGAATCAAATATATATATATATATATTCTGCATTTGTTTTTTAGGGATTGGCTGACTTCACTTAGCATTATCTTCTCTAACTCCATCCATTTACCTGCAAATGCCATAATTTTATTCTCTTTTATTGCTGAGTAATATTCCATTGTGTGTATATGCCACATTTTTTTATCCATTCATCTATTGAAGAGCATTTAAGTTGGCTCCACAGTTTAGCTATTGTGAATTGTGCTGTTATAAACATTGATGTGGCTGTGTCCCTGTAGTATGCTGATTTTTAAGCCCTTTGGTATAGACCTAGGAGAGGGATAGCTGGGTCAAATGGTGGTTTCATTCCCAATTTCTCAAGAAATCTCCATACTACTTTTCATATTGGCTACACCAATTTGCAGTCCCTCAGCAGTGTATGAGTGTACATTTTCCCCACATCCTCGCCAATACTTATTATTGTTTGTCTTCATAATAGCTGCCATTATGACTTGAGTGAGATGAAATCTTAGAGTGGTTTTGATTTGCATTTCTCTAATTGCTAGCGATAATGAACATTTTTTTCATTTATTTGTTAATTGATTGTACATCATCTTCTGAGAAGTGTCTGTTCAGGTCCTTGGCCTATTCATTGATTGGGTTATTTGGTTTTTTGGTGTTTAGCTTTGTGAGTTCTTTATATACCGAGAGATTAGTGCTCTATCTGATGTGTGAAGTGGTAAAGATTTGCTCCCAAGATGTAGGCTCTCTTTTCACCTCACAGATTATTTATTTTGCTGAGAAGAAACATTTTAATTTGAGTCCATCCCATTTATTGATTTTTTATTTTAATTCTTGTACCACAGGAGTCTTATTAAGGAAGTTATTATTAAGTTATTATTAAGGCCTAAGATCTACCTTGCTTTTGGATAGGCAGAACTAATATTATCAAAATGATCAAACTTTCAAAAGCACTATACATATTTAATGCAATTCTGATCAAAATTCCAATGACAATCCTCATAGAAATAGAAAGGGCAATCATAAAATTCATCTGGAAAAATAAGAGACCCAGAACAGCCAAAGCAATCCTTAGCAAGAAGAGTAAAGCAGATGGCATCACTACACCAGACCTTAAACTATACTACAGAGTAATAGTAACAAAAACAATATGGTATTGGCACCAAAACAGACTGGTAGACCAATGGTACAGAATAGACGACACAGAGACTGACCCACAAAACTATAATTATCTTATATTAAACAAAGCTGTCAAAAACACGCATTGGAGAAAGCCTTTTCAATAAATGGTGCTGGGAAAAACTAAAAATCCATATGCAACAAAATGAAATTAAATCCTTATCTCTCACCATGCACAAAACTCAACTCAAAATGGATCAAGGATTTAGGAATATAACTAGAGACCCTGTGTCTCATAGAAGAAAAGGATTGGTGTCTTTGTATGAAGAGACAGTAGAGAACTTAATACAATCTGTCTCTTCAGAGAAAAGGTAGTCAACTCAACAGATACCAGCACTCCTACCATCTTGATCTTGAACGTCAAAACTCTAAAAACTGCAAGGAAGGGAATTTCCATTGTTTAAGTCAACCATCTGTGGTATTTTGTTATGGCAGTCATAGAAAACTAAGATCCTGGGTATTAAAAAAATATATGTAGAGTTACTTGAATTTTTTTGTTAGTTTTATTTCTGTACTAGTCTTTAATTACTGTCCCCCACCCCCCAGGGACTTAAAGAACTAGATCAATAGGTGTGGTTCCCCATCTTGATTTTCCTTGATGCTGGCATTTGCTGTCCAGCTTGCCCCACAAGGAGAGTAGTTGGGGTTCAGGTGGGGCACTTCTCTCACATTTGACTACATCTCCTACAATGTATCTTGCAGAGACTGACTTAGTGGTTTACACAGAGAAAGTTAACTCCGTTCCAGAGTTTTCTCTGTTTTTGAAACATCAAACAAGTTCCCTGTTCCTTGAAGGTCCTCATCAGAGGACATTTGAGAAAATAATCCTTCAGATGTATAGTTTCCCTGCTCTTGGATAGTAAAATATGCTGCCTGTGTCCAATGACAATCAGCTAATGTGCAGAGTGAGCACCCACTGCCTTATCTTTCTCCTTCTTCAGGCTAATGTTCTGCCCATCAAGTACTCAGCCTCTAGCCACTGGGCAATTTCCTTTTCCTCTTTGTATTAAATTTTAATCCCAAATGCATTTAACCTTGAACTTTGTATTCATGCTCTGATAACATAATTATGCAAATAATTCTTATTATTACCATTATCAATAAGAAAATAAAAATGCTCTGTACATTATAGCCTGCAATGCACGTCCATTTGCATTGCTTTATTTGATCTCTGTCTGTTCAGTCAGTTAAAACAAAATATGATATATTGAATGACCCAAACCAGAGAACCTTATTTTCTCACAGTTCTGGCAGCTGCAGGTACAAGGTCAAGCTGCCAGCTGATTTGGTCTTTTCCCCAAGGAAAGGCCCTTTGGGCTTGTAGAGTATGACTTTTCATTCTGTCTTTACATGGCATTTTAGGGACACAAAGACAATTTGTGTTTCTTCTTATAAGCTCACAAATCCTGTTGGTTCAGGGCTCCAATTTTGTGGCATCTTTGACATGCTAACTTCTTTACAGTAAATGCAGCTACACTTGGGGTCGGGATTTCAAAATGAAGACTGAGGGCAAGGGAAAAACTAAGTTCATAGCAACCTTCAAGAACCTACAGGGACAATAAACAAATTAAGGTGTTCATTACAACAAAGTTTAGAAAAACAAGAAAGTTTCCTCAAATACAATTCCACTCAGCATGTTTCTACTTTCACACTCAGACTCACCACTTAGCACTGGAAGCTAAATATAAGATAGTGCACGTTCCTTTTGTTCCAGCCTCTGACACTTCCCCTTCCCCTAGGAGGGAGAGGTGAAGAGGAGGACTCTTGATCATCCCCTAGAGGTCATGGTATGCCATACCCACATTGTGTAATGGATGATGAATAATGGACAACAAGAGATAGTTGGAAAGCCTACAAATGTGGGAAATGAACAACAGAATCAAATCTGGGGAAAAACACAGTATATTTGGTGGATTTCAAATCAAAGCTAGCAAAATTGCATGATGCAAGTCCCTGAGACAAGTGATCAGGGCATAGTAAAGCAATACAAATAAGACTTTTGAGGCTTCTGAGGCTTCTCTCAGTCTGTTTATCAGAATTCCTGCTGCCAGAGGAACACAAACTTATGCCAATGTCAGAGAGTGGGTAGTAGGAGATAGCACTAAACTCTAAAGGACTCACATGGAAGAATGGTGAGGATAACCTAAGGCCAACTCAAAGCAGATAGTGAGTTTTGTCCTTGGAAGACACAAGAGTCTTTGGATCCCTGACTCATGTGTTAGGGATCTGTCCAAATGTGAAGTGTCTTGGTTCATCATTATTCCCTCCAAGGTGTGTACAATCAGAAATGCAGACAGTGCGTCTTATGAGGGTATATGTTCAAAAAGATTAATAAAGAGGAAATACTGAAGCAAAGGCAGACAAACCATTGGGTGCTGAAGGGCAGCTGAACAGCCACCATGGTAAGGTGACGTGGGAGCACTGTTTGGATTTTGTACTCACAGCATGTCACTGTAGTTTGGTGGCCTAAAAGTTAGCACATCTTTCAAATTTGACTTTTTATACTACTCAGGATCCAAAATGGACTAATGTTTAAAACCATATTGAATAAAATTGATTGGGAATATACATTTCTGCAGTGGCATTACAATGGCGAAATGCAGAACAAAGAAACATTTTTATTAAAGAACATGATATCTGCATAGAGAATACTGACTTATGTTTCATAATTCAAAGTTCACCCACTGCATGATGCCTTTTCTGACCTTCTCTATCAGAGAAAATTGGTTCTTTTGACTTCCCTCTACCTTGACCTAGGATCTAGCATATATGTACCTGGTGCCATGTTACATGGTTGGTTGCCTTTATTTCTGTCCCCAAACAAATTCTGTAAGGCAGGGTAGGGTCTTGTTGACCTCTCTCTCTCTCTCTCTCTCTCTCTCTCTCTCTCTCTCTCTCTCTCGGATGTGAAATTTAATCTGCTTGTGGAAGGGTCTCCTTGAATATTTTCAAATGACAAACTTCAAGGACAACCCCCGCCCCCAGTACTGTAGAGAAGGCAGAGCCATCCCTCAGCAGAATGCTGTGAAGGTCAAGTGTAGCTTTAAAACACTCTCAGCTCCCTCTCTAGAAGCTTTCCTCATTTGAAAGACCCTTCTCTTCTAATTGCCAAGTCTCTGAGAAGTTGCCTATGACTCAAAGCCCCAGAATATGGAGCTCTAATTGCCCTCTCTCTCCTGAGAACTACCTGACCTCAAAATGCTTCTGTTTCTGCCTCCACTCTTCCACCCACAAATTAAAATCCTTTTCTTCATTTAGGAAGAAGAACCTGTTTTCACTTAAAAAGACAGCAGCAGCTTAAATCCAAATAAATCCATGTTTGGAGAAATTTCAAGAATAATGATAAAGGGCAAAGAAGAATTCCAAACAAGCCAAATCAAACCCTTGCCAGGGCAAGACTTGTAAGCATGACTTTGAATCACATTGATCTTTCCTCTGGCCTGCAGAATTATATGAAATAAGTTTGCAAGCTGATAATTTTGTTCGGTATTTGCACAATTTATCCAACTAACTCCCCACCCTGGCTTCTTAACCTACGGTACTGGAATTAAAGCTATTTTGTATAAGCTGGTTCTGGATGTTTGCTTCCTCC
Organism: Urocitellus parryii; assembly: GCF_045843805.1. NCBI lineage: Eukaryota > Metazoa > Chordata > Mammalia > Rodentia > Sciuridae > Urocitellus > Urocitellus parryii. The sequence goes on along the minus strand of NC_135531.1, from coordinate 186,200,170 downwards.
TGGGAAAGCAAAAAGGACTCACTTCAATAGGGCCCTCCCCTCATAATTCCACCAGATTCCCAAAAGTGTCTTAGATTCAAAAAAAAAAAAAAAAAGGTTAAGAAGCCTGCATGAGCACAAGTCCCTTAATTCTATCTCAGCTAGGTATGACTCAATCTTATTATAAAAACTCTCACAGATAAAAGACCTTACCTAGTTAACCTTTTACTATTTTTTCTCTCCTTATCTTTTTTCACCCATAAAGTATTCCTGATTTCAAATAGCATTTTCAGTAATATATTTTTTTACTGCAGTGAATCAAAGGCACATTGAAAATATTCCTACCTCTTGATAATGCAGTGCCCCCACCCCACATATGATTCACAAGTGATTTGGTCAGAAACTTGATACCATGGATATATTGAAAACAAGTTGTAAAGATATCAATTCTTAATTCCTCAAAGCAGCATTTCAAGGTCTGTAAAAGAATTCTTAATAGTAAGCAATATTCATGTCAGACTACACCAGAAGAAAACAAATAATCACAAAATCTAAGATATGGGGGGGGGGAACTCTAGCTATTTTTTTCTCTCTTCTGCTGCTGGAATTATTACAGTTTCTCCAACAAATAGTCATTTAATTATTATCTGAAAACTCCAGTGAGAAGGCTACCACTTGACTATTTGATCCCATTGTTATAATCCCTGATTGCTTTAGAAATCTGGGTACTTCCTTTTCTCACTAGGCTGCCTTTCTAAAACTTTAAGGCAGTTTCTGTGTTTCTTCTTCCTTATCACCTAGACAACACCCTATCCTGCTTATCTTTTCTATCTTTTCAGTTTCTCATACTACATAGTTGAACCTAGTACTGACCTTAAGAGTTAATGGAAGAATGAATGAGTGATCATGGATCTTGGTTGTATCTCTGTGGCATAAGGAGATGACAGGTGATACCCAGGATTCTATATGCCTTAGTCCTTCTCCAAGGCATTCACAGAAGTGTTGCCTGGAACAACGTGGGGCTGCCTATTACTAACCACGTTGTGGACATCCATCTCTATGGTTTAACCTGAGCTAAGAGGACTAGCCCTTGGGCTTTCACACTTGCCCTGAGATCTAACTATAAAAGGGCCAAGTTTCTGATGATACAGGAGGCTAGGGGCATGGCAGAATTCAAGAATGCCTTCCCTATTAAATATATAAATTATTTTAAAAATTATGACAGAGAGAGTTCTAACTCAGAGGTAGAGTACTTGTTTATATATTCAAGACCCTGAGTTCAATCCCAAGCACTATAAAAACAAACAAATTTAGCTCTTGTGACTCAAGAGTAGAAAATATGCTATCAGACTGGGGAAGGGAAGTTGAATTCTGGCTCTGCACCTTACTTGTAAAAGATTTTAATGAAGTTATTTGATTATGTGCCTCAATAGTTCCAACTATGGAAAACTGGGTTTTTAGGTTATATCCACATCACCAATTAAACAGAGTTGCTTCGAGAACCATGGACAGTCTGAGTTAATTAAATTAAGTAGACAACATCAGTCTTGTTATGCATCGTCTGCATTCATGACAGTCATATTCATGGTCCTGGCCTGACAGCAATACATGTGCTTGTGAAGTTACACTCCAAAGAGGCTTTGGGGAGAATCCTGCATCTTACTTCTCCATAACCATCTTTTGTTTTTTCAATTCTCTTTATTTTATTTGTTCTTTTTATATATACATGAGAGTAGAGTGTATTTTGACATATTATACATAATGTTCTATTCTTGTGGTTGTACATGATGTGGAGTTTCACTGGTCATGTATTCAGACATGAACATAGGAAAATTATGTCCAATTCATTTTACTATCTTTCCTATTCCCACCCCTTCCTTCCCTTCATTCTCCTTTGTCTAATCCAATGAACTTGTCTTCTTCCTTCTCCCCACACCCATTGTGAAATTAGCATCACAGAGAATACAGGGTCTTTGGGTTTGGGGCACTGTCTTATTTCACATAACATGATAATCTCCATCCATAACTGTCTTTTTTTTTTTTTGAGAGGGGTATTGTGGAATGAACCCAGGGGCAATTGACCACTGAGTCACATCCCAGTCCTATTCTATTTTGTATATTATTTAGAGACAGGGTCTTACTGAGTTGCTTAGCACCTCATTTTTTAAAATTTTTTGTTGAGGTTGACTTTCAACTCAGGATCCTCCTGTCTCTGCCTCTCAAGCTGCTGCCATTGCAGGTGTGCACTACTGCACCCAGCCATAACCATCTTAATATGTTCCATCCACATCATTAGAGGATGAACTGATTTAGAGGGAATATTTCTAGACTGATTATCAGGAGATCTGGGTTATGGTCCCAGTGTTGTCATAAATCATCTGTTTGGCATAGGTTAACCTGCTTGACCTCTGCATCTCCCAGTGTCCTCAGTCAGTCTTATCAACCTCAAGAGGAATTATAAGGCAAAGTGGAAGACCTGGCATGTTGATATAGTGGTACTAATGACAATCATGTAAAGGTCTTCCAATAAATAGGAGACTGAATAACCTTTCTCTCCTGTAGATTCCTCAAGGACTGATGCACTTGGAATGACCTGTCTCCCTCCTCCAACTCCTTCTTCTCCTCTTTATCTTTCTCTCTCTCTTCTTCTCTGTTACTCGTACAATGAATGAAACCTTTTGCATTACCTGGGCCATTGTTATTATCATTGTACTTCAGGCCTGGTTCAAACCACAGGCTCCCCAATTTTGATCCTACAATTAGAGTCAAATACACCATTCCTTACTTTGAAAGTCATAAGTCATTAGACAGGATGAAGTAAAGAACAATAAACCCAATAAAATGTAGATAAAGAAAATTATTGAGAATCTCTCCTAAGGTCTAGAAAGGGCTATATAAGTGCTTCATTCCTTGAACTCTCCTTCTACTGAGGGCCACCACAATCCTTCCTATAGTATACTAGTGTGGGTCCTGCAGGACTTATCAAAAGCCCATGTCATAATACCTGCAGATTTCAAGAAGAGGAAAGGGAAGCTCTTGATTACAGGACAGTGTTTTTGGAGATCATATAACAGGAATATCTAGGTCTTGGCCATTTTGCCTGTTCAAGCAATTATACCAACCCCATGGGGTTCTAATTTTGTAGTGTCCTTGGCCACAGAGATAACAAGAGTCCTTATTCTTGCAAGGTGTAATGAGGATATATGAGAAGAAATCCTGACTTCTAATAACCATAATAACTGGCCACCTTCAGCATTCCTTGTGTGGAAGACAATCTGGCCCTTCATTACCTTAATCTTCTCATAGTCCATTTTGCCCACATTCTTTCCACATTCTCACCTTTTTCTTAAACGAATAATGGATAATTTAATCATGAAAGCCTAGGTTCTATAAGATACCCTACAAATGGAGAAATAATGCCTTCTTTTCAAATATAATGATACTGAATGTATCACCAGTCCAGAAGCATAAACGATAATATTTTATATATAACCTTCAAAAATAATTGGGTCTATTTATTTAATTTCAGGAAAAAATGCCATGCAAGTGTTTGTGAATTTCATATTAAGTTGGAATAATTGTAGAATGAAAAGAAATAGCAAACTGTTTATTTATAAAAACAATAGTATTATTGTTTTGTTGAAATAAAATATCCCAAATTTTGCTGTTTCAAGATAGAAAATGCTACAGTGTGCACAGTCTTTAACTATATAGACAAGTTTGTCTCCCCCCAACCAAAATCTGATTCTCAGAAGCAGATTGTCTCTTCCACAAGGTTATAACTCATGTATAGTACTTTTCTCTAAGACCAGGACAATTGACATCTATTAATATAGCCTGCATTTTGCTAGGTGTTTTAACAACCCTCAGTAAAAAGGACTGCAGCAAAGATGACAGGATATATGTGGAAAGTGTCCTTCTGAAATTCAGATATGCTTATGATCTTCTCCTTTACACTTAATGGATTCCAGCACAGAATAAATAATAAAGAATTACTGCTACACAGTTGAGGCAAATTAAAGTCAATGCATTTGAGACTTCAGCAGTGAATTGACACTGGCACTGAATACCAATTGCAACTCATAAAGGTAAAGTATAATCAAGAGTTTGGCTGGCAGGCTTGAAAAAAGCTACCCAAATGGGGCCAACTTTAGGTTAAAACTATGCAGCGTTCTGGAGGACATGCACTGTCCCTCCCGGCCAGTCTGACACTCCACTGGACTTTATGTCATCTACACTCACCATTTTTGCAGAGCAAGACAGCCAGAAAGTCCTGAGAAGAAGAATTGAGAAAGAGCAAGAGGCTGGGTGTCTGACTTGTCACAAAACTGAATGCAATGTTCTCTTTGGATGGAGCCGCATCTGTGTAAATAGCTGAAGATGAGAGGTTTGTATTCTTGGTGACAGGGTAGGGTTCTTGAAACATGTACGTAACTGATGTTCCAGCCTCAAAAACAGCAGAAACCTCTGTAAAAGAGAAAAAAAGGGAGCACACATTGAAACAGTCAGTGAAGCATTCAGAATAGTTATAGTTGCTTGTGTATTGTCTCCTACATACCAGGCACCATGTGAAGGGTTTTAAATGTATTATGTAACATGCTTCCCATAACAATTTTGAAGTGGCAAAAATTATTATTCTTATTTACAAATGGTAAACCTGAGACTCACGGAGTTTAAGAACGTTGAATAAAGTTGCACAGCCAGAAAGGAGCTCACATTTGCCTCCTAAAGTTTAGGTCTGGATCAACATACATTTGCAGAATGACTACCATGTCCCAGGCTAACTTTGTTAGAAGCAAAATGTAAATGTCCTCGACTTTAGCATAGTGCAAAAAGAAATTTTGCTGGGACCATATTGCAATCAAAATAGAGAGCTTAATAGCTCCTATGTGTATTTATCTGTATAAGATTACAGGATGTGAATGGGTATTCAATTACAAAGAGTAGGACATGGGGGATGGGCAGATGCCATTGTCTATAATGTTGGGTCAAGCATGAGGATGAAGGGAAACAGTATAGAAGGAATTTTCTGAAACAGTAGCAAATACATAGATATCAGTCTTATAGGCATTGATACTCAGTTCCAAAAACTAGCAGACTTAGGCACACAAACCCTATAACACAGCACATTGGATGAAGCTCTACCAACAAACACCATGGAAAAATGTGGCATCTATAAAGTAATAGAGTTCAATTAGCAGAAAACTGAAAATCACTCAGTGCTCCTTATAGAATGCTCCCACTCCATTACATCAATTTAGTGCATAGAACTAACACTGCAAGAATCAGTACTAGATTTGATTTCATGCAGGCTCTGTGGTCCTAGGTAATGTAGTGAATCCTATGGAGACTTTCCATCTGGCGAATGGGAATCATAACACCTACCTCATTAGTATTTCTAATGAAACTGTGCCAAGCAATGCTCTTAAGTGCTTTACACACTTAAGAGCATTGCTTGGCACAGTTTGAACTCCACATTAGAAGAAAATTTAATCTGAACTCATTCCTGTTGCCATCATACAATGCACCATTTTATTTACCATGCATTCATCCAAATGCTGAAATATTTATTCTGCTTAGACCAAGGCTGCTCTTGAGTTCACTTAAAATTTCATCTCTTTACCAGGGTGTGAAGGAAAAGTTCCTTTGTAGAGCAACACATCTTACATCTGGTAGCCATCTCTGCCATAGAAACAGCACAGCAAATGTGAACGTGTGTTAACTATTAACATGATGAATTTCCCTTCATCCTAAATGACATGCAGAATATTCCTAATTTCTCATAAAGTTCTTTGATTGAGTTTGTAGCACCTAGAACATAATGCAACCTGGATTTGCTTCCTAATTCACTCACAAATTTATTCCACTTTGTGAAAACTCTATTCTAGTGTGTAATCATGCCAAAAAAATTAATGTTGCATATTTATTCATATTGCTTAGCAGGTTGAGAATACTAGTTTGTTTCTACTAAAGATTCATAGAAAATGTTTTGTATTAATTGAGCAAGTTACAATATTGGTATTCCTGATTATAAAAATATGCAGCAGATAACTTGTGACAGTGAAGATCTTGGCTAATCATCAGCTTGATCCAAGTATTTTTCTTGAATAATCTTCCTAAGGGACATTTATCATGTATTTAGAGCTACTGTTTTCTAGTTAACACAATGAAGGACTTTTATTTGATGTTTGTCTATATGCTTAAATATTCACAAGTCTAATTCAAAGCATTCTATTATATATATTATATATTGGCTTATGTCTTTTCATATTTAGGACAAGAAATTAGAAATGAAAAGCATTTCATATATAGATATGTAAAGCCAAGTTTCTGTCATTTTCCTTCCCCTATCTCCAGTTCTAACTATTTTTAGTGTTTATATATTGCCTATTTTAGCATAAAGCTAAATTTAATAATGTATCTGGATTCTGTTATTCTTTCTGCTTCTTATGTTTTATAATCTGAGAATCAGCTTTTGATCAAATAAATTGAGTTTCTGGATATTCAAAACAATGAGATAAATGGAAGAAAATATTTAATTCAAAGGTGACTGCCAGTGATCATTGTGCTACTCCAACCAGTGATATCAATACTAACATCCCTGCACACCCACTTGGTAAATGAAGCCATGGTGTTAAGGTCTTGAGATAATAGGACATGCATTTAAACAAATAAATACCAGTGGAAATAAAGGAAACTGGAAGGTATTATCTAAAAATCTGAAGGAAATAAAATACAAGGGTACTCACTATATTCCTTCTATTTGTCTAAAAGCAGAACAGGAAATTACAAAAATGAAAGTTCTTTGTAAACCTTTTCTCTCTGGCTTAAAGAAAGAGAGATAAATTCTTGCTTGATTACCAGTTCAAAGATATGGACACTAACCGAATCTGCAGGCTCACTTTCCTCCTATAAATTTGCCTTCCCTATTTTCTTACTTCTGAAGCCTGGGACTGCTTTTCCTGTGTTGTGCCACTTCTCTAAAATTTATTGTTCTTTGTTGAAATACTATTAAAGGCAGATCCCTGAACCACTGCTTTGAGTAAATTTTCTTCTCTGTGATATGAATTCCAAAGACTAATTGATCTGCTTGTTTATCTCTGGTTAGTCTGTTTTTACAGAGTTTTGTCCCAACTCTATACTTATGAGGATTGGAAAAATTGATCGTTTTTTCCCCTCCCTTTCAGAACTTAAGTCTAAGGTTTGAGTAAATTTGTTTGAGTGACAGAAACCAAGGTTCTCAGAGTTGTATGCTCCTGAGGTCCAGAGAACCCTAAGACCTGAAAGAGGTGCTCAGCATTGATAGGACCTTAAAGTGGAAAATTAACTCGGAGGAAGTTCTAGTAAACAGGGACATCCCTAGGGTGGGATCCTGGTTGATCTGGAACTGGATTCTGGATTTGTCTATTTCTAGCTTTCAGAGAATTCAAATCAACCTCCAGTTTCTCAGAGAACGATGGGGGTATTTAGTCAGTTATAGGTTGGATGGAAGATTTAGAAGACAGTGTGGAAAAGCATAGCACATAGGATTAATTCATTAAACAGCAGCTAGTCTTAATAATAGTGACAGAATTAAGTTAAGAATGAGAACAATAAAGACCAGTGTAGGATAATGTATAGTCTAATGGATACCTAGAAATCATAGGCTGCAATTAATTTAGAAAAAAAATAAATATACTAAAAGTAAATTGGAAATGTGCACATGGAGTATATATTTCATAATATTAAAAATTACTATTACAGTTTTTCCTTATGAAAATGACCCTATGCATGTGATTTTAATGAATCCTTATCTTCTAGGAATCCCTGCTGCATTATTTATACATTAGATGATATTATATCTGAGATTTGCTTCAAAATAATAAGGGAGGAATACAGGAGATGCTTATATTGATGAAATAAATGAGTTGGTCATTGTTGAAACTAGAAAACGGGTGTATGGAGATTCTTAAATTCTTTACTGTACTGTAGTTTGTTTTCATTTTCCACAAGAAAAAAATAAAACAAAATGATATAAATTGGTCAAAATGTAAATATTAAAGGATTCTTGAACAGGGTTTTAGACTATGTAAAAAAAAAACATAAAATATATATGCTATCATTTTCACTGAAATTCCATTGCTAAGGAAAAATTAATCCATTTGTTTATTGTAATATTATTTAAAACAAAATCTGATCTAAAATTCATCAGATGGTCCAAAATTTTGAAACAATAGGAACTGTAAGCATTTAGTGTGACCTTTTTTTTTTTTTTGCAGGAATTATCTCAAGTGCTTTGTGGAGGGCTCATTGGATGCTAAATCTCACTATTTGTGAAAGATTCCTGCATTTTCCATACTTGGTAGAGAAGGAAATTAAGAAAGCTTGAGGTTCAGTTACATGACCAGCGTCACATACTGCAGGGTGCAGGCAAGCCAGGGTCTGAATTTAGTTGGGTCTCATGGCAGAGTTCCAATATGATTTGGGGGGCTGTAATGCTGTGGTGATGGAATGAATTAAATAAGAGAAGGCAACTACACCAGATAGAATATATTGCAATCATTTAAATTGATACTTACAGATATTTATTATGTATATAGGAATAAAATAGATAAAATCCATGGTGTAAAATATATTGGGTAGCACTATCTCTGCTCTATTAAATACAAAGAAAAGAACTAGAAGGAAACATTTTTTAATTATAGTAATTACATTGGGTTTTACCTTTTCTAGTTTTCCAAATAAATTTCAAAATATATTATCTAACATTTTATTTAGGAAAAATATTTGTAACCATTTGTTATAAATTCTGTTGTTAAAGGTATTTTAGTAAATTATGAAACATTTTCTTCTACAAAATGTTTTTTTTTTGATTTTTAGGATTTATTTATTTATCTAACATTTTATTTAGGAAAAATATTTGAATGACATCAGCATGACAGTCTTACCCTGATTATTCAATTAATGGTAAGTGGTGGGGGGCTAAGGACAAATACATATCAACAAATGATATGGGAGCAAGTGGATATGAACATGCCAGAGAATCAAGGTGGAGCCCTACCTCACAATACACACACACACACACACACAATTAACTCATAATGAACCAAAGCCATAAATTTAAGAGCTGAAACTACAGAAATTTTAGAATAAACTATAGATGCAAATTTTCATGTTCTTGTACGAGACAATGATTTTTCAGATATGACACTAAAAGCATAGAAAAAAACAGTTGATCAACTGGGCTTTATCATAATTAAAAACTTGGTGCTTTAAAAGACAATGTAAATAAAATGAAAAGTAAACCCAAATAATGGGATAAAATAAGTGAAAAACATGTTATATATATACATGTTATATTCAGAAGACACAAACAATCTGTATACCTGAATAGTATAAGAAAAAATGAAAAATTGGCAAAGGAGTTGAGTAAACATTTCCCCCAAAAATTATACAAATGGATAATAAACCCATGAAAAGATGATCAATGTGATTGATACTTAGGGAAACACAAGTCAACACCCATTGTGATACCACATCACAATCAGTAGATGTCTATTACAACAAGTCAGGAAATAACAAGAGTAGGCAAGAATGTGGAAAATTTGAATATATATATACATACGCACATACATACATACTGCTGGTAAGAATGTAATGCCCAATTGCCTCTTTGAAAACCAGTTTAGAAATTCTCAAAACATAAAACACATAGTTACAACAGGATCCAACAACCTTATTTCTAAGTGTACACTCAAGAGAAAAGAATACATACATGCACACAAAAATATGTACTCTAATATTAATAGCAGAGTTATTAATAATAGCCAAAGAATTGTAACCATTCCCAAATTCATCAACTGGTAAATGGAGAAACAAAACATGGCACATTTGTACTGTGGAATACTCTCTGGAATAAAGAGAAATAAAATGCTAAAACAATGATACAACATGGATACACCTTAACAACATTGCATTAAGTGAAAGAAAGTAGACTAAAAGAGGCCAAAAATTATGTGGCTCCATTTATATGAAAAGTCTAGAATAGGCAAATTCATAGAGTCAGAAAGCAGATTAGTGGTTTCCAGGGACGGGCAGGTGAGGTGAATGGGAAGTGACTGTGAAAGGGTATAAAATTTTTTGGAAAGAATGATGAAAATATTCTGGAATTAGATAGTGATGATGGTGTGCCTCTCTGTGAAAATGCTAAAAATCACTGAATTGCAAACCTTAAAAGTATGGATTTTATGGTATGTGAATTATAATCATCTAATAATTGACAAAACAAAAAAAATACATACAAAGCAAAAACCCACAGTCAGAGAGATGGAATCCTATTACCATAGTTCTCTACAGAATTAAATTAGAATCAGAAACAAGAAAAGGAAATAAAAAAATATGCTGTATGAATCTCCAGCTTTGGAACATATTAGCAAGTCACCGAATCTTCTGTTATGATTTGGGGTCTAGAATGACTGCCAAAGGCCTACATGAAAATGGCTTGGTCACCAGCTTGTGGTGTTCTATGGAGGTGGCACAACTTTTAGGAGGTGGGGTCTAGTGGAAGAAGTTAGATAATTGGGGCCATGCCCTTGAAGGAGATATCAGGATTTCAGCCTTTTTCTCTCATTTTTCTTTGCTTCCTGGCAGCCATGAGTTGAATAGTTTCTGCTGCCCTGTGCTACCTGCCATGATATGCTCTACTATGCTGCCACAAGTTGAGAGGAAATAGTACAAAGTGACCATGAATGGAAACCTTGGAAATTCTGAGCTGAATAAACATTTCTTGCTTTTAAGGTGATTATCTCAGGCATTTTGTCCCAGGTACAGAAAGAGAATTAACACACCTCTGTGAAGCCCTCATATGTTAAATCCAGATTTTAAATAATCCTGTCTTATTGGTTTAAGGATAAGGAATATATATTGCACTTAACATCCAGTTAATTTTATGGCTTGCATTTCTCCATATTACCCTAAGAAATAGAAAGTGGGCCAATGGAGTTTCTGGCCCAGGATTGGAAATGAACATGTCCTTAATTCCACCCAAGATATTTTCACTATTTCCTGGGATACCCTGTGCTTCAGTAAAAGAAATGGAAGAACACCCCTGTAGAAAGGGCATTTTGGTCACAACCATCTTGTAGCTGATGGCTTCCTATTTCAGTTCCACACCACACTTCCCAGGGTCAATTGGTATGGTTAAAAGTCCCATGCATTGCAATAACTGAACATAGAGGGGATTATTTCCTTTGAACACAGAGAGGGGAAATTTGGAAATAGTGAAATCCGAGGCTCCCTGAAAAGGCTAAGCATACATCTGTCCATTTAATTTACAGATCAAAGTAAGGGTGCAAGAGCACAGAAAATTAGCATATGTAGGCAACAGATATAGTGGCGTGGCCAGATGAGACAAAATAGGAATTCTCTCAGACAAAGGAGGTGACAATAAAAAGATAAATCTAGAACAATGTGATCTACAAGACACATGTTGGAATCACATCCCTGGAGAAATGCAGGGAAATCTATTTGGCTTTTTTCTAGACAGTAGCCTTGGATGGGGACACTGTAAGATGGTGCTTTTGCACTTCAGTGACCAAGCCTGGTAGTGTTTATTCTGCATTTGTTCTTCTTAGTATGTGGAACCACTCTAACAATGGCATCCAAACTTTTCAGGGGATGTAACTTAGAGAACTCTCCCAGTGTGAAACCTAGTAGCATTTTTGCTTGCCTTAGCTCATATTAAGAACCTACTGAGATGGCACTTGTTATATTTCAAGCTCCCATGCAGGGCCCAACACACTCTTGGCCCTAAAATTTGTACCATTAATTTTTCCCAAGGAGTATTACATGCTTACCAGCAATAATAAGCACGTAATTCAACCTAAATTGAGGAGAAGGCTAAAATGAAAGATTGGAGAGCTTAAAATACAGAATACATCAAGGAAAACACTGGGTGCTTTATATTTCTCCTTTCATTTTTAAGTTCCAAAGTAGGTTGAACTACAAAAAGCATTATTGGTAGAGACACTTGGAAGATGTGTTTTAATGAGCTGACAAAATTACTTATAATTATGATCATCATTTTTATGTAAATGGTTCTGTACCGTGATTAAAACATTTTAATAGTTTATTTATTTTTTTTAAATTATTTTTCAGTTATTGGCGGACACAACATCTTTGTTTGTATGTGGTGCTGAGGATCGAACCTGGGCCACACGCATGCCAGGTGTGCGCACTACCACTTGAGCCACATCCCCAGCCCCACATTTTAATAGTTTAAATGGTACCCTGGATATACTGTTTACATTAATTGCTCAGTAAACAATTTTCCATCAATAAAATACTGCAAAGATTGATATTTGGTTTTGTCTTTGTTTGAAAAATACTGAGTGTTTACCCCAAATAATAAGATTCTACAATTTTTTAAAGCTATCTAGAATTTATCTAGAGGAGTCACACCATATCACTCTTTCACCAAAAGGGTACGTCAAGCATATAATGATATACTTGTCAATATAATGAATTCATTAGATTTGGATATGATGTTTAAAGTGCCCCAGGGCAGGAATTTTGACTTTTACGTTTCAATTCCAGAAAAGCAAAACATGAGTTCTCAAAACAGGGTTTTTGAGATGTGTTTTAATGAGATGTTCATGTTCATCACTTGCAAAAAAGGGATATTTCACTGGGTATATGATATTGTTTTTATTAATTTACCTAACTAGGGCTGCGGATGTGGCTCAAGCAGTAAGGCGCTCGCCTGGCATGCCCGGGGTGCTGGGTTCGATCCTCAGCACCACGTAAAAAAATAAGAAATAAAGATGTTGTGTCCACCAAAAACTGAAAAATAAATATTAAAAAATTCTCTCTCTCTGTCTTAAAAAAATTACCTAACTCTTCTTTTTTTTTTTTTTTTATAAAAATGACTTAAGATGGCTTCAATATCTCAAAGGCTCCCACAGAGCTAGATGCTCTGATCCTTTGCTTACAATTGTTCACTGATGAATTAGAACTGTAAATAATAGTCTGCTACTTATAATCCAGCAATGAAAGTCCACGTCTTCTGGTCTTCAGCTGGCTCCCCAGCTACAGACAACATGTATTTCTGTAACTACACATTCAGTTCAATTGCATCGACAGTGTCCATTCATAAGGAAAATGAGTAGATATAATTATGTTGAGGAGCTATGTAGAGCCTCCGAGCAGAAGGAAATCAAGTGTAAGAGCACAATGAGGAGAGGGACCATGTGTTCTGATGGTTGCTATCACCCTGCACATGGGAGACCACGAATACCCATACCTTTTTTACAAAAGGGTCCTTCATATGGTGAATTGGTGCAGTCGCAGAGGTAGCCACTGTGCTTCTCCACACACTTCCCCCCATTGTGGCAGTTGCTGCCATAGCTGCTGCAATGACCTGGGCAGCCCGGCCTGACTCCAGATGTGACTTTTGCCCTCTCCTCCAGGTCCAGTGTCTGCCCATTCAAGTGTAAGGAGCGGATGCATCCTAGGAAGCCTTTCTGCCTTGATGATGTTCCTCCTAAAGGTAAAAAAATAAATAAAAGAAAATACTGTAAGATATCCTAGGGCACAATTCTTCTACTTTTAAGATCCTATGTGTCACAGTTAACTACTGTCCTATTGTTGTATTTTGCTGAATTTTTCTGTTAAATTTTCCATAAAGAATTAGAAGTTTAAACCTGGGGGAAAAAATACTTGTCTTTCTAGACTTAGAACCACCCCTGCACAAACCCACACAGAACACACAGAGAGAAAGAGAAAGAGAGAAAGAGAGAGAGTTAGTTTTTGAGGAGTCCTTTATAGGTTTATGAGTGAAACTTCAGATGGCCATAGTCTTTGCAAAGAAAATAAAATGACTTATTGCGTGGTCTGCAGCAAATTTTCATCCAAAGTAGAAGGTACAGAAGTTAGATAATTGGGGCCCTCTGTACCTTCTGACAAATTTTAAAGCAAGCTGTTGGCTACAACAAGTTAGAAAACTGCAGCACAATTCTCAGTACGTATGTAGCACAGCTCATGATTTTGAAAAGAGAATGTACTTTGGGGCTTGCTGCAGATTAAAACTCCATGACCACCAAATCACTTAAGCCTCAACTACTTGATCTATAAAATAAAATGAAATCTATTTAATCTATTTTGTGTGTTGACAGTAACCTCAGGTAAGAACATGGAAGACAGTGTGCATTCAATCACTGCTGTTCTCTTATCCCTTCGCTGGGGTCCTTATAGTGGCCAGAAGCTGTAGGTCCTTATGTGCTGATTGATCTTACAGTTTATCCTCAAAGTACTATTTGGAAGACAAGGCATCTGAAATGCAGAATAGGCTTGTACCCCAACTTTCTGTGGGAGAACACATGTTGAGGGGTTCAGACAGATACAGTACACTCCTTACAAATTATTGAAAAATGGAGCAGACCCAAAGGTTCTAAGTATTTTGTTCCCACTGAAAATCCAGAATTCTATTCACCTTTTCCTCTGAAATCAGAAAATGTGTGTGAAATGGGACCACAAATCAGAAAATAAATTTAAATCCCACTAGCAGATATTTATTTGGTTTTGGGAATTTGGGGAGATTCTGGAGAGGGCAGAGGTCCAGCCTGCCATTATAGAACAGGAGTTTTATTCTATGTCCTTGGGCTCAAGGAGACACACTTGCATGAGTGGAGAACACATTCAAATCTTTGAGGTCTACTAAATGTACTAATAGAGTAACAATAAGGGCAGCAACTATGTGACATTTATTTTTTGTCTCCCAGGGATCTCCAGTCTGAACCTCATTCATTTCTGACCCCTCGTCCTACAATTTTATTAAATCTTGGCCTAGTTAAATGACTACATCAGCATATGTTCTCATCAAGGTGGATCAGATGGGAATTTCAAATGTGTTATCTTAGACAAGAATTATGGATGTTAAAAAAAAAAGGCATAGCTATAAATTAAAGGAATGAATAGGGAATGGGGGAGGCAAGAAAATAATTAAAAATGTAGGAGTTTTCAAGTCTGGGTGAGTGGAGGAGATCGCCCCTTGCTGGATCATAACAGATTACCAGATGAGTAAATAAAAATATGAAATTCACTGCCTGCTTCCAAAGACTGAGATGGAATGTTCCTAAGGAATAAATCTGTTTTCATATTCTGAAGTAATGATCAAACTCCATTGTACATTCAGTTCTGATAGGTGATTACCAAGCAGGCCAAGAGAAGAAACCCAAATTGCATTCCCCTGTCTATCCCAATTTTGGTGAGCAAATCTCCTTTTAACCACAAGATTAATCAATTATACACATGGGCAGATCACAGAGGAAGTTTCTTTATTTCTTTCCCAGAGACTGTGCAGAGTAAGAAAGAGAGGATTTATGTACTCAAATGTTTTGTTTTTTTCCTCCTGATTTTTTTAGTCACTTCTTATGGTGGATTTGAATAGCTCTTCGTACATCTTGTTAGTATAATTTTTCTTCTATCAGGGGTGGAGAATGTGAGATCTATTGCATATTTGCTTGTGTGTGACTTAGTCAATGAACTTATATAAATAGAGAAGAAGGTGACTAGGTTGATTTGCTAGGTAGGAATACACTCCTTGAAATTGGAAATACACAGACCTGGTCAGCATGCTCCCCAGAGAAAGGGATCATCTCACTTGCAAATGCTGACATGACCCAATGACACATGGAGACAGAGCACAGCTAAACTGTACAAGGAACTAAATTTCAGTTTCACCTGACTGTGTTATATTCCTTACAAAGGAGAAAAACTACACAATCAGACCTTTTTATTTTATTGAGGCAAATATACAGTCTAAGAACAGGATAATTTTAAGACAACCCCCCATCATAAACACACAGGCACACCTGCACACACCCACAGAGACCTGGAGTAGTTGTTGATTCTCTACATCCTCTGATGAAGTTAGCTATTATGTGTGATGTCACCAACCAAGTACAGAGAGCTGTTCAAGGCTTGTATCTTCTACAAAATGTAAATTCTGTGCAGAAAGGCAGCTGCAATCTTCCTTTCTTCTCCTCACTCACAGCATAGATTTACTCTCCCAGATACTTCAGAATCCATCTTCTTCTTTCTATAAACAGCGTCACACTCTGGCACAGTCTCCTCACTCCCACCCTAATCCCTCCAATAGCAGCCTACCTTCAGTCCTGACTGTAGCCATTCATTTAGCACTTTACAGTCAGAATGGTTGCAAATTTGTAAATTGGATTCTGCCATTCCTGCTTGATGCCCTCTCTAGACTAGTCATTGCCCTAAGGATCAAGGTGAAATTCCTTAGCCCACCTGAAATAATAAATGAGAACTGGTCTCTGCTTAACTTTACAGCTTCCTTCTCCAAACTCCCAGCTAGGAACCCCAAAGCCTCATGGTCTGCCTAGACTTTGAACCTCTTCAAATGTTTTATTTACTTGATTTGCGATGATCAGCTTTACATCATTTTGACTAAAAAACTGACAAGAATAACTTAGAGGAGAAAAGATTATTTGGGGCTCATAGTTTCAGAGGTTTCAGTCCATTGTTGGGCAAATCCATTGCTCTGGGCCTGGCATGAGGCAGAACATCATGAGTGAAGGGCATAGAGGAGCAATGATACTCATCTTATGACTGAGAAACAGAGAGACAGGAAGAGGCCATGGACAAGAGAGAGTTTCTAAGACCATGGCCTCAGTGTTTTGATTCCTCCAGCCTAGAGTTACCAGGGAGAATTCCATTCAAATTATTGGTTCATCAAGTGAGTTACTCCACTAATGAGATCATAGTTCTTATAATCCAGTTTTTCACCTCTGAACATTAAAGCATCACCTAACACAGAAGCTTTTGGGAAGAAATTCCAGATCCTTCAAAACTGTATGCTATTTCCCCCCATGTTTAACTAATGTCCAGAATAATCCATCCATGCAGTCACAAATACACATACCTGTACTCATATAACTAATTCTTTATTCACTTATATTTCTACACACCCACTATTTGATTACTTTAATTAGCTATCAATTTTTTTAAAAAAGAAACATTTATTTGGGGCTCAGAGTTTCAGAGGTTTCAGTTCATGGTCTATTGCTCTGGGCCTGGCATGAGGCAGAACATCGTGGGTAAAGGGCAGAGTGGAGCTCTTAATTTTAATTAAGTTTAACATTGAAAAAAAAATCATATTTAAGTGAGCCCACTCTCCTACATGTCAGAACTCAAGTGAAGATGCACGGAGTCAACTTCCTGAAGGTGGGGCATACACTCTCCACTTGGCCCCATGCCCCATGAAACCTTTGCATTCATTTACGCTGCCTTCCTGAGTCTCACAGGCATTTAGTTTTTCAGTCATTATTGAAACGTACTTTTCTCCTTCCTGGGTGCATCTTGATTTATGCACAGTTCATTGAATGATTAGAAGAACAAAAAGTATGCAGCATTATTCTTAAGAGTAAATTAAAGTTATGTTTTTATGCTTCACTTTATCTGCAAATCTGTTAAAGAATCAACACATTGGCATTTACACTAAATGTGTCTATTTCAAATGTGCTAGATACATGCTGGAAAACTTTGTCCTAAACTCATTGAATTTACAGTGGGAATTCATATTGCACAGTTGAGAAGACTTAGCATCAAACTCATTACCTTGGCTAGAGTCAAGGTTCAAATAAATTTAATGTAGCAGATCCAGGAGTCAGACCTGATCTGGTGACTTCAAAGCTTACATTTAACTCCATTCCATAAGATCATGAAATGAACCATTAGATTAGAAAATCTAAGTGAATACTGCAATTAAGTGATTCTTATACTTTCTTTCTCTGATCTTTTACATTGTTTCTTCCACCAAGTTAGATACATGTTTGCATTTGTCCCCTTGACTTCCCCATCACTTTCCTTGACAACTTAGACCATTAGTTGGCTGGCCTAGCTAGAAGCAATTTTGTATGAAACTCTTCACTTGGCCCTTGGTAGCAGCTACCGTCATTATGGTGGTATTTCCTTGCACTGAGTATGAATCAACTCCTAAAATCTTTGCTGTCATCATTCTAAGCCTATCTTAGAAAACTTCCATGTGTCAGTTCCACAGATGTTCATTGCTTTCCGAGATATATCTCACTGCCTTGTGCCCTTCTGAGCATAAGCCCAGGAGGCTCTATTTCTCTCACATGTGCTTGTTCTTTCCTGCACATGATCATGCAAAGCTCTTGCTGAGAACTCCTTTCTTGGATGAATACTAAAAGTGCCAGGTCAGGCTCTTTTCTCACAAAATTAATTCAGTGCTATAGTTTCTGTTCTTGTCCTCCCTTGTCTTGCCCCCCCTTGTCTTGCCCCTTTCCCTCTCCTTCCTTCTCCTCCTCTTCCTTCTCCTTCTCTTTTTTTCCTTTCCCTCCCCTACATCTTCTTTTACCCTCTCTCTTTTATCCTTCCTTCCTTCCTTCCCTCCCTCCCTCCTTCCCTCCCTCCCTCCTTCCTTCCTTCCTTCCTTCCTTCCTTCCTTCCTTCCTTCCTTCCTTCCTTCCTTCCTTTTCTTTCCATCCCTGAACACTGAATAGCTCATTTTCTAGATGAATTACTTGTCTAAAGTCAATAAATCTCATACTGAAGTTTACCACCTACATTTCAAATTTTAACATGAAGGTGGTTTTAACATATACATCATAAAATGACAAGTACATGAACCATAAACTGTCTTCTTTAAGTTCTGTCCTTCTAACTGCCTGAACACTGAGCCTTACAGGAAAGGTACTTGCCTTAGAAGATGAACCACAAAGAAATAAGTACATGAAGTAAAAATCCTGCAACTGTAAACTTTTTAAAATGTCCCTTAATAGTAGTCTCACATAACAAGAGGTTTTTTTTTTTTTTTTTCTTTTTCTTTTTCTTTTGGTACTAGGGATTGAACCCAAGGGCTATTGAAGTATATCCTCATCTCAATTTTTTTTTTCATTTTTATTTTTTTTTAATTTTGAGACAGGGTCTTACTAAGTTGTCAAGGCTAGACTCCAACTTCTAATCCTCCTGCCTTAGCCTCCCATGACACTGATACCATGCCCAGCAACAAACATGATTTTATATGTGAATACAGAAGAACCTGGACTAATAAATAAACCTACAAGTCACGAAAAAGATAGTAGCACTGGCAGGTCAGGGACAAATTATACTCAAATCCCCATTAACACCGTTTGGACAGTCTGATGATATTGTGCAACGAACACTTTGGTGTTCTTTTCATTTCATCTTCCTTCGTGGAACTGATGGCAGCAACATAAGACTAGGGCATATCATTAAATATGAGTAACAACTCTGGTCAGAAAAATAAGTCACAATTTGAAAATAAAGCAAAACATATGACTAATGTTTGCATAGTAGAGATGCAAATTTGTTTGCAGTATGACAGACAACTCCAAAGATGTCATTTTGAACATTCATTGGTTTTATATCTATTCCAACAAATTCATCCTAAAATTTGTTATTAAATTGTCTGCAAAAAAATGTTAATATTCAAAAGTTTTTCAATTGGTCATAACCTATTACATGGCTTCCTCATTAACTACTGAGGTAAATAAAATCTATGATGCACGTTCATTGTCTCTTTGCCCAAGATTCAGATATTACCTTTTTGAAGATTATACTTAACATATACCACCAGCTTGGATTTAGATGATGTTACTTTTCATTAGAAAGTAGTCAACTCTGATGACTGTTAATTCTACAATACATGCTGACAGGGAGAAGTTTAATAATAATAATAATAATGAGAATGCAGGCATCTGTGGAGGTTAAATGACCTCCACAAAAGGAGGATTTGCAAAAGGGGGAAGGAAGAGAAACAATGAGGAGAAATAGTAAAATAGAATATAATAAAATAGAAAAAGGGATTTTAAAAAATGATGAAACCAGAAAAAAACTCAGTCAGTAGGCTTTCTATAATAAGCGCGTACACACACACACACACACACACACACACACACAAATGTGGTTTCTGCCCTGGGCAGGGACCATTTCTCACTACTGGTTGGGTGGGTCAGCATCCAGTGAGACTATGCTGAAGTCTGGACTTCAAGGCAACCTCATCTTAGCAGTAGCCCCTATCTCTAATACTGATGAGATCATTTCTCTGGGGAGGGTCTGGTTGGAGATGAAATGTAGGGAGGGAAGGATTTTTTAGAACAAAGGCTTTGGGGGATAGGGTGGGGAATAGAAAACAGAAGAGTGGTGCTCCATTGTTGAGCAGCAGCGTTAGTTCACTATTACATGACAAACAGGAGCCTAAAGCAGGGCTCCAGTCAGTGCAGAAGTGGCTGAGAGGGGAAGGTGTTCTAGCCCCCAGTGGCAGTGCCCACTTTGGGCAAGTCAAGTGGGAAGCAGGATGGGGATGTGCAATATGTGTAAGGTCCTGAAAAGTCAGGGCTTCAGTTGTCCTTCCAGAAAACTTAATAAACAAGTGAGCGCTGAAAGCAAATACCAATTCTGCTCCCTACATACCAAGAATGTGCCCAAGTCTCAGACAACCTTGCAAGGGCTGATGCCCTTATAGACTGCACCAAACTGTATATTGACCTTATTTCCCAAATGTAAGAAAGAGAGGCAAGAAATAATTATCCTCCTAGGAGAGAGTTTAGAATCTGCCTTTCAGCAAAATTAGAAACAGGATCCTCTTTGCCCTGTTCACACCACCTTGAAGTTTCAGCCCGTAAACTTATTTAAAACCCAACACCCTCCATACTCCTTAAACAGTGGATGGATCTTTTATATATGTATGTGTGTGTGTGTGTGTGTGTGTATATATATACATATATATATATATATATATATATATATAGTTGTCAATGAATCTTTTAAAAATTTTTATTTATTTATTTATTTATTTATTTGCGGAGCAGAGAATCAAACTCAGGGCCTCACACGTGCCAGGCAAGTGTTCTACCACTGAGCCACAAACCCAGCATGGATGGATCTTTTTCATCTCCATGTTTCCATTTCCTAACCTAGGACTGATCACTGAACATGCACTCAGAAAATATTTGATCAATAAATGGCAGCAAAAGAATGTGAAAAAATGAGGAAGAAGGACACAGAGTATCAAGTGGAAAGGTAAGCTGAAGCAGCATGACTTGTTCTCCTGCCCCACATTCCAGCAAATAATGTGAGGGGTGCAAACTCAGCTGTAGAACCCCTTAAACTTTAAGTAAACTTTTGGACATAAAGCAGAAGGGGAAGAGGCTAATCTCTGAGAGAATGAAGGATATATTTTAAGGGATATATTTTGCTTAAAAACTTTAATATTTAAAAACAAGAAAAAAAAGACCTTTTTTATGTTTTTTTTTTTTTTTTTTTTTTTTTTTTTTTTTTTTTTTTTTGCTTTATTTTCAGCCCACCCCAAGAGAGGGACAGTAGCTGAGGAAGGTCACAAGTGTGTGATGAATGTGGTTGGCTTTCAGTTCACGCCATGAAACTACTGGTGTCCTTGAAACATAAGCTCAGGGCTCATCTCTGGTCTGAGCACTTGTTCTTACAACTAGATCAAATGCAATTCTCCTTTAAAATGCCTGTATTTATTGAACAAAAAGGGGGAAAAATCACACCAATGTAATCTGGCATTCATACCTCTGAAGTGTGGTGTGTGTGAATAGTATACCAATTTTAAAACGTGATTTTGAAAATTCCATGCTAAGGAAATGACAGTTGCAACGTTTCTCTTTCCTGAAGGCCCCACCCTCAGACCTGAAACATTCTCTCTCTGGATACAGGAACTTATAGGGGCACTTGCTGACAGATGAACAAAGGGATAAAATCCAAGGTAGGAAAGGTCCTTTCACTTTGGAGCTGTGGCACCCGCTGAGTGTGTTCTTCAAATGCTCAATCACCCACATTTCCAGGAGTGCCTAGTTATTACACAGAGGTGGGGGCACAAATGGTTTCCTATTTTAAATAGTCTTTTGTTTGCGCTCTTATTTCATTTAATCTCATAAGCAAATGGGAGAGGAAAATGCCCATTGTTGCATTCAACATTGGAAACTGATTCATCGTGTATTGATTATTGCTGATTATTATTAAATTCAGATGGAACAATCAAAGCTCAGAGAAAGTAATTGACCAGCTTACAGCTGTACAGCTATTATTATTAGAGCCAACCACATTTGGAACTCCATTATTTTTTTTAATTCATTAGATATTTATTATACACAAAATATACTGGTGACCTCAGCCCAGAGGATAAATTCACCACTATATCTGCCCCCAATGAAACATTAGCAGGGATATGGACAATAATCAGGGCATTGCGAAGACATGTGATGAGTGTGCTCAAGGAGGTCTGTGTGTGTGGGTGTGGATGTGCAAGAAAGAACTCCTCCAAGCAGCAATAGTTATCTGAACCATAAAAAAAAAAAATCCTGTATCATTAATGAAGAAGAATCTGACAGGTAGATCAGGAATGGGAGCAGACCCACCCTGGTTTGAACGATGGGACCTTCAGAAAGCAGTGAAGCAAAATGCTGTAAACTTGCTCTAAAGAACCCATTAGCTTTGAACACACTTTGCTAAAGAAAGTGGGAGAGGAGGAGGCATCGTTTTATTGATAGCCCCTGCGAGGACTGAGGAATAAATTTCACTTAAGGAAATTGATTTCATTTTTAAAAACTAAGTAGGCGTGTGTGTGTGTGTGTGTGTGTGTGTGTGTGTGTTGCATAAGAAATCTATCTTATTCTGTCTTATCTTGGGTTCTCCAGTAAACAAGCTCTGAGATGGAGTGAAGGGAGTAGATCATTTTTATAGAAAGAGGTTCCTGGGAACATCTGTGAAGAAACAAAAAAAAAAAAAGTAGGGATGCACAGGAGAGAACTGCCCAGACAAACTACTGACAACAGAATAACACAGCCCCACCAGAAGACTGGAGTTAGAATAACTCATCAGAGATGATCCTCCTTGGAAGGAAGATAGACCTTCTTTCCCTGGAGTTAGCAGGTCACTAGATAAAGACCCTTCTGGGAAGGAAAGAGCCCTAGTGATGGTTTCTCTGCAGCTGAGGCAGACCCTGAAGTGGGGGAATGTATATGAAGATTCCTCCAATAGCACTCAAAGCCCCGGGCACAAGTCCTTCCTTGTTGGGGACTCTGGGCAAGCATCCCACGGTCTACTCACACGGCACAAAGGGCCTGAATTACTTTCTTTACCCATTAGCCTGAGACAAGGGTGAAGAAGTCAGAAGCTGAATTCATCATGGATCTTCTTACCTCCCATTCTACAATATCCTTACTTTAGTAGCTTTGGCTCTAAAACTCTTTCTCCCAGGATCAGAAGAATCTGATAACATAATGAGAAAGACTAGGAATCTGCCCCCACAGTTTGAGGAGGGTGTTTCTACATCTTCCCATCCACTGCTCTCCTCAAGGGCTTTCTCACCCTCTTCTGAGCCATCAGGCTTTTGACAAAGACTTGCAGGAATCAAAACAGGGTACTAAGTCTTAGGCTGAGGCCAGCATCAATGTGCCCCCCTGGGTTTGCTCTTTTCCAGCCTGGACTTTTCCTTGTGCTGCTAGGCATGTCCTGGTCACATTAGTTCAATGACACTTTGGCTTTGGGAAAGATAACCTGGACCTCTGAACAGTATAATGCTTCTCAGATTGAGTCCTTAATTGTGCAAAGAAAATTGATTCATTTTCCTGAAAACTCTGGCCTGAATCTCTTTTTGTAAGAATAATCCTAACTCATATATATAATGGCATTCTCATTTTTCTTCCTTTACTGAGTTATAAATGTTGGCTACTGAACATACCAGAAGAATCAAATAACTATTTCCAATCCTGAGTCTCTGTGCTCTAATTCTCAGGGCTTATCTCCCTCGGCTGCATGAAAAAAAAACCAAGGCCATATTACATTCTCCTTTAAAAAAGACATTATGATTCCTGATAAGTTTTTACAACAGGAAAAAAACAATCAAACCAAATAAGAAAACTCTCCATTCTGCTCCAATTTCGCATTATCAATACAACAGAGACCAATACAGGGTGAAATGAGCTTCAATTAAAACTGAAAAAAAAGTGTAGATAAACATTTCAAAAACGTTTCTTGAATATAACGGGGCAGAAAACACTAAAATGGTCTATTAGGTTGGGCTAAATGTGTCCAACTCTCAACTTATTTGAGAA
Source organism: Urocitellus parryii (assembly GCF_045843805.1). Lineage (NCBI taxonomy): Eukaryota > Metazoa > Chordata > Mammalia > Rodentia > Sciuridae > Urocitellus > Urocitellus parryii. Next base: position 186,176,069 of record NC_135531.1, on the reverse strand, counting down.
GAAAATAAATTTTTGCAGAAGAAATGTAATGGTTTAGCTCTCTGAATATAAAAGTGGACCACTGTTGTTTCCAAACATTTTCAAGCTATAAGAATCTGATTTTGTGGCTCAAAGGTATTTGGAAAGAAAAACTGATGAAGAACCTGATGGTTTTTCATCACTTCTTTTTAAGTGAAGAAGCATTTTTTTAAAGTTAATTAATCCATAATAATTATACATATTTATGGGGAATAGTGAAATACTTAGATACATGTAGAGAATGTATGACGGTCAAATCAGAATATTCATATCACTATATCTCAAACATTATTTCTTTTTGTTGTTCATATTCAAAGTCCTCTTTTCCAGCTGTTTTGAAACCATATGTTATTTTTAACTATAGTCACCTAATGTTCTAGGGAGCACTAGAACTTAGTCATCTGACCTAACTAATTTTGTACCTATTGACTTACCTCTGCACTTTCTACATGACACCCTCTACCCTCCAGTGACTACTATTCCATGGGTATGACATCTACTTTCCACATGAGGGAAGAAGCATTATTTTTCTTTTAAAAAAAGCATAACAAATTAAAAACTCTCTCATTTTACCTTTTAAATGTTACCATGACAAATATGAATATTTATCTGACTATATCATGTTATGATAAAATCTGGTCTTCTGGAACTTCAACATTTGGTTGGCATGTTTTAAAATGTATCATTTGTTTCGCATTTGATCAAGAATCATTTTTATTGAGTGGCTATTATGTGCTTTTCCAAGTGTTTATGATGCAATAACCAAGTAAGGTTCTCTAGAGACATTTTGCTGAAGTTTGGAGGTTTTGCCAACTTCTTAAACTGAACAGAACAATTCCCTTTATGCAATTATTATATGTAACATCAGAAGTCATATGTCAATTTTTTCCAGAGGAAAATGATTCAAGTTTACTTGACACATTGTTTAACTTTGAATAAAATGAAATTTTTCTGGCAAAATAAATATATCTAATTAGACATTTATACAATTTTACAAGGACAAATATTTTTTAACTTTTTGCTTTCTCAATGACATAACGAGAAGGATAATTCTCTATATATTTATGCAATAAATATGCTAAAAAGTGGTTTTCCAATTATTTCTTAATTTGAAAATAACATATACATCCTCCTGTGCTCTGAGACACATCTCATCTTCTCAAATGGATAACTGTCCTGGCCTGCATCAAGACAGCCATACTCCTGAGGCACTCAAAAGGATAAAATACAAGTTACTAATCCACGGGAGATGGTATTTGCTTCACACTATGGATCATGAATTTATAAAGTGCCTGAGTACAAAATTAATGTACATGCCAAGTCTTCTTGGTTAACCATCAACCTCTCTAAGTTTGACCAGCTTCCCCTGCCTATAGGAATAATAGTTCTCTTCTATCCTGGAAAGAGGAGTAGCATTTGGGGGATCTCTTCATTTTATGATTTATCAAGTTGGTATAGTATTTTCCCCTGGTGATTGTAAGTTTGAACTAACTTTGGTTTATTTTGACACAAGTAGAGCAACTGAGCTGAAGGGGGGAAAATGGGAACATATAACAACAACAGCAACAAAAATATTCATAAAATGAGACTTCTAGACCTACATTTGCACCAAATTTCCACTCTGTAATTGCTGTATACTTATACTCAATTTGGAAAGAATAAGACACTTTCCTTGAAATTATAGAGACATGGGCATGGGAAGTATGATTGTCATTTCTAATATATCCACACAAGGAACAGATCTTCAAATCTTAAAAGACTGGTTGCCAGATTTCATTTTCTTTCTGAATATAAAGACAATAGTAAGCTTAGGCTAGTTGTTTTCCTACCAAGGTCAGCTTGTGGTAGCTGATCTGAAACACATACTCAGAGTTCTCCTCTTCGCTTTTAGCAATGGATGGAAGGTTCTTGGATTTATCTTGCCTCATCTACATATTACTGGACACATTAGTAGGTAATAACTAAACAGAAATGGTGATACCATTAGCCAACTATAATACTGCCACGTGTTTAGAGCATTACATTTCAAAACCAACATGGTATGAAATTTCTTCCATCCTGCTAGACAATGCAACCAGCAAAGTGGCATGGATGCAAGTGTCCCTAACAATCATGGTGATAAAGCAGCTTGAAGTTAAAATATCGATTCTGGGAATCCAGCATGCATTGACTGATGCATCAGCACTTCAGCCTGTCACATTCCAATGACAAGGGCAGAGCTGAGAGACACATCCTATTTTATAAAATGCAGCCTGGGTTTAGTACTGAGGATCACAGCCGCTGTGTGATTTTTGTAATGCTGAATGGTGCTCTGTTATGATTGAAAGATCCTTCAGGGACCAAAGGTATGTAGACAGACTTATTCAACTTAATATTTAAATAATGCCACACTCACCCTAACCCAGTCAAGAATAAAACATCATTGATAGTTTTCGATGCCTAGCAAACATAAATATTTAGTGTCTCAAATTTTCTGATTGAAAAAGAATGCAGTCTTTCATTTGGGCTGCTATAACTGAGTAGTTGATTGCAGACTGATAAATTTATTTATTCATCTATTGAACAACTGAATTATACAAAATGATGATGTTGGGACTTTAGCTTTTTTTTTTCAGTCTGGCATTTCTAGATGTGCATATCACTGAATTCTAAATGATAAAGTGTAAACCAACAGGCAATTTTTTTTTCTTCTTCAAGTACCTTTAGGCAAATTTAATAAAGCAGAAACACATCTGAGATGGGACTTATTGGAAAGAAATATAAGAGGAGCATGTCCTCTCACCAGAGCGGACCTTGGCTCCGGCTTTGGCAACCCATCTCCCCCAGCCCCTGCACATGCTATTACCTATCACCACTCACTGCATTTGTGATGAATTTAACTGAAATGTTTGTAGATATAAACTCACCAAGAAACACGACTGGGGGCTGGGGATGTGGCTCAAACAGTAGTGCGCTTACCTGGCATGCACAGGGAGCTGGGTTTGATCCTCAGCACCACATAAAAAATATAATAAAGATGTTGTGTCCACCAAAAACTAAAAAATAAATATTAAAAAAATTCTCTCTCTTTCTCTCTTAAAAAAAAAGAAAAGAAATCCAACTGCCACCCCTCCCTTTGGACTTGCACAAAATTTCCCACATATTCAGTCTATACAATAATTTCATAGCTACATGAAATTGGTATGAAAGAGTAAATACAAATTATGCTATCTTTTTACATTCTCCTTAGCCACAAAAAAATTCATAAGTTAAACATTGACATGGAATAAAATTTATGAAAACTACAAAATACTTAAATTGATTCTGCTAAAAAAGATATTAAATCTTAATGACTAGGAAACTTCTTTAGAGAAATAAAACACAATGTTTAAATAGAATTAAAACAGCAATATAGATGTTTAAAAAATTAATAGTAAATCATAGCACCTACATGAGTTATTAATTAAACAAAAAAACCTGTGATCATAAAGATTTTAATCACTACCATTTTAGCTTCTGCTGGATATGTAAATTATAACAGATGAAGAGAGAAACGTGATTGAGGAAAAAAAATGACACCCTCCTTCTGTTACATTTTTTTTCTTTTGGTTGACATGTTTTTGGTGACAATTTTTTCTCACAGTTAAAAGTTGTATAAAGTCAATTTTAAAGGAAACAAGTAAGAAATGCTCCTTAAGTGGGGAGAGCATTTCATTACTAGCAGTAAAGTTATATAGTTTGGGAGATGATTTATAGACAAATAAACAAATGCAGAAAAGAGGTTAAGTCTGGGCAGATTGGCAAATTTTGTTCACTTATTGGCATCCCTATACCAGGCATCTGAACTTCAAGTTTATACAGGAACACACTTATGGCTTTTATAGCATTACAATATCCCTAATGTTTAAAGCTCTATTTTGTATTTTTATAGCCTTACAAGCCCTCCTCAAATCCATTTTCTAAAAATCTTTTCCAAATTATGGCTATAAAATGGCCTTGTATTAGTCCAGGAAATTACCTGAGCCAATGTTGTTGAAGCTTTCCCTCTCTCTCTCTCCCTCTCTCCCTCTGACACATGCACACACACACACACACACACACACACACACAATCGCTTATACATAACAAAATACAGAAATTGTAACAAGAAAAATAAAATGTCAGTTGAACAGTTGAAATGCAGTTAAAGCTCAAACAGAGATGAAAGAGCCCCTGTGAAATCCCACCCCTGCCTTCTCTGTCACACATGTGGGTGTACACACACACAAGTCACATACATGCATGAATACTTGCACATGCATGCACATAGAGAAGACCACGATTTCTTTTAGAAGCAGTGGCATTGCTCAATTTATGTTTCATCCAACAAGGGTGCCTGACTAGTGTTAGATGCCCAATGACTATTGAGGGAAAGTAGAAAGGAAAGAAAAGGAAGGAGGGAGGGAAGGAAGGAAGGGAAGGAAGGGAGAAGGAAAGAAGTAATGGAGGGAGGAAAGCAAGGATTTAGGAAATGATGTTGGAATACATCCCATCTTAATCCCAGCAGTGGCTGCCATGTCACAGGTTAATTCCAGCTGAGAGATATCTATTCAGGGGCCAGGGACTGCTTTTCTGTGCAAGTGTAAGACACCTACCTAAGCGATATGATTTCAGGTAGGCTCAGAGGAGCCCCTGATTTAAAAAGCAATGGCTCCTTCTCCAATATAATATTGATGATTGAAATTCCTTTGGATGGGCTCAATGATTTCATTATACTGTGACCAATAATTATCACACCTCAGGCATCAATCACTAGCAAGGGTGTCCCACTGTCCTGGAATCTTTACCTGCTAAAATCTAATAGGTTAACCCATGTTTTCCTTGAGAGTAGATTTTGATCATAATGATGAAAAACAAAAGGAGTCCCTAGGCACTGGAAAATAATATAAACCAAAGAAAAGGTACAAAAAGGGTCTGAGACCATCCTCAGATTTGCTAGTGTGTGATATAATCATTTATTGCTATCACCAATGAAGCTAGACAGGAACAACCTGCAGAATTGAATTTATAATTTAAAATGACATATTTTCATCATTTCCCTGACCTCAAATAAATGCAAGATTCATTGGACCTAGTCACACAGTGGTCTTATAGGGTGTTAAACACAAAGGTTGTTTTAAGTTGTCCCCTACCTACAAACAACTGGCTGTTCAGCTGTAACCGGAAATGGCCCTCCTCTGAAGTCTCTCTGGTGCTCCTTGGAAGGCTGTCCACCTGAAGGGAGGTCTCTTTGAGGTTCCTCTCAGCCCGGACATAATGCCATTGGTTGTCATTCAGAGCAGAAGGAGACTGGACTACAAGTTCTACTGGGCCATTCCCAACATCAATGGCAAATGTGATCTCAGAAGGAGCTGAAACAAAACAAGGAAACAGGAAGAAGGATGAAAGATGAAGGAAGTTCTCAGTGTGTGGAGGGCACTAGTATGTCCTGAATGAATGAGAGAAACAATTAAAGTCACTGTCATTACAGAGCAGACATACTCTTTAAAATCCCTGCAACACTGAAGTTGTTATTAATAATAACAACCACTAAATACTAAGAGCATACATGTTCCAAGCACCAGCACCCTACCTAGTTGGTCCTAATGGTATAAATCCAGGAAATAGCATAGGAAACTGGGAAACTGATGCCTATGTGATAAACACTAATCTATGTGGAGGCTCCTGGGTCTTCTCAGGCTTCAGCTGTGTCATCCTGGACATCTGTAGATATGAGTTCATGTAGGCACTTTTGCTGCTACCGACAGGAGAGACACAACCTAAGAAGCCCAGTACCCACTTTCATGATATCTCATTAAAACATATGATACAAGCATATATGCTGTTCCTGTGTCTAAAACAAACAAGAACAAAATTAATTTGAGAGACTAATTTCCTTGACCAAGGAGAGATGACTGCAATGCCTTAACACAAACACAAGCCTCTGCTTCCATGTTGGATTACTTTCATGCCTCTTTTTGCCACTCTAGAATAATCAGATATCACCAAAGTTAGGTGGCAGCCAGTTAAGAGAAATAATACCAATGATATTAAAATACCACAAGTATCAGGGTGGTTGTGATGGTAATGGTAATAATGGTGGTGATGAGAGTGATGACATTGGTGGTGGTGGTAGTGGTGATGATGGTGGTGACTGTGTTGATGAATGGAGTTGACATTGATGATGATGGTGATGGTGCTCTGTAATGATTGAGAGGGATGGACAGACCTGGGAGCATAATAGGTAGACTAAGCTCTCTATCTGGCACTGTGCTAAGCACTGATGGTAAATCCTCTCATTTTAGTCTTCAAAATATCCCAGGTTGGGAAGGGTAATATTATTATTCCCATTTGAGTGGAAAAAGGCTCCAAGAAGTATGAATCATTTGCTCAAAATGTCCCAGATAATAGTAAGAAGCAAACTCCAAAAGCAGATTTCTCATCAGTTTTCTCTATTGAGAATATTGTCTTGCATTTTCCATTATTACACGGGAATTATGTAAATTTGAAGGAAGTGGAGAAGTTAATTATAAAAGTGAGGTTGAGGAGAAGGGTCTCATGTGAGAAAATGGAGCCTTCATATGCCAGACCTTGTGGTCCTTCTCGGCAATCCTTGATTGTCTCCTCTTCCCTCCCCTTTCAATCAGAAAATGTGCATTTATTTACTTGACAAAGTCATGAACAGCCAGATCTGAATTATCAGAGACACCAAAGGTCATCCCCTTCCCCAGCCTTTAAAACCTTAACAAAAACTTATCCTTCCTATAAGAAGCCTTTATAATGCAACATTTCAAGTAACCAGAGACCACAGATTGTTTCACCTTCTTGTGAGCTGTGACCTTAATGAGAAGCAGTAAGTCTAAGGCTGAAAAGGGGGATTCGAGAGAATACACTGATACCACCTTTTCCTGGAGTAAGTTTTTGATGACACACTTTCTCAGTTTTCTCATCTGTAAAATGAAAATAAAAGCAATACCTAGTCATCAGGTTGTTTATATATTAATCTTTTTTTAAGATTTTTAAAAAATATTTTTTCAGTTGTCAATGGACAATGTATTTATATGCAGTGCTGAGAATCAAATCCAGTGCCTCACACATACGAGGCAAGTGCTCTTCCACTGAGCCACAACCCCAGCTCTACATGTCAAACTTGGTGAAGTTTTTGAACTGTGCCTGCCATCCAGTATGAGCCCAAGTTAGCGATGCTACTGTCACTACTTCTGGATGATGTAATTTCCCCACCCAGGTGACTTGGCTATGACTTACAAAGCCATGCATGGAAGGAAATGGAACTGAAAGAAACAAAAGGGTGACAATTAATGGATAAAAGTGAAGAAAGTCCCTTGAGTCATTTCTTCTGATTCACAACATCAATGACACTTTGTAGCCCCAAACATTTCAAAACCAAATGATTGCTGAGAGATTAATAGGTTCTGTATTTATTTATCTCTACAGAATATAGGTAACAATCAGTAAGAATTTGGAGAGAAGAAGGTTAAAGATTTTGCTAACAAATATTCCTGCAAAACCAGCCTTGTGGCTATCAAGTTCCACTCAGAGAGCACCTTCTGGTGGGGGGCTCTCTGCTTGGCTGTGTCTTCCCCCACCTCTATGCTAGGTTTCCATGTATCCCTTATTGTTAATAATTGGTTTACTGTGTGTCCCCCCTACAAATCTGCAAAATCTGGATGAACTCTATTTATTTTAGACCCAGCACATAACCCTGGAAGCTCTTGCCAAATTAAAATTTTATTCATTAAAACATGGTTATATTGCAACTATAAAATGCAATTTTCCTTATTTTTTAGCTTTATATCAAGGTATTAGATTCCCAGAATTTTTTTTAATATTATTTTATTCAAATAACCATTAAAGGCCTACAACATTTAATCTTTTCCCTCCTAGAACTGAAGGAGAGTCAGTGAAATGAAGTACTATTAGTTAATATTTACTGAGTGCTTGCCATGAGCCAGGCACTCTGCTAAGCATTTTGGGATGGCCTAATTCATCTGAGCCTTATTACTGCCTTGTGAGATTGTTACTTTACAGATGAGAGAACTATAATACAGGTGGCAAAACAAGTCACCCTAGTGGCAATGGGGTGGAGTAAGGTTTGATTACTGGTGATGTGTTTCTGAACCTCATTTTCAAAACCATTTCTCTAAACCTCACATTGAGACTCCTATATACCCTTTGGGGGCAGTTGAAGCTAGGATATATAATATAGATACTTGAAAATAATTGAATGAAATATTTGTGGGTGAATGAATGATACACCACACAATGCCTACAGACTATGTGGTGGTGCACTGGAGCAAACCCAAGCTACCATGAATGATCCAGTGGCCCTGGGGAGGGTGGCCCTGGGAAAGCAGTAACTCTATGATGAACTTGCATCTGACTTTCCCACACCCTAAGTGTCAGAAAGATACCTTCTCTCAGCATCAACTATTTTATTGTAACCATAAAATAGTGACCATAAAGGAGTCACGTTAGCCTTTGAATGGGTTTTATCAAGTCCGGTCCTCTGCTAGGCACCAAAAATTCAGAAATGAATGGGACAAGAGGAATCCACATTTTAATTTACAAAGATTGATAGTGGGATGTGAAAAATGCCCCAACGGAATGTTAACCAATGCTATGACAGAGGAGAAGAAGCCTTCTGACCAGAGGCACCTTTGCGATGTTCTTCCTGACCTCAACGGGAAGACCTGCTGACCATATCCTTGAGCGTGTTCTCTTAGTAAACCCTCACACGTCTCCTCTGAGGACGAAGTCCTGACCTTCATGAACATTAAAGCCCAGCTTCATTTCTGTGTCCTCATCTCCCAACCCGGGTCAGACATGAGAGTGATCTCAGGTACATTTGTGGAATAAGGAGGTTGCAAGTCTTTAATGTAGCCAATTAACCTCTCTGACCTCTCATATCCACATCTATAAAATGAGAAATATGAACTGAGAGGAAGAAATATTGTCATAGTGTTCAGACACAAGCGCTCTCTGAGGATCTGATGACTGCTGTGATTTTTGTCTTTTACACTATAGTTTTGCACAAAATCTCAGGAACTTTGTGAATGCCCTATGCCTTGAGATCTGGAGGAAAGTCATTCTGTGTTCTCCTGAGTCCTAACATTCTTGAATCTTGAGACAATTCTTCAAAGCAGAGTAGGGGGCTGATGTAAGGATCAGAGGGATGGGATTAAGTCCTGGATTCTGAGCCTTGAAGGTACATGAAAGGACTTTCTGGATTGTTGTATATACTCTCCATTTTCTTCCTCTGCATATTGGATGAGAAATTGAGCAATGATAATTATAGTACAATACAGAGATAATCATAGGTAGGATTATTTGAAAACAAAAGGAATTAATGTAAAGATTTTAGTCAAGAAACTAATCAATGTAATCACTCAACAATTCAGTGAAAATTAATTTTAGCAGTCTTAATTTTTACTATTCTCTGAGGTTATGACTATCATATATTCAAATTAACATTGAATTTAGTAATATTCTTAGTAGGATATCTCTGAAATGAAAATTTTAAATATTTCTCTCTCTCTCTACATATATATGTATATATACATGACATATACTTATGATTTTTTTTTACTCAGAAACTCAGGAAATTTATGGATTTTTTTCTACTTAATTCGCACTGTGAAGTATTATAGAGATTATTTGAATTAATATTATTAAAACCATCCAGATCATTAGAATAAAAAATGAAAAGATTAAATTTTAATCATTTAGAGAATACGTGATAATATATTAGGCCACAAATAATACTAGGATTACAATTGCACTGAAAACTAATATGTCAAAAATTAAATGCCTATTTGCTGGTTCCCAACAACCACTCTGGATATATTTTTTTTGGGGGGGGGGAATACCAGGGATTGAACTAGGGGCACTCAACCACATCCCCAGCCCTATTTTGAAATTTTTTTTTTTTTTTTTTTTTTTTTTTTTTTTTTTTTTTTTAGAGATAGGAGCTCGCTGAGGTGCTTAGTTGCTCTCTTTTGCTGAGCCTCTCTTTGAACTCACCATCCTTCTGCCTCAGCCTCCCAAGCTGCTGGAATTACAAGCATGTGCCACCATGCCAGAACTCTGGGCATTTTTATTTCATGACTCATCTCAATCCTGAAAGATGTGCCTTAGAAGAAATCATAATTGATTTCCTTCTACCACTCTCTCTATAATAGTGCCAGAGTTTGCTTTGGGAAACTACCTTCTCTTGCACTTTGGTATCAGGCTAGCTTTGCCTCAGCTGGGAGGGATTTTAGCATAAACAATCTACCATCTTTTCTTGTCTGGCCACAGTCTTTGGTGGCCAGGTTATCAGGTGAGTTGTATACTACCTAAATATTTGATTAGCTGGAAATGAAATGACTCCAGTCTTTTGCAATGTAACTCTGCTGTAAAGGACAGCTAGCCTGAAGGAAATATTAAGAATTTAGAGCACAGAGAAGATACAAATCATCCACTGATGACTTTTGTTCAGTTGCTGAATTCAAACAAATGAAGCCAGACCCATGGCCTCTGTGCTAAGCCATGTGCCCCAGAACCAGGGTTGAATTCCCATCCTTGTGTCTGTCAGTTCAGAATGAGTTTTCTGTTAATTGTGGCCAAACACATCCAGTTGGTATCTGAGTGTTGCCAATGCCATGGTACATTAATAAATACTTAACAGGTGAAGAAATATCCAAAGTGGCTCATGAATTGACTTGGACAGGCAGAAATCTGAATCTATATTGGGCTCTATAATTCAAGTTCTTTTTATTACATTATACCTACTCTTAAAAGTGATTTCCTATACTCCTTCTCATCTAATCCAAATACCTAGTTCTATATGCACACCATTGTGGGATAATTGTCAAATGGCAATTTTTCCCACAATCCTGTTTGAAACACATTCTCTAAAACTTGAGAACATAGTGAAGTATCTTCCTTTTCACAGACTACAGGCTAATCCCAAGGTGACAGAATTCAAATGCCTTAGTTGGAAGTAACTTAGAGGAAATGGATTGGAAATTTGACGGAAACCTGCTGTTTCCTGTCTATCAATTTGGATATATCAACGTTGGAAGCTGCTATTCAGATGGTTATAAAGGAATACTCCTTGGGGATGGAAGCAGAATCTATTTGGAACCTCTGCATTTGGTAAAAAGACTTTTCCTTTCCAAGCAGCTAGAGTGCATGGGTTCCTTGCTATGAACTCTTTAGGGTAAAAAAATCCCATCTGCCTAAAATCCATAATGTGAGTGAAGCTGCAAATAAAAAATGCAAGATGCCCTCACAATTTGAGCATTTTCTCTTATAAACAATAATAGTGATAAAGATAATAACACATTTTGGAAACATGAAACCTTGCACTTTAGTTTTATTATATTAAATCTTGTTTTAGAAATCTAAATTCACCAATCTCGTGATAAAATATGCACCAAATAATTACATAAATTGTTTTTTTTGGTAAATTTTTGTATTAAAAACATCTTTGTACAATTCAAAGGGCAAAAAACAGCACCACAAAGTACAAATTAGACATTGATATGTAATTAATGCTAAATTATAACTCATTATCCTCCAATAGTATACCATGACTTTGCTGTGGCTTTAATGAATCAAAAGGCCGTGGGGCCTAATTTTTATTACATTTACAGTGAGCTTATTGCTTCCATATTATGCAACATTTTCAAAGCATGGCCAAGTTAGTATGAGGAATTTCATTTTACACCATAGCCACAAAAGCTTCCTCCCATTAGTAGACTAAATCCTTAGAGGAAAAGGTGAAACTCCCAATTAAGAGGCTCTCTTGCTTTGTATGTATTGTCCTGTAGCTGAAAAGAAAACACTCAGCTGTTCCTTGATTTGCTGGAGATTTATACAAATATCTCTGCCATCTCTACCAGGTAATGCTTCTGTCTCCTTTTCCAGATCTCTCAAATCCCCAGTGTCTGTTTCTGAAGTGTTGCTTTGTTTTTTCAAGATATTTCATGCAGTCACATCATTGTTGTGATATGGTCAGTTGCTTCACTCAAACTATACACAGAGGGATGGGGCACTCAGTGACTCATCACTCTCATGTGCATAACAAGGGCAAGGCAGGGATGTAGCCCACACCCTGTTTGTGAGCAATAAAAGTGTGCATTGGGTGCAGAAAACCTAAAGGAATGGCATAAACAATTAAAATGTGTCTGGTTCTTTCTGGTTTTTTGTTTTGTTTTGTTTTGTTTATTGGTACTGGGGAGTGAATCTAGGGACCCTTAACCACTGAGCCACATGCTCAGCCCTTTTGTGTATTTTATTTAGAGACATGGTCTCACTGAGTTACTTAGAACCTCACTAAGTTGCTGAGTCTTGATTCCTGGCTCAGTCTCCCAAGCCAGTGGGATTACAGGCATGCACTACCATGCTTGGCTTTATTTTCATTATTGAACAGTAATTCTAAGCAATGTCAATGATAAAACATTCCTCCACCAAAATAGTCTTTTGCTCATCTACCTTTCGACAGATGCTAAAGTCACTGTAAAATTTTAATAATGTATATATCAACTTCATTTTATTACTATATTTTATTACTTGCCACTTAATATATGTTATAGTCTGGGGCAAAGTCAATACAGACAACTATTTAAAGTGTATTTAAATACTGCTGGCTTCTGAACATGCAGACTCACACACATGTTTATTTTCAAGAGTAAGAACTCAACTTCTGCCGTTTTATCTATACACTTTCTGTGCCATCATTGTTTAGCTTGAATCTACTATTAAATGCAAAATGTTCAGTACCACAAGGGTTGTACCCTAAGAGAACTCAAGAAATTATAAAGCATTGGAAATTTTATTTTCACTTAAAAAAGGAAAAACGTATTATTAATTTTCTGGTAAAAGCATTTTGGTGAAATAATAATGATATTTGGTTTCAGAGCTATTTGGAATTTCGTAGAGCTGATCCTAAAACAATACAGATACAGTACCATAATTTCTGGAATTTATTGTAAAATAGAACTTTTATTAACCTTTAGCAAACATTTGCACATCTGTGGCTTTATGTGGAAAACCAATCTAATTTAAAATTAATAAAGAAATATTCTTTGTTCAACATAGAACACAGATGGACAAATATGACTAACACTCTCTTTTTAACACAAACATGTATACAAAATAAATTTTGATGAAGTCATCAACAAATTTGTAGAAAGAAAGATTTAGAAACAGAAATGTTAATGTCTTCATTACTGGTAGAGATCAAAAGATTGGTACTTCCCATTTTTAAAGAAATAAATTATTTGCCATTGTATTTCATGTACTGAAATATATTTTAGTAGTATCATTATATATAAACTGCTCAATAGTAGAAGATTTTACTATTTGTATTTCTATTAATTTTCAAATCATGTGATGATTATTGCTGAATAAAATCTGTATATGGGGATGGCTCTCTATAGGAAGATGGACATCCTGGCATCTCATTCTGTAGATATACCCCTGTTCATGAGGAAAAGATGGGGAAACTGAGAATTCTGATTGGCTAGTAACACTATCTTAGTGGGAGGAGAGAAGACAGGAAATCACTTTTGAAGCACCAGTGCAACACAAAGAGTTTACCTCAAATGTCAACAAAACGTATAATTATGATAATGATCTCTACTTTCCATAAAAGGTATAGTCCTTTGGTATAAAATCTCAAAGTCATGGGTAAAAAAAAAAAAAAAATAACCATGGCTCAGATAATGGAACCCACAATAGGTATCATCAAGAATTTCTGGAATGTATATATTTTGATGACAGAATGACTCATAAATGCTGATAGGACATAGTTAGATCATAAAGAATTCAGAGGAAGTGGAAATTATCACTGCTAATTTTACCCTTGTCCAGAAAGATTAACTTGATGATAAAACACCACTGTGCTGTGGTTGGTGTCAAAGTCAAGGCTAACACTTATCCTGAAGATCAATGATAGTAAATTCGTAGATGAGGGCACTTACAGCTCATTTCAAGTCGGATGAAGTCTTTAATGCCAAGGTTTTCAAGGAAAACTCCAGATAAAGCGGTGGTTTTAAAAAAGAAGGAAATATCAGCACTGAATTCCGCATGGAAGGTAGGAAAGTGGAGATAAGAGGCTTCAGTATAAAATGAAACAGCATTCCAGAAGTGTCCTGCAAATGAGAACATCCTTAAGCATGGTTCATTGTTTTCTATGCAGGATGGAAAACACTGGGCATGTGGATAATTTTCAGGACTAGGGGAGACTGCAGGGAAAAGGGATAAGCGAGTTAAAACATCTTGTGCTCATGTAATGCAGAGAGAAAGCTTTTTTCGATTTAGTACTCACGGTCGCCATAGCAACGCAAGGGACCAATTCTCCAAGCAGCTTCTGAGTTTGATCTGTTGGTATCAGTGATAACTATCTGAGTGACAGGCAAGTGGTCTTTGAAGGAAAGAAAGCCAGTATCATTTGTCCTGCAAAATATAAATTGAAAAAAAAAAAAAAAGAGGACAAAATGTGAATAATCTCAGGACTCTATGTCAAGACCCCTCTTTTCAAAAGTAACCTGATTTGATTGCAGGAGGCACGGGTGCATGAGTATAGCAGACGGTCTTTCATCTCAGGAGTGTATATGGAAGGCTGGAATGCCAATTACAAAACCCATGGCCGGCTTCCAAACACCACTGGATTTTACATCTTCCCTAAATGTGGTTGCAAAAACACTGATAGTTTACAAAAGATTTCTGCTACTCCTTGTGACTAAGAGCACCCCACCTGCCCAAAACAGTGCTAATGTAATATTAAACCTCACCTCATTTCCTCATAAAAAAAATCAGCTATCTTAGCAACTAACTTGAAATAGACATCACAAATCCCTCTCAAAATCACTCCAAGGACTTGTTTCAGTCACCTGCCAACAGGTTTTAATCAGCTTTAGATGTTTCTTATCACTTTTTAATTCATGTAAATATAAATCTTTATAGTTACTGGTTGCTTTTCATTTTGTTCTTCCTTTTAAAGATCTTAAAAGTTAATGACTCTGACTTTGTTGGAGTTAATTATGCAAATAAGAAATTGACTAGTTACCTTTTGATAAGAGAGTTTATTAAAAAAAAATAGGGAAAAAACATTATTCCCCCCCACACACTTTGTAGGTAAAAATCAGAAGTAAAAAAACTGGCATTGAAAGTATAAATATTGTGAGCCAGAAATTGACTAGGGATGGGTATATTTATACCACAGAAATGCCTGTTCAGTGAATGCCATTAACTTCATGTACAAATGGAGAAACTGAGGCCATCACAGTTTCTAGTGTGCCTAAATTCACATTGCAGAAGGGACAGGAACCAAGTCGCATTCTTGAAGTGCCCCAGCATCTGTCACATGTCTTTAAGGACAAAGCTTTATAAGTACACACATTTGCTCTGGAATTCCAGGTCTCAGTTCCTAGCTGTGTCAGTTTGAGCAAATAAATTCCTTTCCGAAATCCTTACTCTACTCTGTTTCTAAATGGAGATACATCTGCAATAACCGCATTTAAAGGATTAAGTGAGATTATATAGTCACTGAGCATAGTGCCTGCTCTATGTTGAATATTCCAAAATCTAAGTGGTGACACTTACTTTAGTTCTCTCATTTGTCCCTGAACCACTATGTGGCCTCAGGCAAGTCAATTTTTTTTTTTTAATGTATCTAGCTGTGACTCTGTATTGGAGATTTCTTGCTACATAGTACATGTGGAAAATTGAATTTTAAGATTCAGGTTCAAACTCACAAGATTCTAAGAAAACACATATTAATTTATTTTGGTTATAAATAAATCAAATATTCACTTGCATACTTTTCCCTCCAGTACTATTAACCAAAAATGCTAAGAAACATATTATAGAATACCTATAATTTGAGTACCATATTTGGAGGACATTAAAATGATCTAATTTTAGGTTTAGAATTTAATTTAGATCATTAAATTGATCTAGAATTAGGCTTTATTTTCAGTTTGAAAGCACATCTATGAAAGTTATGTAGACACAGAATAAACTTGTCTTTTACATTCCAATATATTTTCAAATAGATTTTAAAACAAATTTCAAATAGACAAAGTAGAATGAGTATCAAGCCCAGATTCTTTCCTGAAGAAACTTGGTGATTTTATATAGTATTTTATTTCTCTCCATTTTTACTTTCAAGGTAAAAATCGTTGATTCTGAAGTCTGTCCATCAATGCTAACTTCTACCTCCTTTACACACTATGGCATCTTGTCTGCATCAATTTGATGTTCTTGTGTCAAAGTGCTGGCCTACACAAATAGACCTATAAGAATGAAAATCTCTTCCAAAAAAAAAAGAAAAAAATCACATTTAGTTTGATGATGCAAGACACATTACCAAGCGCACTATTTGTTGTTGTTGTTCTAAAAACTTAAACTGAAAGAAAAAGTAGGTTGCTTTCCAAAAGTTGTTTAAAGTAGCAGAAACAGATACAAACTCAAATGCCTAGAGGGGCCAGGCAGGTAATAAAAAGAAGTGAAGCCAGTTTTATGTTAGTAATAAATGGAACCTGATACACAGCTTCATTGTCATGGAGTGGGTGAGAAGAGTGCCTGGTAGAAACTAGATGTCTCTCTTAAAGTGGGGAAGCAAGTTCCATTAGCAACAAGTAATAATGCAGATCAAGAATGCAAGACCAATGGCCTAGCCTGGAATCTTAATACGATATGTTTCCATTGCAAATCTTGGCAAAGTGCTTAAAATTCTTTAAAAAAAAATAAAAATATGTTGGGAACCAACTCTGAGTGGGCCAATAAACTACATGTAAGGGTTTTGTTCAGCCTATAGGGAAGTAAACTATCAAGGGGAACTTACAAATTTATTCATGCCCTTAGGGATGCATTGAGAATAAAATTAGATCAAATTTAATTTATGAGTAGCAAGTATAACTTCACCATTTTGAAACTATGGATAGAATGTTTGGGGTGATATTGATAGTGGTCGTGGTGGTGGTGGTAGATTGAATAATAAAATGATACAAATTATGGTGATACCACTTGATAGGTAGGAAGACTTAAGGTGTAGAATTTTTTTTTCCACATTAAAGCTAACATTTCGTAAATACTGACTTCCTCTGAAATGATCTATGAGATCTTTGTTATATAACTGCAGTTTTGAGGTGACTGTCATAGTGGGAAAGCATTTTCATTAGAAACAAATTAGCAGGAGCTGGAACTAGGTGGCTCAGTACACTAGTTGTATGACAAATGAGATCACTCTGGACCTGTTGCCTTACCTTCTGAATGGCTATAATACTATTAATGGAAATTTTGCTGTAAAATCAAAGTTAATAATTTATAAAACAGCTAACATGCTGAGAAGCAGAGAGACTTGATAAATAGTTAATGAAATTATCAGTGATATTTGAAATAAAAATGCTAAATGAAGGGAATCTCGTTGTTGGAAGGAATGGGCAGGCTAGCCAAAGGGTCCAACTCATAAGAGCATGCGGATCAAAAGAAAACTCAAATTCTCACTCAAGAGCTGGGCTGAGGCACAAAATCTGTCAATGTGATTGCTCCTTAGCTTAGTTATCTGAATCTGGAGATTTCACTAAATTTAGAAAAGCAGAGCTGAGGTGGGAGCTGCTAATTTACTAGTGTAACCTTGGTGCAAAGTGTGGTGAAATGCCACATGCTAAATGTTATTTCCATCAACCAATTTTGGTTAACTGTTGCTCTGGAACCTTCTTTTAGTACAGTCATTTGAGCGACTGAATCCATTAAGAGGGATAATGTGTTTTCCCCTTTTTATATCCTTTCCTATTTCAATCACTCTAAAGTAACAAATAAAACATTATGCATACGGCAGGCAGACTTAGAAAATTATAGGATGAACTCAAGACCTCAGCAACTTTTGAAGTCCTTGTGTGAACTTGAGTGGATTAATATCAATAGATTCTACATAACCTTCCTTAGAGTGGGATGCACGATGCTGTTCCCTGTGGTTGCAAAGTGGAAATGACCAGTAGGATGGCCACAAGCAACTCTGCAAATCTGAAGTTCTATATTGATGTTTGCCAATGACTCTATCATAGCTTTGTTTAGAAGGCATTAGTTGCATTTTGACTTCCTTCTTCAGACTTCCCAGGAAAACGACCCAGGGAATTAGTTGATAAGAATCTCAATATAGGCTGAAGGGTCACTTGTCTGCTAACAAAAACAAATGCAAACGTTGACAATGTCTACACATGGATAACACCCATCCCACTGTGCTTCCTGGACTATTCTTTTTTTCAGTCCTGAGCACAATAAACATAAAGAAAATATTACTTGCATACACATTTAAAAAATTCTGAAACTGTTTTATTTTCTATAAATACTCTAGAAACCTGAAAGCCTAGGGCTCTTCACAATTAGATGTAAGAAAACAAAGTCAGGTCTTGGCCTAAGAAATCACAGTCAATGTTTACTCAATATCACTTTCCTGTAAAGAGATAAAAATGGCCCTCAAGACTTTACAGGTATGAAACTGATTTAAAAATAGTGTCACTGATGAAAAATCGTGGAGGCATCATTTGCTGAACATACTCTGGATTCACAGATTTGAAAGGAACAACCAGTAGTGCCATAAATATATGCCTTTCTAGACTCATCAGTCCTAGTCAGGAAGCAAGCAGATTAAAAGTCAAAACCATTGGATTGTGGAGCACACACACTTGTGATTCAACATCACTTAGATGCAAATGACTCCATACCCATCTCACTCATTCCCTGGAATAAATCAGTTCTTTTCTTCAACTCTAAAAATTTTGCCATACTCAAATTCAGTTCCTCCTCAAAAATGTTCCCAAATGTTCTGCATCCTGTCTTCCTTCTCTGCCCTAAATTCCTTCTTATATATTTAATTTTTACATATATATATATTATTATATACAATGATGTTTGTTAACAAATTGACTTGTGTGTATTGTGGGAAGCCATTCTCGCATGTGATTGGGCACCTCCCGGATTGGGTGTGAGGCGTTCTGGCCAAACTGTGTCAGAGCTATCCCCACCTTCTCCAGGTGCGAGAGCCTGTCCGTGTGGGGGTGTGACTGACCACTGACCCTGAGGCCAATCACTGACCCTGACCTTGGAATGCTGCCCCCCTTGACCTTCTTTGGATGGAATTTTCCCCTGAATTTCTTGTTCCCCAATAAAAGACCACTCCCTGGCGTGCTCTCTCTCTCTCTCTCTCTCTCTCTCTCTCCTGCTAGCCCTGAGTAAGCCTTGCTGCCCCACCGGATGGTTCGAGGTGAGAGCCAGAGAGGTGAGAGCCGTCTCGGACCTGGTCATAGAAAAAGGTAATCGAGTCTGTGTGTTTTATTTTGATCTCACTAGTTAACTTCTATGCCACAAACCTCTTTAATGAAACCAGTGTGCTGGTCGCCTGGTGGAGTGCATATAATTATTTTTCCCATTGGAAATGGGTAGATATTATATATAAAGTAAGCTCAACTATATGCAAGGATGCCTAAATTATTAGAGCATCTGTTCCCAAAGTGACTTGCTTCCTTGGCTTTCTTATGGTTTTAGGGGTTCAACCCTGGATAATCCTGCATTTTGAGTCCCATCTTCTCCTGTTTTCTCAGTTCAATTTCTCCTTTAATAGCTCTCTATCCTTATATTTCCCACCTTCAATTTCTCCCTTTTACCCATCTCTTTCTGTTCATATGCTTTGGCTTCCTTAAATCTACCTCTCAATCCAGTTACTTCTCTTTCTCCTTTTCTCTTCAGGGTCCAACCATTTTTTATATAAGTATCTGCATTCTCTCCTTTATCGCTCTAATTTTTTAAAAATATTTTGTTTTAGTTGTAGTTGAACACAATATCTTTATTTTATTTTTATGTGGTGCTGAGGATCGAACCCAGAACCCCACATGTGCCAGGCAAGAGTTCGACCTCTGAGTCACAACCCAGGCCCCTATTTTTTTTTTTTTTGAAGATTTTTCTTTTAGTTGTAGTTGGACACAATAGACTTATTTTATTTATTTATTTTTTTATGTGGTGCTGAGGATCGAACACAGTGCCTTGAACATTGCTTTGTGAGTGCTCTACCACTAAGCCACAATCCCAGCCCCCTTTATCTCTTTTTATCCCTAATCTCTCTTCCTCCTCAACCTAAATAATTATCCTTTCCTCTTTTTAACCAATGAAATGTCTCCCTTTAAATTGCTAATGATCATGCAACATATCAGCCTCTCTCCCCTTCACCTTGTTGTATTATTTTACATTATTGCCTTCATACTTGGTACACACACACACAGACACACACACACAATTTTTTTTTTTTTTTGGTGGTGCCATATTGAACCCAGGGACTCATGCATAATAAGCAAGCGCTCTACCACTGAGCTACTCCCAGTCCTGAACTTTAAAATATTTAGCAAAGTAAATAATAAGATACCATTTGAGATCATTTTGCCTTTTTTAGAGAGGAGTTCTTTCTGAAGAAAATCATCTAAAAGTTGGAGTCATTACTAGATAAAGTTTAGCACTGCTATTCTTGGAACATAAAGATGGCTTGGGGGTTCAGTTGCAGACCTCATATCTCTGAATTGAGTGTGAGGGTTGCCACTCCATTTCCCTGGCCATTGGATATAAAGTTTTATCCATGATCTCACTTAATTGTGAGGAAAAATCCTGTGATGAATTTTATAATAATTATCTTGTTGTGCAGGAGAGAAAACTGAGATTCAGAGGGGTGACAAAATTCAACATCATTTGCAAATGGAGTAGCCATTTGGAGTGAGCCAAGATTTGTACACCAATAAGTACCATGTTATTCTGTGCCTTCACTGTCCCCTGGGTATATTTACATTTAGTCTCTGCCTTGTTTAGACAGTGCTGAAAGTACAACACCAGGACCCGAGTCCTTGAGCTGTCCTTGGTGGGTTTTGGGCTGACCATCTCCATTCTGTTCACACAGGCTTTCTCCACATGAGATACAAGTCAATTGATTAGGTTTCAGTTTACTAATTTGCAATCATTTTCCAGCCCTGCACTCCCTGAGATTACACCTGGGTCACCTTGGCAAGAATTCTGCGAGTCCACAAACTCTTCAGTTACACATTTACAAGCAATCTTTTGGCTTATTTCCACGCAAGGCAGACCCATCTATTACATGCTGATTTTTACCAAGAAACTTTCAGAAAGAATTCCCATTTTGCCAAGAAAGTTCCTCGGTATTATTTCTTTACCCCAAATTTGATGAGTGAATGAAGTTTGTGAAGGTATACTATTGCTTCCTTTATGTTATTTATCTTATTGCATGCATGTATATGTACATGTTTTAGAGAGTAATTTAAAATCTAGAACTCAATAATTCCACTTATAGCTTATTTATAATACTCTGAAAATCAAGAAAATAATAACAAATGTGATGACATACATTTTTTTTTTTTCAGAACTGACTGCATGCCATGTCTGCTAGATACACAAATTATTACTAATTCAGCCAAGACTCTCTAGAGGATAGTTATCCCCCGCCTCTCTATTTTTTTTCTTTTTTAATAAAATAAGAACCTGAAGCTAAGAAAGGCTAAATCATTTAGGTTCTACAATTAATAAGCACCAAATCTGGAATTTGATTGTCCAAGTACAACTTACAGGTTTATTTTAATTTTGTATCAAGAAAGTGACAGGCTACCAAGAAAAAGAGAAAGAAAATAAAAATGGGGAGGTGTTAAGATTGTGTTTGTATAAATGCACTATATGTATTAGCTCATGATATTTTCAAAAAAGAAAATAGTTTTTTCTTGCACATGATGAAGACTTTATATTTAAAAAAAAACATGCAGAGACAATGGGATTTATTTGTCATTACCTAACTGCATTACCACAGGTTATGAAAGCAGCACTAGGCAGAAATGAAAAAGGCAGAGAGAAGGTACCAAGGAGGAACAGATTCAGCAATAGCCTCTGCAGTGAACTGTCCCTTTAGAGCTGTTCCCTGGAGCCACACTTGACCAAGGAGTCCAGCAAGTTTTCAGAGCAAGGTTGTTAGAAACATCTCCCCCCACCCCACCACCACTACCTGTTTGGCTGTGTTCTGACTCTACAGAGTTCTGAATATCTCCATGGTAACTACCTCCACAGGTAAGGGGCTATTTCCCTCCACTGGGCCAGAGCAGCCCACTGGGTACTGATTCACCTGCAGTCTATATGAAGACCAAAGTTCCTTCAGCAGTTTGGTCCAACCTATCAAAGTCAATAAGTACATTATCTGATAATTCTATGGTGGGATACTCCTCAATAATAATAATGTGAAAAGTAGAAACAGAGCATAAATCATTTTTTTTTATTCTAAACTTGTTTGGAATAGGAAAAAATCAGTCACAAATCCAATGTTGTTCATCACAAAGACATGGAAAAATAAGTAAAAATAAGTAATTAAATAACCATACCATTAAAATGGACATGGTACATTCATTTTCATGCTTATTTAATAAAACCAAGAAAAAGATCTCCAATATTTGGGGTGGGGGATTGGAAAAAAACAATCTGCAGAATAATATATAATTTTATCTTAATTAAAATATTGAACTAATGATAGACCTGTTTTAATTGCTCCCTAATAACTGAACAAACATATTTAAAAACCTGCTACAAGTATAGAAAAAATTTATATATATAAATATCTTATACATCCAAGTATTTTCTGTAAGATCAAGATTCTGCACATGGGGAAGAAATGAGGACTCAAAGTGGTAGGGAGCTTCTACATTTTATTCAAATATGCCTGAAAAACCTTGAATATTTTATAATAAGATTATATTTCTTTGATGATAAAAACTCCTAACATTGAGAAAATCAGAAAAATAAATCCCTGTATACATTATTTAAATTGTGGTAGAGCAGAACTGACAACTATAATCAAACTTGCAGAACAGACAAAAGAGGCAAGCAATTCATCTGATTCTAATCCTGATTTGAGTAAGAGTTACTATTAGCCAGGTGATGCCATAAACTTGGTGATAAATAGGTAAATTAAAATGGAAGCCAAGACCTTATTATATTGAAGTATATATTATAATATTTTTGTATAAAATAATAGTCCAAAATCAAAATGTTGTATAAAATATTCTAGATAAATGTGAAACTCATTGTCAATATTGACTCAGTGTTCTAATTATGTACCTTTCCAATTGTTCAAATATGAGACTTCACAGACAATCTGGCCTTTTAGAGATTGAAAGGTAAAAGATGCAAAGAAACCTCAGTTTACATCTTTCTTACAAGTAATAAAAAGGACTATTCCATACTTATATATTGTTTTCCAGAATACCTGAATCATAAGCTGCTCATATTGGATATTTTCTCCTTATAGATGATGAGATGGTATCATCATAAAATAACAACAACAACAACAACAACAACAAAATTATCTCCTAAGTACTAATCTTGGCAAAATAGATTATTTTATTCCATCTAGAGTTCTACAAAAGAATGAGGTGATATAAGGATTTTGACTTTTCAAACTCTGATTATTAGTTATTCATTTCTTTATATTTTCCTTCTTCTCTTGAGTGTTCAAAGCCCTTTCTACTCTCTCTATTCCTATACACTCTGAAACATTCTTCTTTGTAAACTCTGAAGCCTAATCATGGGGACACCGGTATAAACAAGGTACTATCAAGTACCCCAGAATGTGTACTCTGAGGAAAATGCTAAAGTCTAAACTAGCAGGTAGAAACTAACAAGTAGAGGGTAGATTTAGCATAGACGAGAAGAAGGGGGGAAAGGAAGGTACCCCACCACCCATCCATTCACTCACTCATTCATTCAGCAGTTAATTCATGATCAACCCACCATTTGCCATGCACACTTATCTCCAATACAAGGACGAAGAGCCTTGATCGAATTGCTAGACTTAAGTGGACTTAAGTGAGTAAGGGACTGGGTGAGTAACAACTCAGATAATCCTTTCATAATTCCTACCTACTTGGGAGAAAAGCACTTCCAAAGCTCAGTAAAAAGTAGAATGACTCACAAACAAAGTCACAAATAATAAAAGTCAACCAGTAGAGATTTGACAATATTATTATTATATTTTTAAATAAAGGATAGAACCTTAGTATGCCCTGCGGTGATGTTTTCTTTCCTTTCAGGATTCAGGATCAGAGCCCTGTCTCAGGATGCAACCGGGTAGGAGGTACCCTAACTGCATCCAGCCTAGGGATCTCAGACCTGGAAGTTTTGAAGAAATCAAAGGTTTGAGAGATCAAAGAACAGCCTAGGCCAGGAAATAGCAAAATCCTAACCCCCATGGGTATATCCAGGGTCATATCATTTAATCCCATGAGAAGAAAATGAAGGGCACTTATGAAGGGCAAAGTCTGGGACTAGAAATAGACATGGACTTTCAAAGAGAAAGGCCATTTGAAAGTAAAGGTTATAAACAGGTATCTTTTGCAGGAGGATGAACACTTCTAAGTACTTTGTAAAAATTAAATCATTTTAATTGACAAAAATGTGTATATTCATAGTGTATAATACAGTGTTTGAATATATGCATAAATTGTGGAATGACTAAATCAAGTTAATTAACATACCACACTAGAAAACAACCTAAGTGTCCATCAATGGGAAAATGGGCAGAGAAAATGTGTGCCATGTATACCGTGGAAAAATAAAACATTCCTGCCATTCATGATTTGGAGTTCGTAATGTTAAATGAAATAACCCTGGCACCAAAAGATAAATAACTACTTTTGATAGTGAAAGATAATTAATCTCTAGCAAAAACATTTGTCAAACTTGGTAAACCTTGCTTGTGAGACTGTGAAAGATAAGTAATGGTTAACAGTAAAGTAAACATCAGTGAATTCTAAAATGGTCATGACTGACCTACTAAAAGAAAAAGATGTGAAAATATGTCCAACAGAAGCCATTCACCCATCTTTCATTCATGGCTTCAGAAACGTTCATTAAATAATCGCTCTGTGGCAGAGAAGTAGAATCAAGGGCTACACAGAAGGCAAAAGCTCCAGGATTCCATACACTGAAGAAAACAAACAAACAAACAAAAAAAGGACCCCTAAAAATATTCTGTTCTTTAAGAAAAAGACCAGTAGGTTTCCTTTCTTGTCTTATCAGATGAATAGAATTTAAACCCTATATCATTTTTTCTTCCTAGTTTGTATCATATCACTCTGTACAAGGATACACTAAGGGCAAAAGGCACAGAATAGAGTTTTTTCAAAAATCAGATAAAAACTTTTACACTTTCTTGTACAACAAATGAAAGAATGCTCTGCTGCAAAGCAAGAGAGCTTTTCTGTCTTTCAACCTGGAGAAATGGATGAAAAAGCTCCTGATCAGGCTGTAGGTCACCATCACCAAGGAGCCGCTCCACTGTACACCTCCCACCTGCCGTCCCCAGTGCTGTCTACCCCTGCTTTTCATCCTCCACCTGGAAGATTATTTCACCTCCCACACAGCCCAGCTCTGCTCTGTGCTATCTCCAGGGCTGCAGGCTGAGGATGTCACTGGGATTTTCTTTCCTAACCTCAGTGTGGTTCCTCAGTCTGAAGTACTTGCTTCAGCAAACTCATAGTTGGAAAGATTCCTATCAATTGGATAATTAAATAAAGAAAAGTTCTCTTGCAAACAGTCATTAGCTGTGAAACTGTTATATATTATAAGTTTCTTCATTCCTTTCTCTTTTTCCTTCCTATTTCGTTTTTAGGCTGAGATAGAAACACTTAAGAGATCAGTTCCATGGTAAAATCAGCCCTCATAGCCACAGATTTGGCAACCACAGATCCAACCCACTACAGATTGAAAAGACGTTTCAATTCTAATTGTGTCTACTGAACAAGAACAGTCTTTTAAAATTTTGTCAGTATTTCCTAAGCAACACAGAACAACTATTAACATAGCATCTATATTGTATTAGGCACTGTAAGTAATGTAGTGATGACTTAAATTACAGGGAAGGATGTGTGTAGGTTCTATACAAAGTACTACTTCACTTTACACAAGTGACTTGAGCATCTGTGGATTTTGCTATAGGGGTGAATCTTGAAAACAAAAATCAGGAGATATCGAGGGACAACTGTACACATGATTTACTTATCTAACTGGGGCTTCCTTTTACCCAAAAGAAATATACTACTTCTTTAAGCAGCAAATATATTCCTAGAAATATCCATTGGGCAACTCTTTTTCTGTCCACAGGCACTCCATCTGACTGACATCTCTCACTTTCACCCAATCCTAGAGAACACATCAATTTTCCTTAATTAATTAGTTCTCATTGGAACATATGATGGTAAGTTATACAATTACAGAGGCTTATTGAAACAGTTCAAAGAATTCTCAATCACCAGAGGCTTGGAAGTCGCCCCAGGTGCCATGAGCTATCTGACATGGCAAGAAGAAGCATGCTGCAGTGATGTGATTTGAAAGATCCTGGGAGAATTCTCTCAGCATCTTCGCCGACTAGCCATGATTGAAATCCCAATGTTAGCAGTTTCTTTCCTATAGTCCATAGGAGAATCCTTGAATTCAGCTGAAATATCAATTTTTTGTTCTCTTACTCAAATGACCTTAACCATGCCACTAATCATCCCTGAGCCTCAGTTTCCTTTTCTGGGTAAAGGAGATGATAATAAAACCAACCTCAAGGGATATTGAAATGTAAATATCAGAAACAGTACATCAAATACTAAGAACACTTCAGCATGTAATAGCATTTTTAAGGGACAATATTATTTAGGAGTTGTAATATATTAAACTGCTCTCTAGAAGGTGCTACACTAGCCCAAGTCTGCCCGAGTCTGTTCTGATTAACTTTCTCCAAGATCAGAAACTCCGAGGGAATTTTACAAGGCAAAGCCATTTGTGGTTTATTAGATGCCCTCGGAACACCAGCAATGCTAAAAAGAACATGCTATCTGAAATAAAAATCCAAATTTTATGTGGAAAAGCATCTTGACCGTAATTTGGTCAAGAATAATGTTGGATGAATGTTGAACCTAATTAATCATTTCACCACAGTATCAGCTTTTGTACTTTTCCTTTTTGCAATAAATAATGGAATCGGATACATAAAAAAATGAATGCATTTACACAAGGTTCTACCAGGTGCTGTGTCTGAATGCATATTGCATGTCCTCAATCCCTATGCTGACAGAGCTAGCTCATTGATATTTCCCACAGAAGGAGCTTGCTTCATGATCTGGATTCAACCTTCTTTCCTAGCTTCATCCCATGTAGATGCTTCATCCCCTGTAGATTCTCCATATGAAACTATGCAACAACTATATCAATGAGCCCACGTTTTGGGGAAATAGTGGTTTTCATACTTTTTTCACATTACTCTGTCTCAGCACACAGAGGTTCCTCCTTCCTGTATAACACTAACTTGCATATTCTTCTAGATGGCTGGCACAGAAGGGAGACTTCGTAAATAAGCAAAAAAAAAAAAAAAAAAAAAAATACCACATGGCATAAAACATACAGTTGCTCATATAAAAAGTTATTCCCCAAAATCATGTATCCTTAGACAATGGATAAAACCTAAAAGAGTTGAGTTGGAATCTCAGCCTTTGTGTTTTCATGAGAATGATGAAATGCACTTGGTCTTTTCCCACCTAGACTTGGCCACCACAGGTTCCACAGGAACCCCTGTGGATAAGGCACACAATGTTCTGAAGGGAAAGTTAGTTCTCCTCTCCTGATTCTTGGAAAGTTGGCTGGTTAACAAGACCCATATCTCATAATGACTTCTGATAATCTAGTAGAGGTTGCTGGACCCAGAAGGAGGAACAGGGTGGGATTTTTGCATGCCTCTAAAGGAAGTAGAAAGGGTGGTGAGATGTGCAATAATCTCTAAGGTGCTAAAGATGTGCTGGCCCAAGAGATTGAGGAAATCATGTCCCTCTGAGCACAGTCTAGATGATGAAGACAAAGCAACACATGAGGGAGTTCAGAGGTTCATGAACTAATGAGCAGATCAGAGGAGGGACAGACTGGAATCTTAGTAGAAGTCATGAAAGTAGAATGTTCCAGAGAAGTGAGTATAGAGTAACAACCATATTAAGTGAATGATACCATTGTCCCCACTGCCCTTCAATGTGCAGTAAATTAAGCACTGGCCTGTTGTTCCCTAAAAGGGGAGTTTCTCAACAGTGCGCAGTAGGAAAACCCATCAAAGGAGAAACACTTCCCTTTATCAATGACTTTCATCTTGCATCCTACCTCTTACATCAACTTCTCTAATTATACACCAGGAAGTGAAGGTGTTTCCATTGAAGCCTATAAATCTATAGATAATATCTAATATCATGCACAGTGAAGCTGAACTTATGAATCAAAGAGATGACTGAATCCAAGCTGCTGGGAATGGAGAACTTGAATATGTTTTCCTGGCAAACACAGCCCTCTACCATTTATCACACGTAACTCCCATGCTTGTAGAAGACATTTTTTTGTGGTGATTCCTCCTCTCCAAAGATATTTAAAGTTTATGTGTTCCACCAACTACACATCAGGTGTCTACTGCCTCATGAGCTGGTCTTGAGTGGTATAATGTTAACAGAGATACAGTCACAATCCAGGACACAACTTATATTTTTTGTAGGTTTTCACAATGCTATCAGAGAATTTACTGTGGGTAAAGTAGAGGTCCTAAGAAAACCAGAGGGCCATTGTACGTGCAGTCAACTTCATCTGATTCTCTCCATATGAAGAAAATAGGGTAAGGAGAAGACAGTTAGGAAACTTGCCGTAAGAGAGCAGCCCTGTGGTGTTCTGAAGTGGTTATCCATATCATATGCAACCCAATGGAGCCAGATGCTCAGCCCTTTCCTCACTGAAGTGAGGTTTAGACTCAACCTGACATTTTGTTTGCAGCAGTCCCTGCTGGTAACAATTTGAACAGTGAAAGAAAATTACTGTTCCAAAAAGAAATTTTATCTGGGCAGAGAGCAGCTTGACATAAGGATTCTTAAATGTGATTGAGCTGCATTTGATGAGGCAAGCAAAATTGCATAATCCAAAACCAAAGAATGCCTTAAATTCAGTCAATACCAAAGGGTATGTGGAAATGCTCTGTGCATATTTTCATAGCTAATACAGTGGAAAGCAAACAATTCAGCTGGAGGACGAAGGAAACATAGTTTAATGGGCATGAAAACTTAAAACGCGACTACAGTTTACAGAATTAACTTACTTTAGGAGAGTTTGATATATTATCGCTACAGATAGACCAACTTCAAATTTGGAATTTATTATGTGATAAACATGCATGACCCTGGGAAAAATAAATTATCTCCTCCCAGCCTCTTTCAACCTAAAAATGAAAAGCCAAAAAGTCTTACAGAATATAATGACTACTATGAAGGTTAGTTAGATGATCAATATATATGAATTTGCTATATTTTTGTTGGTGGCGAAAGGAACTAAAAAAATCAGTGACAGAAAGGAGAAACTTTCCATATAATTACACATTACAAACCCATCACTTCCTTCACCCAAACCTATATTCCACCCATAATTGACTCAATTGCATAGCTCAATATTGCTTTCCATTCCTTTGGTTTGAAATGCAAGATTCCAAATACAAGAAGACAGGCAATGTTGTAACCGTATGCCTTCATGTCACAAACCTCAGTAGTAGTCCTGTAAATATCACAACTAGCTATTTTCAAAATTAAAAACAATCACAAATATCATGGGGCCTGGGTTCTTATTGAATCTCTAATCCACATCGTTCTCTCTTTGGGGAAATTTCATGCATCAATTAATGTGCTTCCTCCACAACTGTAGAAAGATGGCAATTCTCATTACCATTCATCCTTGTCAGCATCACAATTGCAAAAATGTCGAATGTCCAGGCAACTCTCTTCCAGGCCACAACCACACTGCTGGACTCCGGGAAGAGACCCTCCCCAGTAAGGATGCCTTTCATTGGACCGCCCGATCCACCAGGTAAATGGCGTTCCATCTGAAAGACAAGAGAGTTCACAGCTTAGGGACATAAGGTTGAAGCAGAGCACAGGAAATCATAGAACTTAGAAGAAAATGTCTCAAGGAATTTGGGTTGTATGTGTACACCCACATTAAAAAGGAAGGAAATACTTTTTGGAGAGGGTTTGTCATGATTCACCATATATATATATGTCTCATCTCTCTGCTTTCTTTTCTTTTTTCCTTCCTTCCTCTTTTCTTTCCTTTTTCCTCTTCCTTCCTTCCTTCCTTCCTCTTTATTTCCCTTCTTTTTCCCCCTCTTTCTTCCTTTCCTCTTTTTTTCCTGCCTTTTTTTTCTGTCTCTCTCTCTATATACATAAATGTATATATGTATGTATGCACACACATATATGAACATACAAATCATATTTGCATCAAAACTGTTTGAATATTGTTTAGTGACAACTCTCAAGAGGCAGGGCCACAAATTCAGGTTCCTATGATATCAGTAAGGAATCATAATTGAGTGAATTGGACATGCGTTGACATAAACCAAACACAAAACATTATATATGAATTTTAAAAATTCCTTTAAAAAAGTACCAAAGACAAAAGCACCACCATCACCAGGGCCAGAAGGAGTCTGACCTTTGTTCTCTGCCTCTGTTAGACAATGAGGAATGTGGAGCCTGAGAAAAAGGAATGTTGG
This sequence comes from Urocitellus parryii, assembly GCF_045843805.1. Classification (NCBI taxonomy): domain Eukaryota; kingdom Metazoa; phylum Chordata; class Mammalia; order Rodentia; family Sciuridae; genus Urocitellus; species Urocitellus parryii. The sequence continues at coordinate 186,145,408 of NC_135531.1, read as the reverse complement.
TTCAGGAAAGGGGTCCTGACTTACCTCCCATGGCCTTGTGTCAGCATAAGAACAGCCCCAGGGTGACTTTATATTTTGATTTTTTTTTTTTTAAGATTAGTCATGAAATTTCATGTTTATAGGTTTGGAGAAAACCCATCAGATAGGGGCAGTGACACATGCCTGCCATCCCAGAGGCTCAGGAGGCTGAGACAGAAGAAACATGAATTCAAAGCCAGCCTCAGCAACTCAGAAAGACCCTGTCTTTAAATAAAATACAAAAATGGCTGAGGATGTGGCTCAGTGGTTAAGTGACCCTGGGTCTAATTCCCCACAAACAAATAAAAACCATAAGCATCAGGAAAGCCAATAATATGTAGAGCAAATAAAACCTTTTGAAGGCCATATTCTCATACAACTGAGAAGAAAATGTCCTTCTCAGTTTGAAGAAACCCACGAAATGTGTTTAACCCACAAAAATGGGTATGCTACATACAATTTCCAGTTCACATAGTTAATAGCAAACCATTCCTGAGTTTTGCTCTCATTTTTTTCTTTACAAATTTGAATGTATTAAAACCTGTTAAATATTCTTTTCATGATTAAGAATGTTTCAGTAGCGTAGTATTACCATTAAGAAAATTACAGTGTATCCTAAACAACAGGTGTAGATTGAGATGGAGATGTTTTACATTAGGCTGAAAGGTGTCCTGCCTGGGCTCCCTTTGATAACCACTGTTGTGTTTCTGTTCGGTATACAAAAGATGCTTATAATGTGCTATTTAAAAAGTGAAGGAAATATTTATTAAAGACTGTTTTTCATGATTCATCATTTAAAAGTAGAATAATAACACTTGTTTGAGGAGGCTATTAGGTTTTATTGTGCAGTAGGTTCTCATTTACAAATAACCGCAATATATAAACAGTACCAACTTTCTTTTAGTTGTCCTCATGGCTAAGGTTCTCATGGAAGCTACTGTGTCAAGTCAAGGAGGAGGCCACCCCAGAGCTTTCCACAATTTGTAAAACATGCGAAGAACATGAGGAAGATTCTATTAAAAGCAGAATTATTTTAGGAGTGCTACTTCACAGCAGACAGTCTGAAAGTCTGTATTAGCCCCAACATAATGTTGTACCAATCTAAAATAGTATACACCCCTTTATAATCATCTGAGCTAGAATAGCAGTTACAGATATTTGGGGAAGCAGTATCCTTCTTAATAATAATTCTAAATGACATAAATCCATTTTCCCTAATTCCAAGTAATTATAAGTCACTGTTAAGTACTTCAAATGAATTGGTTTCTCCTTAAATCCCCACTCACTGATGTGGCTTGGAGGGCTGATGGGTGTATCTAGCAAATACAGCACTTTCAATAGGAAGCTTGGGTAGATGGTTCCATTGTGTGAGTCCAAGTAACATAATACTTGGGCAAAGGATTTCCTATTTTGTATGCATTCACCAGTGGGGCTTGAGTCTAAGAAAGGGAAGAAACCGCTTAACCCCTTTCTCTTTTCAGCACTACCCAGAGATCTCCTTTTAAGAACATAGAATCTAGACTAAATAGTCAAGCTCAGTGTCATCATGGATTTTTTTTTTTCTATTTATAAACTATCCCAAAGGGTAAGCACATTAACAGTCCTGTTATCAATGGTATAATTTTCTGAACAAGCAATTTGTACGCAACTTACCATGAATATGTTGCTTCTAGAGGCTTTACAATCCTTATTTGGTATTTTACCCTGCCTAGAAGTTCTATAAGCTTCTCAAGCCTGTTTTGTTTTGAATGTATTAATGTCTTGTACCACTGAGGCTCAACAGTCCTCTCCTAAACTCTAGCAATTGGCTTCAAGGTTACAAATTGTATTAACCTATTGACTGTCAACAAAGAAAAAAAAAAGGAAGGGAAAGAGAGTAACATTTTTTTTTTACATATATATGAATGATGTTGGTGAATTTTTTCCCCCAGATGTCCCAGCTCATCCCTGAAGAGGACTGGAGAGAACATAAACATGCGGAAGCTGAGGCTCAAATAGGATAATTGATTTGCCTCAATTCATGACTCTAATGATATAGTCAGGAAAACATTCTATGCCTTAACCGCAAATTTTGACCACTGAAGAAATTGATTTGTTTTTCTCCTTACAAAATTTTCTTTCACAAAGGAAAGAAAAAAAACATAATTATAAAAATTGCACTTAAAAGATATTACTTTATTCAGTGAATATTTACTGGGACTTTACAATATTTCAGGTACTGTTCTGAGCACTTAGAAACATCATTGACCAAAACAAACCAAAACAAAGAAACAAATAAACAGTGCATACTTCCACAGAGCTTTATTCAAATAAGAGAAAATGTACAATAATAATAATAATTAAATAACTTAGTATTTAGAAAGAATAAAAAGTATAGAAAAATAGAGCAGACTAGGGAAGTAGAGCATACTATGAAAAAGGGAGGTTTTCGATATTTAGTGAAAATGGTCAGGGGAGACTTCACCTGAGACAAACTATGAGCAAAACCTGAAGGCACTGGAAAAGTCACATGTGGCCACTGACCAAAGTGCATCACAGACAAAGGAAATGGGCAACCTAAAATAAAAATCAAAGCATTTTCTAAAATCCAAGACCATTGTGGTTTGGATCTAATAACATGCTCCAAAATGTTTATGTATTAGGCAGTAAAGAAATGTTCATAGGTGACGTGATTATGAAGCCGGAATTAGACAGGCAGTCAGTATAGATAGATAAATTGACTCAGTTCAGATCAAGTCAGGCCAGTTTTGAATAAGTCCTGGGATGTTGGAGACTGTCCCCTGAGGAATTGAAATGTTTATTCCCTCAGAGCCCTTCCTCCACCCTTATCCAGAACCTGCCCCTGCTCCAACCTGTTGCCAAGGTAACCTGTCCCAGGAATTGCTCCTCCCTCCAGGGAGCTTAAGGTTGATAATGTGTTCTGAGCTGTATCATCTTGCCCTTCTCCCTTCAGCCCACCTGTTTCCCACCTTTTGGCCACCCCACCAATCATTCCTGGGCCTAGTCACACATGCGGGAAGAAGAAAGATGGGGGCGGGGGGGGGGGGAGAGGCAAGAGAACAAAGGAATCCTAGGACATATAAAAAGGGCAGAACACCTCACTTCCGGGGATACCAGGATACCAGCTATGGCTCCCTTCTCCCTCCCAGGAGAAGTCTATGTTACCCCTTTTTAAATAAACCCGGCTTTATATGCTTGCCTTGGCGTGCTTCTCTAATGTTTAAACTTCAACATGTCAGATAACTCATCACCGATAACCAGCAGTATCCATTAAACCTCTGAAATCTCAGGTTTTCTTTTTTTTTCTTTTCAGTAAAATGAGATTACTTATAAAAGTGTCTACCTTTACAGATATTTCTAAGGAAACAACAGACTCTGAAAAGTGGGGTAAGGGCAAACAACAATTTTACTTTGACAATCAGGAAGCCATTCTGCTTTGAAAGGAAGCAGAATGGGAAACGAACAAATCAATTCACCCCACAGCTGCATTCATGCAACATAGTTCACAGTAAAAGAAACATGCAGGATGCGTTTTGATCACAGGTCCTGAGGCCCTGCAATTTTACAGGCCAGCTCCTTAGCCAGGGGACAGTTTTACTTCCCATGCACAGCTGCAGCAGCTATATACCACAAAAACTTCCTCTAAAGAGTCCAGATGAAAACCAGGAAAGGATTACCTAGGAGAGCACACCAGGATCTCCTAGGAACTACCTTAAAGATCTTGGAGGAAGGTAAGGACCCCAGAACATAGGATATGGAAAAGAAACCTGAGGAATTGCATTAATTTGTATTACTTTTATACATTTAGAATCATTATTATTATATAACTTCATGTATACAAATAAGGTCTGGGAAATTCAGATTACATAGTTAGTATGCAGATTTCATTACCTTTTGATATATAGTCAGAAGTGGGATAGTTGAATCAGATCTATACATTATTTTAAATGAAATAAGCCAGACCCAGAAAGATATGTACTGCCTGTTTCCTCTCAAATGTGAAAGTAGAAAGGAAAAAAAAAAAGTCAACCTGAATGTACAAGAGTGATTAATAGAGGTTGAAAAAAGTGTGGAGGTCTGGGAAAGATGAAGGATAACAGAAGGTGACATTTGACCAGTGCTTGCTGCGTGCCTGTAAGGATATATCACACTGAATCCCATAATGCATGCAATTAGTATATGTTAGTTAAAATAAAAATAAAAGATAAAAATAAGCACACAAGCACACACATACATATACAAATTTTATTCTTTGAGTGTTGCTCAGTCTTTTTTTAAATCCATTTCCTAGAACCTGAATTATCTGATATTTTTATTGGTGCATTATAATGATACATAATAATGAGCATTGTTATGTCATATTTGTACATGCACATAATTTTTTAATTCTGTGAATTTTAAATGCTAGGATATTTGAGAAGCTAAAATAGAAAATTTTATAAGACAATTATTTAACCCACAAGGAAGAGCTGACTGGATGGAGATATATATGTAGGCCCAAATTTGCTCATAAAATCTCATTTCCAGAGATGTTTTCTTAGCTTTTTTAAACACTGTGGGCTTCTTTCCCTCTCTATCAGTGCACAGGTGCAGTTCAAAGGCCTGCACACTCTGGATCTCTGTCCCCATTGCAGAAACTTTGGGATGTACTTTACTTTCCATTTGGATTACCAATCATAGGTTACCATTTATCTGACAACCCTCAATAAAAAATCATGCAATGTAAACTTAGAAAAGAACTCTCAACAGTTAGTCAAAGGATGATAGATATAAAGATAATACTGCATATTGTATGGTATCTTGTAAAAGAAATTTAAGTTTGGCAAAATTTAAGTGTTTTTTTTTGGTGTGTGTGTGTGTGTGTGTGTGTGTGTGTGTGTGTGTATGTGTGTGTGTTGAGTGAGAGAGAGAGAGAGAAAAGAAGAAGAAGAAGAAGAAGAAGAAGAAGAAGAAGAAGAAGAAGAAGAAGAGGAGGAGGAGGAGGAGGAGGAGGAGGAGGAGGAGGAGGAGGAGGAGGAGGAGGAGGAGGAGGAGGAGGAGGAGGAGGAGGAGGAGGAGGAAAGTGGAGAAAAACGGAGAAAGAAAGTTGCATATTCACTTATTAACTTGGAAATTTGAGCCCATGTCTCCTCCTTTATGAACAATTTCAGAAAAAAAATGTTAGGCCTGAATTTAAAGTCTTAGTAAAGGTCAAGTCAGGAAGTTTTGCTAATGAGTACATAGGCATTCCATACCGCCTCTAGTGTTTCCTCTTTGGAACTTGTATATGATATTTATAGGGAAATAATTCTAGGAGAGAAGAAAACTCAATATGTTTTATAAAAGGAAAAATAAGACAAATTTATACATGCTTAGTTCAATTGTGCTTTTCCTCACATAAGAAATTGAAGATAGGGGCTGGGGTGGTGGCTCAGTGGCAGAGTGCTTGCTTAGCACATGTGAGGCACTGGGTTCAATCCTCAGCACCACATTAAAAATAAATAAATAAATAAAGGTATTATGTTAGTCTACAACTAAAAAAATATATTCAAAAAAGTAGAAATTCAGGATAATTCATTAACCAGGTTAGTTGCACAATTTTATGGCTTCATCATGAGGAGCTATTAAACAGAATCCAAAGTGGAGATCCCTGTTTAATCTTGCAATTGTTAAAGTCCTGACAACCTGGGAAACAGTAAACACAATAGCCTCTCAACAGCCAAGAGAATTTGGCCTGTTCCCATTGCTAGGAACAGTCCAAGCATCATTTCAAACAAAGCCAGAGTGGATCTGAAAACTTCTGTAGATAGGGGAACGGTGCTACTATGTTGAACTATTATTGTCATTGTTTTCCTTTATTACACTTTTAAGTTTAGAAGTAACATAGGCTCATCACCTTACTTTTGGGTAAATACAGTATGCCAATAAAAAGGAGTTTAGCTTTTACAGATTTAAAGCTTTAATGGGTCTACATTAATCAGCAAATCTGTGACACTGGGTTCATGGGCACAGTAGACAGTCCTGCCCCATCAATGTTTGGTTTGGTTTTGCTTCCTGTTTCACCCCATGGAATGTGGGCAGAGGTGACAGCAGGTCAGGTAGAGTCTAGACCTGAAGAGGAATGCACATTCCCCTGCCTCTGGACAAGCTTCTCTGTAACCATAGAAACATATTCAGATGGTTTGGCTTCTCCAGCATGGACCCTAGGGTGTGGCAATGGAAGTCCAACGGACGCCCAGGATTGTGAGCCTGAGGAAAAGGATTGAGCACTGCATGTCACTGAGCTCTGGTGACGGGTTATAGCATTACTGTGTCAATAACTGACACAAAACACATTGGATATAAGCAGGTAAAAAGGAATCTATACAGATTGTAAAGAAACATAAAGATCAATGACAGTCCTACTTTCAAGGTGTTTTGTGATTTAGTTAAGAGTGTAAATAAGGAGTCAAACAGGTGGAGAAGAAATATTAAAGGAAGCATCAGCTGTTTTTACCCATCTCTCCTCTGACTTCCTACCCATCCATGGAAGTCAGGTCACCCCTAACACCTTCTACTATTCCTACCCACATTCTTACAATTCTATTTCCAACTCAGTACAAAGTATTGGCCTTATAATCTTTAATTTCATGCCTTTCTCTTACCTCCTTCAAGCACTGTTCTTGGTTGTCTCTGTGATGTGTGTGTGTGTGTGTGTGTGTGTGTGTGTGTGTGTGTGTGTGTGTGTGTTTTCCCAGTGGTGATGGTCTGGCCTCATCTTTCTGAATCTCCGTGTCTCCCACCCATTGATTCACTTGGAAGTATGGAGAAACAATTTCATGGCTGGTCATTTCACTATAACCTGGTTAAACCAAATCTTGGACTTCTTATAACAGCTTCTACGCACCAAATAATGCAAGACCAAAGGTTTCATATGAATTAACTGTAGTAAATGATTCATAAAATACTATAAATAATAAAATGATATAGATTATATTATCATTACATTCAATGATTGCTTAATTCCATGCTGTGTAAAGGTCATGATGTGACCTATCCATGATATAAACTTTAATAGAATTTTGTTACCCTCAAGAAGCTCATAACATTTAGGGGGAGAAGGTCATGTGCATAGCTGTGAGTGGTTCGAAGCAGAGCGAGATAAGCTCCAAGCAGAGTAGTTAATAAAATGCTAGGCAAGTTCAGAGGAAGAAGCTAACTTTCCTCAGGAGTCCTGGGAAAGGTCTCATGGAGGCTCCACGTTGAGGAGGACTTCAGCAAACAGTGCTATGGGGGAATTACAGAGGGAATCTGATAGTTCACTTCAGTATCTCTAGGAAGAAACTATTTGAAATAATGATGTTTCTACACCTACAAACTGTGTTTTATTTCATTGATTGAAGTTGAGTGTTGTGGGTGTAAAAAATCAGAGTAGCAAATGATGGCCACCAAGGTTCCAAGGCCAAGTAATTACCAGTGATTGCAGCACAAGGTTTCACTGTATGAAAAAAATGTGAATCATCCAAACACTGGCTTAGAAAAGTCAATCGACTAAAGAAAGTTTTTCATGTATGCCTTTTTCCCCCCCAAGTAGATATCATTTTCTGAGGAAACATTTAGTTTAAAAGAAAAACAACCTCATCCACATCAGAAAATAATGGCAGCCATTTATCAAAGTCAATCTTCTTCTCACTGCTTGCTGGTCAGGATGATTAGATCAGAGCATATGTCTAATAGTGTGATTAAGAGCTAGTCAGTGACATTAGGAATTAACACTTTTATAATGTTGTTCATTGTTCTCCTCTCCTGCCTATTTAATTGAAGTTAACCCAAAAGAGAGAGGGAAACAGCAAAGATTAATGATACGGCTTCCAGAACAAATGATAAAAGTCACTTGGATGAGGTCATTTAAAGCTGAATTAGACACAACTCTCTAGAATTCACCACAGGGATCCTTCATGGAAAGAGAAAGGTAGAAAAGCAATTTAATTTAAGTGATTCTATTTACATTGTTTAAACTTTTGTGTAAAAATATAATTTTTTTATTTTGATATTATAAAACAGAATATGTTTTATTTTGATATTTTTTGGAAGAGTTGTAATGAAGAATTCAAGCAAGGTTAAGTGACTTGTTTAAAGCCACCAGGAAACTGAGGGACAAGCTGGACAAAAGTAAAGTTCCTAGGCCCCTAGGACACTACATAGCATGGTTTGAGTCCTGCACACCACAGACCAATTTTTCAGTGTTCCAGAAACACACTGAGGTAATGTAAGCTTCACAGATAAAAATGACAAGTTAAATACACTTTGATGAATTTGTGGGATTGGACAAACGATAAAGCAGTAATTTAGCATTAGAGTAAGATCTTCAGTTTCCCACACAATTTCTGGCACACTTGGAAGCAGGTGTTTCCAGATGTAGTGTGACATAATACAGGAAGACTCTGGAATCTATGTCACACTGTGATATGAGAAGAAAGGGACCTTTACTGTGTTAATCCACAGCAATTTGGAGTGGAGGGTGTATGATTTCAAATGCACTGACCAAATATACTAAATGTTAAAATTAATGGGAAACAAAGTTAAAAAGGAAAATAATTAGTATCTGCACACCGCTATAAAGATGGGGAATTATAATAAATCTGTGTACAAATCTAATTAGTATATTAAAATTAGTTAGTTAAAAATCTAGTATTTATTGAGCATTTAATATATTCTAGGCAGTTTCATATACTTTTAATATCCTGGTTCATTCAATCTTCATAATAACCCTAATAAGGTAATGCTTTTATGTTCATTTTGCATATGAGACAATAAAGGCAAGGAGAGGTAATATTACTTGCTCAAGGTAACTCAGCTGGTAAATGAGAAACCCTTGTCATGACTACATGGTCTCTCTTGTAAGAAATTACATTAAACTCAAAAGTAAAATGTTGGCCTCCACTATTATTCTATTCCCCAAATGGTTAATCTTGCAACTCCAAAGGAGAACTTTAAATTACAGTCAACTTATGAGGGATTGGTTCCAGGATCCCTGAGGAAAGAAAAATCTTCAGATTCTCAAGTCCCTTTATCTAAAATGGCATAGAGTTTACAGATATCCTCCCATGTTAAATCATCTCTGGATTACTGATAATACCAAATACAATGTAAATGCAAAGTAAATAGTTGTTGTTATGTACTGTTTAAGGAATAATGACAAGGTTTGCTTAAAAGTTGAGTACATTTGCAATTTTTTAAAACAAAATATTTTTGATCTGCAATTGGTTAAATCCTTAAATGTATAATCCATGGATAAGGAGGCATATTGTATATAACAGATGATTTGTCTCTCTGTTTAATATCCTCCAATAGCTTCCTACTACAACAAGGATAACATCTAAACTTCTTATGATGACCAATAAGACCCCAGATGCCTAGCTCCTACTGATTTTATTTCTTCCCTCTTGACCTTATCTAAAGTACTCTCAAAGCTCTCCATTGTCCTTAGGAGTTCTTATTACTGTGGGAAATCATTCTATGGTTTGTTGGTCTTTGTTTAACAAGGTCCTCATATGTCACACCTCATGGAAATGAGGGAAAGGCCTTTTCATGACTTGTTCATCACCCAGCACATAGAATGTTGCCTGATTCATACTAGAAACTAAATATATACTTGCTAAATGAGCAAATCATTAAATACCAAGAAAGAGAGATATCACCTCAGAAGGATTTCCCACAGGTGACTCAAAAACAGAATGAATTAAAATGGAAAAAAGCTTGTTGCAGAAACATATATGATTAAGATATTTCTAAATTCTACATAGTACATAGTTATGTGCTGCATACTGAAAATATGGTCAATGATAGACTGTCTATACAATAATGGTTCTGTGAGATGATGTCACCAAGTGAGTTTGTCGCTCCTTAGTTTGTGTAAGCACACTTTTTGATGTTCATAGAATAATGAAATCATATAATGGTGCATTTCTTGGAACACATGCTGTTATTAAATAACACATGACCTTATATTCAACTTTGGCATATTAAGTCAAAATTGAAGATATCAATTAGCTTTTAAAATTACAGTTACAGATCCAGATGATACCCATTCAATCTTTGAATAAATACTTACTATAAAAATGGCCTATAACAGACCACTATATCTCAAGGTGTTCATATAGCGGTTCATTCCTAAATTCAACAAAATGACTTAAAATATCTACAAAGGACAAGTAGCTTGCTGGTTAGAAATTAAAATACAGAACAGGTATTTGTCCTGCCATCAATACCTTAAATGTGGTAGACAGAAAACAAACAAACAAACAAACAAACATTAGCTTTAATGCATATTAGACTAAAATAAATTTGAAAGGAATTCAAGCAATATGAGGAAATTCAAATGGGAGAAATGGCTAATCAGAGAAGCGTACAGTACATTTATGTGGGAGGGTTTAACCTCATTCCTATTACAAATACCCCTGCAAGTTTTGTTTAGCTACTAGTGAAATAAATTTGTAGTTACATACTATTAGCATTCAAAACAAGGTTCACATAACTTACCTCATTCAACCCTTCCAACAACTCTATGAAGGCTTTTAATTCTAATTTTTCAGGAAAAGAAATAGAAGCTAATAAAAGATCAATAAATTCCCTAAGGCTATGCAGAAAGGATTACTCCAGTTTAGATCTTATGGCTCCAAACCTTAATAGTAATTTTCTTATATCTTGTAAAATCAGTCCTTTATAAAGAGATATAAAAGCATAACATAGGTCTTCAGAGAAAATGTTCTTGAATCAATATTAGAACAATATATATCAAATAAAAATGGAATCAACAAACCTATAGATAGGTATTCTGTAGTATCCCCAATTTTGTGGGGAGATTTTCCCAACTGCACTGTCTCCCCAATTATATTGGTCTGCTAATTTATAAAAAAATAAATAAATAAATAACAGAAAAACAAAAACAAGTAACACCTTTAGAAATAAATATTCTACTAAAACTAAGTACCATTGATTCTGAGAAGTCCAATTTGCCTGAACTCTTTTAATATTGTTCAATAGTTATTTAAAATAATGACAAGATAATCATATAACTAGAAATCAAATTGAATTTCTCTCTAGAAATCTTAGATCTGTTTCTTAAAGAGTAGCCCCTGGCCATTCGACTTGGAATCATCTGGGTTGCTCATAGGAACATCTGTTCATGGCCCTTCCCAGAGACTCAGAAAGTGGGCCCCTAATACTATATTTCTATCATACTTACCAATTGGCACTAAAAATTTACCCTAACTTTTACACATTAAAATATCAGAATCATGGGTTACCAGGTTTGAACCTTATTCCAACTTCTTAAAAACTTTTTACATTTACTCCCTCTGACCTTTTATTTAATTTTACATTACTATTTTATTTTAGTTAAGAATTATTATTTGATAACCTTATAGATTGGTAAGTACAAAGGAGCTACTTGATTTTACATTTAATTCTGTTATCAAAATACACGTATTAAATTATTTTAATTCCAGCAAAAGAAAGGCATAATAAAAAGAGACAAATGAAATATAGTCTAAAAATGAGGTTTCATTTGTAACCGAGAAGAAAGTCACCTAATTTGTACATGAGCTCCTTTCTTACAGTCATGAACCTACTGCTCTTCTGTCTTGATCCAGTATGAATACAGTTAATGGGTATTCGATACTGCTAACCTTTTCATCAGTCCCCAAGATACACCAGAGAAGTTTATCCTATAATTTTTAAGTCTTCTCTATCCCCCATTTCTATTCCATTTTGATATGTTTCCTGAATCAAACTCTATTTCATACTTTGAAGAGATTGGAATGGTCCAGTTTAGGTTTTCGTAGTATAGTTTTCTTCCAGGCTGATGCAAAAAAAAAAAAAAAAAAAGTTTCCAGGTTCAAGTCCTTTCTCAAATTATTTTCTTAAGCTTGCTTCTCATTTCATTCAAAGGAAAGAATGATGAAACTGACTTCTATCATTCTGTCCCTCTCTCTGTTCATGAGCCCACCCACTCATATATCCCCTTAGGTATTATTTACCTCCCTATAGCTCATTGGTGGGCCTGGTAGTTGGACATATGGTAGTTTCTTTGACATTATTAATAGATACTTCAACTCTTACTTACACACAAATAGCTTAAATGTGTATATTATCCATCCTTGCACTCTTTCTGAGCCATTTGATGGACATTTCCATATAACAGCTGCATCAGTATCTCAAAATAATGTGGTGTCATATGTCTTCCTCTCCACCCAGTTTCTCTCATATTTTCTCATTTCCCCTACATTTTTAGGCAAAGAAACTTCATGTTATATTAAGCAAACAATATTCTTGACCATGAAGACAGAAATGACTGTAAAAGTTCTTAGGAACAATCTCTATGTCATCAAACCCTTTCTTCCTGAATCATTTGTCAGTCTCACCATGTCCTGCTTGCAAATCATTCCAATTCACCTGCACAAATGCACTCAGCTAGTTCTCACAACTAACTATTCCATTAGGGTGTTGTCTGGAAGCAAAATATACCACAGCATCTCATTTCTGAAATTTTCAGCAGCTCCTTTTTTTTTCCAAATGAATTTTTTAAAATAAATAACATTTGCAGTCTGAAATAAAAAGTTTCTACTGAAAGGAGAGACCCAAGCTACTTTTTAGACTTGTTTGCTCTCCTAGACATTTGTTATTCTTCAATCAGATTGGATGATTCTTCATTTTAAGTAAAATACCTTTTTTTAAATTTTGTTTGGCTCTCTTCTAACATAATTCTTTCTCCATCAGTAATTGACTTCTACCCCTCCACATTTGACATATTCAACTTCTATTTATCTTCCTTCAAAACCCATCTTAAATACTTTTCCCTCTAAGAGATCTTCTCTGAACATTTTAGTTGAAAAGTGTTCCCTCTTCTCAATTGAAAAAAAAAATATAGGAATTACTTATTACATAGTATCATATTCGGTTACTTTTACTCATTAAATAAAAGGTCTATCTTCTTTATAGAGTTGTAAGTTTTTTACATAAGACTAATTATATGTATGAAATGCAATGTAGCAAATACATTATCACATATATAGTATATATATAAATAATGGGTGTGTGTATATATAGTAATATACACACACTATTTATAGTAATATATAGTAATATATATTACTATATATATATATGTACATATATATGTAGTATTGCACACACAGAGATATACATGTATGCAAGCTCCCCAAGAGTTTCTGATCCTTTCTTAAATAATACAATCAATAGATCAATAATTTTATGTTAAATAAAGTGAAACATGAATAAACATTGCCTCACTAATCAAAATGCCATTGTGATCATTCATATTAATATACCCTCCTAATAGTAATTTTTACCAGTTAATAAGGAAACAAGTACATTGTGGTTTATATCACCCATCTTTCAACCAGATTGTAAGTTCCTCATGGTGATGGTAATATTGTGGAAGGTTTATATTGAATAACATATAACAAAAAGCAAGAATGCTCCTGTATGGTACTGAAAATTGCCTGTACTTTGATCTGTTGGTATGCATTCACTCTAAACTGTAGAAAGTTTAAAATATCATTTGAACTACTAAATTCATCACATTTTCTTTTTAATAAAGTAAATCCATATGAAACTTCACCCATTTGAGTTTTGGGAATAAAATAGCATGAACTGGATAGTCTGTGAGCAACAGAAATTTATTTGTATGGTCTAGAGACTAGAGACTAAAATCAATGCAGGGTCAGTGCATGTCTAGGGTCTACTTTCTGGCTTATAGACAGAACCTTTTTGCTGTGTCCTCATGTGCTGTAAGGGGTGAGGCTTTCTGTGGGTTTCTCTTATAGAAAGATGCTGCTGCAGATTGGATGGACATTGGTGGTGCTATTGGGAGGTGCTGTTAGCCTGTAGTGGGGCCTAGTGGGAAGCTGTCCAGTCATTGAGGGCATGACCCTAAAGGGGATTGGGACTTCCTTTCTTTCTTGTTTCCTGGCCATAAAAGGACCAGATTGGTCTGTCATATACTTTCTGCCATTGCTATCCAGCATGACCCCAAGAGGCCCAAAGCAATGGGCCCACCCATTTTGATCTGGAACACCCCAAATTGTAAGCCAAAATAAAACTTTTCTCTTTATAAGTTTATTATCTCAGCCATTTAATTACAATAATGGAAAACTGACTAACACATGCAGTAGTCCCATTCATGAAGTCTTTACTCAAGGACATAATCACCTCTGAAGACCCCATCTTCTAATGGCATCCCATTGAGGATTAGTTTTTAAGATGTAAATTATGGAGGTACAAAATATTGTGAACAAAGCAATATGATAGAATGTTTTCTGAGGAAAGGGAGAGAAAATTGTGAAAATAAATAATCTGAACAACCAAGAATTAATTATATGTTTTCTTTTCAAATACCTCCACAGTCTTTATTAGTGTTTTATTTTGAGCAAACCCATCATAAAATGAAGAAGAATAACACTTCCTCCAAGTACTCAAGAAAATCATAATACAGATCCCTGACAGGCTGCTATTTGCTTTATAGTGTATTTTCTTGATTTCTTTGTCTTATTTAAGTGAAATTCACTAAGACAGAAACCTAAATGTGTTCAGAGCACAAGAATAAATTTCACCCAGATGTTGAACAAGGAAACCTAAATGGAGGGAGAGCACCCCTCTTGTCCCTTTTCTCTTTCCCTCATTTTCTTTGATTGACCTCTAGTAGTAACTCTTAATTTCTTCCTTTTAAACACATAACCTAGCCACAGATTCATCAAGAATGGATCACAATTCTAATCTACAATATTCTATGGTTAATAGGCATGATCTACTTATGGTAAAACAGAAAGGAAAGAAAAAAGAGCCAGAAAGAATCCTTGAAGTGAATGCCTACATGAATCAAGGTTCCCTTCAAATTAGTTGGAATAGGTGAGCAAATACATCAAAGAGAATCTGAAGGAGACAAAGTGAGTTTGCTTTTCACAATGCTAATAGACAAACAAAAAATCCTCTGTTCATTTATTTCTGTACTTGAAACATAATTGATGGCTGCAAGTCTAATATTCATTACAGGACTGAACAAGGCAGGAATGGAAAGTTGATGGAGCCCACAGATCACACCCATTAAGAAGTGTTAGAAGCAGCCAAGGCAGCAAAAGAAGAAGAATGGGCACAGAGAAGCTCTTCTAATGAATAAAATATGAAGAACATTGCAATTACACACACCAGAGAGAAGTGGCCAGAGGATCATCAGCATAATGACAGTAATAAAAATAGGATTTCATGCCTGTATCTCCTATTTCATATCGCCAGATCTGAATAATATTTATTAACCACTCTCCTGTTTATGATTATTTGCAGGGTGCATAACAAAAAAATAGAGCAAGGCTACAGATTCCTGCCTTCAAGGATTTTCTGTTCCGTCATGGCCAGCAAAGGTCATTCAATTATTCTGAAAGTATCCGACAATCAGGAATAGATGAAAGCGATAATTTTGGTTTGTGAGCAGGAATATACCATTCTAAAGACTGCTTTACATGTTAAAAATTAGATTAAATGACCAGCTGATGTAAATGATTAATTTTATGTGTTGATAAAATGCAATTTTCTAAATAGAAAGCTGAAAATATGGGCTAGTGTTTACTCAGGACTTACTATACACTAGTGGCTAGGTTTCCACATCATAGAAAGTAGAGAACAAGAAATGAGGCTAAAAGAGGTTGACAATAAGTTACATAGGGCTGGGATGAATAGTAATCATTCTGTTTCCAGCATATACTAGACATCCACTAATTCTTCAGATAATAACTGAATGAATAAATGTTCATATATGTGTAGATACATATGTCTATGCACAGGCACATGCACACACAAATACACCTATGCACAACATGGAACTGTCCTTTTTTAAATGATGTAGTGGCACAGTTTTAATGACAACTCTAGTATAAATCCCCAAAAGATGATTTATTTTACCTATGATTTAAGAGAGGAATATCACCCCTATTATACACCCCTCCAAAAAAAGAAGAAAAACCTCAAAAGTTTTCTGCTTATAACCAGGTATAAACTTTTTCAGATAACATGGTACAGGGTGCCATTCTTCAAGAGGCTACTTTGTTGCTATCACAAGAAAAAGCTGAGTGACTGAATATAACTTGATATAGTACATTAGCCTTAAACTCTGATGCTGGCAGACCTATTGGTTGTCTGCCATCAGAAGCTGCCTTCTAGGATCTCAGTCAATAGAAGCAAGTCAATTAAAGGACCTTTCAGTTAACAGACTTATAGCTAATGCATTGCTAGCTGCTCTTAGGAATCTGGAATCAAATGAGAGAGATGAGCACATTATATAAAAAAACAAAACAAACAAAAAAGTCCTCTGAGGGCTAACAGGTTTCTAGAACAGCACAATTAAAGTGGACCTAAGACCTAGGACTCATTTGTAGTTATATGGAATATATCTCAACACAAAAGTTGATATTAGATCCTAAGTATCTTGTTATTCTGGTTTTTGTGTGTGTGTGAATTACAACTATCATATTTCTTTTTATTTAATACCTTTATTTTTATTTTTATGTGGTGCTGAGCATCGAACCCAGCGTTCCGCATGTGCTAGGTGAGTGCTCTACCACGGAGCCACATCCCCATCCCCACAACAATCATATTTCCTTCAAAACAATGAAAAAGATTACCAGTAGTAACAAGATGAATCATTATTTTATGTACATCTAAGAAAAAATAAACTGCTCCAATTCAACCAAGATGTATCACTGATTCTAAGAGCCATTTTAGCATCAGAGATATTAAAAATGCAAAATGAAATTTGGTTTCAACTGCATTTACAAATATAGTTAAGCTTCTTGTGACTCATTGCATCTATTTTACCTATTCAGGAATAGTACTTAATATTTTGTTGGTGGTGTTTCTAATATACTTAATAAGGACCAAGTGTGATTTCTGTAACAGAAAACAATACCAGCAAATCTGTCATGATCCTATCAATAATTTCCTATATATAATAACCACTGCTTGGCTTAAATTAGGCAGTGATACAAGTATTTCATGAATATATTTGAAGACTAAAGTTTTCAAGTAAGAAACACCTATAGGAGCTGATTTCAAAGGGGGTCCTGAGCACTCTCTGATGCTCCCCAAACTGGGAGGTAAAGTTAATGTCTCCTTCCCTAAAGGTTACTGGGCTGGTAACTGCTCTAGTCAGCAGATCAGAATAGAGTGAACCTGTGTGACTTCTCAGCCAGTGTCCTAAAAGGCCTGATAGCTCTGGTACTTCTAGCATTGTGATTTTCTTTGTTTATATTACCTCTTGGGAGAATAAAATGCCCCCCACCCCCCGCATTATATATACCAGTCAATCAAGTAAGAAGGCCTTTCCAACACTCTAAGGATATTTGGAATTTGACACTAGATAAGAACATAGTTCAGCTTACATATTAGATTATAAATTCTCATTCAGTTTAGGCTGCAAATTAAACTATAAAAAAAATTACCCAACTCTATTTTTGTGCAGTTACCATATTCTAGGATGGGCTCATTCAGAAGAGTAAATGGACCCATAATGATCTGAAATATTTTAATATTTCTTTGTCTCAAATTTTATTACAAATATTATCTCTTTCATGAAGCTTTCATTGACCAACTTAGCTATAAATAACTACCATTCATTTGGAATGTTTTTTTTTAAATTTACATTTAATAAAATTCCATATTCAAAACATTTTAAGCTTTTGGGAAAAAAAATGGAACATTATTTCTTGAGTCAACTCATATATTCTATTTGAGAGGGTTTTCAATAAGAACATAATCCACAAGTCTGAACAGATCAATGATGAGTAAGGAGATTGAATAAGTAATCAAAAACCTCTCAACATTTAATACCTTCATTCCAAACCCAGACAAGGACAAAGAAATTACAGGCCAACGTCTCTGATGAAAATATAAAACGTCGTCAACAAAATACAAGCAAACTGAATTCAACAGCACTTATAGGAATTGTATAACATGATCAAATGAGATTCATCCTTTGGGTGTTAAGGATGGTTCAATAGACAGAAACCCATACCTATAAGACACCACACGTTAACAGAGTAAAGGATAAAAACCACACAGGCATCTCAATGGCTGCACAAAAGGTATTTCAAATATGTTTTCAACATCGTCTCGGGATTAAAAATTCTCAAGGAATTCTGTATATAAGGAATGAACCTCAAAACAATGATGGTCACATATCACAAGCCACAGATCACACCAAACTCAATGGTAACAGGTTGAAGTTTCCTCTCAGATCAGGAATGAGACAAGGACACTCAGTTTGGTCACTTCTATTCAGCATAGTTTTTGAAGTCCTCAGTATAGCAATTAGAACAGGCAAATAGTTCTAATTTACTTCTCCATACGAAATGAAGAAGTAAAATTGTCTCTTTAAAAATAAAGTGATCTTATATTTACAAAACCCTAAAGACTCTATCTACACCCCCCCAAAAAAATGACTTTAAAGCTAGTAAGTGAATTTAATTCAGTCACAGGATGGAAAATCAAAATAATGAAAATTCATACTCTTTCTATATGTTCATAACAAACTATCTGCTTAAGAAGTGAAGAAAACAATGCCACATATAACAACAACATAAAGAATAAAATATCTAGAGTTGCATTTAATCAAGAAAATTATAAAACATTGATGAAAACATTATGAAGGGTTTAACTATTAAGATCTCCATACTTTTCTATGTTCTCTGTGGTTCCAGTGTAATCACTATTTAAAATAAAATGCCATTTTTCACAGAAATGGAAACAACAATTCCCGTATTTATATGAAAGCAGAAAATATCCCAAATAGCCAAAGCAATCTTCAACAAGAGCAAAACTGAAGTCATCACACTTTCTTGATTTCAAAATATAAAGTTACAATAACTAAAACAGTATGGTACTGGCATGTAAGTAGATACATATTTCAAAAGGGACAGGATAGAAAGTGCAGAAATAAATTTATACATTCACAGTAAACTGATCTCCAACAAGAGTGCCAAAGACACATAAAGAAGAAAGGATAGTTTCTTCAATAAAGGGTGTTGTTAAAATTGTATATTAATAAAAAGGGTAATACAGTCCCCCTTATCTCATACCATATTCAAAAATCAACTCAAAATAGGTTATTAATGAATTAAATGTCAGACCCCAAACTGTAAAACTACTAGAAGAAAATAGGGAAAATATTTCTTGATATTGGTCTAACCAATAATTTTTTTGAATGTGACACCAAAGACTTTGAATTTATTGGGATAGGGTTATTGTATTTTGCTTGTGAGAAGGGCAGGGATTGGAGGAGTGTAGAATGTTATGTGTTTAATTACATTCCTTCCAAATTCACATATTTCAGTGTAACCCTTAGTACCTCTGAATATTTGTACAAATGAAGTTACAGCCTAGTAAATATGTCTTAGAGTGAAAATATTCTAAGTTGAAAGTGTCTTTAATAACACCCAGCATGCCAACAATGGCTTAGCACCACAATATACTGAAGAGTTACTCTGAAGTAAATCAACAGCTGTCAAAGAGCTAGTTGTCACTGCCCAGTGTCACAGAGAGTCAGAACACATATCACTAGCTCAGGAAAAAGATCCCAATTCAAAAGTTTGAAGTAGAGTTTCTAATGAATGCATATGGCTTTCTTACCATCATAAAGTCAAGAAGCTGAGGATCCTCTGTATTTGGAGATAAGGGCTTTATAATTCAGGTAAAATAAGCTGTTCATGTGTGGCATCAATACAACTGGTGTCCTTATAAGGTCTGTTTTCCAGAAATTGGCCAGGGATGTGCACACAGGAGGAAAAGGAGCACACACCTGTAAGCCAAGGGGTGGGGGTATCAGAAGGAGAATCCTATCAGCACCTGGCTCTTCCATTGCTCATCTTTGAAGACTAGGAGAGAACAAATATTTGTTCTTAAGCCATCTAGTCTGTGATATTTTGTTATGGAAACCCTGGTGAACTAAATCAGTACAGTTTAGCAATACTCTAGAATTTTGAGAATTTTACATTTTAAGATATTCAACATGCTGGGCATAGTGTCTCAGCAATTTGGGAGACCGAGGCAGGAAGATCTCAAGTTCAAGGTCAGCTTGGGCAATTTAGCAAGACCCCCTCAAAAATAAGTAAAAATGATTGGGAGTACTGTGAAGTCATAAAGCACCTTGGGCTCAGTTCTGTTTCACAGTAAAGAAATAATCCAAGACATTGAAGGGAAACTCTAATTGCCCTTAATGACTAAGAAGAATAGTGGTATTCATGAAAATAGAGCAATAAAACTTTAGTTTGCTTGTTTATTTTAAAAAGTTTTGATGTCTTCTGTGCATTTTTTTTAGAGAGAGAGAATGTTTTTTAATATTTATTTTTTAGTTTTTCCATGGACACAACATCTTTATTTTTTTTTTTTTTTTAATTTTTATGTAGTGCCAAGGATAGAACCCAGCACCCCGGGCATGCCAGGTGACCATGCTACCGCTTGAGCCACATCCCCAGCCCTCTTCTGTGGATTTTGTTTATGCTTTTATTTTTTCTTTTAATTTATCTTTCTGTTTTCTAAAAGCCTACATTGAATTCTTAAGGGTAAACAATGTAGAAACCCAGCCACTGTAAACATGCTGAGATCTGTCCACTGCACTGTGGAAAGGGAGCTGGACAGAGGCAAAGGTGAGCGAAGGAAGACTCTATCCTTTTAATGAGATTTGCCATTTTATACCTCAGGGTGTAGATTAGTTAGGAAAAGATAGAAACTGAAGCAGACAAATAATCCACTGAGCATGGAACAGCATCATTTAGTTTGTCATGGAAGACAGAAATCTTTACCCCTGGTAAGTATAAGTTGAGTATCCCTACTTCAAAAAATCCAAAATAAATGCACCCAAATCCAAAACTTTTTTGAGTGCCAACATGAAATCACAAACAGAAAATATCACCGCATTAAACTTTCTTCCATGTGCAAAATTATTAAAAATATTACATAAAAGTAGTTTTAGGCAATCTACATAAAATAAATATATCATAAGTGAATTTCATGTTTAGATGTGGGTACTTCCTAAAATATTTCATAATGTAAGTAGAAATATTACAAACTTTGAAAACAAACAAACGAAAAGAACCTGAAATCTCAAAACTTCTGATCCCAAGTATTTCAAATAAAGGAGTATTCAACCTGTACATTTAAAAGAAAACTCTTGCCTCAGTCTCCAAAGTTGCTGGGATAACAAGTATGTGCCACTATGTCCAACATGTTAGATATCTTAAAATTAAAAATTCTAAAGATTCCATTCTTAGTATGATCTGAAAAAAATATTAACTAATAAAATTTATTATTCTCTTTTCATAACTATAAGGTCATGAGTACACAAATAATGTTATCTTGAAATAATACAAAGTATAACAAATGTATTTACTCTAAAATATTGATTTAAAGTTACCATTTTATACAGGGTGTAAGCACACCTGTAACCCCAGTAACTTGGGGGGTTGAGGCAGGAGGATCATGAATTCAAAGCCAGCCCCAGCAAAACAATAAATATTTCTAATTTTAAAAAAAAGTTGCCATTTCTAAATGGTGTGTTTTGTAATTTTAAGGCTCCTAGCGAGATTTGCTCAAGGAAAATAAAGTTTCTGACTCTGTCCTTTCTCGGTCTATGCCTACTTCTCCTAAAATTGATCTCAAAATAACAGAACCACCTGAAAATTTAAAATAATTTTTAAAAAGTGATTTTCTGTATCCTTTAAAAATTTCATTTTGAAAAATATAGTTTCCTACAAAAATACCATCAACTTCCACATTATTTCCAGTTACATCAATTGTACCCCTGAAACCCAACAGAGCAGAATGGATCCCGTAGAAGCAACTAGATGGGAGGTAACTGCAGCTTCAACTAGGGAAGAGAGAACACATGTCCCCAGAAAACACTGAAAGTAGGAAACCACTGGGTTTTCCAACAGCTTTGATGGCAATGTTTGTCAGCTGAAATCCTTCAGATAATTACCATGAAAATAACTAATAATTTAGTCAACACAAAATATCCAGACAGGGAAAACCCCTTCTCACATTTGAAAAAAAAATTGAAGCTCAGTTTGGGATACTGGTGTTCAAGTGGGGAGGCAGCACGGAAACCCAGATATTCTGGCACCATCGAGGACCAGAGAGAACACCAAATTCACAGATAATTCAGAACCGACGCAAAGTCTTACTGTCATCCTATCCCTACGGGCTGATTTAGTGTTCCATTATTTCTAATCCATCTTTGAGGAAATATCAGTAGCCAAAGTATTCATACTTTCCTTCTTTCCCCACAACTCTCCAAAGAAATTCTTTGTTTCAGGCAAAGCGAACTACAAATATTCTATCACCAAAATTGTGACCAGTAGGACATCCAAAGCAAATTGACTTATGTCGTATCACAACCATAGATATACACTCACCTAAATACTTTCTAGGGGTTATTTAAAAGCCTTAATAATCCTCTTCTAAAGATATGTCTTAAGAGTTCTTGATAAGAATATTCATCATGGTTTTACTGAAACTAAAAGGAAGTCAAAATGGGAATATAAGGCCAGTGCCTCCAGAAAAAGTTATCACACAACTACAAAGAGAATTATTATTCATATGCTAAAGATTACCTTGCACAAGAAGTTTTTGAGTTGTGTATAGTGAATTTGCCACCCATAAAAAATAGATGATGCGATTTTAAAACTCTTTTATTTTGTACCGAATATCAGAACAAATATCATCCCTATCCCCAATCCCATGGTGAACTTGTCATTGGATCAGCTGTTCTTTATGTACATCCATTATATGTCCTTTGAGACTGCAAGCACCCAGGCACAAGAACTCTGATTACATTCATTGTGCAATCATTTTTTTGTATCAATCACAGACTTAAAAACCTGTGCATGAGTTTTTTTTTAAATATTTATTTTTTAGTTGACACAACATCTTTATTTCACTTGTTTATTTTTGAATGTGGTGCTGAGGATCGAACCCAGGGTCTCACACGTGGGAGGTGAGTGCTCTACCACTGAGCCACAACCCCAGCCCCACATGATTTTCATAATACTCACTTTACCGTTAAAAAGAATAAACCTTGAGGATATGAAAAATTAATCCAAAGTAAACATTGAGCATCCTTAATCTGAAATACTTGGGATAAGAAGTATTTTAGATTCCTGTTTTTTTTTTTTTAATATTTGAATATACATAATGGAATGCCCTGGATATATCCAAGTTAAAACACAAATTCATTTATGTTTCACATGCATGTTATGTACATTGTCTGAAAGTAATTATGCATAAGACTTTTGTGCACTTGCATTTTAACTGCAACCAGTCACACAAGGTCAGGTGTAGAATTTCCCAGTTGGGACACCATGTTGGCAATCAAAATGTTACGGATTGTGGAGAATTTTGGATTTCAGATTCCCATGAAGAAAAAAGAACCTAAACTGAAGCTTGACCTGGTCATTCTCTCTCTCTATGCTGTTCTCCAAGACAAGGCACCATGTTCTTCTAATCCAAAGAGAGCTCAGTGGTTTGTGTTTTGTGAAGTACTGACTTGACCTTGATTAAGCCTATGTCATTCCTTTTTGTCATTGGTCTTGTGTCATTTCTTTAAGGTAGCCTTGGTCTAACAAATTTATGTACCTGGATCTCTGAGTAAATGGTGTGTAAAAGCCATTATACCAATAGGAACATTTCTGCATCCCTGATCGTCACCGTGGTTTTAGGAGCACCAGCATATTTAAAGATAAGAACTGGGTGTATTTTTTGTTTGTTTTCCAATAAATGGGAGTTTGGGCTCTTTGTTTATTTCCCCTTGACAGTTTATGCCATGACACATCCTGACACAGTTGGAAAGTGCCAAAAAAGAGACAGAAGGAAAGCAAGGGCCAGAGATATTCACTGACAGTAACCTATTTGGAGAGTTTGTTTTACTGATTTTTCTACTATTTTCTAGGTAAAAAGTCAGACTTAAAAAGTGAAAGTAGGAAAAGTCATCTTTCCCCATCAAAAGTCCCCCATGTAGGATGGCTTTCCTAGACATACAGGTAGCAATTAATCCATAATTATGGATTTTGTCTTTCTAATTTTATGTCTCCAATTTAAAATTTTCATATTCTATCTTTCATTGGGTAAGAATAATAGAGAATTGGAAGTTTGTATATATAGGGGAGATCAATCAGGCAATTTGCCTCTTTACAAATATGAAACTTCTACATTATTTGGTGCAAAGATGTAAAATGTGATTAGTTTTATTCACATGCACCTGGTCAAATATTAATATTATTTTGGGGAGTGGGTGAGCAATTTAGAACTTGGAGCATCCCTGGCCATAAGAATTATCTAAGTTTCACTGTGAATCTGTCCTTATTGTCCTTATTTTTTTAAAATGACATTTTTTTAATAGAGAGTGGGAGATAGAGAATTTTTTTATATTTATTTTTCAGTTCTTGGCGGACACAACATCCTTGTTTGTATGTGGTGCTGAGGATCAAACCTGGGCTGCACGCATGCCAGGCGAGCGCGCTACCGCTCGAGCCACATCCCCAGCCCAGCCCTTATTGCCCTTATTGACTCCTTATTGAAGTTGCACAGTTCATTCCCACCAGCATGGATTACATTGCTGATTTCCAATTCCCCCAGTATTCAGCAAAAACTGGCATTTATATACAAGCTGCAGCTGATCCATGTAGGTTGTATTCTTCAATTCCTTAAGTTCCAGATTTCTATGCCTCTATATCACATACACTAAATTGGAATTATGGGGACAAGACCTAGAACTCAGCATTTTTTCAAGTTTCCTATGATTCTTACACACACTATCTTTTGCAGGAACACTGGCAAGCTAATGCTTTTACATATATCTGAGTTTGGGTCTATTTAAACCAATATATACAAAGTGCTGAGTGTCTCAAGGCAGGTACTACTGTTTCACAGGATAAAGTGCACCATTCCACCCTCTTCAAATATCCCGAGTGTTAAACTGACACAAATCCCACAATTTCATTCCAAAATGAAAACCTTTTATAGAACAGAAATTATGCCACGGTGGCAGCATTCAGCCACCGATCTCCATTATGTTACCTCACAGCAGGCACTCCCCTCTCCTCTGTCCCCTGGAAACACCATCACAAAGCAAATCAAATTAGATTCTAACCATTTTCATTTTCTAACCTACCCTGGAAATGGCATCATTTGCTATCGTGGTTAAAGGAGATAGTGCTCCTGATTAAAATAATTACATAGCAGGAGCTTGGCCAAATGAAAATAAAATGTGGGGGATGATCACCGAGAGATTAAGAACTGTGTTCAAGAGGATAAGCACCCAGGATATTAAGGCAGGGGGTGATTATGAGTAACAGGAAGGAATTAGGCAAAGGAACACTTGCATTGCGTGCCACAGATGTGTTGCCAGACAGCCGTGTGTTAGAGGAAACTGATTTCCCAAGAGGTGGACATTTGTCTACTGGTTGTTGGACACAACAAAGAAACCAACAGCCTAATTTTATTTCCACTCATCCTAAATACGTGTCACGCCAGAAAAATCTATCAGCTAATCAATATCTATTTACCATTCATCTCATAGTTATCTATTCTAAAAAAAATGTATATTTTCATTTCCTATTCATGTAGGCATTCCCAATATCTGGAATAGATCTTTACACAGAGTAGGTATTTGAATATTCTTATCAAAAATCCTAAAGATAAGATTTTTCACTGCCCTTAAGTTGTTTGCAGTCTAACGTAATTAAAAAATCAATATTGATAAGATATTTTACTAAAGATATTAAGAGTTTTCAGATATTACATAGGTGAGAGCGTCTACTAGTACTATTCTTATACCTTATTTATCCAACAATTTCACACAGCATGGCTTTCTATAAGCGAACTTTCAAATAATAAATGTGGATTTTTTTCATCATGCATTTTTGAGAAAAATGATGATAGTAATATATTCTGATAGGAAGTTTTGAACTGCCCCAGGCTTTATTAAATAGGAGATAGCCCTGAACATTCAGAATCATTAGTATCAGCAAAAACGGTATATACCAGGATTTATTTAAGTATCTAGAGATATTGCAATTTATTTTTGTTTTTACTGCTTTTTAAAAAATCATTTTTTTTGAAAGTCGTCATGTAGGGGGCTTGGCCGAAGTGTGAGGAGAATTTTCAAATGAAGAACTGTCAGGTGGAAAGAGAATAAAGGGGAGAATTAATGTAGGAGTATAGATGACTTTTTCTTCAGTGTAGCCTTTAAAAAGTTAAGTAATAAAAAAGGAACTAAATCAAAGGACAACTGGCCTTGAAGCCACACCTGCTCCCTGACGCATATAAACATAGATCTCAGTAGGAATGGTCTTGGATGAGTTATAGACTTGTACTTTTGATAGGTTCTGGTATATTTCAATAGGAAGTCATTTTGGGTATTTGCTTTTCATATCTGCTTATTTATTCACAAGTCCATCTTTCTCTACCAGTGGAGGTGACAAAAACCTATAATTGTTCCCCCATATCTATTATCATTCATTTTGTAGCAATGGCATTTTTAGAAGAGTATGGTTTCACCTACATCAAGGTTACATTCCCAAGTCATCTTTGCTTTAAGGAAAAGTCTTGCAGCTAAATTCTAGTCAATGGTATGTGACTAGAAAGAATGTGTGCCCCTTAAACAAAAGGACCAATCCCGTTGCTTCTGCACTGCAGCCTCTTTGCAATATCCAAAATCATGAAGGGAAAGAAATTCAGTCTCTTGGGAACAACAGAACATGAAAAAGGGAAAAAATACCTGAGCCCAAACAATGCAGGATCATTATGTGAGAGATACCCGCATATCTTATGTTCAAGATATTGCTATGTTGACTCTTTATTTCAACTGACAAATGTCAGATGAGCCACGTTTCATACCTGACTTATTTTTGCATCCTCCACAAGGTCAATGCCTGATACATAAAAATGTTAGAGTGGTTGAAATGAAGGGCTCAGTATTTTTCCTCTGGAAAAAAAAAAAACAAAACCCACAATGTTTATCTGCCTAGTGCATCTGACCTAAGATTAAACACACTGCGTTTTTGGGCTCCCTAGCAAGAACAGTGCTACTATCTCCTAGTACAAGGCTCCACTGCTTTTATGAATCTAGTAGCCTTGTCTTTTCTTGTCCCCTATATGAAATTGTATTTTCTAATTTGCCTGAAAAGTTAATTAACAAAATTGCTAGAGTCTTGTTTAAAAGGTCAATGAGGTATTTTCTCAAAGTCAAGAACAATTCCTTTGCAAATCTGTCTTCACAAACCAGAGGTTTTTCTATATTGTATCTGCATTATGGAGTCTTGGTTGTTTGGGGGACTTAAAATCTCTGTTTATCTGTATCTATATCTACCTGTGATCCTGGTAAAATTAAATATGTGAATATATTTATAAGGATCAAGTATACATTCAATATGTAATCTACAATATAATTTATAATATAAAGAATAATGTAAAACTCATTATTATCATATAATGTGTATTTTTCTGTGTTTTGGACATGTCCCTCAAAATTCATGTATCTGATATTTAATCCCCAATGCAATTGGGTTGAGAGGCAGGACCTTTAAGATGTCATCAGGGCTTAACTCTCTTGAATGGTTTAATGTCCTTATTGTGCCTTGATCTTGGACTTAACAGCTTCTAGAACTGCAAGTAAATAAATTTCTCTTCTTTATAAATTACTCACTGTCAGGATCTGTATTATAGCAGCACAATACAGACTAAAACTATTTTTTAAACTCACAAGCAGTATGGTTCTCTAGATTCCCTAAATGGGTGGCTCTATGACCTTACTTTGAAGAGACAGTAACTTTATGTAAATACCAATAATAATCACCAAATAACAACTTGAAAGCAATGGTTTGTTTTTGAAATGGCACCATTCCTGAGGAGAGAACTCACCTGAAGTATACCACAACACTCAGCAAAATGGATTTTGTGATTTGAAACATCTGCTTCTTTTCCTTAGCATTTGAGAACTGGGGAATAAGCTAAGAACAAGCGCCAATTATCAGTGGTATTATATTAGCATTTGTGTTTATCCTAGGATTCACTGTGCTTCAACGGAAATTGGGGAAACTAGATGAATAAATAATTGCATACTGAAACATTTAAAGGTGTTTAGATTTGGGGAAGAACACTTTATTCAAGGTTCCATTGAATATGATTATTAAAACCTTTTAGATTTTAAGTTGTTAATGTTTTTATTTAAACCTGAAAGTATAAAATACTGTTTCTGAAATCTATAACTTTTTGCCTCAAGTGTGAATTACTTAAACCAAAAAATAAATCAATAAATTTTGCAAAGGTTCTTGTATGTTGAACCATGTTCTAAAGTAAACACAAAAATGTCACATTATTTCCATTTCAAAATTCAATCCATTTGCCAGTAAATAGATGGAACTGGGGACTATCATGTTAAGTGAAGTAAGCCAATCCCATAAAACCAAAGGCCTCCTGCTCTCTCTGATATGTGGATGCTAACCCACAATAATGGAAGGTGGAGAGGGGAAGAGTTGGATTAGACAAAGGGAAATGAAGGGAAGGGAGGGGTGATGGTAAAAGGAAAAACAGTGGAATGATCTGGACATAACTTTTTCTTTGCTCATAAATGTACACACAATCAGTGTAACTCCAAATTATGTACAACCAAAAGAATGGAATCCTAATTGGAATAGATTGTACTCCATGTACTCCAAAATACACTCTACTATCATGTATATCTAAAAACAACAAATGAAAAAACGTCTTACAAAAAAGTAAATAAATAATCCAGAGACAATGAAAGGTGAGGCCCTCTTTCCTCATGGAAAATAATGCTTACCCAATAAGGACCTGATCTCAATGAAAAAAGAGGTGAACTCCGCATAGATCCTCTCTGGCTTAAGCATTTTCTTCCCTACTAGCATTGACCACACAAAATAATTGGAGTAGCCTATTATCTGCCATGTTTTTAGTGATTGATACTAGCCTTCTACATATCTTGAGCACCAAATATGAAATTGGCATTTACTTGCCACAAGAAATCAAGGATCAAGGCAACCACAACACTCTCAGAAAATATCCTCAGATAGTGAAACCCGAAGCACTGAGTGCCGTAATCAGAAAAACCACCCTGCATGAAATCTGTGGGGGTCACTTATTAAGTGAGGATGTAACAGCAGTCAGTATCCAGAGGGTGCATGAACCTCTCTAGGAGAAAACAAAAATAATCCGAGCTGCATTGTTTATCAGTGTAGGCCTGAGGTCATCAATGAGAACACAGGAGCTATAAATAGCAAATTAAAGGAAAGAAGTTCAAACACACCTACCCCTTCCTCCCAGGATGCCCTTACTCACAGTTGACTCACAGACACATTTCCTCATTAAGCTGGTTTCTCTAGTAGGTGTTATAGCAACTTCCCCTCATTCCCCAGGGGGTTACAGACCCTTTGTATGGGCTACTGTACCCTGCACTTATGTTTTGGATAAAATGTATTATATCTCACTCCCTATTTTATGTCTCTGCCCCTCTAGCTGGACAATGTTTTTCTGTTTTGTTTTATATATTCTCTTTAATTTCTATGTCTCAAGTACCTCATACATGATATGTGGTTAATTGAAGGTAATTACATAAAGTAAGGAATGATTCTGTCTGCCCCCCATGCCCATTCCAGGAAAAATCCTTGAATTTCACTGACTGTTTTTTTGCTGACTGTTAAGTCAAACAAAACCTATGTTGATTATTAGAGGTTAAATTAGGGAATTCTACTCATCTGTGATGGGATCTGTTTGGGGGCCAACTCTCCTAAATGTTATAACGCTTCTCCTATTATATAAATACCCCAATTTCAAATGCTTTCTTTACCTTCCTAACTTCTGAGCTTCTTGAGGGTCACAATATATATAGTCATTCAGTGAAAATGTACATTATTTATAAAAGATGCACTGTGAGCATAGAGATGAATCATGCACAATGACTGCCCTCAAGGAGCTTATACTGCCCTGCAAATGAGGGACACTTAGAAAACAAATAAAACATGTCATAGGACATGGACACTGTAGAAACAGAAATGAAGCTTGTCAAGCTCAGCATGTTATCAGAGAAGAGAAGACTAGAGGAATTGATAGGTTAAGCATGGAAAACAAGAGGCAAAGGACATTCTTGCCCCGAATATAAATATATAAAAAGAAAGAAAATGTGTAAAAGTCAAGGGGGAATGAGAAAATATGCTGTGATCTGAATTCAATAGCATTAAAGCACAGAGTAGAAGGATTTAAGTTTTTCTGAAGTAAGGTGATAAGTTTGGGCCATTAGATGAGCCTGTGTTCCCTGATACAGATTTGAGATTTCTCCTAGAAGTCAGTGATGCCTTGACTGACTTGTACCACAGAAGTAACGTGATCATCTTTGTAATTTCAAAGAGACTCTTTGTCATTTCAAAGGTTGCAGAATAGAAAGGAAAGAGAGAAGAGGAGCAATACTGGAAATAATGGAAGTATTATTAGGTAGTCATAGTAAGAGAAATGCAGTAGACACTTTGCAGCCAAGTGATCTGCTTGAAATGTGTGTTCCTCCCCATCCAAAGCAATTATAGGCTGACATTCTATCCCTCAAAGTGATGATAGCATTAGGACTCAGGGCCTTTTGGAGGTAAAGTTTTTAGGGCTTTATTTTTGTGAATGGAATTAGTGCCCTCATAAAAGAGGGCCTAGACAGACCCCTTTGTCCCTCTCAGTCACAGCAAGAAGGTAGCATCTATGAGTCAGAAAGCAAGTCCTTGTTAGACCAAATATGCCTTAATGATGGACATCTCAGCACAGCCTTCAAAATTGTGAAAAATAAAATTCTGTTGTTCATAGGCCATTCAGTTTATGAAAACTTGTTACAGCAGCTCAAACAGACTCGAACCCTACCCTTCTCCTATGCATAGCTTCCTCTTATGCCAATAAAACCCATATTTGGTAGAAAATAGTGGATGATATCAGAACCCTGGAGTCAGAAAGCTTACGTAGAAATCTTTTTTTTCTTATTCAAAATCCTCCTAAGCTTCAGTTTTCACTTCTGTGAAACTGGGTTAATAACACAATCTACCAAATAGTGTTATTATGAGGATTCCATCAGGTAATATAAGTAAATGCTTAGAACAGCATTGGTCATGTTCAGTTTTAAGTATCATTATTATTACTATTACTACCACTACCACCATTTGGTTTATGGATCTACCATACATGAGCCTCAAGAAAGGTGCATCCCAAAAGAAAAAGTAAGTGTAACTGGTTTAAGCTGTTCAGTATATTTCAATTTCATTTGCAGTGATGGTTTTAGATAGAGGCATATTATATAATCCTAGTTAATAAGCTATAAAAAATATCAGACCTGAAAACAAATTTGAGAGAGAGGCCTTTTACTACTGTATATTATTCATTGTGTTGAGAGGTCAGAACATCTACATACAGCTGACAAGTTTTAGGGTGACATGTGTGGAAAACAGTGAAAAAATTATCTGTGAGGAAATACTGAATTCAATAATCCAAAACTTTCCAAATAAAAACCCTTTTTTGTTAACAAGAAAATAAATATCATTATTGTTTAAAATGTTTTTGCATTGTTGTCTGTCACTTGTTACCAAAAGCATCTTGACTGTTACCTTTGACACAAAATAAGAAGAGCATGAATTACAGCAGATGGATGGGCTAAAGAGGGTCATTTTGAGAATAATAATGATATAGAATATAAAGGATCCAAT
Source organism: Urocitellus parryii (assembly GCF_045843805.1). Lineage (NCBI taxonomy): Eukaryota > Metazoa > Chordata > Mammalia > Rodentia > Sciuridae > Urocitellus > Urocitellus parryii. The sequence continues at coordinate 186,113,621 of NC_135531.1, read as the reverse complement.
GACCATTTGGATATAAGCAATTAGGATAGAGGGAATTGATGGCTCTCACTTTAATAGAGTTTTCAAGAATGAAGACTGTGACATAAACTCACGAGATTTGAAGAGTTCACAAAGATCTCCAGAGGGAAAAGAGTCAGGTCTGGGAGAGAGAAGGGGATGGAGAGGTCTGAAGTAGAACAAGATATATTTCATATTTGTATAATTATGTCAAAATGGATTTTATGGTCATATACAACTAAAAGAACCAATTAAAAAAGACAAAAAGTGAATAAAGATAAATCTACCAAAAGAATAATGGGCAGAAGTTCTTAAGCAGTAAAGAACACATTCTTAGATGTCGGAAGAATTTCCCAAAACTTCAGAATAGAATTTTAAAGGTATCCACAGGAAATGAGGCTACATGGAGACTAAAAAATGTTTCCTGTATTTAACAATGAGTTGGTCCCCAATTTCGCTGCTAGAGCAAATCAGAAATATTCTGAAGTGGGGAGAGAGTGTGCATTGCATTAAGAAGCCAGCTGGGAAAAAAAAAATGTGCACATTGAAATTCTGGCAAAAAGGGTCCCAGAGAGATGGATTCACATTGATCTTCATACTTTAGCCCAACACTTGGCACATCATCTGGGCTGAATAGATGAGTGGATGGACAGGCAGATACACAGACTATGGATGTTAAGTCCTCTTCTTGAGCTGAGAAGACATAAACATTCTAGACTCAAAGATCTAAATTTATATAGGAAAAAAATCCATCAATTCTCTATCACAGGTTATGTACAAAAAACACCTGAGAAACTCAGATGTCTCCGCTAGAGCTTGTTCTTTTGGACTTAAGGAAGAATTGCAAGATGAAAACTTCCTAACCAGAGGTATCCTGAAATTGTTGCTCTCCATTGAGTATTTAACTTTTTGATTTAATTTTCTAATATGTAAAAAATCAAGAGATACAACCAAGAAGTCTGGATTTCTGGGTCTTCTTGGAAAATCAGAGGGGCTAGCAACACCATGTTCACATTCTCACGCTCTGTGAAGGACAGACATTGCCTTGCCCAGCCATGATCATCATCTATCCATTTACCATGAGTGGCAAAAAATGGCACTGTTTTCATTTTTATTTATTTTTTAGGTGTAGATGGACACAACACAATGCCTTTATTTTTATGTGGTGCTGAGGATCAAACCCGGGTCCTGCCAATGGGAGGCGAGCGCTCTACTGCTGAGCCACAATCCCAGTCCAATAGCACTGTTTTTAAAAAGTTTGTGGAAGAACTGAAAGGAAAGTGATTATTTCTTTTACACTTAGATCTATCAAAAATGGAAAACCTAAGAAAGCCAGGGTATATTTTAAGAAAAACAGAAGACAAAAAATTTCTTCCTTAAGTTTTCTAAAAATTGGACATAAGACAATGAGATAACAAATACTCTTTTAATGTCATATTGAAGCATTACTAAATAGGCAAATCCAGTATTTAATTTAATTCTACAGATAATTTAATTATCCAGGGGATTAATTATTTCATTAGGGGATTTACTTTCAATGTTCACTACTGGTTAGGAACATAATATATGTTGACTTGCAGATTTTGTCCAGAAAAGATAAAAATTATTTCTCGCTGTAAACATTGTGTTTTAATTGTCTTATAAGACATTAACCAGTTTTGGGGTGTGTGTGTGTGCTTGTGTGTTTTGGTGACATTCTCTTGGGGAAATGAAACTTAGTGAACTAAATGTAGCATATCCTCCAAACTGCATAATTTTCTGTCCTTAAAATGTTCTTTGAAATAACTTTTGCACCCTCTGGTTCTCTCATTAATGAGTTACACAGTTTTAACACGTGTTCATTCTATACTTATATGAAAGTCACATATTTTAAGTTTGTGAAAAATGTAATGTGAGATTTTTGAAAAAGGCAAACATTTTCCTAAATAGTTATTACTTACACAAAATGGGTCTTTGTAGAAATAACGTCTTCAATTATGTTACCTGCTTGGCCTCTGCAGACAATTTCATTTCTGGTCCTTATTAAACTGAACCCACACACTCCCTCCCCAGGAAGTTGGCAGTGCTTAGTCAAGCTGATCCTTCTACTTACATCACAGTGTGAATGAGAGTTCTGATTGCAGTAGAGATTGCCCAAAGACTCTCGATATTCTTAGAAGCGCCTGAGGCAGAAAAAATAAAAATGAGGCTAGATACTGCCCACTTGACAGTTTTGCCCAACAGAGACTCGGCTGTACAATGTGGAACTGAGTAAAGTCCATGGTGAGTAGGTGAGTTGGTGCTGTGACTCAGCAAGCAGAGAAGAATTCCACCAGCTGGGCCCTCCACCCAGGTCTGCAGAGGAGAAAGAACTCATTTCTGAAACTTCTTGGTAGTTAGGTAGAATCACATTAAAGAGAAACTGCACATAAATAATTGCTGATTCAACACAGTTGTCAACTGCTGAGCAATTCTGGCTTAGAAAACTCAGCAATTAACATCAATGGATAATGATCATTAAGTGATGCTGTGGGCATCTACGGCACCATAAATGGATCCAATTTGTACTTAAGGATCAGGTAGTGGCAAGGAAACTGTTTGTAGCAACCTCACACTATACAATCCTGGGAAACACAGTCCTGGAGAGGATGTCTAAATGGTGGTCTATCCCAATAATAAACAGTAGTGTGATTTGTATCCCCTTTGTTCTAGTTATTTCTGCTGACACTACTGTAGCAGTTTCATTATTAAAGCCTCTTCATTTTGACTATCTGAGAAAATCTAGTTCATTCAGCAATAAGTGTTAAAGAAAGAGTCCACTTGGTCTTTCCATTTATTAATAACAAACTTTACAAGCTCAGGTGAAAGTACTTAAGATATTTCAAAAACAAATACAACCACCAAGACCATTTGGGTCTGACTAGTTATTTGACATAATAATTCCCTTTTGCAAACCTGAGCAGCTTCTATTAAAATTACTGAAATAGTATATATGAAAATTATTCATCCTCACTTATATTTTAAGGTATCAACATTGATTTGAAGCAAGCCATGATATGTGTTGGTAGTCCTAGCTACTGGGGAGGCTGAGGCAGGAGGATCTTGAGCCCAGGGGTTCAAGGCCAGCCTAGGCAACACAGGGAGACCCCATCTTTAAAAAAAAAGTAAAAAAGAAAAAAAAAATCATATCTAAATAAGAATCTTATATCTAAACCTAAATCTTATGGAATCCTGCTAGTTCTTGTGTTATATTTTTGTCTCTATAGCAAATACCTAAGATGATCAATTTATAAAGGGAAATGGTTTATTTTGGCTTACAGTGTCAGAGATTTCAGTGCATGATTGGTTTGCACTGTTGCTTTGGGCCTGTGGTGAGGCAGCATATTATGGCAGGAGCACAGTATGGTACAAATCTGTTCACCTCAAGGCCAGAAAGCAAAAAAGAGCAGGGAGCAGGATGAAGAATCCAGGTGGCACTTTCTCTTGAGGACATGACCCCAATGACCTGCAGACCTCTCTCTAGGCCCCACCTCTTAAAGGTTTACCACTCCCCAATAGCACCAGGTTAGAGGTCAAACCTTCAATATGTGGACTTAAACTGTAACAGTTCTTTTGAAGCATTTTTTTTTTAAATGCAAAATGCTAAAGAAAGAGGTGCTCCTTTTGTAGTAGTAGAAAGTGAGACAAAGAGGTTTGCTCAGCATCATGGGTTTAACCACTATAGAATGGTCCATGGAATCAAGTGCTCCCATCTTTGTGACTCTGCCCCACACCTTTGACTATGCTAGCAATTCTTCACTATAGTAAAAATGTGATTATTTTATTTGGGTGACCAAACCCCTAAATGGTTAAGAGATAGCAATGGGAGAATAATTTGAGAGAGTTAAGGACTTTTTTCCCTTCAGATTTGACTTATGTCTTGCTTTGAATTTATTTAGATGATGGGACAATGCGGATATAGCTAAAAAAAAAAAATGTTCATACTTTCTAGAATAGTTTTCTTCTCACTTGAAAAAATGGCAGTTGCCCATATCAAAAAGACAACTTCATCTCCAGATTTGATGGACATTTTTGGAAAAATCCAAGTCCTTCTTCAACTGCTGTATCCCTCCCTCCATATGTCAGGTCACCCATGGGTGTCACCACTGAGAAAAGTCTACAGTCTTCTCACTTTCAAGTCAATAGACGTTTTTTTTTTTCTACCTCAGAATACTTTAAGGGCCACAGAAACCAGGCCAAAGAAACAAAGGATTAATAATGCTTTGGGATAGAATTTGTATAATATCAGATTTTCACACCAATGTAAACTTTTCCAAAATAAAATTCTTCTGAAATTAGTCATTTGCATTGTAATTTGGCTGTGAATGAGAAACTTAAATTCTATTTTTCCCCTTTATTTCCAAACAAATGGACCTTGCCAACACAAAGCCATTTTTTTTTTTAACATTTGATGAGAGAAAACTGCCTTTTGGAAACTTCCTTTGTTACCAGGGACTAAATCTCAGATGATGAGGATCAGTAACCTAGAGTTAAAGCTGCTGCTTTATCATTCTCACTTCATGATCAAACCTATAGACAATTATCGTTGTCTTCTGGTCCAAGCACCTGGGATACAGGTAGGAGAGACAAACATGAATAAAATCAACTCTCACACTTTTCTGAGGATCAGAGGCTTGGAAGGAGATAGCCACAAAAGAAGTCACTGGGATTCTCAGACTAACCCTCACAAGAGGGTGCAGGGTAGTAAACATGGTTCACTAATAGTTTTCTCCTTAATTACAAAGCCAGTCAGTTTCTAGGTATATGAACATCTTAAATTTTTTGCTCAGATTTTATGCTACTCACACCTTCTCTTCTTTTAAAGAATCACTTGTTTTATTGACCACATCACTTCATTCTTATTCTAAATCATATGGCATGCCAACCCCCATTCATTCACTGTGTATTTATAGAATTCCTAGAGATGCTATTTCAACCACAGGAATTACATTCTAGATTTAAATAGAGCAAGCAGTACATGCCTTCATGAAACTCGCATTCCAAAAGGTAGAGTTACACACACACCACAATCCATAAAATATATGTGTATATATTTATATAATACATGACTGGCTATGTGTAACCACATGCCACATGACAGTGTTTTGTTAAGGATGGACCACATACATGACTATGGTTCCACAGGATTATATTACTTACTGATGTCACAGCCATTTTAGTTTTCTTCCAGTACAGTCTTATGTTCACAGAAGGGCAATATCACCGCAGAAACTATTCCTATCATTAAGCAACACATGACTCTCTCTTTATATATATGTGTATATATAAATATGTATATATACATATACATATATATATATATATATATACAAATATATATAAATATGTATATATACACATACATATGTACCAAAATTCACCACATAAACATCACAGATTTTAGGTTAATATTTTTTCTTGCAAAAATGTGAGCTGTGACCATTGTATGAAGCATTTTTTGTAACTGTGCCAATATTGTTTAAAAATCGTTTATTACAAAACTCTGGTACAAGATTAGAATGCACAGAATACTCCTGAGTATATGTTAATGCAGTGGTGAGAATTATGTCATAAACTATGGTACATGTGTTCTGGACTTTTGCTCAGGGACTACTTCCCTATAACATTAATACTCAATTCCCTTATATAAAAAGATGTATTGTTTACATATGACCTACGCATGTCCTCCCTTATACTTTAAACTGTCTATAGATTACTTCTAATACTTAATACAATGCAAATGCTATGTAAAAAGTCGTCATACTATATTTTTAAGGAATGATGACAAGAAAAAAAATGTGTACATGTTCAGTAGAGATGCAGCTATGTATATTTGGATATTTTGGATCCATGGTTGATTGCATCCAAGAATGTAGACCCACAGATACAGAGAGTCAACTGCGCATATTAAACCATACATCTATGTGTGTAGTAGTACAACATATACTTGTAGTATACAATTAAGGGAAAACTACTATGAAAAAATGGAATAAAAAGCAGAAAGGGATGGGGAAGGAGGGAAGGAGGAGGCAAATTGTTAGTCAACATGGCACTCTTCATGAGGGCAAACCACCTAGAAAAATGATACTTGAGTCAAACAAGACAGAGATGCAGGAGGCACTAAGCAGGCAGCTTTGTTCAGGAAGCAGGTTTAGACAAGGGAGCACTGGTTCAGAGATGCTGAGTGCAGAGGTAACGGAAGAGAAGGCACCCAAAATTATTAGGAAAGGGACACACACTTGGGGATTAAGAGTGGTAGGAGTTGGGAAGGGAGAAAAGACACAGGCGATGTAGGGCTTTTGTAGCCTTCTGCAAAGAACACTGAAGCCAGAAGATCACTAAACATTCTGATGTTTTCCCTTCCAATTTATTTTTTCCTCTGTTTACACACAGATAAACATTTTAAATGGGTTGGTAGAACACTAAACTTACCAGGGGTATCCTGCAGTATTTATTAATGGCACTTTATAATCATTCCACCATGATATAACATATTCTGCATCAACACACTAAGGACTGTATATTCGTCTATTTGTTTCTTCCAATGTATAGGCTTAGGAAAGTAGATAGAGGTCCTGGTATACTCCTGGAATAATAAAATGGGATTCATACTTTATGTCCAAACACTTTATTATGTTTGTTTAATTCCTTTGAGGAAATAAGGAAAAAGAAATAAATCTCTTCATCTTAGAGCGAAAGTCCACTTAAACGTTGGTGATCTTTTCAAGGCTGATCCACCTGTAAAAGTGGAAAAGTCCCTCAGATATCCCACTGGGGACACCTATATTTGTAATAAGGAAGAAAAGTTCGAGAACACCCTTGGTGTGGTCTATGCAGATCAAGCTACCTCCAGTATAATCTTATGTAGGGAATTAAATCCCTTACATTGCTATCTTAATTATGAATACAGAGCTAAAGCAATTCATAGCAACGAAAAGCAACATGATCTGTTGTTTTTTGGTACCACAACAGGAAAAAAAAATAAAATAGTTTAATAGGCAATGATAGCCAAATGGTGACAGCTACCAGAATTCATGAATTCATGGACATTTGCCTGTAGGGATGCAAACCAGTCTTTCACAGCTGTGGATTGAAACATAAAATCTTAAAATGCATCTGGTATGGATTCTTCACACTCCACACTGTCCTGCTCACAGAGATAAGAGCGTGTCATTCACTAACGTGGCTATTGAGCACTGACCTTCTGTGATAAACTTTGAAACAGCCAAAATGTTCCAAGAAATCTTGATTCTTTCAAAACGAATAAGGAAGGAAGGAAGGAAGGAAGGAAGGAAGGAAGGAAGGAAGGAAAGAAAGAAAGAAAGAAAGAAAGAAAGAAAGAAAGAAAGAAAGAAAGAAAGGTTAGAGGGAAGGAGGGAACGAAAAGGAAGAAAAAAGAGAAAGAAGGTGAGTTTTGAGCAGAGGGCTTTAAAAGCTTTGTTTTACTTTTAAATAACATGCATAGATGCCTATTCTGACATAAGAACAGCTGGCACATTTAACAGTATAATGTAAACATCTGTTCATGTTCATGTGTTGAAATAAGCATATCAGATGTTAATGTTCCAAAAATTCAAATTGGTTTCAAAATAGTGCTTTTTGATAGCCTATGAAGTAAATGGCAAAACTAAGAACAGCGAATGGGGGGAAAGGGCAAATAAATTCCTTAACTGTGCCCCCAACTCCCTTTACCACTGTATCCCACTCCTTTGCCAATCATCTTAAATTCAGTTGCTTCTCCTTAATAGCTGCTTTTACATAATGGGAAATTTTGTTTCAATTCTCTTTTCCCAGGGCTGTGTAGAATTGATATAGGGCAGACATTGCTTGACATGCAATTCTCCAGCCCTTCTGAAATTCTGCTGAACTTTCTCTTTAGAGCAAATAAAGCAGGTAAACTCAACAGCCATGGAATTGGCACTATTAAATTCAGGGACATAAAATAAGGCACTAAAGGAGATAACTTCTCACTCACAAAGTCTTAAAAAAAATCCACATCCCTAAGCGGTTATTTTAGCTCTTGGAGAACACACAAAGTCAAGGGTGGCATTCATGACCCTAGTTAGTTGCAAGGAGGGACGGGAGCTGGAGATGTGGCTCAGAGATAGAGCACTTGCCTAGCATATGTAAGGCTCTGGGTTTGGTCCCCAACACAGCCAAAAAAAAAAAAAAAAAAAAAAAAGAAACAAGGAAAGGAAAAAGAGAAAAAGAAAAGAAAAACAAAAGAGGGATTGCTAACAATTCACAGAAAGATATCATGATTCCTAATTCCACAATTGCTGTCCAGCAGGGCTCAACCAAAGTGTAATTTTTACGACAACTAATTTGGCTCCTTAAATTCAGATACTTAAGATAAATGTTCTCTTTTTGAGAACAATAAGATAAATGTTCTCTTTTTGAGAACAATTTGGTTGCATTGTTGTTTTTCCCCTGAGTTCTGAATGGATCAATGTCTTGACCAGTATTGAGAAAAGCATTGAAGTTCAGGAAAGGAAAGGGTTGAATTAGGAATGTCCAGAAAAGCCTAAGAAAAAATAAAAATAATATAATCAGATGTATGAATATGTGATAAAGTATATGGAGCAAAATATTATTGTAGAACTGAAGTAATAAGTTATAGGTATTCACTATACAATTTTTATTAATGCATTTTTTTTGGGGGGGGTACTGGGGATTGAACTCAGGGACAGTCGACCACTGAGCCACATGTCCAGCCCAATTTTGCATTTTATTTAGAGGCAGGGTCTCACCGAGTTGCTTAGTAGGTCATTTTTTGCTGAGGCTAGCTTTGAACTTGCAATTCTTCTGCCTCAGCCTCCCAAACTGCTGGGATTATAAGCGTGCTCCACAATGCCCAGCTTATTAATTATATGGAATCATGAGTTCCATAGTGTCATATTCACTATCACATCTTTAGCAGACCTGAGGTATGCTAAAGTGAATATTAAACACATGTTACAGAAGCAGTGAGACATGCCACAAGGAGATATTGGTGAGTGTTCCATGGTGGGTGGTGGGTGGTTTAGCACAACATGTGACAATCTGAGAAGCCCAATTTCCTGGTACAGCATGCTCGCTGGGCTTGGCTGAGTACTGACATTGTTAAGTAATAGTTATGAGTAGTGGAATATGCACCAGTGTAGCAGAGTCACAGGGTTTGTTTGAATTCCTTTAATGAACAATCAAGTAACTTATAGAACAATCACCTGTAAACAAGGAGTGAGTTGAAAGCATATAAGAATGAAAGAGAAAATGACCACAAGAGACCAATAGCTACATGTGGCTAGTGACTATAATACTGGATAATGTAGATACAAACGTGTCCAATATCATAGAAAATCCTATTGGACACACTGGCTATAATATTTTGGAAAGGGCAGAGCAAGGAACAGTGAAGAAAAGAAAGAAGATATTCCTCCATGGAAAATGACACAATGAGTCTCTCCTTCAGACTTGATGATGACCTGATGAATAGAAAGACCTCAAAGTCCAGAATAGCTGGACCCCACATATTAATGTTTATTGCAAAAATAGGGTTTCAGACTATCTGTCAGGAATTAACAATGGAAGAATTCGCCTGGACAAAGTGAGTGTTAGTAGTGGCTAGAAGTTATAGAAATTTAGAAGCTCTTCCCCTATTATGGGATAAAATATGTCAATCTTCCCAATTCTTCGTGCCCAGAAGGATTAGGCAACAGTTACCAAGATTATATTTCTGGACAGACTGATTCAGATTTAATTTGAAATGAAGAAAACACAAAAAAGGGCATCTAGGCTGGTTCCACAGTCTTGCTATCGTGAATTGAGCTGCTATGAACATCGATGTAGCAGTGTCCCTGTAGCATGCTCTTGTTAGGGCTTTAGGGAATAGACCGAGAAGGGGAATAGCTGGGTCAAATGGTGGTTCCATTCCCAGCTTTCCGAGAAATCTCCATACTGCTTTCCAAATTGGCTGCGGATGAATGGATAAAAAAAAATGTGGCATTTATATACAATGGAGTATTATTCTGCATTAAAAAATGACAAAATCATAGAATTTGGAGGGAAATGGATGGCATTAGAGCAGATTATGCTAAGTGAAGCTAGTCAATCTTTAAAAAACAAATACCAAATGACTCCTTTGATATAAGGGGAGTTAACAAGGACAGGGTAGGGACGAAGAGCTTGAGAAGAATATTTACATTAAACAGGGATGAGAGGTGGGAGGGAAAGGGAGTGAGAAGGGAAATTGCATGGAAATGGAAGGCGATCCTCAGGGTTATACAAAATGTCATATAAGAGGAAAGGAGGGGTAAGACAAGATAATACAAATGGAAGAAATGATTTACAGTAAAAGGGGTAGAGAGAGAAAAGGGGAGGGGAGGGGAGGGGAGGGGGGATAGTAGAGAATAGGACAGACAGCAGAATACATCAGACACTAGAAAGGCAATATGTCAATCAATGGAAGGGTAACTGATGTGATACAGCAATTTGTATACGGGGTAAAAGCGGGAGTTCATAATCCACTTGAATCAAACCGTGTAATATGATGTATTAAGAACTATGTAATGTTATGAACGACCAATAAAAAAAAAAGAAAACACAAAAAAGTATAATTTATTACTTATCAGCATTTACTAAAGAAAGATTAATATCTTGATCTCAATCAATTAGTCTATGATGGATGACTACATCTATATATATAAACACAAAAAAGTATACATAGCTGGATGTAGTGGGTATATGCCTGTAATCTCAGCAACTTGGGAGACTGAGGAAGGAGGATCAAAGAGTTCAAGGCCAACCTTGAGCATTTGTTCAAGACAAGGTCTTATGAGATCCTATCTAAAAAGTTTGGGGACATAGTTTAGTATAAAGTACCATTGGGGTCAATCTCTAGTACTGAAAAAAGAGAGAGAGAGAGAGAGAGAGAGAGAGAGAGAGAGAGAGAGAGAGAGAAGAAGAAGAAGAAGGAGGAGGAGGAGGAGGAGGAGGAGGAGGAGGAGGAGGAGGAGGAGGAGGAGGAGAAGAAGAAGAAAGGAGACAAAGGAAGGAAGGAAGAGGGAGGAGGAAAGAAAAGAAAATGAAAGAAAATTCTAACATGTATATATTATACATAAATTTATGAATCTGGAATACACATATATCTTTTTTATCCCCTTATGAGTATTAAAAATAATTTGTTTTCCAGTTGTAATTCCAAGAGTGACTATGTTAAACAGTTTTTCATTGCTATGCAGGAAAAAAAATAATAACATGAACAGCTTAGAAGAGGAAAGGTATATTTTGATTCATGAATTCAGATGTTTCAGTCCATATCAGTTGGCTCCACCGCTTTTGGCCTGAAGTGAGGCAGAACATTATAGTGAAAGGGTGTGGTGAAAGGGTCATACATCAGGAAGCAGAGAAAAAGAACAAGGAAGAAGCCTGGGACCAGATATAGCCGCTAAGAGCACGCCCCCTAGGACCTACTTGTTCAATTAGGTCCCACCTCCTGTGGTTGGTTTCCACCACCTCCCAATAAAGCCATCATATTTTAAACCCACTGATGAGGTCTGAGCCTTCATGGTCTAGTCACTTCCTAAAAGCCTCATCTCTGCACACTGCTATTCTGGGGACTAAGCCTTCAACACATGAGCCTTTGGGGGAACACTTCATATTCAAACCATAACAGGGTCTGTACAGATGGAGTTAAGGACGAAGAGGCCAGGGATGGAAATGTGGTCCCTGCCTCTGCCTTCATGCAGATTGCCTCTCCACCTAGATCATCTGACAGCTTTGCAGCTCTAGCCTGATCTACCTCTTAACACATTCTGAACACTGCCGGAAAGCAATTACCCTCAAATATAAATCTGAGCAGGTCACATTCCTTTTTGTAACCCTTCCGTTATTACATTTTTCCTCAGGAAAAAAAAAATCTGTGGCCTTTGCATGGGAAAAACCAGTCTCCAGGATGAGGTCCCTGCTCATCTTGTGAGTCCCAATATTTGCAATTTGCTTCACTTTGGGCTAAAATGATTCCTACTTTCTGCAAGTCCATTTTCTTTCTTCCCTTCAGGGCTTGGTACACACTGTGTTTAATGTGTGCCTTTGTTTCCTTATGTAAAATAAGGATAATTAAGAGCCTATCTCATAAGGTTATGGTAATAATTAATTAGCAAGGTGCATAAGAAGAATTTCTGTTATTTAGTAGGCAGAGTGAAATAAAATGCGTAATGGTGCTAGGCTGCTAACAGATGACACAGGTTAAGGGGTTCCCCTGCTTAGAAGCATATGAGATCTGGAAGACTCTTGCAGAGGAAGGGTTCTCTCTGGGAAGATATGCAAACCTCCTGCCAGAATGCTGGAAGGGTGTGATTTAATTTTTTTAGAATTAAAGATGATCTTTTAGATCTATCCATCAAATTACTCATTGACATTTTTCATTTAAGATAAGATAGGCTTTGTTGGGAAAAGTCAGTATTGAATAACTGAGGATACCACTGGATTAAAAATCAGGAATTCACTGTATAAAACACCTGCCCAGGACTCCTCAATACTGCCAAAGTCACCAAAAGCAAGGATAGTCTGAGAAACTGTCAGAGCCAGGAGGAGCCTGTGGAGACAAGAAAATCAAATGCAATATGGTAAACTGAATGAGGTCCTGGAAGAGAAAAAGACATTTAGGGAAACCAGGAAATCTCAATTAACTCTGGACTTTAGTAACGATAATCTATTAATGTGAGCCCATTATTGGAAAACTTCATCATATAAACATAAGTTTACTAAGAGTGAAAACTTGATACAGGTTATATAGAAACTCTGTATCATTGTTTTGATTTTTCTGTAAGTCTTATTTCTAAAAAAAAAAAAGTAAAGATTAAAGTTTTTTTTTTTTGTTTGTTTGTTTTTTGTTTTTAAGTCAGGGCACCCTAGTAGCATAAGCAGTCTTGCTGTTGAGGAGATGCATGACTCTGTGGCTCAGATCAAGGTCATTCACCTTTCTGAGATGCTGCTTCCTCAAGAAAGAGTTGAAAGAAACAAAATATTCTTTCCCACAAAGTTCTAGTTCCATGAATTTGAATATGAAAAAGACTGAATCCACAAATGATACACTACCAATACCAAGAAACTTTTTGTGAAACTATATCTCAATCAGAAAGTGGACAGAAAAAGTATGTTTGTATATGTATTTGCTGCATGTTTTATCATTTTAAAAAGAGCAGCAGGGACTGAATTTCACCCTGGCTGGGGTGTAGGGTGTTGGAGTACAACTTGTGTGCAGTGTGTACTAGACTTTGGGTTCAAATCAAAGAAACAAAATATGAATTAGTTAAATAAATAAAAATAAATAAAAACAGGAGCACTACTACCACCTAGGACTTAACAAAAAAATCAAAGCAAAAACACATGCAGAGAATCTATGACTGTGCTAAGTGTCCTTTGCTCTCCCACAATGGTCACCCCAAAAGAGCAGAGTATGGTGCTTCTGCCCTGCTCTCTGAACGTACCGACTCAGTGGGTCCTTTAGCTCATGCAGGATAGAAATCAAACATGGACATAAAATAGGATTGGTATAAATTATGTATTGCACTGATTCACAGAGTAAGCAGGCTGGGCTGCCCCATAGTCAGGTAGCAGGGAAAGGTGGCTGCCCCATAGGCAGAAAAGCAAGAAAGCCATGGGGTAAAAAAAAATGCACACACACACACACACACACACACACATATATATATATATATGGTGTATATATATCATATATATCATATATACCTATATATATTATATATTATTCATATACAATATATATAAATATGTTTGTGGTTAGAAATTAATACATTCATAAGCTATACTAAAATTTCTCATTGCACCTATGCCAATTTGCACACCTGCAAAACTATGAGTGAATTTGTGTTAAGTCGTCCTCCCACCCAGTGCATCTTTTAGCATGTAAATAAATTCAATGAGGATATAAGTTACTTTCCAGTAAGCAGCTGTGGTCAGATCTGCTTGTACTGGTGGTTCAATACTTTGTTATTTTATGTCTTAAACAATGGGTGTAACTGGGGAAGGTCCTCCTACCATTTACCTCAAGCAAAAGAGCATGCAGTCTTTTTCTTTCAACTGAAATTTTAACCCTATACTCCAGTCTCATAAGGACAGCCTTGGCCATGGGACATTAGCTTCATTAGTCTGTTAGTACAATCACCCTCCATCTGGTCTCAATGTAGAACTCAGTTTCCTAGGCTGGCCAGTTCTTTAAATAACAAGTTCCTTCTTTAGATAAGTTAAAATAGCCTTTACATCTGATTTAGGTTGTGAAGATGCTTGGTCTCTTTCAGAGGACTTGAAAATGCCTGACAGTTTAGATGCACAAAGTCTAATAGTATCGATTGTAATCTTCCTGTGTATAAATTCTTCAGGTACATCCAGTGGTGTTCCGTAGTTAGCCTGAACTGGATCAAGAGTGCTAATTGCTAAATATTTGGAAATCTGGGGGATTGGTTGTGAAATATAATCAATATTAAAACTTAAATTATATAAACTTACAACTGAGAAATCATGTTAAAAACAAAGGGAAAATACAAAACTAATAATATCTCAATGGTTTTATAACTATCTATGCCCTTGAGGCTGTGATTAGTAATACCATTTGTGTGTGTGTGTGTGTGTGTGTGTGTGTGTGTGTGTGTGTGTATGTGTGCATAGTGCTGAGAATCAAACCCACAGTCTTGTGCATGCTAGGCAAGTGCTCTAGCATTGAGCTGCCCCCCATCTCCAGGGTAGTTTTGCATGTCTTTTTTAAGTGTGGACAGAACACCAAAATGCTCTATGAACACTGCTGCACATTTTTCCCGAGTTCCACTGTCAGTAACAGCAAGTTGATGGGTGAAGCCAGCCATGGTGAAAATATTCATAGCACAGAAACTGACAAACACTAAAAACCAGAGCTTGATTCATTGCTTCATTGATTATCTAGATTCAAGAAGATGATGGAGAAAATACTAATAATAAAGAATCAATTCAAAAGTTGACATCAATATGTTGTAAATAATACACAAATAGAATGGGGATGGGCTTGGGATGTGGCTCAACCAGTAGCGCGCTCGCCTGGCATGCATGCGGCCCGGGTTCAATCCTCAGCACCACATACAAACAAAGATGTTGTGTCCGACGAAAACTAGAAAGTAAATATTAAAAAATTCTCTCTCTCTCTCTCTCTCTCTCTCTCTCTCTCTCTCTCTCTCTCTCTCTCTCTTAAAAGAAAATAATGGGGAACTATGGCAGTATTCAAAAGCTACTATCTGATTCTACAATAACATTGCTCACATCATGGAAAAACAAGTAAATTTTCAACATATGCCTTTATTTTTTCACATTCAACTTATTCATTAGTGTGAATGCAAATATCAAATGATATTTAGGTTGTTCATTTCAGAGTAATAGGTAACCTATCATCAGCACTTGTGATCATAAGATGGCTATGAACACCAGAATTTGCTAAAAAAAAAAAAAAAAAAGAAATACATCCTGTAAAAATAAAATGGCTACCCAGAAATCATAATAGGAGTAATACGTAAATTTATTGTTATATGTCAATTGTATTCTGCAAAATCTTTGCATCAGTAAATTTATGTACACATAAATGCATAGGTACACACACCAACACATACACTGTAAAGCCTTTCATTAAATATTTACTATTACAAATAAGGACATCAAAAAATGGGATTGTATGTTGATTAAATGCATTATAGAGAATTATTCCTATTTTCAATATCAAAGTTTTTTGTGAATGTTCCTACCACAACATAACTATGAAGATGATTCCAAACTGCATACGGGAAAATAGCATTATACTATACAAAAGAACATGGTGTTTAATCTTTGACTATATGCAGATGGGCAGAAAGAGATGCCAGGAGTGTGGATGGAAACAGAGTGCTGGGGTTCGAATCTGGCTTTTCATTTATGAGATAGTATCAGTAGACAAATTGCTTATTTAATGCTTTTCCAATGAATCAAGTAGGGATTACTATAGATTACAAACGAAACAAAAATAAAACAATCACAACCAATAGACAATTGCTCAACTCTCAGGTTTTGAAGTACACACCTGTAAAGAAATACACCAAGTGTCCAGTGAGGAGGTGAAATCTGGTGTTTTAAGGCTAGAAAGGGGAGAGAGAGGAGATGCATCAAGGAGACAAAGGAAAACTCAGCACAGAATGAGTCCATAAATCTGAACACAGTTGAATATAAGAAATCCTGTTGCTCAAGGGTTGGGCAAGTATATTCAGCACATCTCAGTGATAGACTTTCAGAGTTTATGGTCCCTTATCAGCTTTCGGTAGTTGGGGATGACTGTGTTGAAACATAATTTTCAGGTTGGTTGGCTTTGTTTGGTTGTGCTTTCTTGTATTTATTTCGTTTTATTTTGGCATGTAGCATCATGAACTATGATAATATTAGGTTCAAATGCTTTAAAATACACAGGAGGGAAAAGGGTTTCATTCTAGTTTTGAAAACAGAACAGATTGGCCCAAGCCAGGGATGTGAAAAATGGGCAATGATTCTCAGTGAGGAAAGTGCAGCCCACTATGGCTCATCCATGTCACAGACACAGACTCCACAGGGATACCGGGAATAAAGCAACAAATGGATGCAAAGTGCTTATAAATAGGTAAGGTAAGCACTCCATGGGGGAAAAAAATGGTTAGCATTCTGAGTTCAGAAAATACGGAATAAAACCTAGCCTACACAATTTCCCAGTAGATCTGAGGGTTAGCAACCATGATTCCTCACACTGCAGATGTTTCCATCACTTAGGAGAGTCATCTTCCAACATTTGGGGATTGCCCAATGTGATCACTGTTAAACAGTTGTGGATAGCCCACGATATTTCTGGGGTTTTTATTTTAAAATGCTGAAGGAGAATGTGTCTAAGTATAATACAAGAATGCATTCTCATTACAAAAAGACAAAAACGGTACTTATCATATTTCTATTTTGTCCATTCTTCACAGAAAAGTGATGTAGGGAGAGGCCTTTTCCAGCTCCATCCAGCAAACAAATGGTAAAGCCAGGATTTCACACTGTTTCTCTGTATGTCCTTGCCTCCATGTTGGGCTACCTCCTTCCCATAAACTAAAATATGTCTTTGAAAAAAAATCACATAATTCACAAGAATGTGTCATGGGAAAAAAAGAATTCTCCATTTCATTTCAAGAGAACAGGTGCATGTCCCCTTTGGGGGATCATAAGGAAAGTCTGAGAAGGAGTAAAATAAGCTAAACACAAAAAGGCCCTATTCATCAGCCAGGACTTTCCCAAGAGACCATAGACCATCAGCGCTCAAGGGCCTACCTTCTAAACTCCATTTTTGCATTCCATTGGCAGGGACAGACGACAAGGCCTATAGCAACTGTAATCCCCTCACCTTCCCGTAGTTAAGAATTTCTTTTTTTTTACTTACTTCCTCTTATTTTGCATTAATACTTCATTTTCTAGCATTAATTTACAAAAAGGGAGAGGGAAACCTAGAAATCAACCAATACTCTACAAAGTGACGTGTGTCTAAGCAGGGTGTTTGGCAGGCTAGGTGGATTTGGTACGGAGGTATTTGTGGCGAGGGAGACCCATCTTAAATAGGAATCATTTGTACACCAATATGTTGAATCTACCTCATATCACCTGTCACATCGTTTTCTTCATTATCCACAGATCAGAGGAAATCTGAAGGCAGGTAGGTGTTCTGTGTTCTTTTGCTGATTACCAAACTCCCTCAAACTTAAGACCTTAAAACGTGGTTCAGAAATTTTCCTGTTAAAGGCCACATAGTATCTAGTTTTAGTTTTAAAAGCTCTCAGTCATAGCTGGTTAATTTCTCCCTGGTATTGCTGAAGTAACCCTATTTAATACACAAATGAAGAGACATTCCTATGTTCCAGTAAACCTTTTTTTTTTTTCCAGATTAAACAGTGAGCCACAAAGACTGTCATTTGATGAGAACCATTTGAAAACAAAACGATCATTTCTCAGAATTTTCTGAGCAATTCTTCTCTCCATGTGATTTTGGATGTTACCACATTCATCTGGGCTGGCACTGGAACATCCAAAATGGCCTCACTCATCTGTCTAGCACCTCAACAAGGGTGACTGAAACAACTGAAGTCTTTCTGAACTTTTTTTTTTTTTTAATTGGTCTAATCACCCAATAGTCTACCCCATGCTTCTTCCCAAGGATATTTGGTCCCAAGAATGCAGAAGTTAAAGCCATTAGGTCTTCTAATGCCTAGACAGAGAACTGGCACAGAGCTTCATGGTCATACCAGTCATAGGACAAGGGAGCCTAGACTCATAGGGAATGGAAATGAATGCTATCTCTGTGACAGAGCAGCATGCACATACAGGGATTGAAGGGATGGTTGATGACCTCTTCTACGAATAACTTCCCATGACACTTACCATGTATATCACATAATTGATTATAAAATACTAGTGTGAGCAGAGGTTCCTAGATCACAGAAGTTCATGATCTAATTGAAGAAAATTGAGACAACTGAGTGAAAGGAAAGAATACTTCCTCATTCAAACATCGATTGAACTTTAAAGAAGTATCAGCCACTAAAATACCCAAGTGGACAGACATGGCTCCCTCTTGGAGTTCATAACATATTATGGGATAAAGGAGTTAAAAGAAATTTTATAATTTCAGAAATATTGTTATTTCTAGTTTATAAATATTTTTTTAATATTTATTTTTTAGTTCTTGGTGGAGACAACATCTTTGTTTGTATGTGGTGCTGAGGATCGAACCCGGGCCGCACACATGCCAGGCGAGCGCGCTACCGCTTGAGCCATATCCCCAGCCCCTAGTTTATAAATATTAATAAGGAAATAACCATAGGAACACATTTGGCAGAAGACTTGGGCCCAGAGACATTAAGGAAAGCTTTGAGGGAGAACTCATGTTCGAGCAAAATCTTAATGAAGCAGGATGGTTGAAGGATGGGCCCAACCAGGAACAGTGGGTGGGGGGTAGTATTGTAGGCAAAGAGAAGAGGGTGGAAGTATAAGGAGACCAGAAGGAAGTTGGCTGGTAGAAGAAAGGCAAAATAGCAGGAGATGGGCTGGAGGGCCCAGGAGGTAGCAGGATCAAAGAGGGTCTTGAGTGACAGGTGCAGATGTCTGGCTTTTACCTGGTCCCCAAAAGTGATCTGAGGTAGGGTTTCAGAACAGCAAGACTTTAGAAACAGCAGAGAACAGAAATTAGTGAAACAAAAACCAGAGCCAAAGATATCAGACTTTTATAGTATAGTAGGCAGAAAAAGATTAAGACTTAGAAAAAATAATCACAGTACAGAGATTTCTGTTTATTCATGCTGCTCACTGAGGGGAAAACTACTCCCGGTACTTGGGTTTAGAGAAAGAACAATGAATAAGGAAAAGTGTTCAAAAAAATAAAACATGTTGACTTGTAGGAAGACCACTTGAATAAATGGTGCTCTGAAAGAATCTGAAGAATTAACTTAACCTTCAAGAATTGAATAGTTTTATGTTTCTATAATAGACCTTTAACTGAAACTTAATACATTCTTAATAGATGTACAAGACTTTTTTTTCACCTCAGTCTATTAAATATGTTTTGAAGCATTGCTTGTTGCTTTTGAAGTTACACACATAATATATATTCATTCTAGAAAAACTTTCCAATGAGTGAAAATTCATGAAAAAGAGGGAGAGTGAAAAGGGAGACTTGAGCTTCCTCTTCCAAACTCTCTAATGCTTTTCTCCTCCACTCCCCCTTCTGTTAATTTTGAAAAACTGTGAAGATTCGTTGTCATATATTGGGCATAAGAAGGCAAAACTGAAGAGAAAAGAGGTAATGCTAATTTTGTTTCTTACAGAAATCTCCTGCTAAGTGCTCAGAGCAAATCAATTGAACCAAGAATGAAAAGACCATGGGGATTGTAAATTGAGATTGCAGGGCTCTGAGATTGCTTTGTAGAGATTCTGAGACTCCTCTGGTTCCCCTGCCTCCCCCAGTCAAATACACACACATACCACATGCACATACATTCACACACACATAAACATACACACACACACACACACTCACATGAGTTCACATCTCACATGCAGGTCCACATATATGCATACAAATGCTTATCACATCTGTACCCAGATAAGAACATGTGTGCATCTGCACGTAGATGTTCATGCATTCCCCTTTAAACATATGCACACATGCACACACACACATACACACACACATATATATGTGTGTGTGTGTGTATGTGTGTGTGTGTGTGTGTGTGTGTGTGTTTCATGTTTACTAATGTCCCAGTTTTTTTCCTGGTTATGAGGCCCATTCTCCCAGACTTATTCAGACCTAGTCTTGCTCAAGAACCCATTTCTTGGGCAAGCCTCTCTAAACACCTTCATTCCCATAATGGTTATTTTGTTTGAAATTATTTTGTTTATAAATTTATCTCTTCCATTACCTTGTGAGGTCCTAGGGAACAAAACTCTTCCTCAACATTATATCTTCAACTATTAATATAAAACTAGGTAAAGAGTAAATGGATGATAAATAGCAACTGAGCTGGGTGTGGTGAAATGCAAAGTAGAATTATGATGGTCCTATGAACAATGAAGGGACTGTCCCCAAGAGCAGGAGACTAACAAGAGTGGCAGTGCTCACATAGGAAAACCATACTAATGAGAACTCTTTGTACCCCAAGTGTGCACATTGTCCATATGTAATTATCTAGCTGTATTATCAAAATGCATTACTGCTGAATTCAATGTTTTCCTCACCTTTTATTTTTAACATGTTTTATAGCTTTTGTAAGTGAATTATTCATAATACATTTTAAATGGATATGAGACAATTGACCTTGTCTGCATGAGGCACCTATAATCTCACCCTGTAATAATTAACTCTCAGATGTGGACTATTATTTAAGGGTAATGACTTTTCCTCCATTTGGCAGTGTATTGTTGTTTAACAGGTTCATCTGATTGTATATTTCACACCTTGTTTTGTAATTTCCCCTCTAAACCTAGCACTTGCTAGCTCACTGCATGTTCCCATCTGAACTCAGGGTCTTTTCTATTCACACAAGGAGTGTCCCTCCTCTTTCAATTAATTGCATTATCATTTAGTTCTTTCATGAAGTTAATACTCTAAGACTTATCCTAGAACTCTAGTTCCTTCTATCTGACTCATAACTCTGCACTCTCCTTTTCAGAAATAGATATAAAAGTTTACTGACTTTTTTCCCCTGAAATTTGCCACCTTGTTTATCACAGACACTGACAGTGTCAGACTCAATATCTCTGCCTTAGGCTGGGACACCAGGCTGCAACCCATCTCCTCACCTCACCTTTTCCCTTCCCCTCTGCTGAACACCACACTAAAGTTAAGAATTCCAAAATACAAACCATATTATGCCTTTGACTGCTTAAAGCATTTCAAACCCCTCTACCCCACCACTGCCGCAATTCCCTCAGGATTTCATTTGCTAGCAAAACAATTTAGCAGACATTCTGAAAATATTATTACCAAGAGGCATTTCAAATCAAACCATTATCAAGGCTTGGGGTGGAGGTGCACACCTGGGGTTCCAGCTACTCAGGAGGCTGAAAGGAGAGGATCCTTTCAGCCTAGGAGTTCAGGACCAGTCTGGACAACACTGAAAGCCCATCTCAAAGAATGAATTTAAAAAATTCCAGTTAAAGAACTTCATAGCTGATTATGGTGGCAACTGATCTAAAGATTACTTATAGTATGAGATTTGGGGTGCAGATTTATGGAGAAACCTTAGCAAAGAGTTTCTTATAGACAGTAATGTCTCCTCCCATAATTACAAGAAGAAACCTAAGATCTAGAGAGTATGAGACCCTGGGAATCCAGTATATTTGTCATGAGTATGGAAGCTTCATAAATGTGTACCTCATCATTCAGAATTAGTGGTAGTAACAAATTCTTTATTTTTATTAATGACTTTTTGATAATTTAACATCTGCTTCATTATAAGTAAAACAGACAAGAGAACAAAATAAAATGCTGACTTTTTGTAGCTCAACTGAATCTTCCTGCCTCCAATTGACAGACTTCTCTGTAGTTTCCATACACAGAAGTACTGACATTTCTGAATATAGAAACTGCTTCCTGTGATTACCAACCACCTTTCACATCAATATTCTCTAAGCACTCAAGAGGAACTTAAGAAAAGTATAATTCTGGGTGAAAGGAAACTCACGAAGCATGATGAGCCTTACAGAGCAGTTCTTTTCAAATTAAATAGAAAAGATGACATATAAGGGGTCTTGATGAGCATTAAAGAGTGTTAAACATATCTAATGAAATTCTGAGTAAGTGTTGAGGAAAAGCTACCTGTTAGTATTGCCCACAGCCATCTGAACAAATTATACAAAGAGTCGCACCTAGGAACTGTACTAGCACCCACATGAGCCAGATCCTTCTATAATATAGTGTTTGAGTCCATCAAGCAGAAGGACTGGGGTGGGACATTCTTAACAGTTCTTATTCTTACATCCCATGATTTGAGAGATACTGATGTACAGAGTCTTACTGACATAGAAAGCTTTGCCACTCCCCCACAGCCCTAATAATTGAGTCAACAACATACATCAACTCAGTCAACCCCTAGTCCCATCCAGACAAAAAGAATTGTAAATAAAATTCTGGATTGCAAAAGGAATTGTAAATAAAATCATATTACCCAACAATCAAATATTTCCACTCTCAGTGTTATAGTGATGGTGTTCAACATAGTAGCTGCATAAAGACATTAATTTAAATTTAACTTAATCAAAAGTAAACAGAACTTAAAAACTGAGTTCCTCGTTCCCAATATTTTCATTTTTAAGTGCCCCATTGTCACATAATCCCAATATTTTCATTTTAAGTGCTCCATTGTCACATAATCCTTATGTGATAATAATCACATAAGTTGCTACTCTGGACAATGTGCCTGGAGAACATTCCCACCCTTGCAGTCATTTTTATTGGACAGTGCTAATTTAGAGAATGTATTGGGATTTCAAATAATTGATATAAAACTTATTATTTCTCACCATTGCTGGCACTTATAAAGCCTAAGTATTTATGCAGATTTTATCAGAGTTTCAAACCTCCAGTGTCTCTTTTATCTACTGCTGTGTGACAGATCGCCCCCAAAATGTTGTGACTTTAAAAAACTATTTTATTATTTCTGGAGACACGGTAAGTTAGCTGGGTCTCAATGAGATGCTTCTTTTCAGTTTCGTGCAGACTAGAAAGTTTGTAGTCAAACTTCTGCAGTCAGGTGGTAACTGGGGTTGGATGACTAGATCCCCATGTGTGACATGATAGAAGGGACTTTTGAGTGGCTAGGCCCATCTGGAGCCTAAGACATTTATTCATATTAATATATTCTCTCTCTCTCTCTCTCTCTCTCTCTCTCTCTCTCTCTCTCTCTCTGTCTCTCTCTCTGTCTCTCTCTGGGTCCTCACCTGCAGATGGGCTAACTTTAGGGAATATTTGAAATCTCCACTAAAATCACACTCTTAAGTGTTACCATTTCAGTTCACAGTTCTCTAAATCTTCTCAGTACTAATTTGCTTCTAGCATTCCAGTGTCTGTGTATCATGTTGTCCTTCAAATATTTCTTGATTTCATGATTTCTTCTTCACCCTACTAAACCCAAATGTGTGATGTTTTCTTGAAAGATATGACAGGGCCCTAATATGATTGTTCCTCAATTAACAGACAAGGACCTGTTAAACCTGTGTAAACTAAAAACATCCTAAACAGAAAATGCATTGAATATTCATAACCCACCCAACATCCTAGGTTAGCAATGCAATGCACTTTATGAAGTATCCATCATTTCCCCTTGTGATCATGACCATGGGGCTGACCAGGAGCTGTGGTTTACTATCACTGCCCAGCATAGTGATAGAAGACGGTACCATACAGAACTAGCTCAAGAAAACATCCAAATTCAAAATTCTAAGTATGTGTTTATCACCATCACATCATCATATAGTCATAAAATCATAAATGAAACCACCATCATGTCAGGAATTGTCTGTATGTAGTATCTATGTACTTCCCTCCAAATGACAGCATTTAGCTGAATGCCAGGTACAAATTAAGCCATGGATAAATAAGAGAGAATTGGATCTCCCTTCCACACCAGACACCACTTTCTCATTTCAAAAGTGTAAGAGCATCCACTATGTTCTAGTAGTAGTGCACAGTAAACTTTGTGACATATTTTGCCATGTAATGGTTGCAGATTTTATACCAAATTTATTTTGGAAAAAAAATGAGGTACAACCATTAGATGAAGCTATATATTTTTTAAAAAATATTGTGTCAGTATTGCTTAAAAATCATTTGTTGCTAAACTGTCTTTGGTGCATGATTGGAATGCATAGACTAATTGTGAATTTACACTAATTCCATGGCAAAAATTATGTGGTCAAATTTGTTATAAGGACAAGGTTTAAAGCCCAGATTCAGGTTTCATTAATAGGTTCCATTTAATCCTATTGCTTGTGTAAGTCTTCATCATGAAACTCTGGAGATGGCTTCCATCTATAGAAAGTTAACTAAAGAATTAAAAGGTAATTTAAAAAAACAGTACAAGTCACAATGGCAAAGATACAAATTCTTAGAGAATTATAGCAAGTGTCCTTGGAAGCTCACCTTGCTTAGGTGCTCAATATTTTAGCTTATGTGCTATTCCCTATTCTTACAGACACACACACACACACACACACACACACACACACACACACATCCTCTTTAGGTGTTGGGTGTCTCCAGACTCTTTAAAGATATTAGCCACATAGACAAACCTGCCAATGAAGACTGCCTACATAATAAATTGCACTCGTTTTAAAAAACCTCCGTTGTAAGCAGTGCAATTTGCTCTACTGAAAATCCAGATTTTAGTGATTCAGGATTGAATGCCATAAAACTGCTTTTGTTGGCAGTAAAAATATTTTCACTACCTCAAGTCATCACAAACACCAACTGTAACTATTTTTCTTTCAATGCAGAGATGCTGGGATACTCAGGCTCATAACCTACAAGGGAAAAATTTTATCAGCTGCCTTAGCCTTTGACACAAATATTTCTATAGGTGATTGAGATGATCTATGTAGGTACTAAGAAATAAAGTGTAAGCAGAAATGAGCCATTTTACAGTATTTATTCTGCACAGCCTCCAAAATAGTGAAGAAGGCAAGATCTGAGACAGGGAAATGGAAATAATGTGTCTTCTTTAATTTATGTGAGAGGCAAAAGGGAAATGAACCCTTGCACTTTGGCAGTTGGAATTAAAAGAAGCATCCAAGGGGATTTTCATCAGAGACTACCTCGAGTTCTCTAGTAATTTACATTTTGAAGATCAAGAGGCTTTATTAACCAATGTGAAGAATGTGTACCTCAGAGGTTGGCTAGAAAACTCAAATAGATCCCCATGGCAGATAAGAGGGGTGGAAGTGGTAATAAGAGCTAAGCAAGGAACCCAACATCTGTTGAGGGCTACGACAGGTGCAGTGACACCTTAGTGGTTAACAGTTAAGGTCCCAGGGCCAGATGACCTGCCTCTAAGGTCCACCTCACCCACCCAGTAGGTCAACGACCTTGGACAAGGTGTTTAATCTCTCAAATGTCATTTTCTCCAAATGTCAGAGCTAGATTATAATAGTTTCCACCTTATAGGGTTTGTGTGTGTGTGTGTGTGTGTGAGAGAGAGAGAGAGAGAGAGAATTGGATGACATAATGCAAATGAATCCCTTTGCACAGTACCTGACATGCATCCTAAGGAATCATTATGTTATCTAGGATTAGTATTATAAAGATATTTTTCTCACTTAATCATAATAATCAAAACTACCCCCAAAAGGTGACACTATCCTCACTTTACATATAATGAAATGAAACCTCAAACACTCCCAAGGTCACAAACTCATCAAATACTTTATTCGATTACAGAGTCCATTCTTTAAGCCAATATAGTTGATGGCCTTTTGGCTAGGAAGGCAGCTGTTTCTAGTCTACTTCCTTGGAAGGAAGTAAAGGCTATAAGAATTTACACAAAGCAAGTGGGATGGGAATGTTTGTCTAAAGAAAGAAATGATTAACAGAAATTAGCTCTGGCATTTTTGCTTCAATCTCATGTATTTAGCATATACTTACTAATAAAGATTGCCAGCAGTGTTGTTAAAGCCCAGGAGTGTGGGTTGAGGCACCCACAAGCTAACAGCATTTTTCTGGCTTTGTTTGAGTGGCCACAATCCTCCACCGCAGACTTGAGAGTTCCTGTCATTTCAGGGAACTTCTATTTACACGTTTAGCTTTGGCTTCCTTCCTCAACCCAGATTCTAAACTATGACAGTGGGTCTAATGGGCTGTTACACTTTGCTAATTTACCTATTAATTTTGCAAATGGTCTGTTTCACGGAAGATAAACCTTATCCTTTGGAAACATGACATTCTTCAGCACGATCCGGCTCACAGGATCCCCAGGCCTTGCGCAGAGATAGAAATGAATTGTCTAAGGTGGCATTTCACAACTTACTACCTCCCAGTGGCATCATGCAGATGAAACAATCGCTCAGTCAATAAAGTTAGGCAATTAGTCAGTCAATAAATGATAGTTGCCTAACATATTTGAGGGTTTCTTTTTTTGTCATGAAAATGGTAAAGAGCTACTTGTGTCCAGACTTTGGGAATTTAACATGAGCAAAGCCACAAAGATTCCCTTTCTTTTGATAATTAATGAAACAGAAAAATAAACATCAATGAAATTAGTGGCAAACACTTTTCAGGTTTCCTTGTTTTCAAAGCTGCAGTGAACAAACTATGCAATCTAAAGTACAAACCTGCACAGGTCAGGGGGAGGAAGGGGGGACACTCTGAACTCCCAACAGCTGGTATTGGTACTTCAGCCACCCTGTGCTGATGGAGGCTCCTCAGAATTGAAATGAACTGGGGGAAACAGAATTAGGACTCTAAAAATAGTTGATTTTACCCAAATGAAATGTTTTCAAATAAAACAAGCACCTCAAACATACACACACTCCACTCCCACCACCAACAAAAACTACAATGAAAATCTAAAAAAAAAAAAAAATCACTTTAGATAGATGAGAAAGTTCTTGATGATTCCTGTAATTGTTCACATGTAAGCCAATATTTACAGAGTGATCAAAACAACCTATTTTTCAATTACATAAATAGTTCACATCCTATTTTTGAATCACTCAGGATACAGCTTCCTTTATCTATAGTTGGTGAGAAGGTGTAATTCATTTCAAAGCCTGTCTGCATTCACAAGTTTTCAATTATAAAATCGGGAGCTGGAGATGCAGCTCAGTGGTAGAGCACTTGCCTAGTGTGTGTGAGGCACTGGGTTCAGACCCTAGCAAGAACAAAACAAGACAGAAGACCCAGGCATGGTGGCACATGCCTGGAGTCACAGCTACTCAGGAGCCTGACTCAGAAGAATCAATTGAGCCATGGATTCAAAGGCAGCACTGGCAATGTGAGACCCTCTTCTCCAAAAAAGAAAAAAGAAAAGAAAACAAAAATTAATAGATAAATAAATTAGGATATCTTACAAATTACAGATTGAACACCTTGGTTTATTTATGCTCCCTCTAAAACAACCAAAAAAATACAGGCAAAACAACTAAAATCAACCATTTCAGGACTCTAGCAATTAACCTCAGGCACACAAGGAAGTGAAAATTGCCTACCCAAATAAAACTCCTGAATCTCAAGAAGACAGTGGGGTGGGGTATGTGATGTTCCCATTTGCCCCCCCACCCCCAGTTCTGTGGCCCTGTAGCCAGAAACCTGCAATCTTGCAGATAATGGAAAGATCTGAGGACATCTGGGGCTCCATTCAAAGCACCACCACAAAGCACAGTCGACATTATGTCCAAACTCATATTTCCCTTGGCAAATCTCTATTCTCACAGTGTGATCGGTATTTAATTTAACTCAATGCTCAGCTGGATTGGAAAGCAAGAATCGCTAACTCCGAGGCATTGCCAAAATAATAGCAAACTGCTGGCAGCCTCTCAACTGCTTAAGATTTCAATTCGCGCAAACAAGAGCTTGGTGTGGAATTCAATAGGTAATGGAGAACCAGACAGCCATAGAAACTTTGAAAACCTCTTGGCAAGTGAATTCTTGCATGGATGTGCCGTTGGGTGATCTCCAAGCTGCATATACATGTGAGAATGCTTATATCCTCGAGAAGACCTTGGAAAGGAGAGAGCACCATGCACTCACCTCCGGCTTACTTTGAGGCCCTGTACAAGCCCACATGAAAACTGAAGATGTCTTACAACACACCAGAAGTTCAAAAGTCCGACTTTCCCCATAGATTCACTTGGCTAAGGATAGATAGGCATGGCATTTAAGAATTATCTTCTGACATTGACTGACCACTAAATTATACTGACCCAGAAATAACTCAGAGGAATTCAGGTTTAGAAATAATGAAAAAAAATTAGAAAATGATTTGAAAAACAAAAGTTAGCAAAAAAAAAAAAATCTAGAGGCTTAAAACAACTGGGAATATAGAATATACAGAATTAATCCAGAAAAGTCAGTAAATAAATAAGTAGCAGCAGCAGCAGCAACACTACCAACAACAAAGCATTAATAGCAATGAGCCTTAGGGTACCCAGGAATTGGATAGAGTTGGTACAATACATCATCTAAAATGTCCAATGAAAAATTCCAAGACACCCAATGAGAAAAGAAAGTCTGCTATGCTCACATAGGAAAAAAAAAAAAAAAAGGAACCACCAGAAAATGTCCCTTAAAACACCCAAATATTGGACTTAGCAAAGAAGAAATGATCGGCCTAGAAGATTTCTAGCCAGGGTGGTCCTCTGTCTGGTTAATTCAATAATCAGTCTGCCATCTGAATGTCGCTCACAGGTGCCCATGATATGCCAGACTTACTGCAAAGAACAAAAAGATGGCAGGGAATAATAAGCCATCCTTATCTCCTAGACATTGTGCTCTTGTAGGTGACTCAGACCTGTAAAGGGACCACAAATACACTGTTATGAGGAGACATGTCCATTGCAATGAGGTTGCAGAAAGTGATGCTAACATTTCTGTAAAGGAACCTAGAGGAGGCTGTGGAAGATTCCAAAGGAGGAGCCTAACTTGGCCAGGGGGGTCCAGGAGATGTCCCAGGGTATGTGACATCTCTGCTGAATCTTGAGGAACAATAAAGAGTGTGCTTGACTCTCACCTTAATGAAAAATTTGACCACGAATCCCTGAGGGAATCTGAGGGAAAACAATACACTTCTGTTTTCTAGATGTCCTTCTGAAGGCCAGGTTATGATTCCCACTTTTTCAAAGCTTCAAAATTGTAGGAAGCAGTGTTTCCACAGAGTAAAAAGTGGGTGGAGACCGAGAAAGCCAGTCGCAGATTTGAACTGATATACAACCACTGGAGAACCAGAGCCAGTCATCCACCCACGAGGAAGTACCAAAGCAATGTACTTTGTTTTGAACTCAACTGAAACAGGAATAAAAAATGGTGGTGTTCTCCAAAAACCTGGGTTTTAGAATCAGATTTGTAACTCATCATGATTAATGATGTGAGGAAATCCCCAGAAAATGGAGATTAAAGAGTATGTGTCCTGTGAGGCTGCAGCTTGCCATATATGGTTGCTATATAAACCCTGAAGTGTTTTAGAAACAAAAAGAATGAGATAACAGTGTTACTGATTATTTCCCATAGAAATAATCTGAGATGGCATGGGAAGCTATTTCCATTCAAACAATAAATAAATAAGATATGTGGGTCTCAACCACTGCTTTCTCAGGGGTGACCCAGCAGCTGGGGACAGTTTTCAATCAGCTCAGCTTTTTTGCATATCTGTCATCTACCAGGTTTCTTTATCTTGATTACCACAGAGATGCCTCCCAAATCAGGAACTGAATAACTCTGTCCTTGCCTGTCTTTAGTGGCTTGGCCTCTGGCCATTCATTCCTCTAATAAGGAACATGTGGGTGGAGGTGAGAGGGTCTGGCTGGTGCTTTTTCTTTGCTTTCCTGTGTGACAGATATTTTAGCATGCCCTGCCTTTACTATGTTTGGGATTTTATAAGGAAAGTGTTTGATCTCACTTTATTTCATAAACATTGATTATCTCCTATAGCATACAAAGCATTGTGCTAAGCCATAGGGATAATAAAGGTCCATCAAAACATTCTGTCCCAAAGGAAGTCCTTTGGTGAAGGGATAGAGAAGCCAACAGTTGACAAGACAGTGGACAATGAGGCTGAATAAGAAAGGCATGGATAAGAAAGGAGCTCAAAAATACCAGATATGCAGCACAAGAGCAGTCAGAGAAGGCCATAAGAGATCTGGCACAGTCACATCCACAGCAGAGAGTTCAGAATACAATTTCTACTTTCCTACCCTCACATCAGAAATGCTTGGTGCAACAGTAGGCTCCCATTAGAGGAGATGGCATTTAACAAGGCCGAGCACCAGATCCCACACTAGGCCCAAACTCTCATGTTCTGAAGCTGTTTCAAGAATAGTGGAGGAAAGAGCTCCAAAACCTGCACCTCCAAAAAAAAAATTGTGACAACATTGTAATATATATATATATATATATATATATATATATATATATATGAATAACCTTTTTCCAAACTTTGAAAGTCACCAAAGTTTTGTAACAATGTTAAGGAGCATTTGTGTTTTAGCCAGCTTTTTTGTTGCTATGACTAAAAGAACCTGACCAGAATAATTGTAAATAAAGGTTTATTTAGGGACTCACGGTTTCAGAGGACTCAATCAATAGACAGCAGGCTCCATTTCTTGGGACTCAGGTAAGGTTGACCATCATGGCAGAAGAGTTTGGCAGAGGAAAGCAGTTCACATGATGACCAGAGGCAGGGAGAAATAATCCACTTCCCAGACACAAATATATACACCAATGCTTCGCCCCCCAGTGTCTCGCCTTCTGCAGCCACAGCCCACCTGCCTATAGTTACACCTTATTTAATCTCATCAGGTGATTAATTCACTGATTGGGTTAAGGCTCTCGTAATCCAGTCATTTCTCCTCTGAACCTTCTTGCATTGTCTCACATGTGAGATTTTGGGGGACACCATATGTATACCGTAACAATTAATTAGTGAAATCTAGATGATTATCAATGATACCATCAAGCTCTATGGTGTTTTCACTTGCCCTGTATACATCCTCCTCTTCACAACTATATGGAAGCATTAAAAACAACAGTCTCACAAGTGTGGTAGCTTAAGAGTCACTCAAAGGAGCAGAAAGGGTTTGGTGTCCACCCTAAGCCCACTTCAGAAAAATTTCACTATGGAACTCATATCTCCTTGAAAAGCTCCATTTTTAGGGTCTATAAGTGACTTGACTTACACCGCATTCACATGGTATAACTTTATCCCTACAGCATTTTCTGAAAACAATCAGTGACAATTGTATAATATTGCAGCTTGCTGAAGTATGATGTTGCCCAAAGCTCAGTCCTTGTCCCCGACACCAATCCAATAACAAGGACATGGTTTTAAGAAAAAGGAAAAAGTAGGTTTATTGCTTTGCTAGCAAAGGAGAAACACAGAGGACTCCTGTCCCAAAGGCTGTGATTCTACCTATCAGCAGGAATGGGGGCTTCTAAAGAGGTGATTCAAAGGCTACATTCCACGTGTTCTCTGTCCAGAATTGTAATTTTCTTGTTAATTTGGGAGAAAGTCATTTCTGAGATATTCTGATACCATCCCCAAAGTCTGGATTACTTCGTTCCTGTGGTGGCTATGTACTCAGGGTCAGATAACTCTTCCTGGGATGGGAAAGAAAGGTAATCCTGTTACCCCTAGGATTAGGGAAGGGGAGAGATTAGGAAGAAGCAAGGAGAGAGGGAGAAAGAAACATGTACATTTAAAAAATAAGTTGCAGTGGCAGAGCCTCAAGGGCAATATTTAAAGCATAAAGTGGACCACTGTTACAATGTGAATAGAGACTGTAAAGAGACTGACTAAATATGATCAAGGAACAATTGGGGAATGAAATATCTACAGGTGACTTTATAAAACTCCAGTGTAATTTGGGGAAACTTTAAGTCTATGCACATATGCAGGATTGTCCCCACTGAAGAAAGAACTCAGAGCCCTTAAGGTTTTACAGACGCTGGATGTGAAATCTAAGGAACAATTATAAACTTTTTGCAATAAGGCAATGCCCAATCTATAAGCTGAGACTCTCAGAAAAACATGGAACACTCATTAGTTTGGGAAAATTCAGGTAATCTGTCCATTAATTGGCTTCAAAGAATGTCAATTGAGTAGAAACTACTGTGGCCACACATGAAAAGAACAAAAATTTTTTTTTTGATTAGTAAGGTGAAATGAATAAACATAATTAAAAAAACTAAAACAATGGTAAAAAATTTTTGAAAACCAAATAACTATAAAAGAATTTAGAGGTGTGGAATATAAATTTTACAGTTAATATATCATCTAAAATTTCACATTTTTAAGAAAAAAATAAAAGCATAAGATGAAAACAGGAAATTGTGATCTATAAAAAACTCAGTAAGAACTCCCTGATGAAGCCCAAATGTTGGACTAATGAAGCAAAGACTTTAAATGACCTTTCAAAAAGATATCCAAAGAAATACAGGAAAGCATCTATAGAATTAAAGAAAAATCTAACAA
The DNA here is from genome assembly GCF_045843805.1 of Urocitellus parryii. NCBI lineage: Eukaryota > Metazoa > Chordata > Mammalia > Rodentia > Sciuridae > Urocitellus > Urocitellus parryii. The sequence continues at coordinate 186,080,883 of NC_135531.1, read as the reverse complement.
AAATATCTCAATAAACAAAAGACAACTACATAAAATAATAAACACAAAATGGTTGATGAGTTTATAACATATAAAGAAAAATTGCATTGCAGTAAAAATATAAAGAAGAGAATAAAAAATCCAAGTATGCTGTAAACAAGCTTTTTATGTAGTAGTGAAATTAAATTAGTATTAGTCTAAACAAGATTGTTTTAAATTAACATGCCAATTGTAATCACAGAATAATCTTTAAAAATGACTTAAATGATATGGTAATAGAAGTAACAAATGAAGTTAAAGTGATACTAGAACATATCTTGTTATACTTTGGATATGAGATGTCCCCTAAAGATCTGCTGTGTTACTGCAAGAATATTCAGAGGTGAAATGGCTGGATTGTAAGAGCTGTAACCTAATCAGCCCATCTTAGTTTGAATGGATTAACTGGGTGGTAAGTGTAGGTAGGTAGGTGGGGGCTGGCTGGAGGAAATGGCTCATGGGGGCATGCCCTGGAAGGGTTCACCTTCCCTGCAGCCCCTATTCCTTTCTAGACTTCACGAGTCAGGGTATTCTGAGCAACTTCCTTCTGCCACACCCTTCCATCACGATGTGATGTCTTACCTTACTCTACCACAATGAAGTCAGCACAACATGGACCACACCTCTGAAACCATGAGCTAAAATAAAGTTTTACAGGTTGTCCTTGTTGGGTGTTTTGGTCACAGTGATCAAAAGTTGACTAACACACACCTATTTAACCAAAAAAAAAAAAAAAACAAGAGTCAGAGTTGAGGGGAGAAGCATAAGATATTAAAAAAAAAAATAGAAAATTGTCAGTTGGAAATCCCATCAGTAATCAAATCAAATAACAATGGATCAAAAACCCCATCAAAATATAATAATAGATAGAATAAAGGAGTATAAATCAAAAAATATGATTCAAATATATTCTGTCTATAATAAATAAAAGTTGTATTTAAAACACAAACTTGTTGAAAATGAAAGGATGGCAAAAGAAATACCATGCAAGTATAAATAACAGAGCTAGACTGGCTACACTGATATCAGAGGAAATAATTGTTCCTAAAGATGAGAAAGGGCATTTTATCATGATAAGAGAGACTACTTATCAGGGAGATTAAAAAAATTCATAACTACAATCAAACCCCCAAATCATAAGGAAAAACAAAAGAGAATGAAGAAATAGACAACAATAATGGTTGAACAATCCAATACCGTAGTGTTAATACTAAATTAAACAAGGCAAAGGGTCAACAAGAACTAAGGACTTACATATCTTTTTACATCAAGTATACCTATTAGACATCAATAGGACATTCCCGATAATAGCTGACAACATAACTTAAGACTACATGGAATATTCTCCAAGACATATGCAAAACAAGACAATAAATTTTCAATAATTGACAATTTTTTAGCTATCCTGAGAAAGAAGAAAAAAACAAATAAATAAAGAGAGAGAGAGAAAGAGAGAGAGAAGATTAAAATCAGAAATAAAAGAGGATATATCTGTCCTGGGGTTGGGACATTGTGAGGTGGAACAGGATGGAACAGGGATGGGGAATGACTGATAACAGGTAGGAGGTATTATTTTCCGGTGTTAAAAATGTTCTAAGATTAGATTGTGGTGATGTTTTCAACTCTGTAAAAATGGTAAAAACCACTGAATTATACATTTTAGGGAATAAATTTTATGGCAAGTTAAATATATAGTAATAAAGTCATTAAAATCAGCACTTCATCATTGTGAAAACATTTTAAGAATGTGGAATGAAAAAAATTGAGTTTAAGTCTCCACCTTTGCCAAAATAGCTGTGTGACTCTGCAGAAATCATAAGTTCTCTCCAGTGTGTCTAAATACTATGAAAAAAATTCTCTGCACTGCATGGTTCAATTATGTATAGCCCATAGTAATTAGCCTGGATTTCTAGCACAAAGTAGGTATTTAATAAGTGAATACTGCTTTATTATTGTGGCAGATACTATATGATATATAAAAGCAGATTCCCAACAAACAAAATTTATCAGAAACATTAACATACACCTTCATGCCTTTGATTCTCAAGATACATAAATTAACTAAACTTTCAGAAAATCGGGCTGATAGCCAGAAACAAAAATTTAACTCACTACATCCCTGACATTGTTTAGGATACTAGGTTACTACTACCCCAACACACCAGATACTACTCTATCAGGAATGAAAGATTGTTAATTCTTTATAGCTCATCTTCATCATCACATCATCATCCCTGCCATGGTCATAACTGTAATTAGCAAGTTAAATCCATTCAGAAAGCCCATGTTAATTTTTTAAAGATGTTTTAATTTTTCTAAGGTGATGCAGTGCTTTAAGTATTCTAACACTTAAACTAAGACAATACCAGTATTGTTACAATAAGATCAATGCTCATAATAATAATGAGTATTTAAAATACTCTATGCATTTTGTATAACCCTGAGGATCGCCTTCCATTTCCATGCGATTCCCCTTCTCGTTTCCTTGAACGACCAACAATAAAAAAAAAAAAAATAAAAAAAAAAAATACTCTATGCAAGGCTTACTAGTAAATGAAATTAAACAAGCATTATGTGAGTGGTCACTTGGGAATGATTTTCTTTAATCCTCACAATGACCTCATATTACAGATGAGGAAATTGTGGTTCAGAATAACCTTGACATTTACATAAGGTCACTATGCTTCTAAGCAATAAATACAGAGTTGCTATTTCTTATGCCTGTGGGGATATTTTTAAAGGTAAAATTGGGTTACATTATCCAATAAACATATTTTTAATTCAAAAACTATCCTGGAAAATTCCAGAAGGGTGCTTCTATAGCTATAAATAGTTTAGCATCATAAGGAGATGGAACCTTTCTAAATATTGCTTACTAGTGATGACTGTATTGAAAATGACCCAGTGATAAAATAACAGTTGAAAGGAAGGATAGGTGAGGAAAAGAACAGAAAACTGCTTTGCACAGGAACCATCAGACTTCTGGCAATAGGCTACCTGTCAGGTATGTTGAGTACCTCCTTCACCTCAGCCCTGAAGGAGGTCAAGAAGGTCCTGAGGAGGGGGATCTCCACTCAGGGTCAGTAGGGCTGTGGACAAAAGTTTCAGAAATTAAATTAAGGACATCTCAGTAGCATCACAGAGATTTATTTAGGAGAAAAATAAATATATTTTAGATATAATATGAACATCTCCAGAGGAATGCATGCTTTGGGGTTTGGGGGCTTTCTTTTAAAGTCAAATGGTGAGGGGTAGGCATAGGAAGGTATGCTTGGATGATATCAGTCTGGTGGCCTGGCAATTCTCAGGATCCTTAAATGACACGATCTCCATATTTGATAAGGAGACAACTTTGAAATGTACCCTAGATTGTAGCCTTCTTAAAATATTTTATCTATTTTTCTCAATCTATTTATTATGTAGGCTAATGAACAGTGCACCAGGTAATTTTTTAACATGAGTAATTTTTTTTTTTTTGTAAATTTAAGATTTTAAGTGAAGATCTGTAGATTTTCCAAAAGTCTGGGAGTAGACAACTTGGAAGAGAGAACTGGCTTGAGAAAGAAAGTTATGAAAAAAAAAAAAAAAAGATAGTACAAGGCTTTTAGATTCAAGTTATATTTCCTTGCACTTTATTTTGTCTCCTTTCTACCTGTCTTTTTATTTCTTCTATCTTACCTTACCTCCAGGCTCTGCCATAAGCAAGTGAAATACAGTAACATATTATAGACAAAAATCCCTGCTGTATGGAGTTTATATCTATAAGCAGGCATACATAAGGAAGGAAACTATATATGAAAATAAGTGTTGAAGAAAAATAAACAGGAAGAGGGGCAAGATCATGCTGAGGCCAGAAAGGATTGCAGTTTTAAACAGGGTTATTCCCTGAGTGCTAAGTCATTGCCTGACTTGGGGTGAAGGTTACTAACACACCAGATTTGGCCAGTAGCTTCCCTCCAAAGACTAATCCGAGACAGATGAGCAGCAGTTAAGCCAAAAAGGAATTTACTACTCATTGTGGACACATAGGGAAGATGCAAGGAGACCAGTGTACTAAGCCTTGTCTTCAGGATACAGACCATAGTTTGGGAAGAGCCATATGCTGCATGCATAATAACATGAGTCTTAGTCATACCAGAGTCCAGTTGATCATTATGTTAGGTCTGTTCTGCCAGGTTCTACTGACTCTATGCAAAATCCCTATTGCTTGAAGAGCAGTTTGTTTACCATTATAAGATTATTATTCCCGCTCAGGGTGGCGGACAACCTTGATCCAGTGGATCAGGGGCTTATTGTTCCAACATGGAGAGGGGCAGTCTTGGTTTCCATCATGGGGTGTTCTTACTGCAAAACTTGTTATTTCTGGAATCTTGAAAATATATTAGTGACTCTTACCTTGGTGTTTTCAGAAGGGAGACAAGAAAGATTAGGTAAATTTAGGTCAAATCAATCTTGTATTACTATGTCTTAGATGAACACTTCTCAAAGGAAATGATGCAGAGTTAAAGCAGGAATCTGACCCAAAGCTTAAGGTAGCAAAGAACACAGCCAAGTAAAGAGCCAACGCTTTTAGCAAAAGCAGCCTTGAAGTCCCTCTTACAGAGATAACAGTGAAAAGTTCCTGTTCCAGGCTTAATAGTGAAGACCTAGCTAAGAAGCTTGTGTTTGTACAGAGTTTTAAAAGCAATAAAGGAATAAGGCATAGAGTAAATTAAAACGGTATAGGCAGGAAAGCAGAAAGTGCAAAAGCTGGAAAGTGGATTTGATATTTGACATGGAGAGTTCAAATTACAAAGAAAGACAGATGAATTGTGCCTCATCAAAACTAAACATTTTACATCAAAGGTCAATATGAGTGAAATAACAAGATGATTCACAGAATTGGGAGAAAATAATTGCAATCATATATCTCATCAGAACTTAGAATCCAGGTGAATAAAAGAACCCTCAGCACAAAAAGATGATTGAAAAAGGCAAAGGACTTGAGCAGACATTTCTCTAAGGAGATAAACAGATGACCAAACAAGTACATGAAAAGATGCTAGACACCATTATTGGAGAATGCAAATCAAAACCACAAGGAGATACCACTTTACATCAAATAGGTTAAGTACCATAAGGGGGAAAAAGGGTAGAGAAAGAATATGGGAGACTTGAGACTCCATTAGTCTTGTCCTGATGAGATGGGGAGCCATTAGATCTCCCAGTCAGGAAGAAACACACACTGGTTTCTAAGCTGAGAACAAACTACAGGGCTTTGTGGAAATCCATTATAACAAAAAAAAAAAAAAAAAAAAAAAAAAAAAAGCAAGGAAATCCATTATAGACACAATCATAATAATACAAATGAGAGATGTCCTGTTAGTCAATTTCTCCTGTCTATGACTGAAGGAAAAAAAAAAAAAAGAACAATTTAGAGGAGAAAATGTTTATTTTGTTTCAAAATTTCAGAGTTTCATTTCCTGGTCAGCTAATTCCACTGCTCTGGGGCCAAGGTCAGGCTGGACATCATGGCAGAAGGGTGTGTGTAGCAGGAGGAGTTGCTCAGTTTATAACAGCCAGAAAGCAGAGAGCCCTGGAATGCAAGGAGATAATATAATTCTCCAAGACAGGCCCCTAGTAACCTACTTCCTCTAGCCACACCCTACCTGCCTATAGTTACCACCCAAGAATCCTCTCAAATTATTAATCCATCCAATGGATTAATCTACTGATGAGGTTAAAGCTCTCAAAATCTAATCATTGCACCTCTGAACATTCCTGCATTGTCTCATACATGAACTTTCAGGTGACACCTCATATCCAAACCATAACATGAGGCATCTTGAAACTGGGGAGTGGCCAAGACAGTAGCCAGAATAGTTAAATTGGGGGCTGAATTTGGAGGATAGCCCACAGGATTAGGAATGTTATGAGACAATACAAGAAGAAGAGTGAAGTCGAATAACTACAAAGTTCATGGGTCTCACTAAGGATTTAGTAGAATGCGTTACCATTTACAAAGTTGGGACAAATGCTGGAAGAACAGATTTTGAAAAAAAATGATCAAGAAATGATTTTGGGACATCATAATGCCACTCGGAAGGAAGAGCAAGAATCTTGTTCAGAAAAGAGAATCTCAGCAGAGATCTAAATTCGAGAACCTCCAGCTTGTGACTAAATTGGAAACCCCAGAGGACAAAGCACAAGATGGAGAGCCATGGACTGAGCCCTGAGGCCTCCTTGTATTAGGTAAAAGGACCAAAGAAAGAACCAAGGAGAAAAGTGGCAAAGGCACAGTCAGGAAGGCAGGAATAAACTAGGGAGTGGAAGTCAAACAAAGCAGATATTTCCAAAAGAGGGATATGATTAACTGGGTCAAACATTGCTAAATGCAAGAGATGAGCTCTGAATATTGCAAGGGATTTGGCCACAAGGAAGTTCATTGGAAATTTTGATAAGAGAAATTTCTGAAGGAATTGTGTGTCTAAAACTCATCAACTGGTTTGTTATAAATGTAGGTCTGGGCACTGAGGATACAGAACTGAATACCATTTGCATACCAACTCTGGGTATTAAACTGATTAAATACAAAGGACATGTAAGTGAAAGTACAAACCAGGTAAAAAGGTAACAGAGACACTGAACCGGCCTGCATGAATCAGAGTGGGCTTCACCGAGGAGGCAGAGCTGACAAAGGAAGTGGCAATGTCACCAAAGGCAGTGTGGGAAGAAGGCCCCTGGGTGAGTGGATTGAGTATGAGTAAGAGCCTAGGTGTTGAGGAGCAAAAAGAACCTTCCTTTGTTCTGAGATAGGGAAGAAGAAATGTAAGTGGGAAAGGACAAGGAAAAAAATACAACTTTAATATGAAAGCCTTGTGTTAACCTTTCTCCTCCATTTCCTCCCCTGCCAGTTCTATCTTCCAGGCCTGTCACTTGCAGATTTCTGGGAAATCTATAAATCTTCACTTGCAATCTTATTGGACAAAGGGAGATACTCATGTGGGGTACTTTCCCAATGTTACCTTTTGATCACATAATGAAAAAGATGTCAACCTGTGAATCCTGAGAATTGTCAGGCCATCATAAACCATCTTTTGATCACCAGACTGATGTCATACCCTTATGCCTCCCTGTGCCCACCACCCACCAACTTCTCTTTAAAAGAAGAGCCTGAGAACCCCAAAGCATCTCTCATTCTCAACAAGCTCCACATTCTCCCTTGGGTGTGTTTCTCTTGCTGTCCTAAGTAAATCTCTGGGCTCAATATCTGACACTTGTAGAAACTCTCTTCTATGAAACTTGTAAAGAACCCTGTCTTCCTGAGGTGAGGTCCCCATCTCTGGGACCTGAGCAGACCCTTGCTGGAGACAGTTCCAGAAGCAGCTTCCATTCTGCTGCCATTGCTACCTGCACCATCACTTGTTTCACATTTTTTCTATTGAAATAACTTTACATTTATTCATTTATTTTTCATTTACACTACTCTCTTAGTAACAAGATAACTGAAGTGTGCTCATTGCATACATTTTTTTTCCAAATAAGATGAAAGGACAACTTGTGTGTGTGTTTTTTTTTTTTTTTTTTTTTTTTTTTTTTTGGTGTCTGAGATGGAATCCAGGACCTCACACTAGCTCTTCAAGCATTCTACAACAGAGCTCCACCCCCAGCCCCAAATAACATTTCTAAAATGTCCTTCCTGTGTTTCATATCTTAGGATCCCTATATTCAACCCTAGAATATCAGGGAAGGCCAATGGAGGGAAATGATGATACAGAAAGCTGAGTTCTTATCCATGATGCTGGACCAAAATGAGGACAAGGATTTGACCAAAAGGAAAAAGTCTTCCCTAGCAAAGGAGAGAAGAACAGACTCAAGTGACCAAAGCTGCCATTCTAAATTTGGGGGGAATCAGAGGATTTTGAAAAGGGAACTACAAGGGCTATTTCTAGATATTATCAGTGTATTTAATTAATGTTCAACTTTATCTTTAAAAGAGCTGTTGTTCCATTTCCAGGTCTGGAGTTTCTCTGCTCAGGTGGGCAGTGAACCAATGGATAGGGAACTCAGGACAGGAAAAGTGTTCATCCCATTTTCTCCACAATTATACAGGGCAAGAGGGAGAAGAGGAAAGAAAAATAAAAAAAAAATTGTCAATTTTAAAATAAGTCTGGAAGACTTATAGTCAAATTATAAAGTGGACCCCCGTTACATGAAAGGGACCTCTGATATAATAATACAGGAAAAGTTAAGCTGGAATCTTCCAAGTCTGGATAAATTAAGTATTTATGGAGACATCTCTCCATACCACTCAGTTTCACAGCTAATTTCTTTCTTTTTATAATGACTCCAATACAAGCCCAGTTTGCTTCATGGTCCCCAATGCCTCTGAAATGCATATCATGCTAAACAATTGCTCTCAAACTTTCTAATTAGTTGCTTAAGATCTTTCAGCTACTTTGCATTTGCCCCTCTCAGAAGAGCTCCCAAGTAAAAATCCAAAGGGAAATCCGTAACTGAGTGGAACTTCTGGTCTTGCAAACTATGGGAGTCCCGATGCCCCATGGATGTTTCTGTTTAACTGATGGGTGGGAGGTTCTAATGGTTGTGCATAAATTCAAGCAGGCCAAGACAGATTATACCAGATAGTGTTACAAGCCCAGGGAATTCCCTGATCCATCACCATCAGTCACTTACATTTAACCTTTATAAAACTCACTGTCTATTGTAATGACCTTTCAATTCCAAGATAAAAGAAAAGTTCACATTTGATCATTTGATGAACAAGTTCAATCATATTTTTTCTGCAGCAAAATTTTTTTTTTTGACATTTCCCCATCCAATTCAGCTTCTTTCCCTAAGGACTGCCTTTGATCAGCAGAGCAAACCTGTCTTAAGGATACTACCCTTAGCAACCCTTAGTTGGGGAAATGAGAAAGAAAAGCAGGAACAATGATCGTTTTTTCTCTTTCATGAACATATAGCCATTGTTATTAGATCTTCATTAAGTGATGCAGGGAGAAAAAAAAATAGAAAAGAGAATAGAGATGGAAATGGCTACTGCTTAAAAAATGAAGCCATGAGGAGTACTTTCCACGCACGATTAATGTTAATGTAGTAGAATTGCTCCATCCTCTTAATTAGACTCATAATTTTTAACCTTTAGGTAAACTGTGTATTCAGGCATAGCGAGGGAGGATGAGAAATGAAATTAGCATTGCCCCAAGGCAGGAAAGAACACACCTACCAAAGACCAGTGGGTTGTGATGAATGACTGCAGGAGGCACTATGCTTACCTTGCTCAAAATAACACCACCCAGCAGGTGAGACCCAGCTCACTTGCATATGTGAACAAAGATGCTCAGTGACAAAGATGCCCTCAAACTCCAGGATTAGCTCTAAGATACTAGAGACCAGCTTATCAAATCAAGGAAAAAGAAATCTGTGGCAGCCAGAGCACACACTTCTACTTTAAAGAACTCTCTGAGCAGCACACAGCTAGCAAACTCCATTCAGCAGGAAGTAGGAGTTCTTTTCTGGTGTAATTGATCAACTCTGGAATGTTCTTAGCAGAGAACATAGATCCTACAGAGATGCATTCAAATCACCTGCAGTCACAAACTGCATCAGACCAGCTCTTCAGATTTCTTCCTTTGTTAATCTTTCCTAGCTGCCAAGATGCTTAAAGTACTTCCTTGTATTGAAGGACTTCTACTAAATATTCAGTCCTTTTAAGATGATTCTTCAAACTTTTCTCAGAAAGTACCTCAAGCTACTATAAAATGCAAACAGTAATCCCCAGTTTACCAGTTTCACTTTGGGAGGTTTCTGTTACCCACCATCAATCCAACCAAGGTTAGAAAATGTGAACTGGAAAATTCCAGAAACAAGCAATTTATAAATATTAATTTGTGCACTGTTCTGAATAGCTTGATGAAATCTTGCACATTCCCTCTGGTAGGCAAATCATTCCTTTGTGAGGTATATATGTTACCCATCCAGTAGTCACTTAGTAGCCAGGTCCAATATCACAGCAACTCTTGCAGTTTGAGTACATTTTCCTACTTTTAATATTCATTCGTGGGTTACTCTCTTACTGTGCCTAATTTATAAGTTAAACTTTATCACAGATATGTTTATTTGTATAGGGAAATACTGTATATTTATATAATACATTATATAATATGCATTATATATATAATAAAATGTATACATAATAAAATTTGTATATAATAAAATAGGACCGAACTATTACATTATACTACAGTCATGCACTGGGAGGCTCAGAACATGTCCCTTGTGGACAAAAGGGAACTACTTGAATTTTATTGTCCAGGGTAAGAATCTCCCTGGTTCTTTGATGTAGTTCACATAGCATCTTGAAAGTCTTGGGAAATCAATGCACCTCCTTCAGAGATCAAATACACAGCAGGAGAAAAGGCCACTGTGGGAAAGAGACCTCAATGGCCAAGGCTGTCTGGTACCCTCTGCTTTATCAGCTCTTCCACTGCCAGAGAGGGGGACAACTTTCAGATCATGAGGCAAAATATGTCAACAGTGGATGTTGAGTTTTGCACATATATGCAGACATACACACAGATGATCAAAATCCCCAGGCAACAGGCTTACAAAAGCCATATTCAATGGGATGTCTATGGGAATCAAAAAGATAAGTAGTGTTTATTAGCTACACACAAATACAAGCATACAGAAATAGTTTTATACACATGTATGTTAGACTTCTGTGACTATTAAAAAGATAATTTTGGAAATTTGTTTTGATTTCCCCCAAAAAAGGCAATAAAATAATCCTTTCCAAACATTAACTTTTCAGTTTATGTTGACATTAGTATAAACTACCACAGCGATTATAATATTGCCTAAATAGTAAAGCCAATTTTGACTTGAACTAAATATTTGATTTTAGCTAAAACTAAAATTGAGGACATACATATTCATGCTTACATTGGAATCTACAAATAGATTTACAGGTTTAAAAATAGCTTGATGATAGTACTTTAGAGGTGTTTCATATCTTTCTTTGGTGTGCTCTACATTAAAAAAAAAAGACACTTTTTTGTGATGGAATGAAGCTCCATGTTGAGTACTCAAGCAGCATGAGCAAGGCCATGGGTTCCATCCCCATTAACACACACACACACACACACACACACACACACACACACACATGGATTTTTTAATAGTATGTGAGAAGTAAACTCAATAATGTAAATATGCCTTTTAATTTAATTTTTTCTCTCTGTATTTGTCCATTTGTTAAATGGCTGATGATCACTGAGGTTATGCACTGATTATTTTGGTAGAACCATACTGCCCGGTCCCCTTGGTATAGAATGTATTTCATTGTGGACAAAGGGTTATAAGCAGAAATGCGATAGGTCACCCCAAAGCTGCAGCAAGTTGGAGGCATTTCAGAGTCTACCTGTCCTCTGCTATGCTGACTAATAGCACTTGAGAGAGAGTTTACTGCATTCCTCTGGGTGCTAGACGGGGAAGATATAACAAGGGGCTTCAAGCCAATCCATAATAAATAGCTGGTCTCCGTAAGTAGTGAAATCTTGTCATTTTAAACCACTGACATCTTCTGAATTTCTATTTTGTTGTTGGAATTCCAGCAAAATTTAGCTTTGCTTATCTGATATAGGAATGCTGATTATTATTTTTTAAATTTATTTTACCATGGTCTCACATGATTTTTACGTATAAAAAAATGTTTTCTTTGGCACCTACTGTGTGCCAGTTCCTAAGTGTGGTATTAGAAGTCTCAAGAAATAAATATGACTCAGTTGCTCTTTTGAAGAAATTGCAGAGCTGGAAGATTTTCACTTGGAAGTGGAATTCTCATTTCAATTTTACCTTCATGAAAATCCATGCCAACAAAAACTGCCAAGCCAGAGTTCCTATGCCCCCCCCCCCCGTTTTTAATAGCTCATTGTGGGATGGTGTCATTTGGAATAGTTGGGTCCATTGTCATGGACTCTTGCTTCTCACTTGCTTCTCATCATCAATATGTTCAGGGTCTTGGGAAAATGAAACAAGGTTATTTGGCCAAAATCCTGCCTCCATGTTGGGAATCTGCTCAATTTCACTGACAATGAAAAATGAGACAGCACAGATTCATAATTCAGAGGCAGTTCTCCGAAAGGTTTCTCCTTCCTTCCCTCCCAACCTGCATTCCTTCCTTCTTGCATGCTCCTCCCTGCCCTCTCCATCTCCTCTCCTCTATTCTCCCCTCCCCCCCCTCTCTCTCTTTCTCACCTGCCCTCATCCACAACTCCCTCCTCTCATGGTAGTTTCTGCAACTGCTCCACTATCCTTACATCTTCTTTTTAAATTCCAATCCAAAAATTCTGCTGAATACATAGATGGATCATAATAGCATCAGCAACTTCATTTCTGATTTTCTCCTTATCTGACTTCCTTTCCCTGACAGTGACGTATTTCCCAAAAGAATTAGTTTTCTATTTTGGAAAGCATCTTGTGAAACGATTCCCCAGATAGATTTTGAGTGGATTCTGACTGTATCTACATAATAAGAGACAATCCAGTCTAGGCTTGACTCAGTTCCGAGCATGTTGTCCCTCGTCATCTGGGGAGCTAGTGACCTGGAGGACTCAAGCAAGGATTACTTTTACCTGCCCTTGAAACTGGATTTAATCCCACAGTTACAGTTGGGGTCATGTAGTTTTCATTTTATTTTATCTCTTTAACCCTCAGTCTGCTCATTGGTAATCCCCAATACCTCATGGGACTGTAGGGAGTAATTGAGATGGTTGTATAATTTGTCTATACAAGGAATTCTGAAAATATTTAATCACAAGGTGTGGTACACAGCAGCGATGGATTCAAATGATATGCTAATGTGAACAGTTTTCCTATTCCTTTTCCCTTACTTAGGGATTTAGAATCTAGAGGGAAAAAAACCTATGTGTAAAATGCATAAACTTATGTATTTATATTTATACATATCATATGCAGGCAAGCATAAGTATGTGCTTATTTTATATATCCATATACATGATTGTATAGGCCATTTATGAACATGGTTTCTTTGATAAACATATCTCTTTTCATTAGATAGAAACATCAGACAAAAGAAAGATATTTGGAAAAGATATTTGGATTCGAGGGCTTTACCTTGATCCTGCTTTGTTTCCATTCTCTCCTGACAGTTGTCTGTGACTTTGAAGTTAGATCTACCTGGACTTGTGTCATTCCTATAAGACCTGGGCAATTTACTTCATCTTTATATTCTCTATCTCCTCCTTTATAATACTGGACTAATAAAACTTTTATTTAATGGCTTTAAAATATAACACTGTTATGACTGATATAATACAAACATAAAATATAAATAAATGTGCATCTCCCTATCTTACTTTTGGTGCTGCCTATTTTACTTAGTGCAAGCTCATGGCATCTGTTGTCACAACCAGGGGGGGTGTATTCTGACAATCATAAATGGTAGGGGTATGGTTTTGATTCTCTTGCTGACTGGTCCTGGACACTTGGCTTCAGGGGCTCTAGACCACCTCTGTGCTTTCATATCCACTGCTCAGAGAGAAATATTCTGGCTCTTAATTATAGCCATCCTTGGAGCTGGGGAGATCCCTGGATGTGTTTCTGACGCCATGGCTCAGTCTTTTCTCTCTTCAACCAGGTGAACTCCAAGGTTTGGTCACTGTTTGCATTTCCAAGGGCTCACATCTTTATCACATCTCCAGCCCTCCACTCTCAGTTCTTACAGCTTTGTTCTACAGCCCTTATCTTTTCCCCAATTGCTCCCTGAAGATCAGGAGCTAGCTATCTCTGATTTGCCAGCTCTTATCTCTCATCTACCTTGTCACCACTGACCTCTGACCTCAGGCTTTAATTTAGCCTCTGTACTGACTGTCTCCCATCTCTCAAAATCAGTGGGTTCAATATAAAATCTATTACTCAGCAATAAAAGAGAATAAAATTATGGCATTTGCAGGTAAATGGATGGAGTTGGAGAAGATAATGCTAAGTGAAGTTAGCCAATCCCCAAAACCAAATGCTGAATGTTTTCTCTGATATAAGGAGGCTGATTCATAGTGGGGTAGGGAGGGGGAATATGGGAGGAATAAATGAACTCTAGATAGGGCAGAGGCTTGGAGGGGAAGAGAGGGGACATGGGGTTAGAAATGATGGTGGAATGTGATGATTATTATTATGTATGAAGATATGAATTGGTGTGAATATACTTTGTATACAACCAGAGATATGAAAAATTGTGCAGTATATGTGGAATAAGAATTATAATGTATTCTGTGTCATATATAAATTAAAAAAATAAAATCTGTTAACTTCTTTACTATTAGATTCAAATCTCCCTTCAGCTTCCTGACTTTGCTCTTTCTGCTAATTGCCCTGCATCGTCACACTTGCTCAGGATTAAAGATATCTGTGGTCCATGCTGGCCACTAGCCACATATGACTGTTCAGATCATGAATGCGGTTGATATAAAATAATATGGACTATAGATGTAAAATACACACCAAATTTGGCAGGTTCAACATAAAAAAAATGTAAAATAGTTGAATAGTTTTTCTTTGTTTGTTTTGTTTTTATACCAGGGATTGAATTTAGGAGTGCTTAACTGCTGAGCTATATCTCCGGTCCTTTTTTATATTTTATTTAGAGACAGATCTTGCCAAGTTACTCATTGCCTCACTAAGTTGCTGAGATTGGCTTTGAACCTGTGATCCTCCTGCCTCAACCTCCTGAGCTGCTGGAATTATAGACACATGCCACTGTGCCCAGGTAAAATAGCTTTTGATTATATTCAGTTTGTAAATCCCATGTCAAAGGAATACTATTTTTAGATATTTTGAAATAAAATATTGTTGAAATTAATTTAACTTGTTTATTGTTAAATTTATCCTGTGATTACTGGACAATTCTAAGTTGCCATGGGGCTTGAACTATATTTCTAACTGGACAACATTATTGTAGAGTCTTCTTTCTCCATTGAGACCATTCTCACCAGATAAAACTGGGGTTCCCATCTAAGTGTTCTTCTTGTCTTTATTATCCATTTCTATATTTTTTCATGCTCTTCATCTCTTCTTAGACTAGTAGGCTTGCTAACTCCTCTACCAGTCTCTGGTCTCCTCCCAGTCAGTTCTGGTTGATTTTCTGTGGCATCACTATCCACCTTAAGCACTTATCCACTGAGTAAAAGGAGCAAGGAGGTGAGTTTCTAAAGAAGCCTGCTGCAATGTATCTAAAACAAAGAAGGGCTGCCATTGTCCACCCCCACTCCATGTTGCCCTTCCTTCTCTCTGTCCCCTCTGTCTACTTATCTGAAATAACCAGCAACAACTCCACTTGCCTCCTTCCCAGGAATTCTCCTCCACTCCCTCAAAGTGAATCACACTGACCTCCTTCCATGACTCTTCCCATTACTTCCTTCAACACAGAATGACTCTTACCCATCTAAAGTTAAAAATGTGATGCCTTTCCACAAAAGACCTCTGGGATTCACCTAACTGTGAATATTTTCTCTCTTCCAGAGTACTTTACACTTCTCTAGCATTCATATAATCTCTAATGTTTTCTACCAGGGCAGAAACTTTTGAAATAATAGTGGGCTCTGTGGTGAGCCTTTTCCCCATACTTATTTGGAATCCTTGAAAAAATCTACAATTTAGTTACAACATTTACTTATTTTGCAGGTGAGAAAATGAGATGCAGAGATTCTGGTTATATGCCTGACAAGTGGCAAAATGGGACAAAGCAGTTATTTTTCTTCTTTAGAGCCCCAATCATTTTCACTGTACCATACGGAAATGATGGGTTGCCTATCTTTGGAAGTTGCCTACCTTCTCTGCAAAATAAGTATCACCAGATGGAAAACACATTGCTTTGTATTTCTCATCAGATCTTATATGTGTGCATACACACATGCAAGTGCACATACTGAAGAAAGCATGAAGAAATAAAAATGCCATAGTTCATCCACTTCCTCTTCTCAGAAAAAGCAAGAGGACAGTGAAAATTATATTTAGAAAGATAACTCTCTCATCTCCACAAATTTAGGTTAACTGACAGCTGAAGTCATAAAGACTATAATTTCCCAACATTTCCTGTCCTGCCAGTGATGTGGGTGTGACTAGTGATATTTTTGCCATCCTCATTCTTACTAATGGGGAAACTGAGGCTTGGAGATGAATCTAAGATCACATGGTCAACAGCAGTCACCTAAGTGCTTGATTGAGAGTAAGGTTTAACCCAGCAGAACCTGTCACCACTGCTCTGCTACGTTTTCCTTGGGATGGTGCTAGTGAAATCCAGTGCCAGCCCTAGATCTACCAAGAGCACAAAGTCTGAGTAGACCCATTAGCCTCAACGGTGCAAGTCCCCGAAACTTAATTTCCATATCTACTCCAGAATTTAACAGATGTGTTTGTGATATAAATATCATCATAGATGTATACATACTTCAAGGTAAGAAATTGTTTTGTTTTGTTTTTTCTATTCTTTGTGTCTGTATGTGGAGGCGGGTAACTAGGGATTGAACCCAGGACCTCACATATTCTAAGAAAATGCTCAACCACTAAGCTACTTCACAGTCCTATATTTCTTGCTATTCGTAAGTTATGACCTTGGCAATGTTTTATAATTTCTAATCAATCTGTATCACCACATGGAAAGTATGTTTGGAGGCGATCAAGTGCCTGAAGGTATAAAACCCATTGCTATCAGTCATTTGTCATAGGCTAAAGACTCTCAAAAGTCTTTTTTTTCCTCCTTTGTTTTACCAAACTCTCTGGTTCCTTACTGTGACAGGAAAGTAATAAACTCTGACATGTGTTTTCACTCACTTTGGTTGGTTAGTAAGTGTCAGGGTGGAAAGGACACTCGGGGAACATCAAATATAACCTCCACCACTAAAGAGGAGAAACTTGAGACCCATAAAATATAAGTAACTTGCTCAAGGTCATGGAGAGTCAATGGCAGAGCCAGGAGTGAGACAGCAATGCCCACCTCCCAGGCCAGCAGTTTCCACCCTGAGAATCTGCTTCCCACCCACAAGCACCAGGGCAGGAGTCTCAGCCAAATGCACTTATTTTATCACTCGTCCTCTGACATAATATGAATAGGAAGCAAGTGATACTTATTATTAATTGAGAATTACCCTGTTATTCATTCAGCAATTATTTATTAAAAATTCCCTGTGTGCCTGGTACTGTCTAAGCAGTTTGGAAATAAATAATGAGACAAAAGAGGCCTTTTTTTTTTTTCATGGATCTTACATTCTATTGATTAGGAAATACAGGAAACAAATAAACAGGAAGAAAATGCTATATAGTAATCATCTCTAGGCAGAATATGAAAATAGGATGGAGTGTCAAAGAGTAATGGAGTGGATATTACAACTGAATGTGAAATTTGAGCTGAGGGTTAAATAACAATACAAAACTAAACAAGGGGAGAACACTGAGGCTTCTGAGGGGAGAGAACACATGGGACTCACATAAGTCACATCAGAACGCATCAGTTCTAAGAGGTGAGGCAACCTTTACCAGGAACAGAGGCAAAGGAACTAAGGTCAAGTGTAGTGGCTTAGCTGGAGAGAGGGGCTGGCAAGAGGTCCATCTGGCAAAGCTATGTAAGCCACAGGAAGGAGTCAGGGTTTTATTTCTTTATTTTATTTATATAACCTGGCTTGAAACCAGATAATATAGACTCATTTTGAAAATATCATCACTTTGGCTACAGGATAAGAATTGGGGGCAGATTGGTATAAGAGAGGAAGCTGGAATCTACTGTGCTTTTTTGGTGTCGGAAAAGATGGGAATTTGAAGGTAGTGGGTAGCAGAAGAATTAGAGAAAAGATTGGAGAGTTTGAGCATTTGTTGTTGTATGGAATGGAGATGGTGAGGAGGAGAAAAGGCCTATGTTTCACCTTAAGAAACTCAGCTGATGACAGTACCCTTTATTTTAAATGAGAAGTCCAGATGGATGAGTGAATCTGGATGGCTGGCTGACGACAGGAAGGAGCCAGACTTGACTCTAATATGCTCAGTAGTGTTACAAGGGGTAGATAAACACCTCATTTATAAACAAGGGAATTTTAGAAAGCAAGTGTTCCCAGAAGCCAGAAAGAGGCAAACTCTAAAACTGAGCTTTCCCCTGAACATGGAGTGGTATTCTGAGACCCCCCTCCATGGGAACATGCGTCTGTCCTCAGGGAGCTCAAAGCTGTTTCCATTTCACCAGGCAGAGGGAGGAAGTGACCCAAAATGTCCACGTGATTAGCAAATATGGATACGTGGTTCAATGTGACTTACGTAAACTGACACCAGATCTTGGATTTGAAATAGGAAGATTTAAAAACATTAAGACTCAAGATGTTCCAGTGACTTCTCTACACCGTCTAAGTGACCCAAAATGTCCACGTGATTAGCAAATATGGATACGTGGTTCAATGTGACTTACGTAAACTGACACCAGATCTTGGATTTGAAATAGGAAGATTTAAAAACATTAAGACTCAAGATGTTCCAGTGACTTCTCTACACCGTCTAAAGCATTGCATGATCTCTGGATACCCCACTGCCTCATTTTCCTACCACCCTCCTTCCTGCTTCCAGTCCTCTAGCTACAGTATCCTTTATGCTGTTCCTCAAGGGAACTCTCAGCCCTAGTGAGGCACATGCTCTCCTGCAACCCCCTCCTGTACCCATGGGGCTCAGCTGTAGAATCTTCTAGCAGCCGAGCAACAGGAGACCTTTCACTACCCCTTCTGAAATGCAGCCCCCCATATCTGACCACTCTCCATTCTTAGTCTTCTGGACTTCATTGCCTCACTTTGTTTCTGTGAATCGACTCTGAGTGTGTGTGACAGGGAGTGCGTGTGTGTGTGTGTGTGTGTGTGTGTGTGTGTGTGTGTGTCTGTCATGGCAACTCTAATGATGTGCTCAGGAACCCTGTTTTTTCAGTGTTTTATTCCCACCATCTAGAATAGTGCCTGAAACCTGGATGAATACTCAACACATACTTAGTGCATGAAATAAAATGTAAATTCTGTTAATTAATCTTATTTGGTACAAAGAGTGGTGATAAAGAGTTTTCAGTGTAGGAAACTCCTGAGTACCTTGATGTGCTGCTCCATTTCTAAGAAGTAATTAAGCTTTTCTTCATCACAATTCCTTACTTAGATTTCTGAACTTAGTCATTAGTTTTGAAAGCATGAGGAGTTGAATACTGGAAATGCCTATGAAGGCGTATACACATGTACATTTTAAGATCTACTTGGATATTCAAAAAGTAAATTATTATGAGTATATATGCCATTACATGATATATATGTTATAACAGGTAGTGTATAAATCATGTGCAGTAATTCCTCAGGATACCAGAGGTGATTTCTTCCAGGACTCCTCAGAGATATCAAAACCCAGGGATGCTCAAGTGCCTTATGCAAAATGATATGCTATTTGCAAATAATTGCATCTTCCTGTATACCTAAAATCACAGAGCAATATGTGACACAATGTAAACAATATATAAGTTGTTGTTATACTTTGTGGGTGAGGGAATAGGACAAGGGAAAAGTTTATACATGTTCAGTATAGGTGCATTTTTTTCAAATATTTTCAGTCTGCAGTTGTTTGAATTTGAAGATATAGAACCTATAAATACAAATCATAATACAATGCCACATAGAATATATATGGCTATAAAATATAGTTTTTATTTATGTAAGTTTTTTTTATGTATATAGCCAGTTAGTTGCATGCTTACTAAAGTATAAATAATTTAAAAAAAAGGAGGGAATTAAGAATATTAGGATACTTTTAAATAATAGGATTTTTTGCCTTTAAATTCCACTAAACCATGATCAGGTACAGCAATTGAATCCAGATAAAAATCACTCCTCTTCCAGCATGAACAAATGGACAGGAATGACTTCGAATCACCCATTACTTATAGGCAAATAGAGGTTTTGAAGTGCTGGAGGGCACTGGATTCTTAGCTCTACTGAAGAACTTAAACAATCCTCACAGCAATCTTGTTTGCATGACTGATTTACTCTGCAAATGCTTTCTGTTCAGAAAAACCAAAGTAAACTCCAGCTCAGACTGTCTTACAGCTATTAGATTTCAAAGTAATGGAGTCTGAATCTTCAATGGCTTCATGTGGTGTTAGTCAGCTTTCCTTCCCTGTTACAAATTTCTGAAATAATCAACTTATGAAGAGAAAAGGTTTATTTTGGCTCACAGTTTTGGATGTTTCAGTCCATGAGAAGTTAACCCCCTTGCTTTGAACCCAGAGTGGGAACCCGTAGAGCAGAAAAACTGCTCAGGACAGGAAGTAAGAAAAGTAAAAGAGGAAGAAACCAGGGCCCACTGTATCCTTTAAAGGCATGCCTCTAGTGCCCTGAGATCTCCCACTAGGCCCTACTTCTGATGAGTTCCACTACTTTTTAATAGCACCAGCACTGGGGAGCATGCATTTAACATATGGACCTTGAGGGGATATTGAAAATCAAAATCACGTTTCAATACTGACTTCTTTCCTATACCTTGAAGAGCTATAGCTTTATTGGAGAGGTTACCCCAAGTAGACTTTAGGAAGAGTGGTAATGGCAAAAGGACACATATATTGATACTCCAATGAGTATATCTAGCGGGTACATTCTATGTAGCATAGTGTTACGGCTTAGTTGTGATGTCTCCTGGAAACTCACATGGTGTGAGACAGTGCAAGAAGGTTTGGAGAAGAAATGACTGAGTTATACCCTTAGCCTAATCAGTGAATTGATCCCTGATGGGAGTAACTGAGGTGGCAGGGTGTGGTTGTGGGAGATGGGAATTGGGGCTTGGCTTTGGGGTATATATTTGTTTTTTTTTTTTTTTTTTTTGCATTCTTTTTTTTTTTATTGTTGGTCGTTCAAAACATTACATAGTTCCTCATACATCATATTTCACAGTTTGATTCAAATGAGTTATGAACTCCCAATTTTATCCCGTATACAGATTGCTGCATCACATCAGTTACCCTTCCATTGATTGACATATTGCCTTTCTAGTGTCTGATGTATTCTGCTGTCTATATTATTCTCTACTATCCCCCCTCCCCTCCCCTCCCCTCCCCTTTTCTCTCTCTACCCCTTCTACTGTAAATCACTTCTTCCATTTGAATTATCTTACCCCTCCTTTCCTCTTACATGTCATTTTGTATAACCCTGAGGATCGCCTTCCATTTCCATGCGATTCCCCTTCTCGTTTCCTTTCCCTCCCAGCTCTCAACCCTGTTAATGAAAATCTTCGTCTCAAGCTCTTCATCCCTACCCTGTCCTTGTTTCCTCCCCTTATATCAGAGGAGTTATTTGGTATTTGTTTTTTAAAGATTGACTAGCTTCACTTAGCATAATCTGCTCTAATGCCATCCATTTCCCTCCAAATTCTATGATTTTGTCATTTTTAAATGCAGAGTAATACTCCATTGTGTATAAATGGGGTATATATTTGTATCTGGTGAGTGGAGTTTCTCTCTCTGCTTCATTATTTTAAATAGTCTTTTAAAATATTGATTTGACAAAAATCATATGCATTCAAGGTACAACACATGATGATTTGATATATGTACATGTTGTGAAATGATCAAAACATTCAAATTCAGGAACATTCCGTCACCACCTATGCTGTACATTACACCTCCAGAACTTGTACTTGTTCATCTTATAACTGAAGAGTTAGCATCCTTTGATCAATGTTTCTCTACTTCCCGTCACTGGCCAGTCCCTGGAACTACTGTTTTACTTTCTGTTTCTACGAGTTGGACATTTTAGATTCCATATATAACTGAGATCATTTGTCTGGTTTATTTCCACTTAATGTCCTCTAGTTTCATCTTTGTTGTCACAAATGACAGGGTTTCCTTCTTTCACACACACACACACACACACACACACACACCATTTTTTTTAATCCATTTATCTCTAATGGGCACTTGGGTTGTTTCCACACCTTGGCTGTCATGAATAATGTCATGAGCGCAGGGGTGCAGATATTTCTTAGAGAAACTGATTCATTTTTTTTTGATATTTTTTATCCCAAGAATAAATAAGTGAAAGGCCAAAGGAAGAATAATTGTCTTCAGAAGACAAGGGAATACCTAGCTTCAGAGCTCCTTGGGTGAAACTGTGCACTGTTCTTGCGTCAGCCTTCCCCTACGGTCCCCTTCTGCCTCTGAATGTTCTACAGGCTCCTTCTTCTCAGAACCCCATTTAAATCAGGTCACTCTGTTCTTTCTCCCTTTCTAGAATGTTCATAGTGAACAAATTCCCACTAAGGCAGTAGAAACTTCTCAGACTATGTTTTCTGACAGCATTTATATTCTTAAACTGAATACAGAGAACAATATTTAATATAAAATTTAAAAAAAAACCTTAATGGTGATATTTAGGAAAGAAATTTTGGATATGAATGGCATTCTCAGTTCTCTGGAAAGCAACTCTGCAAATGGTGCTGCTTAGATGTTCAGACCTGGGTAGGTGAGTGGGAGAATCCACTGTTATTCATGGACCCAGAAAGGTCAAATGGAAGGAGGTTGCCAAGTCACCTTTGAGGTCTAGCCATTCAGACAATGGGGAAAATAATCAGTGATACTAAATATATCATCTGATTATGTCAGTGAATCATATTTTCTGAGCAGAGCAGAATCATGCTTCCCTACTTTACCCTACTGACTTGAATATACTATTTTCAATATTATATATATATATATATATATATATAAATTATACTATTTTCAATATACTATATTTATTTTCATATCTTAAGTGTATGAGTTTCACTTTTAGTTTTTACCTAACAACATGTATGTCTTGATCAATACACAACAATTCACACAATTCTCTACAAAGTCCAGGGCTTTCAAGATAGTTATATCTGTAGAGCACCTTAGGGTCTTTGTTTACCTTTATGTCCATTATCTCATTTAGTGTAAATGATAAGCATGTACATCAGAAGGACAGCTTTGCTGTTCATATTCTACAAGTAGAAAATGAGCTCAAGAGAAGTCAAAGTGTCTGGTCAAATGTCACAGAACTAACAAGAGACAAAACTGGGACTGGGATCCAGGTCCCTTTGGTTAAAAACCAACACACCATATACACAGTGCACACTGCAACAAAACTACAACCATGAGGTTAATCACCCAGAAGTTATTTCTACCATACCTCAATTCATTCAACCATATCTATTCAGTCCTTACCCATGTGTGTCAGACACTGAATTAGACAGCTAAAAGAATAACCAGCCTACATGCTTTTTCAGAACTTTGTCTGACTCTTCTTATCCTCATTGCCAGGAGTGACCTGGGCTTTCCTAGTCAAATTGTCCAAAATAAATACAGCAACAGCCTGAAGTCATAACCTGCAATTGGTACCACTGTGATGAAGGCTTTTGAAAAAGTACATTTTGGGGAAAGTTTCTGAGATTGTCCTTGAATCTCTTTGCTTCTTAATCACCATGAGATGAGCTGCTTCCCTCTACCACACTCTCCATCATGATTTTCAGCCTCATCTTGAGCCCCAGGAAGTGGAGCCAACCTTCTATGGACTAAGATCACTGAAACTATGAGCCCTCAAATAAGCTTTTTCTCCTCTACAATTGTGCTGGTTGGGTCCTTTAGTCACAGGAGCAAAAAGCTGACTAAAACACGTAGCAAGTATTGGAAGAGAATTTGAAGCTAGGCAGGACTTTCTATGCTCATTCCCTCCAGGGATATTGGTACAAAGCTTCCCCATGAGAGCACCTCCTATTGTCCTTCTCAATTTTGTCATCCATTTAGGGGGAAGTGATAGACTATAACGCTAATTGACTGTGGCCTCAGTATTAATTTTTTTGTTCTCTGTGCAAATCTTTTCCAAGTGGGTTCTATTTCATTTCATATCCTTATCATATGCTGCTTTCAGGAGATTGACCTCAGGAAAATTCCTACATAGGTACTGATACTTGAGGAAAGGCCAAGGCTCCCTCCCTGGGGACAAGTGGCCACTTCCTCCTGAGGTGACAAGGAGCTGCCAAGCATTTATAGGCTAGTGATTCCTGGCCTGGATTTGGAAGTTGCTCTGTAGCAGAGTTTCAGGGCCTACATAAAGGGCAGGGTAGGAAGTAGCAATCACAGTGAAGAAAAACAAAGTTAAAGGGGAATAACATAAGGATTCCCTCAAGTAACAAAATTTTCAATCAACATCTTGGAATTCTATTCCTTTTCAGAGTTTTCAGAATACACTTCCAGTTAAAGAGACACATGACACATTCCAATTGGTTGGTACTTATCAGTAGCTCTGGGGAAGAATATCAGAAGAATCTGTCAGAAAATGACAGTGTCATGGTTCAGTCACACACTGAATGAAAAAGACACAGTGGTGAACCATGCATGACCTTATCTCGCTTGTCTTCCCTCTCTACCTGCCTGCTGCTAGATGAAGAAAACCGGAACAACAACTGGAATTAAAAGACAGCAGACTCTGAGGATGTGTTTGTAGGATTCACAGGGCTCCTCTGAAGGGGATGTGAACGTAGAAGCTGCTGCATCTTGGCTAGCTTAGTGCAAACCCTTTGATGCTGCAAAAAAATAAAAAATAAAAAATTGCCCAATTTCAGGCCACACACTCAACTAAATAGCTTTGCTGGAGACTGCTTTGACAATTCTTCTATCTCTTCACCCTTATTTTTCTACACAATTAGGAAATTCATGCAAATTCTCAATTCCTATGCATTCCTCATTTCCTTATAACTTTTGGCTTTTTGGAGCTTTGCAGAGTGCAAGAAGTAGCATCATAGTTTGACTTACAGCATAGTAATAGGTGCCAGAATGAGACTTGTCCCCTCCCAGCTATGTGGCATTGAGCAAGCATTTTCTTTCCAGAAGATAAGAAGGAGATAATAAAATCCTCCTGGGTTTTATTTTCTGAAATATCAGACGGGGAGAATTACACTGTGCAGGTCTGTTTGGGTTAAAGATAAAGATTATACAGTACCCCACACAGAACCGAGGCAGAAGAAACCTCTGTCATTGATGGCCATTTGAATATTCTCTTACCTTTCTCCCATCTTGCTTTCTTTATTTCCTCCATTTAATTATCTATTATGTATACCATGGAAAGGAATCTATGGCAAGAAGTCATCCTCCACATCCTCTTATTGATTTAAATCCACCTGCAACCACAACTTAGAATATTTTATAGCTTCTACTAATCCTGGCTACTAGTAGTAGCAGCCAAAAAGCTATGGAAAATCTCCTAAAATTAACATTTTTATTTTTTAAAAAAATTAAGAACAACAAAAAAATGTAAAATTGTCTTTGATGCTCCTTTACATTTATCAGATAGACATAGTTGAAGTAAAATGATAATAACTATTTCTGGGAAATGGGCTCCTCATCTTACAGTGTTGTTGTGAGTATAAATTGGCACAACCCTGATGTGCTACAGAAGTCACTGTGGCAAAAGCCTTAAAAATGCACACTCTTTCTGCTCTGGCAATGGTAGCTTAAGGAATAAATTTTGAGTAGATAATCAGTTATGTTCATAAAGATCTACATGCAAATTTTCTTGTAGTGTTATTGGTATTAATTTTAAAATATGAAAGTAAAGCACATGTCCAAATAGGGGATTTGTTAATTGGAGTATATCCATATAAGGGAATATTCTTCCCTTAATAAAAATCATGGTCTGAAATCTTATTTGTTGATATGAAAAAGTGTGAGTTTGTGTGACAAATACAGGCTGTAAAATAGCACCCCACGGTTGGGAATCTCTGCTGAATGTGTCCTGAATTAACGGATAAAGCAGAAACCTGCCTAATGCTTCCAGATTTGCAAGCAGAGGAGGGAGAGATGTCTCCATCCTTCTTATCTCCTGGTCTTGGCTTTTTCTCTGGGGATGGGAATGCTTACCGCTGAGAGATCCCAGGGGAAAGTTCCTGCATCTGTGTGCCTTGGGCCCTGGCTCTAGGATCCATGTGGCTGCACACTGTTCTCCTTGTCTCTACCTATTTCACAAGGTAAGCTCCTCTGTAAATGTGCCCCAGTGTTTTCTTTCCCAGTAGTGGGAGGGTGAGGCAAGGGCCACTTCCCTATGATGCTGTCTGCATGAGTGCTCTACTGCCCTCCCACTAGCAGTGCCTGTCTGGAGTTGGAAGCTGAGGGACATAAGTGCCCATATTGCAATCTTCAAGCCAACCCTCCAGGACAAAGGAAATACTGCATCTGTGCCTAGGGTCCTCCTTTATTTCCCTCCTTTGATTCAAAATCCATGGGTAAAAAGAGACCTAATGAAAAGCATCAAGCTCTAATACTTTATTCTGCTATATTTCTGTGAATACACACATGGAAAATTGTTTGGAAGGATGCAGGCCAGAATGGTACAGAAGTCATCTTCATGAGTTGAGATTATCTGCACGTATGAGTTTCCTAATCAAGTCAGTCACCATATAATTATTACATGTTTTTTTTTTCTATTTTCACAATTTGAATATAAATAAAATTCTCCTTTGAGAGTGTTTCCCATTATGACCCAGATTTTGGACCTTCCCTGCTGGGATGGAAGATGTGAATGATGTGGACCTTAGTTTTTGCTGGACACCTAACACAAACCAGGCCTAGAACAAGGAGGGTGGACTAGATCTTTCCTTCAGCTCTTTCACCAGGCTTAAGAGCTCAGGTGAAATGTAAAATTTTTAGGTGGTAAAAGTGAACTGTCAGAAATGAGCAATTTATACAAGGACTGATAAGGACAGAATCAAGTCCTCACTCCCAGTAAGGCTTCTTCCAAATTCATACTTTTCATATTCAGAGAATATGAACTTTGGAAACACACACACACACACAGGGTGGTATAACCAACTGGATATCACAGAATGAGTATTTTAAAGGACCTTCCAAAGTTAGAATGAGCATGCTCTCATCTTCCCTGTAATTCTACAAAACCCAATTCTTAGATAACTAGAGACTACACAGTCAAAAGTAGGTAGAGTAGTTTCTGGAGATAAATGTTTTGACAAAATGCTGACATTGGCAGGTGCAGCCTTGACATCCAAGGGTGAGAGATATGAATAAACATTGAATCCCACAGGGTACTATGTCTGAGGATCCTTAAAAGGGGCACCAATAGGTGCCTACAATCTAATCAGCTCTGAAAGTATGACTGCATCCAAGGAGAGTACAATAATTGATTTTCACAATGATGATCTTGAGTCATCAGGAAAAGGTTACATTTTATGTTCAGAATTCTCCATTTAAGAAGGCAAGGGAGTGTGTAATCCATTTGAAAAATGATTTTCATTTCAAACAGTTAAAAATTCTTTGAAAAGATTTTTGGTGCTTAAAAGGATACGTGACAGTTATCTGGAAAATTCACTTAGGTGGAACAGCGTCTTCCCTGAAGATTCTAGATCAGCCAGGCAGTACTTTGTTTTAGTTAGGCTTCTCTTTCTTCCCCTTTGTTGACATTTCACTGTGCTTTTTTTTTTCCTCCACCCTTTTGAAATTCCTAACCTCTAATCACCAAATTCTAAGCTTCTGAGACTAGGAACTATGATACTCCTCTTTTGGGTTCTTGATAACCTTGTGGGCTTTTGCTGCCTTGAAACACATGATGGACTGACATTCCCCCCAATAGGTGTTATTTTTTTTCTCATGGCAAGCACAAACTGATGACAGACTCCTCTTGACATTTTCCAAGAAGCTGGTTTGGGTAAATAGTCCTAGACTTTTTCTCTTTTATCTTTACTTTTTAAAACATGTTACTAAGTAAATCATTCATTCTAAAAGAAAAAAAAATCAACCACAGACAAAAGAAGAAGTAAGAAGAATAGGTCCATTTTTTGCTAAAATGAAATTATTTTTAAAGGAGTCATTTCTGTTAAGGTCTGCACTCTTCAGGTAAAATAATTATTGTGAACACAGAGCATGGCTCTCTGTCGATGTTGCTGGCATCCTTGCCTAACAATGCTCTCTTGTGTGCATCTTTTCACCAGGAATAGCTCATCACTCTTGGATAAATGTGCTGAGATTCTTGATGCCCCTATCACATTCTATGCCCTCTCTCAGAAAGAGCATCTCTTACCACCATCACCAAGAAAGCTAGTGCAAATGGTCTCTTTCAGTGCCTCTTCTCTCAAGAAGCTCTGTATTCTCACCACTGTTGCAGGATGGATGTTGTCCACATTTTCTTTTTGGAGATGAGGGTGAAGCTATAGAACTCAACCAGATCATACCTTGTATATCAAATCCAATGCTTGTAGACAATCAGTCCTTTCCTGGCTGCAACTCTCTCTGTAGAGTGAACAACTGCAACTATAAAGCCCCTTGATAAACACCCATTTTTTTTTGTTGTTAATATTCTGGGTTTGGGAGACTCATCTGTTCTACTGAGGCCACCTCCCACTTTGGCCTATGAAGAAGCACAAGGTCAGGGTGAGACTTACCAGGCGTGTTGAGCAAGCGGGATCTCCTGCAATGGTAGGCCACTTCCTGCTCACAGTGCTCGGAGCCATCAATCAGAGCCTCTAGCTGCTCCATGCTGCCACCGTAGTCCAAGGCCATGGCATAGGGCTTCTCTGGGTTGGCACCCCTCACATGGGTCAGCTCTGTGTTGTTGTGCTGTACTGACATCCAGATCTTGTCTTCTGCTCAGACAATAACCCAAAGCAAGAGACATTACAAGGAAGGTCAAAAGAAGAGCAAGCAAAGAGTATAAATGAGTCACTAAATGTGTAACTCTTTATCACCATCCCATGCAAAGTGCAACAAGTAAACGCTACCTGAATGCTTTTCTTATGTAGACTGTCACCAGAGAGTTTTTGTTCCTCAGGCTTAGTGTCAGAGCAAATTATCTAAATAACTAAATTTTTGAAGTTCTCATTCACAGGCTTTATACAAAGCCTTAAATGTACATTATGTCATTTAAAATTAATAATAGAGTCTTATTGCCACATCAGTGGGGACTTGGTTGCATGATATCCTCAAGAATACCATACCAAAATCTGTATGTGCTCAAGACCCTTTTATTAAAAAAGTGTAGTATTGATATATTACCCACTAACATCCACCCATAGACTTTAAATCATTTCTATATTTTTATAATACCTAATTCAATGTAAATGCTGCAAATAGTTGTTGCATTATATCCTTTATGAGATGACAACATAGATCATTTCCTCAAAAGAACTGTCAGTATCTTGTTTAAAAATAAGACATATACATAACAAGCATCTGTAAAGTACAACATCATTAAGAAGGCTGAAACGATGTGATCAATGCTGCGTGTGCAGGTGCTTAATTGCAGTTTTTAATTATTCATTCTCCATGTTACCTCTATTGGACAAAAATAATTTAAAAGTTTTACAATAAAAAATACACAGAGATGGAGATCTCTAAATCAAAGAGAAATAATAAGACAGGAAAACATGGAAGCCAAGGAGAAGAGAGAGGAATTTGGGTTTTAGATGTTTAGAGATCTGCATTTGAAACCTATTTCTGCCAACAAAGAACTTGGATCAGTCACTTTACCATCACGAAGCTCAAGGTTATAGTCAGTTAAGATGACAGCAATTACAACAAAATCAGGACAGTAACACCTGCAACACAGGCCTCAGGGTTGTTAATATGAAAAAAAAAATTGCAGTTATAAGGCACTGTCTGGAGGCATTCAGTCTGTAACAGTCTGTTACAGTAACCTGGGCAAATATTTACTGCACTTGGACATGCAATTTAATTCTGAACATCCTCACAAAGCAAAAGAGGAAATCGGAAGACTTTTGTCATATGAGAATCTTGCCCACATAATTGCATCATTACTCTTCATAGATTCTCAGAGCTGAAAAGAAATCTAACATAGAAATCAAGTGGTTTTTTTTCCTTTTCCACCCTTTTAGTTCTAAAAATGGGTAAACTAAGGTCCTTAAAGTAAGGAAATAACTCAAGGCATATCTACCAGACACTAATGACTGGCAAACATGCTCAAAGTATCACTACTTATTAGTCCTCACTACTCAGAAGCAGGGTGAGGACTATAGGCACAATTTAACAGGAAAAAAATGCAGAAGAGACTACCTAGGAACCTTAGATTACTTCTTCCTCTATCATCAATTCTGTACATGACTTGCAACAAGTTATTTCATCTCCCTATTCCTCACTTTCAACATATTAAAAGTAGAAAGAAAAGATTCAGTTTTAATTATTTCCAAAGCATTTTCCAACTCTACAAAAGAAATGCTTCCTGGACCATATAATTAAATCATGCTCAAACAGTCTGACACATCTTAAGTCTGTTTGATAACCCACATTTCCCCAATGTTTCTCTGAGCCAGGATTGCATTTTTCTCTAAAATGCAAAAACAGTCAATGTTATCAGATTTTCACTTTAAAAAATAATAATAGGACATGATTCTTATTTGTAAAGATAATATTATAACAAAAGTAATTAATCTAAAACTTCAAAAAATTTGGCAACCATTTCGGCAAATATTGATAAAATAAGCAAAGAAAACTTATCACTGAATACTAAAATGACATAAAGAGAGGAATAAAGATGCACAGTTTTCAAATAGCCATTATACTTACAAGAAGAATAAAAGGAAAACCATGTCTAGTCTATAATAACAGAAGATGTGTTACTGCTTTGTTCCAGGATATTTTAAACATGTTATTTCTTCATTAGCACATCTACCACAACCCCAAAATTCAAACATATTGTAAGGGACAATAGGAGAGATGATTGCTTGAAACCTCAAGCCCATTTACAAGTTTTTATTTCAAAGCTGCCCTGGTAGATAGGTAAAGAATAAAAATAAGGAAAGTAGTTAGATACTATTATTTCTTTTTTTCTATCTATCTATCTATCTATCCATCCATCCCCTATTCTCCATGTATCCAAGCTGATATACAAATGTAAACATCATTAAATTGCATGTATTTATATTCTCTTCTACGGATAAGTATTCATATTCATACATATCTAAGTGTAAGTATTCATACTCTTACATCCATTCATCTAATTGATAAATGTAACCATCAACTGATTTTGCCAGAATCATATTTTATCTTTGGCAAGAAGTAAAAGGAAGTTATATTGGAAGTCAAGTTTTGTCTTAAGGCCACTTATAACATTGATAACTCCATCTTTTGGCTTGCAAGGGTGAATTTTGCCTTTAATATTTCAATCACTAACAAGCACTTTTAAGTACATGAAATATGTGGGAGAAAAACAGGAGAAAATTTAGAACTTCAAAGCATATCCCACAATTCACCTAATACACATCTCAAGCCCTACTTGCAAGCACAGGACGCAGGAGAAGAGGAAAGGAGATTGTTTCAAACCTAGAACATCATAGTGGCTTTCTTTTCAAAGCTACCCTATGTTCTCTGAATACTTTTGCTTCTGGAAAAAGAATAAAATTGAAAATAAAGAGGTTATCAATCCTGTTTTATCTCACTTTCTATTTTTTTTTTCAGCTATCTTATAGCTATTCACACTAATACCTGCAACCTGGCTAAAAATTGGGAAGCCAGGTATACCCATGTCACCATGGCAAAAGTCAGCTTTGCTGACTGATGTTGCTGATGCCAGGCTTAGGATGGGAAAGGATAGCTTTAGCTAGAGAAGCTTAGCTCTGAGGGATTTCCAAATGAGCTGGATTCATTTGCAACAGTCTGGTAGGCTGAGGAGGAGGGAGGATTCATTCCCAAGTGGGACCATATATGGATTTACATCTTATTTACCTTTAACTAAAACTGGATCCATGAAGTTAAAAGTTCAAGGGAATTGATTTGTTCAATGGACAATGGAAATAAATAGATACAGTTGGGTTCTAGAGCCAGAAAATCTTTCTGTGTATGCTAGCTCAATGCTTCCAGGTTAACCAACAATGGTCAAATTATTCTCTCTAAAGCCCTGTTTCCTCAACCAATAATAGAGAAAAGTATTATTTTGGTTATTTTGGTTATTTCTCAAAAGGCTTATTTTGAGAAATAAGCCTATCTGAGTTGGAATCTGCTTTCTAATCCTTGGCAGTAATTTTGGGCCCATCATTGAAATATTTTCATTGGAAAGCAAGGTTACTGAACTGTGGATGTGACTCAGCAGTAGGGTGCTTGCTTAGCATGTATGAAACTATGGGTTTTACCCCCAGCACCATAAAATCACCAATAAACACATAAACAAAGAAGATGAGGTTATTTGATAATCAACAGTTCCATTCCTGATAGTAACATCATGATTTGGTGCCATGATCCACAGGAACACATAACAGGTTATCTGGTGATCAACAGCTAAGAATCTACACATTAGAACTTTGTATCAGAATAAGGACCTGGATGTCATTCCTTAGAGATTTGAGTGGTGGGAAGCATTTTCTGCAAATTAGGTTAACAAGAAACATGGATTGTAATTTCTTGAAGCATAGCTGCTGCTGTACACAATAAATTATTACTACCTTATTCAATTACCCATAAACAGTGGAATAGCATCATATGTCTATTTACTGGTGTCTCTTACATTTCCTGAAATTTTTTTGACAGAATTATTTTTTAAGAGCTCAAATCTAGAAACCTCAAAAAATATTGCTGTCCGATTCTACATTGCACTATCCTGTCCATTCTCTTTCATCAGTCTGGTAGGCGGATGTGTCTGCTGCTATTCAATCCCATGATTAGAAACACAGATTCATATCTCTTACTGTTCAAAGGCATGTGAGTGTGTTAACTAAGACCAATTCATTTTGCTTAAGAGAGGAGTGCATTAGGAGATTTTTGAACATACAGGAATCTATTTATTCATTATTAAGAAGGAAATAGGGTCACTTCACTAAACATCCAACTTAGCTTAAAGAAACTGTTATTTTATATTCAAAAATTGCTTTTATAAGGTAACATTCATCCCAATGGTTTGGTTTGAGAGTGAATGATGTCATGAGCCAGCTATCATGCCAGCTTTATGTATGAAAAAGTCACAGAATAAGGGTCATCATATAGCAAGCTTGATCAACTTCCAAAGCACTATTCCATAGATATGACCATGCAATATTATGTAGACCAATAAAACATTCCTCAAGGTACACTAGGACTTTCAGCTTTCAATCTTTTTTTTCCCCCACAGACTATATTATGGTCCAAGATTTCAAATGTGTCCTTCATTCTTGTGTTCAGGTTTCTACCTCATTAGTGCTGTTAGCCACTAGAGTACAGGAGTATAAGGCACCATCTAATTCCTCCAAAAGTTTGCTATCATTTGGGGGAGGAAGATACATATAGGGCAATAACAATATCTCAGGCTGTTAGTTCCAGTATTTCCAAATAAGCTCTTCTATATATGTGTTATATAATGGTGCAAATTTAAATGACATTTCAAGTTACAAAATCAAAACACATACACACAACAACAAATATAGCAGGATAAAACTAAAAGAGGTTTCACAAAGAACTGGTAGAATAGCCATGAATAAATATTCTGGAACATTCTGTATCATCATCCTTGTGGAGAAATCTTCCCTGGTCATCACCCCAGGAAAGTGCTCTGACACCCCTCTATAGTGGGTCTTATAGTGGGTCTCTCGGTAACCTACCAGGTTCCTCTGCCTCTCATTTCAGAAATTGTAAACTGTTTACATACAGAGCCACAATTTAATTTTCTTTCAAGTTGTTTCTCTCATTATATCTGATTGGTATTATTATTATGATCAGTATTATTAATAAATAGTAATTACAGATCCTGTATACTGTTCCATTGTTGCCATGGGAATCAAGACTCAGAAGGAAGAACAAACACAAGGAAAGTTAAAAAAAAAAAAAAACAGAAACAAGAAATAACTGATTAATAAGACCTCATTCTGCACATAGAGCCAGAAAAAAAACTGCAATTTTTTCTATTGCAATGCTTGGAAGGAAGGGAAGTCTACAGATTGTCAATACTGAGCTTAATTGAACTGAAATCACTGTGGGGAGCTGCTTATGTTCCTTTGAACAGTGTGCCAATTCACTTATACTCCTATTGTAATAAAATAAGTCTATATTAAGGTCCCTAGGGTCACTTCTGGTACAGTTATCTCTATTGACAAAGTGAATTTTCTATGCCAAGGGTAAAGACAGTTTAAATAATCCTCAAAATACTGTCTCTACCATTCATTTGCCATCTACTCATGTAAGGTCTTAGGATATGTCATTTTGCATGGATAGTTATTTAATTTTTCATATGTTTGTATCTTTCCTCCCCATTTAAATCACAGACAGTGACTGCTAAGTCAATATCGGCTTAGAAAGAACTTGCACAGTTATAAAGGCAGAAGTGCTAGAAGAAAGCATGGGTTTTGTCATAGTCAGACCTGGCTTCCAATAGCCAACTCTGGCCAGCACCAATTTCCAGTCATGGAAACTGAACAATTTGTACTGGGTCACATGACTGGTAATGGCAGAACCAAGACCTCAAGCCTAATGTGACCTCTCCCAAATTCAAGGAGGATCTGATGAGGTAATTTCACTATTAGAAACACTTCTAGGAATCTGTGATGAGGGGATCAATGCCACCTTCCCCCCAACCTTGAAAGTGAAGGAAGTCAATTGTTGTAAAGCGATTTCCAACTCCTTTAAAAGGCTAAGAATTCCCGCAGGAGCTGTTATTCCTCCCATGCGTACCAGCCCAGCTGCCTGTAAGAGACTCCATCCGTGCCTTGTGAAAACCACTGCAGGCACAGCTGCTTTTAAAGGCTGGGCTTCTGCTGTTTGGGTGAGCGCGCATTACCGGTTTACAGCCACCTTGCTCTGTGCATTAGCGGGGATGCAGACACCGCAGCGCGGCAGGCTCGCGGATCAGGCTCCCATCCATTACCTGCCTGCTTGGGCCACGCTTTACGACTTCCAGACAACATACTTGACTGTGATTTATCCTCCCCATTCGCTCTAGCCTTTACTTTTTATATACCTTTTTGGGGGGATACTTTTTCTTTTTTTTTTCCTTATTTTAAAATAGATGGCATGATCAAAGAGATTTGGGCAATCTGATTTATGATTCTGAAGGGTGGTGGTTTGGAATGGACTCCATGTATGCTGTATCATCTTTATCTGTTCACTAATTTATCGAAGGAAAACAATTTAAATGTCTAGTGTGTGCAGAGTACCCTGCTAAGGACTGGAGTGGGACCACATGAAGGATGCAAGGTTGAATCACGCTCTGGTTTCCCAGCTCAAGGAGGTTACAGGAGTGGCTAGGGGAAGAAGCTACTTGGTATTCTTTTCTTATTGAGGTGACTGTCCCGCAGCAGCAAACGGGCAGCCGGAAAGGGTGGCGACTTAGACCTTGCCTCCCTCCCTCCATGCTGAGTCTGTCAACATCTAGAACAGGGAAAAAAGGCAAAGGAAGCCCTAAATCTTAATCACCTGATGGAAAGAGGACCCTGAGGCTGTGGTGGGGTTTGATTGCTGCTAGATTTTGTGAGTTTGCGTGTGGGCTGGGTGACACTGAGGATTGGGGGCACTGTAACACTAAACTACACCCCCAGTGCTGCTGCTGCTTCATTTATTTATTTTTTGAATACAGGGTCTCAACAAGTTGCTGAGGCTCTGCCTCAAACTTGAAATTCCTCCTTCCTCAGCATGCAAGTAGCTGAAATTAAAGGTGCACACCATCTTGCATGGCCTTTGTGAGGTCTTGAGGAGGATCTTTGTGGCAGACACTGTTTTAGTGCATTTTGAGGATAAAAAACTGGGGACTCAGTTCAATTTAACTTTGATTCCAGGTTGGGTCACTTTTACTAGTTGAATGATGGTGGACATGCAGCTCAACTTCTCGCAGCTTCTGCTTTCTCCAAATCCAAATGACACATGATCCCTCCCTCCCTCATGCTTTATTATATAGCCTAAAGGAGATACACTCTAAGAATTTATGACCCAGTACCTGGGAACCAAGTACATAATAAATAGTCGCCTTCTATCCCTTTGTTTAAAAATCAAAAGTTGTCAGTATTGAGCTCAGAGGACTTCCTGAGATTATGAACTGAGTACAGATAGCTAGCCTTAAGAGAGAGAAACAAGGGTGACATTTGTATATGCTTTAACCAGGTCAAAGAAGATGACAACCCATCCCTGAGTCAACTCTGGTCTCATGGAATTTATACTTTGGTTCTGGAGGAGGCTGTGAAAAAAAGAAAGCTCAAAGGGGAGAGTGGAATAATTCATCTTTCAGCTGGCATCTCTACTCTGAAGCTCATCATAACATAAATGACATTGCCAGGGTGCCAGTACCATCTCGAGTGGGAAGCCTTTCCTAACTCCACCAACTTCTGTGCTTGTCTCATTCACTCTATAAGAACAAACTCTTTACTCATTCCCTCCTGCTAAACTGTAAGTGCTAGAAATGAAAAGACTGCTTTGCAAACCTTTGCCTAACACCTGGCCCACCATAGGTATTCCCTGACTACGGAACAGAACATTCAACAGACTACCAGGATTTTTACTGACTTCATTGACAGCTCTTGAAATCAGCAGGGATTCGATACGTGATAGGAAACGATGTTTAGATAAGTTGTTGAAATTCTGCTTTGCAGCTGAGGTTATCTATTGCAGAAAGCAACATATTGGGAAAATTAAATGCACATCAATAGGTGTCTCACTGAATAAAGTGTGGTTAACTGACACACTGAAATACAATGCAGCTATAATAAATAATACATACCGTCTCTAAACTGATCAAGAGTGATTTCCACTAGATATTGTCAAGTGACAAAATTAAATTATTGATGTGCAAAGGCATATGCTGCATATTGTGCTATAAAAAGAAGAAAAATAGATAAACATAGGAAGGACAAACTAATATAAATGGTTATCTAGATGAGACAATAAGAATGGGATAGAAGCAACAAGAAAACAAAATATCTCCAGTCAACCATTGTGTGTGAGTATGTGTGTGTTGAAATTTTATAACATGAAAATATTTTAAATAATCAAGACATAAAACTGAGTCAAGCTACACATGGTGGTATAAACATATAATTTAAGTGACTTGAGAGACTTGCAGCAGATATATCACAAGGTTGAAGCCAGACTGGACAACTTAGCAAGGCCCTGTCTCAAATTAAAAATAAAATAAAATAAAAATAAAAAGGGCTGGAGATAGAGTTCAGTGGTAGAATGGCCCTGAGGTCAGCCTGCAGTATGACAATAAATACATATTTTTTTGAATCAAATGAATGAAAGGGCAAGAATTAAAATTAACAAAAATCTGAACTGTGCATTATATTATTAACATAATTACAGTAAAAGAAAAAATAATAATTCAAGTAGTTTTTTATTTCCTTTTGGTACTGAGGATTGAATCCAGGGTGCTTAACTGTTGAGCCATATTTCCTGCCCTTTTCATTTTTTATTTAGAGACAGGTTCTCACTGAGTTGCAGAAGGACTTGCTAAGTTTCCTAGACTAGCTCAAACATGCAGTCCTCCTGCCTCAACCTGTGAAGTTGCTGGGATTACAGGTGTTTGTCCCCATGACCAGTTCAAATATATTGAAAATAATATTCTGTCAGACTTTATGCCCTTGGTGGAATATATTCTAAGAACTAAAATTAAAATTCAAGGAAATCTTAAACTTTGTTATTAATCCTGATATTACTAATGTGATTCTGAAACTATTTTATTTGTGTTGTAGGAGAGCAAATGCTTAAGTATATTGATCTCATTGGAATGAGTTTTCAGAGTGAAGAGAGACAAGACAGAAGAGAAAAAGAAATTTAATTTTATTTGGTTTGCACTGGAAAAAACTATGGACTCAAATTCACACACACACACACACACACACAAACACACATGCACATACACACACACATACACACACACACACACACACACATTCTAATTTTATCTATCAGAGAAGCCTAGAAATGTACAAACCTAACACCTGGATCTGAATTTCCAAATACCATTTCTGACAAAGGAAACAAGGCTTCTTTAGGAAAAAGTCTTGAGTCTGAGTCTAGGGCAGGAAAATTTTAAGGTGACATCCTGGGACATGTTGTGTTAGAAAGCAAGGGGATGCTACATGATTAAGGTGGAAATGTAAAAATGATATAAAGCAGAATTAAAGGTGTTATTATTTATGTTTAGAAATATCTGAGCATCAAAAAGATAAAGAGGGTAACACAATATTTTTAAATGAAATAATTTTTGAAACCATAATGACATGGTAATAGGTAAGAAGTCAGGCAAGGAGGCAGGGTGTGGTGGTGGACACCTCTAACCTTAGCCATTTGTAAGGCTGAGGTAGGAGGATGCAGTTCAAGGCCAGCCTCAGCAACTTAAGGAGGCCCAAAGCAACTTAGTGAGAACCTGTCTCAAAGTAAAATAGACAAATAAGTAGATAGATAGATAAATAAATGAAAAGGGCTGGAGTTATAGCTCAGTAGGTAAGCATCTCTGTGTGTTCAATTCCCTGTACCAAAAAATAAATAAGTTAATAAACAAAATAAATCGGGCAAGGAAAAAAAAACAAAACAAAACATCTCTATAGTGAAGAATGCAGAATGACAGCCAGAAGTGCAGAAGGAAGTACAGAATTAGAAAACCAGCATTTTATAAATTTCCCTGTAATAACTTATGAGTCATGACCATTCACAGATTAGAAGGAAATGCTGGGGAACAGGATATTCATTCAGTGTCCGCATGTAACACCACAGATAACTCACTGAAGATAAATCACATTCACAATGCAGAGATCTGGCAGACCACTTTGGCCAACTGAAGAAGCTCAGCATCCCCAATAAGAGAACGGAATACATCACCTGCGGCTCATGGAAGGCTCTGAGCAGGACAGATATTACCTAGGAGAATTTCTTGCTGAAGTTCTAACAATGAGTGAACAATCAGAAAAAATCTAGCTCATACTCTTTAAAAAGATACCATGAAAACCAAACAAAGGAACAAAAATAGCAAGAGATGGGGTCAGGCAGGAGGACTTTTGGATTAAAAGAGACTAATTGGACATGACAATCAAATCCAAAGTATTGGCCATTTGAATCTTGAATAAAGGTATAAAAATTGACATTTCTATAAAATATAGAAGAGAAAACATGTCCCAAAATAATATTAATTGAAACATAGTTTTTTCTTATGTATAGTTTTAATACTGTGGTTATAGGAGAGAATATATTCCTAGGAGATACAAGCTGAAATCCTCAGGTTTAAACCATCAGTTTATCTAGAACTTACTTTCAAATGGTTTGGAGGGGAAATTCTATAGGAGAAGTTAGAAAAAGAAAAAAGAGAGACAAGCATAATAATATGCAAATGTAGCAAATGTTAACAATGGAAAATTTTGGTACAGGTTAGATGGCTACTCATTTTATTATATTTTTAACTTCTCTGTAGGTTTGGATATTTCAGAATAAAACTTGGAGAATATCAAGTTGGAGACTGCCATAATGCTTTACCTGTAGTAATGCCTTATAATGATCATGCTGTACTCCCAAGAATGCATATGCATGTGCCTTTGGTGCCTTTATACTGACACCAACAAAAGCACACACCCACACTTAGGTACACACATGTAAATAAGGATTAACTGGTTGAACAATTACCAAAAAGCAAAGTGATTTACAAATTCCACCAATCGTACCCTGTTAGTTCAACCACTTTTAGGCATATGTATTTATTTTCATGGTTTCTTTCCGATACCAAGTGTTATGCGCTCATAAAAGTTATTAGTTAGTATTTTTTCACCATATTCCCAGAAACATCAAGAAATCAGATTTCAGGTTTCTGGGGACAGATTAATGAAAATAATACCTAATAACAGGTGCCACATTTTGGTAATATAAGGTCAGACATTTTTTCTGATAGTTCACATTGTTTTATGTAATCTTCACAACAAACTTATAAATAGGTTTATATTTATAAATATAATTAATATTATTCTATTATTAATAACAGGAAGACAATGGAAGCTGAGTAATTGCTGTAAGTCAAATAACACGAAAAAAATGAGGAAATGTTAGTGCTGAGATTCAAATCAAACCCATGCTCTTAATAACTAACCTGGATTTAGTAGTAGTTCATTGGCTACATGAACTCATGAATTCAATGAGGAGCCATGAAAATTCTGACTATCAATGTGTCTTCATAGGAGAAGGAAATGAGTACTTAGTCTAAAGAAGGAGGTTGTCCAGAAAAGCAAAACTGGATTAGGGATATATGAAATTTGCACAGAAGAGTCATGCGGAAGCTGTCCTCAGGGACAGTAGCCAGTTGTTGTCTCCTGCTGTTCCTTATAAACAGATAATAAACATAGCATCTTGGGATACTTGGACATGGAGAATGCAAGGTTGGTTGATACTCATGTGTCATGAACCCATGCTGTGGTTGGAATGTCCCTTCCTTCATTCTCTCTTTTGCTTTCTTTCTTGCCATCTGGTCTCTCTTGCACACACTTGCACCATGAGATGCCATTTACCATGTTATAAATTAGCCAAGAAGATTCTCATTAGGAACTGACCAGATGAGGCCAGGTGATTTTAGGCTTTCGGTATCCCAAACTGGGAGCAAAGTGGGCCTCTTTTCTTTATAAAGTACTCGGGCTTAGGTTATTTTGCTGCAGCAACAGAAAACAGACTAAGGCAGTTCACATAAGGGGAAGAGTAATGGAAAAAAAAAAAAAAAAACTCCCAGGTGAATGGTTCCTCTTTTTCCCTAC
Organism: Urocitellus parryii; assembly: GCF_045843805.1. Lineage (NCBI taxonomy): Eukaryota > Metazoa > Chordata > Mammalia > Rodentia > Sciuridae > Urocitellus > Urocitellus parryii. The sequence goes on along the minus strand of NC_135531.1, from coordinate 186,040,149 downwards.
TTCATAGAACAAGGGATCACCTGCTGCCAGTACAACTTGGCTCTTTTATTCTAAACTGACTTTGATTCATTGTGTCTCCCTGAAATCCAGGGCTCAGAGCAAAAGTGAACAAGAACAAGCAACCTTTCTGGGAGACACCTTTGACTCTCACCTGTTATTTTTTTTCTCTTCCTAGCTGGAAAAAAAAATATCTTCATTCAGCCAAACTGTATCAGAATACCTGTGTGAGCCAGGATCCCTTAAAGAAGGGAAAGAACCCTTGGACACCTGTTCCTTGCATCTCTGTGTTCATGATTCTGCTGAACTCAACAAGACTCATTTTTCTTCTATTGTTTATTTATTTATTTTTGCCTAACCCAGAGACACTTGTTTTCTTGTGTTAAACACAAGATTGATAACTCCCAGGAAGCCATTCTTGACTAATTCTCTCTTTGAATTTCCTTAGTATCTAGAAACTCCTGTGGTAGTGGCACTGAACATTGACAATTGTTATATGAGGAGCTCTTAGAGAAAGCCAGATATTAAAGAGACTCTGTTTGATACATCCATTCATTTAATTTTTTTAAATATGCACATCAACCCAATCAAGTAAGAATAACTGACCACTCCAATTATACAGATAAGGAGATGGAGCCTCATAGATGTTAAGCAACTTGGCCAGCATTCCATGGCTATCAAGCCTCTACAAGATAGTAGTATGAATTAAAGATAATGACATATATGAAATTGCTTTAAGAGCTGGATGATTTTATTCTGTGGTGATAGTAGGAAGTCCTTGTGCAGAGGGGCCAGCAGTGTACAATCCATAAGGCAGCACCTCAGTAAGCCTTTGTTGGCTGTGCCGCCTTCTGATCCCCTGGCATAAGAACAAGGAACTCTTGGGAATCTGCAATAAAAGTGCAGTGAAAATCCATTAGGAAGGAGTCAGAAGACCTATTTTCGGAGCTTAAGAAGGAGAGCTCCTTTAGTCTCTGTTCAGGGTCCTTTAGAAGTGTGGAGTTGAAAAGGAAGAGGGTTTTATAACTGCCAAAAAGCTGTGCTAATCACCTTCTATAGACATGTCCCAGAGTCCAATATCTTCAAGTGCTTGCTGACCATTCTAGTTCTGATCACTGTCTTACATTCATTGAATAAACACTTCTGGGAACAAGCCTAGAAATTGGCCATTTAAACATTCATCCCAGCTTATTCTTCAGCAAACTAAGCTTTGAGAACCTGTGCTTTATAAACTTTTCATCTAGTACTCAGAAAAAACCTTGAAAAGGCAGGGGGAGACGACCCTCATCTTCCAGATGAGGAAAGTGTTGATAAGGGAAAGGAGGTGGGGACCAAAGAGAATTAATTCTTCTGTAGTCATTTCCTGGAAGACCTTTCTTCCATTACACTGTCAGGTGGAAGGTGAACAGTGGATGGGACAGTATGGGCCAAAGGGGACTGTGTTTGGACACAGGGGTCCTTCCTTGCCCAGAGACTCCATGTCATCTGACCCTAGGGACCTAGACTTGAAAGTCACAGCCTCAAAACTTGAATCACAGTTTTAACTCTGGTCATGATGTTTAGTCTTTTAATATTTCTGTGCCTTCCTCTATAAAATGGAGAGAATGGCAGCTTCTTCACAAAATTGTTAGGGAAACTAAGTGACATCAGGAATGTGAAGTACCTAGCACAGTGCCTCATACTAGTAACTACTCAGTGTTAACCAATTCTACTAAAATATAGACTCAGAGGGTGGCACTTCAAGGACATCTTGTCTGACTACCACATTCAGTCCCCTTTTACACTACCATTCAACTCCTGCCTTATGTGTGCTCTTTATGCATGATCTACTGGTTTCTGTTCTATTTTCCACACTGCATATAATGTATCTGTTTACATTGCCTGTCTTTTCTGAACTGTGAGTTCCTTTAGGACAAGAATAGATTTACCGATTTTGTAACCTTGGTGCTTAGCTCAGTCAATATTCAAAGTTTATTAGCATGACCTAATTTCTGAATGACCAGATGAAAAATTGAAGGATGTACAAATCATTGGACACATGAAAAAATAATTAAGGAAGTAAATAAATAAGAGAATTAATGAGTGAGTAAGTGAGAGATTAATAAAGTTTTAAGAATTTGGTCAATGAATACAAGGGGATGCAAGAAGAATCACCAGGTGAATGAATGAAAACCACATTTCAATCATCAGAGTCTCCTATTTCCATCCATGTGGATTGGAGTCAACTGGCCATGCTAAACGGGTGTGTGAAAGAAATTTCTCTAAGTACCTGTTAAAATTCTTGGCAATTCAAAGGTGACAATGCTTTAATTTCAGGGTAATGCTACAGCTTTACGACTTAGTAGTTTTATTTAATGGCCCAATTTAGCAGGAGATTATGCTGTCTGCGCTAGCCCAGAGAGACCACTTTAAAGCTCAGCCCTTCAACACTAGCAGATCCATCCGCTCCTGAGCTTTGCCTAAGAGACCAGACTTCTGGAAGCCCTATGTGGTCTCCATGCTTTGGTTGACAGCATAATGTATTAAAGAGAGGAAGAGAAATATTTTTAAAAGCTTCATGCCCCTAAACTGTTGAATTATAATTCTTCTGCAGCCCAACAGAGTCCTTTGGAAAACACTTCATTTACAGAAAGCAAATTGTCCCTCTGAAATATAAGCAACAATACAAGTATTATTCCAACTGATTAAGCTGCTAGCGAGCCACAGCACATCTGTCACCCATGAGTGAGTCTCAACCAGAAAATGATGCTTGTGCTGCCATAGGAAGCAGCTTTTGAGCTCCTCCCCAGGATGAGCTGAGCCTGCCGTCCATAAAGACATAGGTCATGTTTCCAGAGGAAGGGGAATGATAGTAAAGAGAAGAACCTTGGCTACCCTTACCTTCTGTTCTGGGACACTTGTGACACACAACTAAACCAGTCAGGGTCACTCCAGCTGAACGGGGCTGGCATGAAATAATCACACAGAGACAGAGAAATACCTTTATCTTCGGGTTCTCTGACAGCTCCTTTGACCAGGCTCCCACAAAAGAGGCAAGGCAGGCAAGAAAGAGAAAGAGCACACCCCGAATCTGGTTTTATTGGGGAGAAGCCATTCAAATGAGGCAAGGGGTGGGGTTACAAAGGAATAGGTGAGTGTAACTCAATCCCACCAGGTAACACCTACTCCTGGAGGCATGCCTCATTATCCAAGCGGGGATAAAGCCCAAGTTATTGCAGGGTGCAATGATTGTTTAATATTTCTTGCTCGGGACTTAAGGGCATGTATTTCCAGAGTGGCTCCTGACAGGCATTCATTCTCTGGCACTGCTTACCCATTTTCTCATTGACTAAGTGACTGCAGGTCCACCATAAGAAGTTGTCATCATTGTTCTCCATTTACAGAGACAGAAACTATGGTATATAAAGTGAAGGTCCTTGTGGGCCCACAGAAGACAAGTATAATAGATAATAAAATAATTCAGAGGTTTCAATAAACACAGACAGGAATTGATATTTAATTGATATTAATTATATATCTTCACAGCTATTGCCCTTCAAAAATGGTAAGTCACAGATATTAGAATTGACACATGCGAAGATAGAAAGGGATTAAGAGGCATAGCCAAAACTGTGTTTTTAAAACACCACTCTGGTTTCGTGTAATTTTTGAGTCATGGCTGGGACAGCTGAAGACTTAGGCATTTGTTTTGCCACAAGGACAAGCAATTATAAAGTCTCTGAACTCTAAAGACTGTATCTTAATAATTTCTGTATTTTCAGTGGCTCATCACTACCTGGCCAGAGCAGACAACTGATGTACATTGGTGCAAAGCAATAGAAGAAGGGGGGGGGTTGCTTCCCAAGCCTTACTCCTCTGATGATAAGTACTACAGAAGCCTCACTCTAGATAGCTAGACTTGCTATCCCATTTCTACAACTTACTAGCCTCATTAATATGTTTGTAAAGTCAAAATTATTCCAGCTACTTCACAATGATGCATGTTGCCCTATCTGTGTGCCCAGCAGATATTCAACGTGATTTTATACAGTCTGTAATCAAGTGATAACAGTTTGGAAACAGTAATTCTGTAGTGATGACTACCCAACTTAGGATTAAAATCAAACTTGAGAATTTCATTCCAGCTTGTTCTTGTGTAAGCCTTTGGCAAGGCAATGGAAACTAATACAGTCTCTCTCTCTCTCTCTCTCTCTCTCTCTCTCTCTCTCTCTGTGTGTGTGTGTGTGTGTGTGTGTGTGTGTGTGTTGAAAGTGGAATGTTTTAGAATAGAAATATTTAGAAAAATGCCAGCACAGAAATATATTACAAATGCATATGACAAAAACACCTGGATTCTACTTACTTTTCTATAAGATACAACTGTCAAAGAATGAACAACATAATAGGCCGGGGAAGAAATAAATGGTACAACTTAGTGGCCCCACCCTAAGTCTTGGGAAACTCTAATTTCCCTTGCACTGACTGTCTGGTGTGCAACCCAGAGGCAATTCACAACCATCACTCTAACTTTAAGAAGCAAGGCTAACAGTTTAGGCTTAACTGTGTGGACACATAACTTTCTGTCAATAGTGGGGATGATAATCTATTACCTGAAATAACACTGTACAATTCTGTGCAGGAATATTGGAGAGACCTCAATTGTAGCTTCTCTACCTACTCCATTATGCATGCTTTGATGAGTTTTAATGAAAACAGAGGCTGCTGCCAAAGCAGTGAGAAACGGAGCATCATAATACCCAGGGTGATAAGATATGGAGCCTTGTAAGGTGATTTGCAAATGGATTAGGAGATGTTTGAGAATGGAAAACAAGTTTTGCTTTAGAGATTTACCTAAATGTGCCTTGCAAATTCCTTGTAATGTCTGATGATTGCTCTACAGGTCCACACACATGAAATTGACCTTGTATCTATCACGATAGGAAATAAATGTGTTTTGTTAGTAGACAAACAATTTCACATGTAAATATGCAATTTTAATGAACAGAGGAAAAATAGCATGCAGGTAGGTAGTAAGTATCTTTTCATATGTTGACAAGGTGTCCTGTTAACACTTAAAAGAGAGCACTTTAAACTGCTTAGAATGAGTTTAAATGTCGAGTTCTAAAGAAAACCTTGCTAGAAATCCTCATCCTTCTGATTCTGCTGTATTCATACTGAAAGTGTCCCTTCCAGAAATGTCCCCCTCCAGATTTTTAGAGCCACTGAAATCTCATGGCATCTATAGAAGGGATAAAGATTTTATTGTTGAGAAAGTGATTTGGTTGTTGTCTATAGCTAGGATGTCTATATAGATATCATCCATACTAGGACGATAATGAGCATGGTGACAGTACCACCCACTAAGTATGCAGGACATTGTACTACCGTGTTTCATGGCTACTCTCAGGGGCTAGGAACTTTGCATATATATTCCAATTCTCACTTTAATTTTGAAAGGCAGCCATTTTCATTATCATCATTTTACTGATGAGGAAACCAAGACCCAGAAACATTGAATGCCTGTCCAAGGTTACATTGCTAGAATGTTTTGCTCTAGAATATGAATTATATTGTGTGTCCCAAATAGTTTGTCCTTGCAATGTTTGAAGAAACAAAGGCATTTGGAGATGCTGGGAAGCAGTGAAAAGACAGGGAGAAATAGGCAAGAGAATTACTAGAAATACTAGGAGAATTACTCCTAACCTTATAGAAGAGGATGCAAATGGTAATGACTAATCATTGAGGCCTGTTTGCATAGTTACAAACTATTATTGATTTAATAGGAAAGGGCTTGCATCTAGGATAAGTTATGGAAAGTAGAAAGTCAAAAAAGAGAAGCTAGAAATAAGTCTTAATTTAGCAGTGATTTCATTTATACTAGACTCATTGGAGTATGTGTAACAGGAGATCCAAGGATTCCTCTCCCTCTGCATTAGTGCATTGTCTACAGTTATAACAATATACCTGAGGATGGGTAGGGTAGAAAGAAAGGTGTATTCAGTTTACAGTTTTGGAGAATGAAAATTCAAATAACATATCACCATCCCTGGCAAAGACCTCTTGGCAGACAGCATTAGAGGGCAGGAAGGAGTGCAAGAGGGAGTCAGAAAGACAGTGGGGGGGGCTGCTCTTGCTCTTATATAACAACCGTTTTATGAGAACTAAGTAGGGTCCCATGAGAACTAATTTATTTTATTTTTTATTGATTTTTAAAAAATAAATTATAGTGGAATGCATTATAATTCTTATTACACGTATACAGCACAATTTTTCATATCTCTGGTTGTATAAGTATGTTGACACCAATTCATGTCTTCATATGTGTACTTTGGATAAAGATGTCCATCACATTCCACCATTCTTGCTAACCCCCTGCCTCCTCCCCTCCCTTCCCACCCCTCTGCCCTATCTAGAGTTCTTCTATTCCTCCCACGCTCCCCCTCCCTACCCCACTATGAGTCAGCCTCCTTATATCAGAGAAAACATTCAGCATTTTTTATTTGGGGGATTGGCTAACTTCACTTAGCATTATCTTCTCCAACACCATCCATTTACCTGCAAATGCCCATGAGAACTCTTTTAATCTGACCTTTCAACAACAGCACCCCGACGACCTAAGGACCTTCCACTAAGCCACACCTCTTGCACTCCCAACACCACTCACATGACTACACTGAGGACCAAACTTCCAACCCATGAACACATCACATTGAAATCAGAGTATATCCTATTAGTTATTTTCTAATAGAAAAATCATCATCCCATAGAAACACACAAGTAAATTGATGGTTATTAGGCAGAGGGATCAGTTTCATTGAGGAAATCTGTAGAAGATGAAAGGGGAGAATTGAATATGTTCATCCATTTGGGCTTGAGGGTACCTAACTGAATTATTCAGGGTTCTCCAGAGAAACAGAACAACCTGGGTGAACTAGCTTCATGTGTGTGTGTGTGTGTGTATGTGTGTGTGTGTGTGTGTGTGTCTGTGTGTATGACTGAGACCGAGAAGGGGATAGGGACAAAGATTGCTAGGAATTGAATCATGGAGGCTTGGTATGTCTAAAATCTGTAGGATAAACTGGCAGTCTGGAGACTCTGGGAAGAGGTGCAATTTGAACCCAGATATATGTCGTCAAAACCCCTTCATGTTCAGAACAAGTCAGTGTGTGTTGTATTAAAGCCTTCAATGGATTACATGATGTCGACTCACTTTATGGAGGGAAGACTGCTTTACTCAAAGGAATAAAATGATTTAAATGATAGCTTCATTAAAAAAATACCTTCACACAAGACATTCAGAATAATGTTTGACTGGATAAACCAAGATTGAATCTCAGTCAGTATGACCTATGAAATTATCCTTCAAACCAAGGGAAGAAAGTAGCCTGAGAAACCTCATGCTTCTGTCTCATCAACCTAAGCTTCCTCTACAAGGAACTCAAGGGTTTGCTAATTTCAATCACATACAATGCTCTCTTTTCTGTTCCACTTCTGTTTTTTTTTTCTGCATATTAATCGAAACCCCAAGGATTTCTTCATTTCCTGATGGCATCTCACCTATCCTGAAAACCCACCTAATGTGAATTTTCTTTCAGTAAAACAATTCTCAGTCCTCTCTGGACTCTTCGTTGTCTCAAAGGCATGCTTTCCTACATGCCCAATCAGATTAATGCAGGCAAGGATGATCAGGAGCTCCTTCATCATTGCCTGAAATGGTCTGAGTCAGTCCAGACCTTTATCACCAGATAGTGACATGGAGCCCATTTACCCCTTTTGACAAAACATTACATTTTAGTATGTCACAGTTTCTCTTAGTTGTCTAATTGTCTCTTGGTTTAATTTTTAACTTTTAATCAACTCCTGGGGATAGTTCACTTTCTACGTCTCTTATTCCTTGCATGTTTCTTATTTTTATTTTAAACTTAACCCCATTTAACTTAAAAATGGAGACCCTTTGTTGGTCAGATTGAAATTTATTGGAAAAAATCTGTAAAATTCATTTATTTGCACAGTTTGTAGATTACCCTCATGGCCCCTATCATCAACATCAACCACCTTGATCTTTGATGAACTATAATCATTTTTCCTAAACTTCTTTGGATTCTACTTTAAGCATACTACTATGGATAGATTCCATTTGCCCCAGTAGATCCAGTTTCTACCCATCTCCAGTTTTCTTTGTGACCAAGATGGCTGAATAAAACACATTCTATCAACAAAGGTTCTTACCTTCTGGATTCTAGTTGGGTCTGGTCAATAGAAAGAATAGGAAGGTGACTGGAAGGAGCAATGGAATATTGAAGTCAGAATGGTCACTCCCACTGAGTTGGCTGCTTCCCAGCAAGAGGTCACAGCACTCCCATGCAACATCTTCTCCACTATGCCTTCTTTTCTAGCCTGATAGCACGTCTTTCCCTCAATTGTCCAGACTTGGTGGTGGGAACCACCCATTTGTTACTTTTAAAGTTCTGGGATATAAGCTTTAAAACTCACCACCACCATAATCCCTTTTATGTGCTTGTATCTTTGTGAATACTCCCTGATTTGAACTAACCATCAGGCAAATCCACTGTCCCTAAGATGGGAATGCAAATGTCAACTCTAAGTCTGTGCGTGACACAAAGAGAATATCTTGTTAGTGCTCAGGATTTGGTTTGCTTTTTCCTCAAAGCCAGCTAAGTAGTCTGGAAGGCTCAAGGAGCATCTATGATAGGATTATTTCTCCTTTTCAAGTCTTCTGCCTTGCTGGGAAGATTATGCATCTTCAATAAAGTTAGCTTACCCCTGGTCAAGACACTTCGAACCTTTCTTTTCTAGTTGTTCACAAGATTTTCAGAGTTCTACTCAGTGACTCAGCACAGGGAATTGATGGCCCTCACAAATGTATAGACCACAGAGACACTTGCACTTTGTTCCTTCCATTCATTCTCTCTTCCCAAAAATGTGTTCTCTCATTGCTTCACTTGGTCAGTCCCTCTTTCCCACCCAGGCTTAAGAGGTACCACTTACCTGCCCAATAACCCTTCCACTGCACTCCAGACTAGGTTACGGACCCTTCCTGTAGGTACCCAACACACACTATATATATCCTTTCCCTGTCCTTATTTATACTTTAATTGTTGCTGTAGCATCTCCATTACTAATCTGTGAAAAAAGGCTGAAATGATATTGTCATGGTTAAACATTTTCTGCCAAAATTATATATGGAATTCCTAGCCCTGAAAACCCATGAATGTGGCCTATTTGGGAAAAGATTTTCTACAAATATAATCAAGTTAAGATGAGCTCATACTCCATCGAGGTATAATTGGACACAATCCAATATGAAGGGTACCCATGATAGGAAGAAAAGAAACAGACCCACAGACACAAAAATGAAGAAAGCCACGTGCCAAGGTCATCTGGAGGCAGCATGGCTATCGCTGGGAGGCAGAGACTTAGTTCTAGCTAAGGGATGCCAGGGATGGGGCAGACTCCTCTTCCAGAAAGGAGGAAGAGATAAAAGATTCATCCTTCAGGCTCCAAAGGAAATGTGATCCTGCCAACACCCTGATTTTAGTTTTCTAGCTTTTAGAGCTGTGAGATAATATACTTCATTTCTATGTTCTGCCTAGGGTGTGGTTGTGTAACAGCAGTTATAGGAAACTAATGGAGACAAGCTTTCACAACTGAGGCACCTTGCATAGTATCTGCAATGTGCAAGTTTATTTTGAGTGAAATTATATTGAGCTGAAATGAATTATAAAGTCATGTACAAAGATGTTGAAAAAGTAGGTCCTGTGTGTATTCCTATAGCCAATAGCTCTTTATCTTTTTCATTCAGCACTTTACATAGTCCTCCATCCAAAAACCGAGGCTCCTCCCTCTCCCATCCACTAGTCCCATGGCAAAGCAACTTAGAACAGGGTTCCAGGGAAGGCACACTATCAAAAGTTTACAGAGGTTTAACTTTAGTCCCTTCATTGGTAAACTTAAACACTCCATCATGTTGCTAATGTTATTAGGCTTATGTTCCCCATGCAGAGATCATGACACTTTACATCAAATGTGGCAGTTGCCATTGGAGCATTTGAGCATCTCACCTCCCCAAAATTGCCCTGAGAGTAGTTTAGATGCACAGACTGCAATCTCTCAGCACAGGTTACGTACCACCTTGCCTATAGCAATAGGAAACTAACATTCCCTAGGGTGCCTTATAAAGAGGGAAGCACATTTGCTATCTTGCACACTGAAAGCTTCTCATCTTCAACCACTTGACATCTATTTGAAAGTACCTGTAGACTCCTTAGGAAAAAAATTATACAGATAATCTCAGAAATTTCTAAATGAGAAAGGGCTGTAAGAACACTGGGCAACAGATCCATATTTTAGAAATGTGACACTGAAGCCATAAACGCTCATCTGATGGGCATAGAAAGGAGAATCCAGGTTTTCTTTCTCCAGCATTCTTTGTGTTCTTTATGTAACTGAGACTGAGAAAAAAAACTCAAATAAACCCTCCAAATTTAACACATTGTACTTTCCTTGAGTTGACTTTTAAAATCACTAATTTTAGAGGTCATGTAGCTAAGCAATATATTATTAGATTCCAAAAGCTTTGCTATAGATAACACCACTGATGCATGGGTCATGATGGTAACGGTTGCCTATGTTGTTTTCCAGGGACCTACAGACCCCTTTTGTCTAGTTCCAAATGGTTGAAACCACATGCTCTTAACTTGGGCCTGGGCAAATATATATCTGCTGGGTGATTTTGATTTCAGAAAGTGAAAACTCCACCTCCAGAGTGTGCTAACACCACCATTTTCTCAACCTGCATCCTATGAAGAGCCATGAAATTTGATTATGTATGCACAGATCACTAAGTACTTCACCTTTCCAAACCTCCAATTTTCTTCCACTTTGTCTTAGACCATCCTGCTTTATACTCCTAAGCCTGTCCTTAGGGAGATGGATGGAAGACATGCTTGATCACCTCATGAATAAACTCTGGTAAAACTCATCATTTCAGTGAATGGCATCTTGCACGGAATACAAAATGGGTCTGGTTCAGTAACACTATTGTTTCACTTGCTCCGAAAGGGCAGAGAAGAGTAGCTTTGTGTTTTCAAAAATCAGAGCTAAAGACAGACTGAACCTCTGTATTCCATTTCTTCTCTCCCTTCTCCTTCACTGTCTTCATTACTCCCTTTCTGTCTTTCCTGGATGAGTTTTTCATACTTTTCATAGTGTTATAAATCACTCACATTTAAGAGCATTGAAGATTTAAAACTCACAAAGAGAAAGATGCATACTTAATCATCATTACATTAGTACATTGGAAAATTGTTTGCCAATAAAATATGATAATTGATAATTTAGCCTCAACACAGCCTTGTTTTTATTTCTATACATACTTTATGAAAAAATAAAACCTAATCTTCCCATGAGATAAATTCTAGGTAGGGAAGAGGGGTGGGAGGGAAAGGAAGGGGACAGGGGATTAGCAAGGGCGGTGGAATGTGATGGACATCATTATCCAAAGTACATGTATGAAGACTCAAATTTGGTGTCAACATACTTTATATATATAAACAGAGATATGAAAAATTGTGGTATATATGTGTAATAAGAATTATAATGCAAAAAAGTACATGTATAAAGGCATGAATTGGCGTGAACATATTTTATATACAAAGATATGAAAAATCATACTCTATTTGTGTCATAAGAATTGTAATGCATCCCACAGTCATGTATTTTAAAAATAAAATCAGTAAAACTAAAAAAAGTAAAACCTAATTATTTTGCCACTTCATATGACCAAAATAATCATATGTAAAATAAATGACAACCCATGATCATCATAGCTCTCACCTTTAGACACAACTCAAGTCTCTGATCCTTCAGGATCACAAATAGCAAGTTTTTCATCCATACAATTGGATGAAAGCCTACATATGGACTTTACGAAACTTCAAGATTATTATATCTGTGTATGCTCATAACATACATGTAGAAAATATGTGTTCATAGAAAACGTTTCCTTTCAAATTGTAATAATATAATAACATAGCAATGTCTAGATTATTTCTTCTAGGTGGTTTTAACATCTTCTTCATATTTTCCTTTTAGGCCCAAATTTCATACTATTATCACTGAGTATTTTATTTTAAAAAATACCATTTAAGCAAAACATGCAATACAAAATATCCAAGTAAGTTTCAGTGAAATGAATTTTTTCCTAATTCTTGACTCAAAATTGCAGAACTTATTACCTTGAGCATATCATGAAATTCTAATATTTTCTATCCTTCCATTTAAGGACTATATAAAAATATATAAATATATAAAAAATGAGCATCTGTCTCAGATCTTTATTGTGAGGATTAAAAGAGATATATATTTTTAAAATTGTATTTGTTCTTTTTAGTTATACATGGCAGTAAAATGTATTTTGACATGTTATACATACATGGAGTATAATTTCCCATTCTTGTGGTTGCACATGAAGTGGAGTTAAACTGGTTATATATTCATATATGAAAAAAGAGGTATAATCTTTGTACTCTCCCAATTTAGTTCTCAAAGGTAGTTGACGCTCAATAGATGATTGCCATCACCACCAATTCTACTATTTCACATCATACTTGGTCTCTCAGTAGGAGGTATTTATGTTCTTTGCTCAATTCTGCAGCCAAATTACTTTTTTGGTAAAATATAGACCAAGGAGAATTTGCATTAGAATGGTTTGGAAAACTTAGAGAAACTGCATTTATAGAAATAGAATTTCTGAGGCTGGGAAGCCTGCATTTTTAGCAAGACTCCATATGTTTTAAAAATATCCTAGATTCACTGAGAAACCTCGTACTGTACCAGGTTTTCTAACAAGCTAGGTTACCACAACCATAAAAGAAAACAATAATACAATTTCTAATTATGTTTTAGGGCTACTGAAAAACAGCTAGCATACATCCATTTTAGAAAGATGAAGTACTCTGAATATGCAATAAAACTGCATCCATTTCCAGGTCTCTAACATGATCTGCAGAATATTTCTGGCCCTTTGGATGCAGTTGCTTAAATAGCTAAGTGTTCTTACTTGTCATTTCTTGCAATGGTTTGCTTGCATTTCTGCTTGTAGGATTGCATGGAAATGTTGCCAGTTATTACTGATGATGAACCATAGTCACTGTGTCTTATTTCTTTGCATATCCTCAGTGTTCAGGACAGTGTCTAGCTACAGAAAGAGCTTCATACATATGGTTGCCTTTTTGCTGAGAAACCTGGGGCATGAGGACTCAATGAACCCCTATTACTTTCCTGTTTAATTATATGATACAGCTGGCATCTCTAAAGAGAAGTACTTGAAAGAGAAACAAAAAAATGTGTATTTGCTGATTAATGACAGTCCACATGGTAGGAATGCTCCTGTAGTTGAATGTTTATTTAACGATTAAATCAAGGTCTGGCACTGTGAAATTATATTTCAGAGAAAATTAGTGATCAGATGTCATTTCTAAACCCATGTACTAATTGCCTTGTTCTATGTCCTTCTGTTATTTAGAAAGAAGTTTCAAGGTATCATGAAATTTCTAGGAAGAACAAAAACAGCTCACCATTTTTTTAGGCATCTAATGGATAACCAGCCTGGCTTGCTTCTCCAATACACTTACACATGGTTGCATTTAATCCTTACAACTCTAGGGGGTGGAACTATCATTCCCATTTTGCTGATGAACCACTGAAGCCCAGAGAGAATATTAAGATTCACCCAGATACACAGTCCTCAGGTGCATATACAAATGAAGGTTTCCTAATTATTGAATCAGGGCTTCCCACTGATCTTTAAATTTTGTTTTTTGTTTATTTTCCTTTTCTTTCTATTTTCAGAGTTTAAGAGAGATCATGTCCTTGGCAAGCTTGACAGAAAACACTTGGTAATTAATTCTCAATTCAGTGAAACATTATGAAGACCATTAACAGATTTTCTCCTCTCACTCTCTTTTGAAAATAACCTTGCTGATAATTCCTATCTTTACCAAAACAATTTACCCCAAAAGAAGTTGGTTCTCTGTGTTTCTATCCACATAAGAGGCTCCTTCCAGTGATTCCCCATTGCTTTGTACCATCCAATGGCTAGTTTATGCTTGAGTAGAAACTCTGCACTCTTACCAGTGATGTTGCAGTACACTTGGAGAGGTCCCAGGGGCCCACTGCCATCAGAGTCGATGTAGAAGAATCCAGCCATGTGCCCTTGGTGCCTATAAACCTCACAGGATTTCTCGTAGATGGCTGAAATGACAGAAAAGCAAGAGACAGGGAAGTTTGCTTGGCCCTGCATTTCCCCATGTAGGTTCAGTACCTCCTATTGTATGTACTTGGCATGATTCCTTCTTTCTCTTCTTTTATAGCCTCGGCTGGTCCCCCATGCCTTTAAAAACTATCCTTCCAACACTTGATAGAGTCCTGTCCTCCATTTATCTTAACTCATCCATTCTTCCATTCTTCCAAACTCAGCTCACAGGGTATACCCCTCCTTATTCTGCCCTTACCTCTTATATGCCCCTCCTCTTTGATGATTTATATATCCTTCTCGAATGCCCCCACAGTATATTAAGCTAAAATCACCCATAGAGTATTCTGGCTCCCATCGTGCTATGGGATACCAAATGTGTACAAGTAGTAGCCATGTGTTATTTTACACTGTGTTCCAGCATCACAGTGCTGGTTCAATAAATGTTTGATTCATGAATTAAAGAAAAATAAAATGCATATATGCAGTCATCTGTCTTTACTAATGATGTACAAAATTACTGTCTAATGTCTAAATATCCAGAGCTCCGCACAGTAACTGACAGAGTAGTTGAAAAACCACATTCAGTCCATTTTGACCGAACTGGCACTAACTTCCTGACTCTTGTCAACAGATGAGGTTACCATCAAAGGACAAAACCATAGATTAGGCAATCAATCTGTGCCCCAGAAAACTCAAAGCCCTGCTGTTTGCAGCCACGGATGTTTTTGGTGCTTGGATAAGGACAGGCACAGTTATCCGCAAATAGAAGGTTTTGACTGATCTATCCGTTCTTTAGAGAATCATAAATTTCACTAAACAACATGCATGAATTTGGAGGAGTGTAAAGAGGCATCATCTGGTGTCTCATGCATGAGAAAATAAAATGTCATCTGATGGTTCAGACAAAATGTGGTAGTTCAGAGCAGCAGGTACACATCCAATTGTGTCACCCAACCATGCTTAAAATACTTCAGTAGCTCCTCACAGCCTCCAAGATGTGGTACAAACTGCTCACCTTAGCCAGCTCCTGCCCCTTGTGACTAATGCCCCATCCCAGAAATATGAAGCTGCAGTTTGTCATGATCGAGTGTGAGGGGTGTCTCAAATAATTCATTACCAGTAAAATTCTAAAGCCTGAGAGGGTTTGACTTTTTATAAATTAAAGTGAATTCAAGGTTATACTTATATTCATGGAAATTTCTCTTGTATTCCTGCACATTTCCTGAAGCAGGAGGTAAATGAGAGCGTTGTCATTTGTGCCCTACATAGTGAACGTCACCTATAGCTCATTTGTATTTGCTAACCCCTGTGCGTGAATGTGTTACACAAGTGAAAGCCAACTTGTATGTGTGTGACCTTGCCATAAATACCCTCACATTCCCACAGAGAGAGCCACATGCAAGGAATGACTATTGTCCCATGAAAGATAAAATGTCACCCATGAAGCATGTGGGTGCTTGCATAATGGTTAAGAACATGCATGTTAGACTGGGCAGTTTCTCAGTGTAGGACTACCGCTTCCTGTCTGTGATAGCTTAAATAGCTTCACCTGTGCTAGATACCTCCTAATGTGACTCCTGTGATGGATGCTTCCTGGTGTTCATATCCTGTTCAAAAATCCATCTTTTCCCCCTGAGTGAGCTGGACTTATTGACTTGTTGTACTAAACAGAATATGACAGGAATGATAGATGTCATTTCCAAGAATAGATTGTAAAAAGACAGTGGCTGCCATGTTGGTTGCTCCTGTATCACTCCTGATGGTAGAAGCCAAATGCCTTGTCATGGGGAAGCCCTGTGACGTGGCCTACATGAGCAAGCTCTGAAATTGCTGTGATATGCCATGAGAGTGAGCACTGAAGCAGATCCAGAGTCAAAGCTTGAAGTGACAACAACCTCAACTAACATCTTGATTGCAGTTGCATGAAAGACGGCCAGAACCACCCTCCAAAAGGCACACAAAACCAAAGGAACTAGGAGATGATAATACCTGTTGTTTCCACAAGCTAAGATTTGCCATGATTTATTACAAGAGATAGCTAATCAACTCTCAGAGCATTGATTTTATCATTTACCTGTAGGTCCAAAAAGAGTCTACTTTATAAGGTCCTAGTAAGTATTCAAAGTGATAATTTATGTATGGCACATAGAAGTTACTTGATTAATATGAACTATAATTAATAGCCCTCATTTCATGTTACTGCTTTTTCTTTTGATAAGTTCTTTAGCTATTTTTTCAGTTCCATTACTATTCAAGAGACTTGTTACACAAAACCAGTAACCCTTAACTCCCTTGTTTTTCTTTCTCTCCTCTCTCTTCATATTTTACACACACACACACACACACACACACACACATATATACACACATATATAACATATATCACAAATTTAATTCTAAATTTTCTAACAATTATATAAAATGTATCCCAAAATATACATATAAAAATTAATATAAACAGATATCTATTGGGGGAGAGAGAAAGTAAGGTAATAGGGAGAAGGAAAGAAACAAGATTTTCCTGGATGTTTTGTATTTTTAATTTTGAAACCATTAAAGTATTTCAAATGATTACAAACAAAAGTATAAGTAACAGAAGAAAAAAAATAATAGTCCCTTCTTAATCACTGAAAGAAAATAAAAACAAATTAACTAGAAAATCTTTCAAGTGGTGTTGAGATTGAGTATTTTCTTCTTTATTAATCACAAAATCCAGATACATAAGAAGAGCACAGAGAGAAATAAATGAACCTGATATCAGCTTTAGCAATCAGTGCCATTTGACTTATGTTCGGTCATCTATATTCTCCATGTTTCAGTTTTCTATTTTTTCATAAAAACAAAGACATATACAAAATAAGCCACTCAGATTTTCAGTTAAAACAACCATTCCAAGATTCTGCAGGTCAGCCACTGAGGCTGGGCTTAGCTGGTTTATTCTTGCCCAGACTCAGATCACCTGTGAGGGCTAACATTGGTCAGCTGCGGAGGCAGAGAAGGTTTTTGTAGTAAATGGGAATTTCAGTTCTTTCCCATGTGGTCTTTCATATTCTAGCACCTAGGTTTACATAATAAAGACTCCCAGAGCAGCAAGAGGGAAAGTGCTTGCCAGACCTCTGATGGCATGATGTTTGATGATGTCTCAGCTTCCAAAACAAGTAACTGAGCCAGTCAAACTCCAAAGAACTGATCTCAAGGGTCTGAAAGAATTGCAACTATAGGATAGGTCTTGATTAAATCTTTGTTTGACTTCATGGGGCAGAATCACACTAGAGTGTGACAAACGTTGGGATTTGGATATCTTTTATCCCCTCATGTAGCCTACTATTCTTTGAACACTAGTTCCTTAAACTTTGGCTCAGTTACCAGGTGATTTCTAAGGGCAAAGCCTAGTAATGAGCATTTCTACATATACACTATACATGAGCTCATAAAATATAAGTACTTTGCCCAAAGACAACTAGCTGGCAAGTGGTTACACTAAGTCTATCACTGTGTTCTACTTTGGATCCAGAATATCCCTCAAAGGTCTATGGTACCTTGATCTTCAGATGGTGCTATTAGGAGGTGGGGCCTAGTGGAAGGTCTTTAGGTAATTGAGGACATGTCATTAAAAGAGATTGGGGTGTCCTAGCTATTTCCTCTTTCTCTCCTTTTCTTCCTGGTCACGAAGAGAGAAATTTTACTCCTATATAAGTTCCTACCATGATACGCTGCTTAGCTACAGGTGCAAAGCAAAGGGATCAACCAACCATGGACTGAATCCTCCAAAATTATAAACCGAAATAAATCTTTTGTCTTTGTAAGGTCATTATCTTCAATTTTTTATGATGTCAAAAAACTAACACACACTTCTTCCTGATTTGTTAGTGGAGATACTTTATAAATCTCAAATGTCAATCATCTCTGATTTGATTTCCCTTAACAATAAGATTGTATGGGAAAAGCAAGATAAATATCTGATGTTTTCCTTTAATTCATCAGTTTCAAAACACTAAAGTGTTTACCTAGCATTTTCTAAAAGTGACGAAGGAGAATATTTTTAGAATTACTATGAACTTAAATTCTTAAAAACATTTGATATTTACACAGTAATTTGACAAGTAGGATAAAGTAGGGTTTGTTCTATTAGGAAATCAAAACAAAAAACAAAAACAAGCATAACAAAAGTCTTGAAATAGTGAATAATGTGATTTTTTAAAAAGGATTGTTATTTTATTATGAAACTAGTATAAACATCAAGAAAAAGCTAACAATTATGTTCTTGTGATTGTAAAGTAAGGTTTTATTAGATAAAATCTGTAGTACAAAAATCACATAAAATTCTCAATTTGAGTTTATAATATCAGCATGAACTTATTATTTAATTTTTAAATAACATAGCATCATTTCATATTTGTATCACTGAAAATGCTATAAACAATCTACTGTACAAAGGTCTCTAAGTGCATTTTCCCATTAAAATATTACAAGAGTTTTACTGACTCCATGTTTGAAGCTGGAAATGGTTGGAACACCTTATATTACTTGAAAAAAAACAAGAAAAATATCAAAAATTGGATTCATGTCAAAATAACAGAAGAATCAATTCAATAGAAGAATTACAGTATCAAAAATAGTAATAACTGTAATTGTTAAATTTATGCATTTCCTTGTATCTATATCATCTATATATCTAAGTCCTTTGGGCACCTTTCAAACTTGCTAATAAATGAACTCTTGTTATGAAAAATAGAAATAATACAGATCACATTCTGTTTTTGTTATATTAACTATGTTTGAGAGCAACATAACAATCCAAAAGGATAATGTTTGGAGAAAAATGAAATCTAGAAAATGCAAAGGAATACAATAGCCCACTTGCCATTTCTGTAGAAAACATATTCCAAGACTCCCCAAAAGCTTTTTGAAGCCATGGGTAGTCCTGAACCCCATTTATACAATATCTTTAATTCTTACACATACATACTTGTGATAATGTTTAATTTATTAAGTAGGCGCAAGAGATTACAAAAATAAATAATAATAAAAAGAATTATAGAATAATAATATATTTTAATAATATGTATGTGAGCGTGATTTCTCTCTCTCTTTCTCAAAGTATTCCATTTTACTTTCCTGTAGTTTTGGGCACTGGTTGACCACCAAGGAAACAAAGGAAAATTAAATCTAGAGTGAGTGAGCCTAATAGAACTTGAAAATCATCTTTTTAAAATACCCAGTGAAGCAAAAGAGTAATAATAATGAAGATGTAATTTTTAAAATTTAGAATGTGGGGATGATTGCTCAGTATCTTCAACAAATAAATAATAAAATGTGATAATGCACAAAACACAACTGATACTATATACACCTTATTTCAATATAGAGACAAACACACCCAGAAGAAAAGATGGAAGGGAGGAAAGGAAAAAAGCAAAGGAGAGAGGGAAATAAAGAGAGTGCTGCAGTATTGCTTGGGGTGATCCCAAGCTAGTCATAGCCATTTCTCTGGGACATCCCTCACTGTCATGCATGATATTCTGTCTTGAAATTGGTGGGTTTTTTTCATTTAGTATAATTCCCTTGAGATCCATTCCAATCACTTGGGGTCTCAACAGTATGTTTCTGTGAGCAGTATTGCACAAAATGGATATATGCCACTTTGTTTAATCATGAGCCCATTGAAGAGCACTTGGGTCATATTCAGATTTTGCCCATTTCAATTGTTGCATTTTAAAATTTTAGAGTGCTATTCCTTTTGAATAGTCTTTTTTTTAAAAAATAGCAGATGATTCTTCATTCATGGATGCCAGATTTCCTTCAGATCTCTGAGAATATTCAGACATAATATTTTCCTTGACATTTTCTTCTTTGTGTGCATGCTGTTTACTCCAACCTGTATGCACTTGTTTACCTGCTTTGTTTTGCCTTATGCTTTGTTCTCTATCTTATCTTTCTTGTAATACTCCTTCCTGGGATGTTAGGATGTCTTTTATAATTTTCTCATATTTAATAGTGGTTTCTACAACAACAATTTTGAATTATAAGCAAACTCCTGTGGTTTGCCCCCTGAGGACATTAATGTAGATATATCTAGCTAGATGAGGTCTTGGGAATCCTGTCTTAGTGTCTTCAGACTTTACTCCCAGCTGTATTAGAGTTTAACATTTAAAGGACACATATTTGGTTAATAGATCACTGGAATGGAGAAGACTGGGAGGTTTTAACATTCTGTGCATAAATGTTGTCATATGTACACCTCTTCCAATGTATTTCTGACTACTTCAACTATATTTGTTTTCTTCCAGTTTCAGAGACTGTTTTCTCCCAAAAGAAAAAAAAAAAAAACCTTCAGGCTTCTTTCTCAGTGATGAGGAGAGAATCTCCAAGTGTCCAGAGTTTTTGGAGAAGGACTGGTCACCTACCCACCTGTCACACAAATTTAAATGACTTATATTAAAACTCACCATTACCTCCACTTGTAAAAAGTAGCTACTATCTCCAGTTCCTATGCCTTTGGGGAATTTTGCAATGGAAATTTTTGTTTCTTGAATTTCACTATTGTAAATTAGGATTTGACTTTTTTAGATCAGCTACTTGGACACTGTTCATCTACTCACTTCCCAACCTTTAGTATTTTTCTCTTTTATTCCCTCTGCTTTTTGTTTTCCCTGTTTTGTTTTGTGTTGTGTTGTGTTGTGTTGTGTATGTATGTGTCTATGTGAATATTTGCCTTCTTTTGACATTCTGTGTTTATAACATTGTGGGGAGATTGAGTTGTACCAACTTAAGCCAAGCTTGAGCTACATTTTCAGCAATGCTTTCCCTGCATAAGTTTAGTTTATATCATGCTCCACAAGGGACATTTTACATGAGATTTGGAAGGTAGAAGGGATTGCAGTAAGTACACATATTTGTTTTATGCTTGTGAGGCTGGAACTGGGCATGAGGGAGTATTGCACATCATACACATTATTGTCTGTGTTCTGGTGCATGGTTTTAATATTGTGCAAGCAAATCAGCAGCTCCCCCAGATGGACTACCTTCTACTTTAGCTACCTCCAGGACAAGTGCATTTAAAAATTTCATTTGAAATCCCCCTTTTCCAAATTTGCAGATTTAGAGGTGATAAGTGGTAAGGTGCCCCTGTGATCAGCTAGCAAAGCCATTAAAAAAATCATTTACTATTAGTTATATGTGACTTTAGAAGTAACTGAAGGTAAATAGCCACATTCAATCTACTAGGAAGTACAGCATGCTCTTTTGCTTACGGAATTGTTCTTCCTACACTGCTTGAGTAACACATTATTACCCAAGTGAATATGAAATTTAGTAGGTGGTAAAGGTAACAGTTCAAATTAGTAGGAAAAAATATAACTGTATAGTAAGTTGAGATAATTGGGAAGCCACATAGGAAAAAGAACATTGGATCCACACCTAATACTGCAAGCTAGGATCAAATTACAAATGAAACAAGAATCAAACATTAAAAAGTAAAATATATGCTTGTGCTAGAGGACCACTGACTGATTTTCTTTATAAACTAGAAGTTTCAAAAATTTTATAGTAATAATTCAAAAGCCAGAAGTAATAAAATAAGATCCAGATAAACTCACATTTAAAAATAAAAAAAAAATGAAAACAAAATTATAAAACTAAACCTTATGAATAAAAAATAATATACCATAAATAAAATAAAACCACAGATGGACAAAATGGGAAGTTTCCCATTTTGTATTGCCGAGTTAGTATTCACTATGTGGATGTGGAATCCAGGATTTCACACAAAGTGGGCAAATGCTGAAGCACTGAGCTCAGCCTCTACCAGGTGGATGTAGGATGGATCCTTCTTTTCAAAGAACAGTTTAAGCTCTGAAAAGATGCAGTGCAATGGTGCATGAAATGCATGTTCTTTAAAACTAAATTCTAGGGTTCCTTCCTCTGCATTCTTCGTCTGAATTAGGCAGTCCTCCTGTCTGTCTCCATCACTGTCTATAGTAATCCTTGAATTCCGTTTTTTGGTCTTCCCTGGAAGACCATGAATTCCTAGAATGCAGAGATCTTTTTCTTTCAATCAAAAAGGGAAACATTTAATGAAAATTAGTTGAGTATCCCCATTATTGCTAAAAGCTGAAATGAGCAAAACTAAAAGATTCTGTGGCAATGTTGTTGATCTCTGCACTTACAGCCCAAGTTGAATAAATTTCCATCAACTGCCTATAAAAACGACTTGATGTGTTTTCTATAACTTCTCATTTAGCACTGGAGGTTGTCTACAGAAGAGCCATCACATTTTCTGTAGTGAGGATGGGAGATGAGGGAAAAACAAAATAAATTTTTCAGTGGCAAGATTTGTCTCTTTTAAAAACAGCAACTAATAAACCTACTGTCATTTGAAGGTCTAATATTAGGAGTACATTCAACGCTATGAGCTCCTCAGTGAAAGGACAATGGTGGACATATCAAGACTCTTTAGAATAGATTTTTATATTAATGGGAACAGATGTATAATGTAGCTGGACAAAGCAGATGGATCAGTGTTTTCATATTTGAGGAAAATAGTCTGAATATAGTTCTGGCAGCTAATTTATTGCCTAAGGTACAATTTGAAATGTCCTTGTGATGCTCACACTCATTAAAGATAATGATAGTATTCAGACAGCAAAATAGTT
The DNA here is from genome assembly GCF_045843805.1 of Urocitellus parryii. Lineage (NCBI taxonomy): Eukaryota > Metazoa > Chordata > Mammalia > Rodentia > Sciuridae > Urocitellus > Urocitellus parryii. The sequence continues at coordinate 186,017,241 of NC_135531.1, read as the reverse complement.
TTATTTAGACCTCACCTTTTCAAGTACCAAGGTCAGAACTGTAGCTTTTCTGCTGTGCCATTTATATTCCTATTGTAAAACTATAGAAACAGACAGGAAACTTATCTCAGTTCATATTTTTAAGGCCTTAAAAATGTTTCATTCCTATTTCTTTCCTTGCTCCCTGTGTCCTCAGTAATATAATATTTGCCACATGATTGCAATTAGTTACAGATCTACATACACAGCCTACAGACATAAATAAGATCAAATTAATTCTAGTAATTAAGTAAATGCTTGTGAAGCATTTTGCATTTAGCAGCCATTTATTTAATTAAGTTTATCAAACCCCTTGTGCAGTGGTTTTGTGGGACTTTGCCTTGGCCTTGTTTCAGTGAAGAACGGGAAAAATATGTTAAAACTAATGGGATTGCTGAAATTAGTTCAAAAAATGTGTCAGGGGATTAAATTAGAAAATAGATCTTTTGATGTCCCAGGCTGCAGATAGCTGGTACAGGCTGAAAATAGACACAGGTTCTGCAACAGTTTCATTACTTAAAGGAGGTTAGTGAAAATGAAAACTAGATTAGTGGCTACCAGAGGTTAAGAATGGAGGAAGAGAGAAGGTAGGTGTGGCTATAAAGGATAATAGGAAGGATTCTTGTGATGAGACCTTCCATTCCTTTATTGTAATGATTATTTAAATCCACACATTGTATAAAACTGCAGCGAACTAAAGACACACACACACACACACACACACACACACACACACACAGACAACATCACAATTGAGTGCATGTATAAATGGTAAAATTTGATTCATCTCTGTATATTATAAACATGTCAATTCCATTTGTAATAACATATGACAGATGTGCAAAATGCTATCATTGGAAAAACTCAATAAAGGTTCACAAAATCTCCAAAAGTTTTTTTGTTAACAATTTATTGCAAAAAAAAAAAAATCAGAAAAAGAAATGGGGGTGTAACCCACCGATTTCACTTGTAGGTATATACTTAAAAGAAATAAAAACATACATCTCCATAAAATCTTAATCTGTGAATGTTCAATGTAGTGCTATCTATTCAGAATAGTGAATAAGTGGGAAAATCTCAAAAGCCCATCAACTGATGAGTGGATAAACAAAATTAAATCACATAGAATAATTCATATGATTGGATTATTTTTGGGGAGGTTCTGGGGTTTGAACTCAGCAGCACTTAACCACTAGGCCATAGTCTCAGCCATATATATATATATAAAATTATGAATATTACATATTATATATATGTATGTGTGTATATATATATATATATATACATATGTGTATTTATATATAATATGGAGACAGTGGCTTGCTGAGTTGCTTAGGGCCTCTCTAAGTTGCTGAGGCAAGGTTTAAACTTGCTACCTTATATGCCTCAGCCTCCTGAGCCTCTGGGATTATAGGCATGCACCACTACTCCCAGCAGGACTGATATTAAGCAATGAAAAGGGATGAACTAATGATCCATGTGACTACATGGATAAATTTCAAAAACATTATGCTGAGCAAAAGAAACCAGTCCAAAAGCCACAAAGTGCATGATTTCACAGGTATGAAATATCCAAATTAGGCAAGTTTATAGAAACTGAAAGTAGATTAGTGACTATTAGAGGTAGGTGTTGGGAGGTAAGCATCAGGAATAAGAAATGACAGTGAAGGTGTATGTTCCTTTCAGGGACACTGACATGTCTTAATAGTAGATAATGGAGATGATTCATAACTATGTGAACATACTAAAACCACTGAATTGGAGCCCAGTATGGTGGTACATGCCTGTAATCCCAACTACTTGGGAAGTTGAGGAAGGAAGATTGCAAATTGGAGGCCAACCATGCAACTTAGCAAGATCCTGTCTCAATAAAAACAAAAAACAAAACAAACAAACAAAAAACTATTAGTGATGTAGGTCAAGGGTAGTATAGTGTTCCCTGGGTTCAATCCCAGTATCAAAAACAAAATAAAACAAAAACACCAAATCATATATTTTAAGTAGGTGAAATTTGTATTACATATAATAATTTCAATAAATCTGGGAAAAAAGTTAAAGGATACAGTGTTGGATATGGGTCAAGTCTCAGAAGGTGATTTTGGTTCTCTGGATACACAGCACCAAAGACTGGTGTCTATTGTACTTTGGCCATGGTGTCTGACTAGGGCAACAAGCCAGGCAAATGACCTCTGGTGAATGAGAAAGACGACTCCGCCTGCCTCTAGCTTTACCTCCACCCAGAACTACATCTGTAATCATTTTCTTGTGAGAAACCACAGTATATCTTTTTTAAGATAGAAAGCATGAACAGTTTTTGAATATACATGGAGATATTTGTGTCTAACATTTCTGTTACACGTCATGGCTTTCTCTAATGCAGTAAATTAATCTACAAAATGCACAATACTTATTCCTAATAATGTGTTCTATTTAAAATATAAATTGGTAGGGGTAGAGCTCAGTGGTAGAGAACTCGCCTAGTATGTGCTAAGCCCTGGGTTCCACTCCCAGCATCTAAAACAAAACAAAACACAGAAAGGAAAGAAAAAGAAAACAGTGCAAAAAATGATATATTCATATATAGTCATATAGCACATTGGATGCATAGAAGCAGAGCTCTCAGTGGGTTGAGGCACAGGATGAATTAAACCTCAGGGAGAACACCCAGCTTCAAATGTAGTGATGCTCTTTCTGAGGGCATCCTCAGACCCACAACAGTCACATGCCCCCTGAGCTTCCCGCACACCTGCAACTTCACAAAACCCATATTAAAGCAACCTATTAAAGCAGAATCTCTGAGGATAGGTATCTGCAAACTGTTTTACAAGAACTTCAGTTCATTTTTCTGAAAGTTAAAATTTAAAAGGCATCATTCCAAAACAACAGCAACAACACAAAAAATTGATTCAATGGTGGCAGATATTGAGTTTTTTTTTTTTTTTTTTTTTTTTTTTTTTTACCTTTTACATTTTCTGTCCTGTATGCTAAAAGCACATATATCAGCATAACCCTTGGTCAAAATAGTAATTTTGAATTGTTCAGAATTCTATCTCTGTATTTTTTTCTCTCCCCCCATTTTTTTTTAAATATGTCTTAGTTATCAATGGACCTTTATTTTATTTATTTATATGCAGTGCGGAGAATAGAACCCAGTGCCTCATACATGTAAGGCAAGCACTCTACCACTGAGTCATAACCCCAGCTGCCTCACCCCCTTTTTTCCCCAGTGATCTTATGTTTCCTTTTAATAGCCTTCATGTACATAATGTACATATGTAAGTCCAGAAGATTTCCCAATTCACTTATTTAATGACCCTATCCCAGATGACATTTTACCATCTGATATATTTGTAGAAAGGATCATTGGAAGTTGGTAACACTGAGTTCATACACTAATGGCTTGTAAAGATGTGATCTTCTGAGGGCCTTTTCTGGAAGCCAGCATAGAACTGAATAGAAAAGGTGGTGAATGGAACCAGAAAATACTACCCCAAAATATGCCTCTCTGATGATGTTTTTGAATCAAAGACAATTAAGAAGAAACAACTGCAGAAAAGCTGCACTCAACTCCATCTCTATCAGAAAGAACAGAACTTCATCACTGCAGACAACTCCATCAGCTCAGATAGAGCTCACCAAAGCAATCTACAAACAAACCTCATTCCCTGAGTTTCTTTTCATATATTTACCTTTCTACAGATTTCCACCTCTGGAAATCTAAAGCAAATCTAGTGTTGTGACTTCTCTAAACTTTATTTTTCTTTGTTGAAGATGTTAAACAAACCAGAATTCTAAGTCACTGTCCTGAGTCACCTTTCACTGAGTTGTTCCCCCACGTGTGATGTGCACATGATGTGTTAAGAAATTTCTATGTTTTTCTCTTGTTATCTATTTTTTCATTACAGAGGTGTGTCCAAAAGATGAATTTATGAGGGTTTTAGAGATATTGGACATCCTCCTCAACATCAGGAAGATGAGAAAAAAGCAGTTGCAATAATCTCTCCTTAGGAAGAATGAAGACCTGAGCCAGGAAGAGGCAATCTCATGTCTTTTTAAAAACAGGTCTGGCCATGTGCACCTGTAATCCCAGCTACTTGGGCAGCTGAGGCCAGAGCATTGCTTGTGCCCACGAGTTCCAGGCCAGCTTGGTAACACAGAAAGATCCTGTCTCTTAAAACAATAACAATAACAAAATAATAAAAATAATAAAGTTCATAGCACCCCATGGGAACATTTTAATGCACTCTCTGATTTGAAGATGATTATTGTATAGCTCATCTAGGACTTCATATACCTGGCACCCATATGGAATTTTTCCTAATACTGGGGAGAGCTCCCATAGATAAGGCCATTTGTTCTTGCATTTCCCAATATTGGGAAAAATAGGAAGAAAATGTCCTTTCTTCCCAGTGAAAGATTAACACAATATCAGAGTAAGATTGAATTTTCAAATGTGTCATTCTATGAATGTCATTCAAAGAGTCATTTCAAATTACACAAAGATTCTATTGGTCAAAGCTTCTGTATTATAGGGAGTCACATAATTGAGGAGGGTAAAACAACTAGAATAAAGAAATGGCAATGCAACCGATCACTACTGCATATTACTGGAGTTAAAGACATAATGATAGCAGTTACCATTTGATATAATAGTTGCCTCTTGACACTGTAGTTACTATTTGATATAATAGTTACCATTAATACTGTGGATTCTACTTTATGCTAGGTACAGCCTTAGGCACCTTATATATAGGATATTAGTCTGGAAAAACTGTTCTCAGCTTCAATTTTACAGCAGAATAGGAAGAGGCTCTGAATAGGGTCCTGGCTTCTCTCAGCCCATGAACCAGTGAGTGGGAAGCTGGTATCCAACCCCAGGCCAGGGTTGGATCCCCCACTTCACTAAGAGAAGTTCTTGTGTCACAAATACATTTAATGCAAAAACAAAAAATATGATATTCAGAAATATATTTCAATATCACATTCTCTAGCAAATAGTTACAGAATTTCTTGTGCCCCCTGTATTTAACTTTCCAAACATTGTTTCCCTTAACCTTGGAAGTCTTCCAAGGTCCCTGCAAGGATCTGTCCATCCATCTAATTCTGATGTTCTAGCTTTACTCTGCCAAAGAAAGCCTTCAGAGTATAGTAATACAACTTGATTCTTTTCAATTTTGTTTGGAATTGACATATAATGATACATATTTATGAGGTACAGTGTGATGTTTCAATATTATAGTACTTAACTCTTGACAAGCACTCCCAATGATAAGGTCATTTGTTCTTGCATTTCCTTGAGGCCTCAACTTGAACATATCACTGCCTATCCCAAGCTGAAAGGAGAAAAGGCAGAGTCTTAGTAAGAAATTTTTACTTTTTACTTTTTTTTTTTTGCCACACTGAGAATTGAACCCAGGGGCACTCTTCCACTAATCTATAATCCAAATCCTTCTAATTTTTCAAATTTGGGGACAGGGTCTGACTAAGTTGCCCTGGTTGACCTTGAATTTGTGATCCTCCTGAATCAGCCTCCCAAATAGCTGGGTTTAAAAGTGTGTGACAGCAGGCTTGGCTAAGATATTAACTTGTAAGAATAACTATTTAAGTTATTATTTGACTCTGTACTTTATGCATAGAAAGCAAGTTGATATATGAATATAAAAAAAAACACATCTGAAGCTCAGAGAGATAAAATTACCTGGTACCCTGCATTCTTGCCAGTGTCTGATTCTGACTTGGTTTGGTTTTGGCTAAATTGACCTCTCATGAGCTCTTTATAAATATATATTTATGTATATATATATATGTATGTATGTATATATATATATATATATATATATATATATATATACACATATATATACACATATATACACACACATATGTTGTGGATGGAAACAATACCTTTATTTATTTATCTTTATAAGGTGCTGAAGATCAAAACCAGGGCCCCAGACATGCTAGGCAAGCACACTACCACTGAGCTACAGGCCCAGCCCTCTCTTGAGCTCTTAAAGACTCAAAGACCTGAGTCATATCATTCCTGTCATCTTCCATGAAAACAACATCTCACTAATGTAGATTTGGATATTGAGAACAGATTAGACAACAAGTACAAATTGCTCTTTGATTCATGCAACTTGAAAATAAAATAGAAATACATCAGCAGAGCTAGCTGAAAGATCCGTGCCATTATTAAAATCACTATATGATGAACAGGGAGTCTAAGAGTCTAAGTTAGGATTGCCAACTATTTTTCCCCAGGCATAAGATAGGATCAGATGTCCTGTCATATCCAGTCTGCCTCAGCTCATTCCAGACCCCATGCTACAGTCTTCTCTCCTTATGACAGCTCCTGGTCTGCCCATACAGTACAAAACCAAAACATCTTATGTTTGGCTTGCATCATAGGTAAATCTTTAACTTCCCAATCAAATGTTTATGTTCTGGAAAGCAGAGTTCATGGAGCGTCATCCAAAACAGAGAAATAATTAAGCTGGGGAATTTTGAATTAAAATTCTGCATATTCTACCTATGGATTTTATAAACATGGGCTTATTGTTGTTCCCAATTTCAGTTTCCTTATAAAGGAATACAAATAGAACTAATTTCAAAGGTTTTTAGTGAAATTTCAAGCTACATATATAGTAAGTGTTCAAAAACAGTTAAATCCCACCCCTAGTTTTGCTTCCCATTCATGAAAAAGTTAACTCCCTATGCATTAAGTATTTATTAAGTACATTTCTGTCCAGAAGGACACGTTGGCACACACCTGTAATCTCAGCTACTCTGGAGTATGAGGCAGGAAGATTCCAAGTTTGAGACCAGTCTGGGAAATTATCAAGACCTTGTCTCAAAATTAAAAGTAAAAAATAAATTATAAAAAGGATGGGGATATAGTTCAGTGATATAAGACCCTAGGATTCCATTTCCAGTTCTGGTGGGGGGGGGTAAAAAAAATTCCAGTCTATAATATAAGCAGCCAGTACTCAGGGTCCAATTCCAATTCCATTGATCCTCCTCCATTGGAGATTCATATTTAGCAAGTGTTCTGATTTAGTGGGTCTCTCCCCAAAGTAAGTGTACTACCTGCACCATGTGTTATGTGATTTGCATATTATTTCTATGAAATTACAAAAAAAACCTAAACTATATTTTAGTGATATAAAAACTAGCAAACACAATTCCTGCTCTCCAATAATAAAGAGATGAATATGTAAGCATTTGCAATGTACTATGACATGGTTTATGATGAGGTCATGTAACAATTCTAGTTTCCATTTGATAAAAATGAACAGCTAGGTCTGTGAAAAGTATTCCTTAGATGGAGTGTGAGTTGAGATGGAAATGCCAAGTACATGTATCCTGGCAGACAAATAATCTTACAGTCTTCCTGAAGAGGTGACAGCAATAGTTGAAGATTCAGAAGGACAATGCAACACAAGTACTATGAGTTGTTTAGTGTTCTTTAAGCAGAAATGGAGTGGGACATACATCCCACTTCCAAGCATGGCCCTTAGGAATTTGCCATCAGTGATGCTCTCTTTCTCCCTCTCTACTAGCTGACTAGAGGTTCTCAGGGACTGGGGAAAAAATGGAGAAATAAAGTACAAGTTGACTGAATCCCTGCCCACTTTCATGGATCAGCCATTCTGCTGTGTAAATATATACAAACAAAACAACTTTTATTTTCCTAAGCTGCTAAGATTTTTGAGGTTGTTTGTCATCTTTGTTTGTCTACTCTTCCCAATATATTTGCTCCTTCAACTTTAGCTCCATTACTGGGAGATTTCTAAGGGAATACCCCAGTGTCAAGTATTCTTGTTTGCAAATCAGCTTACACAATGTAACAACTTTGCTCTAAGCTTCCCCTGATGGTAAGGGGTGAATCTGTGAATATGATGTTGATTCTCTGACTCTAAATTCCTTGCTCTCTCCTCTAAAGGCTGAAATCAAACAAAAATTCATAAAATAGTTATCCTGTGGTCACAAGTTTTCAAAACTGGGCTCAACTACACAGAATAATAATGTTAATCACAGGGAAAGTTATTCGAAGGCATCTTTGGAAATAATTGCACACTATTTAGCTATTGTTTACTGTCATTGTTATTGAGTCCAGATTTCTCTGTGCAGAGGCCATAGTGGTACACAAATGAATATTTTTGCATTTGCTAAGCATATATAATTTATAGTTCTGTATGAATAAATTAGTGAATGGTTTTTTTTTTTGTAGTGTTGCAGATTGAACATAGAGCCTCACAAATGTATACTAAGTAATTGCTTTATCTCTGATCCCACTCCAACCATAAATGTCTGCCTTTTTAAGCTGTGAAAAAAGCAACACTTTACAATGAAAAATGTTTTGTTTTTTAGTATATGCAATGCACATCATATTTGATGGAGAAGACAAAAGTATCCTGTGCTACTCTTGGGAAGAATAGTTTTGTTACTACCTTGCTGCAACATAGGATATCCATAACCAGACTAAATTTTTTAAATGCTATAATACTTCCTCTCAGATTATGCTTATAAATTCCTTTCTATAATCCTGGTATTTAAATAATATCAATTGACATTAAACAACATGACTGCCATGAAAAGCAATTTATATGCTGCTTTATATACGGACATATATTGCTGGGTTAGAGGTGATTTTATTGTAAAACTAATGAAGCTGAAGCTTCGATATCATCTTGCAAAGTCCTAAAGTGTGTCCTAGCAATGTGTTTACATGGTCACATATTTTTGCAAACTGTATATGTCAGTGGAAGTCGTATCACAGAAGTGGACAGGAGATAGCCATCGATCTGTAGTAACAAACTTGACTTAATGTGTTTGTGAAAGCTGGTGAAGTGGTATCTGTAAGGTTTTGTCATTGCATTCGATGTGAAAGCTTGAAAATCGAGGTTGAGAAGAGAAAGCACATGAGTGGAGGAGCAAGACCAAGCCAGAACCCACACACAAGCACTGGAGCCCAGGAAGACAGGCTGAAACTGGAGAACCTTTCTGTGGTCTTTGACCTTGGCGTGAGCATCCTGCAACAGCTGGGGCTCTCTGTCACCCAGTTAAATACACAGACCTGGCTCAGGAGTTACAGAAGCTGAAATAGGATCCAGATAAAAGTGGAGCAATTTCACATTCAGCCACTGCCCTATAACAATGATATGAGTCACCAAACCAGCCATAGCTCATGTAAAATGCAAAAGGGTTGCTGCTTCTGTCCCACTTTTCAAAGTGCCAACAAATCTCTCATTTCTGGTTCCCCATAACTAGAAAAACAACAGGGGAATAAAGTTGAGTCAAACCATGTTAGCACACTATAAAGGTACTAAAGAGCAAAAATAAGTTATTTTAGTTGCTATTGGTTGAAATAAGTTATTGAACTGTAACTAATACAATTGTCTCTTTCTCTGTCTCTTCCCATTGTCACACTTTTTATATCAGCACAAAAAGAAGCTATTGAATATTTAATACCCAATTAGGGGAAATTATGCTGTGAAAACATATTTAATTAGATTGGTGGGATATAGCCATGTCTTTGTGGCCACTGGCTTGTATGGCTAAGTTGTCAACAGCTATTGTGATTTAAGAGTCGTTTCTATGAATATTTTTGCTGTTTCCTATGCAAATTTACCCAGCATCATAACAAAGCAAACAGCACTAGAGGATTGTAGGTTGTGGGGGAAACAATGGGTTGGAAATACAGAAATAAATGTAATTTCGTAGAAATTCTAAATCTTATCTCAACTTGAGGAAATTGGCAAGATATTCCCAATTTCAACCACAGTCATAAAAACTTATGTGACAATATCAATACTAAGATGTGAAAATGGGAAAAAAAAAACTTTTCAAAACAATCCATGTAATTTAAGAGAAATAATCAGATCAACCATACTAGAGGAAAAACTGAATCTCATCTTTATCTTATGTAATTTTTTTTTCACAAACTCATTATGTAAGGAGGCAATTAAAGTCATAGTAGTCGAAAAACATACGGAAATTCAAGTTTCGTGTAACTGTAAGAAAGTTAATCAAAATATTATGTTTTTATTTGATTTTAAAAGTTGTAGTACTTGCCTAATTTTTTGAATTGATTATTGTTTTTTTTTAATGATTTCCTTTTTTATTCTAAAAACAATTCAGAAAGCTGGGCACAACAAAAGGCACCTATTATTCCAAATAACTGGGAAGCTGAGGCAGGAGGATCACTTGAGCCCAAGAGTTTGGGGTCAGTGTGGAACATAGAAATACCCCATCTAAATATATATATGTAATATGTGTATGTGTGTGTGTGTTATATACACACACATTAAATAATGCAGAAAAAATTAAATAAGGACACTTAGGTTATAAAAGTTTGTTTTTTTGTTTTTGTTTGTTTGTTTCTTTCCTTTCTTTCTTTCTTTCTTTTTCTTATTTTTTTTTTTTTTTGGTGGTGGGGTACCAGGGATTAAATTCAGGGGCACTTGACCACTGAGCCACATCCCAAGCCCTATTTTGTATTTTGTTTAGAGATAGGGTCTCACTGAGCCTAGCTTTGAACTCATGGTCTTCCTTCCTCAGCGTCCCAAGCCACTGGCATTACAGGCATACGCCACCACGTCTGGCTTCAAGTTATGAAAATTTCGAGTCCTCTGATACTTGATCTGACCTAACTAGTAGCACAGAGACTATGCACATAATTGGTGAGTCACAATTGCCAAGGTCATTAAGCAAAGCTGTCAGCCGCTTCCAGCAGGGATATTTCTGAGTGGCTGCTCTAAGTAAATAGGAGCCCTGGAGTCTTGGCTTTAGAGATTGCTTGGTGTCCTAGAATCTTCATTTTGCCTTTGACCTCCAGACCGTAGACTTACTTTTTGTTCTTCTTTTTTGTTTTAGTCAGAAATCTCTAGTTAAACATCCCCCTGTGAAATGATTAGAAATGGATGACTGGCAGCAGAAATCTGCCTGCCTTGTAGTCAAACACTGGTTTCCAGGGTAGGCAGGAAAGCAGCAATCACTCCTGCTGGAGTGTTGCCCCAAACAGGCTGCTTCATGTCCACATTTTGTGTGCTGTCTGACCACACGGCATCAAAACCCACAGAGCAGAAACGCAGACAAGGCTTTCTGAGCAAAGGAAACCAGCTCATGCCAGATGGCAGGTAGTTCCTGACACTGATGGTATCACCAGATTTACACAGTGACCAGTTCTATGTCTTTTTTAGCCTGTTTTCATCTCAGTCTTCCAAGATTCATTTCAAGGTAGATTTACAACAGAGAGAAAAAAAAAATCACCAACTGTTTTAATGAGTAATTTAGAATCATACTCTAAGCTCCTTCTTCTCTGTGTATAAAAACAAGCCTCCCTTTGGGCTGAGAATGTAACTCAGTGGTAGAGCTCTTGCCTAGCATGTATGAGGCCTTAGTTCAAAGCCCAACACCATACCAAAAAAAAAAAAATGTTCTTCTTTCTTAGACTGGAGAGAAAATTCTTCACACACTGGACATGACTGTCTCCTTTGGCTAGCATATGGGCTGGCATGATGGAAGTAGTCTTTCTCTTCCTGAAGAACCACTATATGTATATATGAATCAGAATCTTTCTTTCCTCAGCAGTCTGGGAACACAGTGGGCATGACCTTACTTTGCTTCCTAGTATGCATTTCAGGGCATTAGTTCAGTTCTGCATCTGCTCGTTCCTGGGGTGTCAGAAGCATCTCTTGGCTGGTCATTACCTGCATGCTTTGCCTTTCTACTCACTTTCAGCTTCATGAAAACTTACATCTGAAATTATCCAATTTTTGCTCAAACTCTCAAACATTCTTTCTCATTCACTGCTGCCTGAACTCTGTCTAACCTTTGCCAATATTCAACAAAGTCCTTAATGAGATTGTTTTATGTTGTCATGCTAGAAAATTGAAAATTAAAGAGCTTTGATTTCTTAGTAGAGGAATCACATAAGGGAATCTATGCACTCACTTTCATGCTTTATCTTCTAATTAGAGGATTGGACTTTCTTAAGCAGGAAGAATGAGGAGACTAGAGACTATTACAAAGACATTATTTCTACTTTCACTTTTTTTCCTTTTTTCATTTGATTCCCACCTTACCATGATTTTAATTTACAATTAAGAAACTTGAAATGATCTTTGTGAATAAAGAAATAAGAGGATCTATGTTGCTCAGAGAGTTTAGAAGAATGGGAAAGTTAAAAGAGGACATCTCTGTCCCAAATTGCGAGTCACTTTCAGTCTGGTTGCTTGCTGTCTCCAGAGGCAGAAATTTCACTGCTCAGTTACTCTAGTCTCCTTATTGGCCTGCTTCCAGTTTTTTGTGTTCCCTTTATCATCTCATCAATATTCCATGATATTCTAATGACAATCTGTGAGGAGCTAGGCATTCACTCTACTTCCATGATATATCTGCAAGGTTCTCCCCACCTTGTGCAAATACCTGCATCCTGTAAGGACTTGCTTTGTCTCACTTCTTTGATAAAGATGCCTGACTTTAGGATGTCCCATATTTTCAATCCAGTCTCTGTTACTTAAGCACCCACACGCAGAGTTGCGCATGATATAACCATGTTTCTGTCAACAGTGAATTGCAAATATGATGGTAGTCTCATAAGATGATAATGGAGCTAAAAATTCCTATAGTCAGTACTTTATACTGGACTTTTTTTTACATTTAGGTGTGTGTGACTATACAAATACCATTGTGTTATAATTCCCTACAGTATTCAACACTGTAATATACTGTGTGAATTTGTAGCCTAGAAACAATAGGCTACACCATTATATTCTAGGTATGTATTAGGCTGTATCTTCTTGGTATGTGTAAGTACACACTGATATTCACACAGCAGTAAAATTGCCTAACAATGCATCTACCAGAATGTATCTCCATCATTAAGTGATGTATGACTGCATTTGTGTATGTATACATATATATGTTTATAAGCACACACATATAATCTATGACATATAATCTATGTGTGTACAGATACAGAGATATAGACAGATGAAAGGAAGACAGAATGAGAGAGAGAAAGATAACTTTCCTTCTAGCAACATGACAAAGTGTAACTATTAGGCATATTAGAGGCTGTGACAGGAAGGACCAAGCAATCACGGAGCTCAGCTATCACTTGCTAAGTACCACCAGGACCTTAAATGATGTTCTTACCATTTTTTTTTTTGGAAATAATTATCAAATTGGCAAAAACCCAAACATTTAACAATGCTTTTATGAATCTCTGTGGAAACTAGCCCTCTTGCACTAGTAGTGAGTGAATTTGGCCCCATGCCTTTGGAAGTTAATTTGGTAGTGTACAGCAAAATCACATATAAACTTTGATCCAACTATTGCTTTTCTGTGAATTTACCACACAGATATGTTTGCTACTGTGTGAAATAAGATATGTTTAAGTTTATTTAGTGGTTTAAATAAAACCACAATGAGTTTTGAGATCCAAAAATAAATCTTTAAAAAAGCTCATCAATTAGGGTTACATGAATTGAATGATGGTACAATTTTACAATAGGATTTCAAACAACTAAAAAATGAAGAATAAAACTCAATGTATGGATATGTAAAAAAGTATATGATGATTGTTACAATAAAATATCAAAATGCAAAGCTGTGTAATATGCACTGTGTTTGCTTGCATCTTTGCAAATAAATTCAAGTAGAAAGTGAGAGGTACCTGTAATAGGCTGAAGGTAACTCTAAAGAAATAGAAGACAGGAACAGAAATATGGGTCTTCACTGTACTTCTTTTTATGTGCATTGATTTTTGACCATTTTGAGCATAGTATCTATTAAAAGTTTTCATTTTAAAGATTTAGTTAGGCATGGTGCTACATGCCTACAATCCCAGCTACTCAGGAGACTGAGGAAGGAGAATCACTTGAGTCTAGGAGTTCAAGGACAGACTGTATCAGAGTGAGACCCCCATCTCATAATAAGTGAATAAATTCTAAACACTCTTTTAAAGAATTATGTTTTAAAAAGTGGGGCTTGGGGGCAAAGTCCAGTGGTAGAATGCTTACCTAACATATATCGGATCTTGTTTTTAATTCCTAGCACACATACACAGGCACACACACACACACACAAAAAAAAATCAAGTACTATGTATTAAGACAAATACATAGATAGCAAATAGATTCTTAAAATCTATGGAAAGATTTTAGTCCAGAAAAGATGGCATAGAATCCTTTCTCCCTGATAGTCCCTGTTATAAGCCTGCAGAATAAAGTAAAAGGAAAAGCAGTCAAGAATTCAGGAATGTGGATAGGAAGGTGATGTGGTTTGGGCCTTGGAATCTGAAGAAGTGGTACAGCACCCATATACCTACACTGCCCAACAAACCCAAATGGTGACCTGAGGCTGACCTTTCCTGACCCTCTTCTAGCAACAGATGGCAACCAAGGTAGGATCAGCCCTCCATACTCCACAAATACTAGATTGAATCTGGGGAGTACCTTTGCTAACCCCAGGTATATAAAGAAGGACAAGTGGGGTGATCCACAGGGAGCCCACTAGCAGACAGTGGCCATGGTGAACTGCTCCTTGTGGGAAAAGCTGTAGTCTCCCCTCCTAAGGACATGGGGGAAGCCAGGCTGTACCTATAGGATGGATGCTGCCACAAAAGCAAACAGCCTGACACAGGAAGCCTGAGTATTCACAGTTCTCTCCAGAAACACAAACTCTGGTACGTGCCATGGAATACTATTGAAATTTTTTTAAAAAGTCATCAACTTGAATGTATCTTCAAGAAATTATGCTGAATTAAAAAAAAAAAAAAAAGAAAAGTCCAACCACAAATTCTCTTCCCTCAGTCCTAACTTCCTACTTGCCTTATTTAGAGGTAGATTCTTAGAAGAAATCTCAGGGTTGAATGAAGACTGAATGAAGTATTGATGATTTATTAATTAGCTTCCACAGTAATAAAATACCTGAGTAGTTAACTGGTAAAGAAAAGTGTTTTTTTGTTTGTTTTTCTTTTTGGCTCACAATTTTGAAGGTTTCAGTCTGTGATTGCTTGAAACCAATGCATTTAGACAGGTGCGAAGGCAGCCCATAATGGCAGGAGCTTGTGGTGGGGCAAATCTGCACTATCATGAGTCAAGGAGCAAAAAGAGAGAGGCACAGGCGGAGCCCCTCAGGCCTCTTAGAGGGCATACCTCAAAGACCTAAGGAACTCTCACTAGGCCATGCCACCAAATCCTAATAGCACCATTCAAGATCCAAACTACAGCAGATGGATATATTAAACTGGGCCTTGTTAATTCTTGCATTGTGGTATACAGGAATTAGAAGAATGTGTATCACCTAAGAGTGGAAAGGAAAATACTGAGTTGTGCCTAAGATTGTATCCAGAGGTAAGGGTCAATAAAATTTAAAGCAGGGTAGGAGATTAAAAAAAGAAAGAGAGTTGTGTTTTGACTGCATATTCTGCATCTTAGTCAAAGGCAAGATTACACTATTACCAGTATTATCTTTAAGGTACTACACAAACTTAAGTGAAGTCGGTTGTACACAGGAACATTGTATTGTGCAGGTGAAGTATGACATTTTAGGCAGAAGTATAACATATGGTCAAAGGAGATAAGTGCAGGGCTCCAAGTTGACAAGTGGATAGAGTAATGGCCCGTTTTATGGGTCCACTTGGAAATAGTATCCAGTTACTCAAACACTAATCTATGTATTGTCTAAAGGTATTTTGTAAGAAGTGATTAAAATACAAAATCAGTAGAGAAGACAAGAATAGAAACATGGGTTATCTCTTCAATTACAGGAAATCAGAGAAAGAGAACAGTAGGGACACACCTTCTTTGGGGGACTCCTTATAACTCTGTAAAGATGACTTAAATGATAACTTCTCCAAAGAGAATCACTGGGGACCCAAATACAACTAATTCAACAAAGTTAGAAGGTAAATTTCACTAAGAGAAACAAATCTCCTAATTCCCAGAGAAGCAGTGACAGCAGGAAGAAGTGATTAACCTGTCTCCAGAGCATCACTTGAGGAAGGAAGCAAGAAGACACACATTTGAAAATTCATTCCCAATAGAAATGAATATTTGCTACTAATCCAAAAGTTATCCACAGAAGAACAGAAACTGTAGAAATGCAGAGTCTTGATGAAGCAAACGCAGCCGAGTGTCTCTTGCAGAGGCACTATACCCAATGCTCTATGTGTGATCTATTGCTTAATTACAAAAAATCCATAGAAATAGATATCACTATCCCCATAATTAGATAGGAGACAAATCAGAGTTCCGAGTTAAACAAAATTTGCTGTCACTCATTTAGGTAAGTGGTAGAGCTTGGAACTGACCCCAAGACAGCCTAATTTTCAAAAGCAATTCACTTTTCATGCTCTATCTTTTAAAAAACCAAAACAATGGAGCAGAATTTTTTCTAGACCTTTGGAACAATCCCTCATGATGTTGTTAAATGGAAGACTCCTGTAAGTGGAAGCCAGGGAAATAGGTTCTCCTTCTGGTAGCCTGTGAGCATAGGCATCCCTATTCTGCACATTGTTCCACATCAGTTCTTCGTCTAAATGCCTATTTAGACAACAGGCAGTAATGAAATCAAACGTTAGCAGACGGAAACACTCACTTCCTATTCTAGCCATAATGACAGCGGCATCAGGGAGACAGGAGCAGGGGAGTGATTGCCAGGGTCTCCATCATCACATTAGCTGCCAGCAGGAAATCTGTGCTACTGAAAACCGACTTTGACAACTCTGCGGTTGACAGACTAATAAACTCAGTTGCATGTCCTGCTATGACATGGATGGTTTTATATCATTGTTATGTTTTCTGTGTATGTTTACTTAACCAAATGCCCTATTTATGCTAGTATCTTAATATTGTGCACTGCAGCTACTCCAACTGAAAGACAATTTAGAAACCAGTTTGAGAACTAATGGGGACTTGATGTGGGATCTTTAATAAATATGTTTTGAATAAAAAGATGAAGCCTCGTTCCTTTCACCAAATTAAAAAAAAATGAAATGTTTCTCTACATGGTGGCTAAAAAGAAAGCATAGCAGACGCTGTGGGGTACCACATAATTTGCTGTTTTTTTTTTTTGTTGTTGTTGTTTTGTTTTGTTTTGTTTTGTTTTGTTTTGTTTTGTTTTTTACTTTGCCTCAGTGTAGAAGGTATATAAGCATACTTTGAGGAAATGCAACATGTTGAAAATTGGAATTCTACTCTCTCAATATTTATTTTGTATAAGCAATATTCCAGTCCTAGTGTTGGGTGTTGGAAACATATAAAGAAAAAGTCATAATGCCTGAACTCAAGGAATCACACACACAAAAAAAATGTCAATTATTTCAACTACATATACACACAGAGGGGATGCCAAAGCAGGGCGTTGGGTTGAACAGAGAATTACTTGAAGAAAAGTTAACAAGAAAATTCTAGGCAGAAGTAACCACAGGCCAAAAGATGAGAATGATAAAAAGAACTCAGAACCTAATCAGGTAATGAATAATCATCAGAATGGCTATAAAATGCATACATAAGGGGGCAAATTGTGATGGTCTTTGCTAACTGAGTTGAAATAGCAAGGCTTTTGTTCAATAGGATAATGAAGAGACACTAAAAGAATTGGAAACTGAGCAGTAACATAATCAAAGTATTTTTTAGGAGGGGGTAAACAAAAAGTAAAATTTTAAATTAACCCTGGAATTTTACTTAACAACCACAGATCTCACCAAGTGAATGCTATAGCTAAAGAATCTTGGGAGTAGTCACAATATTCAGGATGTTTTTTTTTTTTTTTCAATTCAACTTGGGTCTTATGACTATGTCCTTGGGCTCTCAATTCTAAACTGCTCTGAATTTCATATCTTTCCTCCATATATTAGGAAAAAATGAATACTTTCCTTGTCCCTTACCAAGGTTGCAGTGGAAACAAAATGATATAAATATATAAGAAAAAACTTATAAGGGAGGATTCTGATCATACTTGTCAGAAATTTCACGCCCATTGATTCATGAATTTATCCCAGTAGCAATAAGGGGCGGACTCTTATTTTTCCCTTGCATATGGTACTAGTGAAGTTTAAACTGGTGGAATAACTTGCCATAGGTCACAGTATTATTGTGTTGCAGAATTTTAATGGATGAATAAATGTTTCCTGAATTTTGTATCTGTATTACGCAGTCAAAATATTTTTGCAAAGTTCAAACTGGGGATTTATTTGATGACAATTTATTTGGTGAAGTCAGTCATAGTTTAAAAAAAATGATAAATTATATTGAGCAATCTCACACTCTCTTCAATCTCTTACTGCTTATTACTCTTATTACTCTCTGAGTTGCCCACTCCAAATGAAACCCCAGGAATTCAGCATTGCCAAATGCTTCAAGGGGAATGGGCAAGAGCTTTGAACATCTATGACCCTTATATTTTATCTTGTTTTACTGTTAAAGGCTTTTTGAGTAATAATGTGAATGAATGCTCAGTTTTTTTCTAAACCACAGAAGAGATAAGGCTCTTTGATTGATGGAAAAATGTTATTCTGGGCTCTAACATTTAAAAAATAGCTAAGAAATAGAAACTGTACAATGTGATTACAGCACACCACAGTAAGTAAACACACTCACTGGAATCAAGCAAGAGCAAGTCAAAACAATCTTTGCTAGTGATCATACACAATCTATGTACAATTCACATGTCATTCACAAGAAATCACAGGTTACACAAAACTACTTCCTTAAACTCATCTGGCAGAGAAGACTTGAACTGCACTCCCTTCACCACAGCCTGGGGTTCGTGGGTGACATTATGCCTCTCAGGTCATTATTGGTGGTAGTGCCTATGCAAAAATCTTCATCTCTGTTTGGTAACATATAGGGGAAAAGCATCCCTCTGGCCATATGCTTTGGTAGCACAGGAAGATGAATCATTAGATGTCTCTTTCATGAAATTTTATTCAAAATAACTCTAGATATGAAATGGTTATAACCAAAGATGGAAATGCCAGATTTTAAATATTTTGCTAGTTGTTTTCCATGTCTCTTTTAATCAACACAATAACTGTGTAATGTAGTTATAATTATATTAGAGATAAATGATTTGATGCTAAAAAAAGTTAAGTAATTTGTCTAATACTGAGGTGTTATCCATAAACTCGATCTGTTCACATCCAAAGCAGAGGCACAGATGGAAAATGAGTTTTCATGAAGTGAGTTAAAATATGTATGTATATTCCAGATGACTTCTCACTCATGGGACAAACCAGAGTTTTGTATTTCTCTGGCAATTAGTCTTCTGATGATTGAAATACGTTAGGAATAAATGCTCATTGTTCTTGCTCAATGTTCAAAGTAAATATCAATGGTTCTCTGAAGGAAGGTAACATCAACAATTAAATTATCTTCAGTTAATTATCTTCTCTCATATTTTGGGAACTTTTGTTGCTTCTAGGGGTTTGGAATAAAGCCAAAATTTGTGATTACATTTTTGTACTTTGCCAATGCAACATAATTATTTGAAGTAGCTTCAATTAACAATGGGGTAGGGAAAGATGGAGGGAGAGATATTGACAAAGAGGAAGGAAAGAACAAATAGAACAATTTAACATATAGGAGATGACTCTGGGAAGCTCTTAAATGACTGAGATGTACTCAAAAGGAAGAAAATTGATCTAAGGTGAATATGCACCCTTGCACCTCCTGCCCTCTGTTAGGAAGTCTTTGCATGAGTTTTGTTTATAAATCCTACTGTATTCCATCAAATATTTACAACTGCTCTTCCTTCCACTTAGAGATGTTATAATGAGAAAAGGAAGTGCTTTCAAGCCATCTAGAACTGAGTTCAAATCCCACTTCCACCAGTTCTGTGGCTTTAATCATTTTGGCTATGAAAGAATGTTTACATTTATTGATCATCTGCTATGGTAGAGTAAGTGCTGTGTGAGCGATACTGAAGGGGCAAAGAGGTATCTAAGATAGGTCTGAGCAGTTTCTTGCAGAAGTTGGCAGAGAATACTCTGACAAATAATCCGAAGGAAAAAATTGAGACTTCTTTCTGGTTAGGAGATTTGCCTATGTATAAGACAGAGTTGCTTAAACATCTGCCATAGTTAAACCCAATCAGATTTATGAATATGAGAAAGACTCACAACTTAAGAGTACATGCAGTTGTCCCTCTTCACCTGCAAGTTTGCTTTCTGAGGTTCTAGAAACTTTACAGTAGCTGGAAAATATTCAATGGAAAATTCTAGAAATAAACAATTCATAAGTTTTCAACATTTGAGTAAAGGATACTGTTATTGAGTGTTTTATTTTATCATTAGTTATTATTACTGTTCCTAACTTATAAATTAAGTTTTATCAAAGACATGTATGCATAGGAAAATTTAGGGTATAGGGTTTGGTGGTATCAGTTATTTCAGGCATATACTGCAGGTCTTGGACTGAACCCCATGGATAAGGGGAAAATAATGTATTTGAAGTAGTTGCTGAAGCATGTGGCACTTAAACTGGGCTCCACAAATACGCACTCCCTTCTCTTTATGCTACTGGTCCTCACATATCCTCCATGTTCACTTCTCTTCAGATCCTTTCTCTCTAGTCACCCTTGAAAAACACTGCCCTGAAACTCTCTGCTTATTCAAGTTTGGGTCTGGCCTCACTTGCAGGTTCAAGCACTCTTCCAAGAACTCTTTTATGGCCATCTCAGTCGACTTGGATTCCTCCCTTCACAGAGCAGCAACCTTCCCATAGTCAATCCTGGGCACTTAGTTACCCAAGGTCATGCACTACTTGTCTGTTAATGGATTTGTGGGTGTTGGACTTCTCTCCTGAAAGAGAGTGCAATACTCTCAGAAGTAAAGCTTTTGAATCATCTGGATCCTGCCAACACAGATCCTAGGTCTGTCCTTTGTCAATGAATTAACTTGGAATAGCTTATTCCAATGCATTCCAATAACGTCACCATGAAGGGCTGCCTGTAGAAAATGAGTTTTCCTTATTGCTTTATCTTTGTCTTCCTCCAACTTCTGTTCTAAATTTCCACCAGTCATTTAAGGATTGCCAACTAGTATAATGAAAGAGTAACCTGGGGGATACTACTTAGATCTCTCTACTAATAGTCTATTTCTGAAACACGCCCTTCTGGTTTCTAGGATACCGCTTTTTCATAGCTCTTATTTTATTTTTCTCCTTCCCACTCCATGTTGGTTGTGTGTCATATGTACCTCTTCTTGAGTCCCTCAGAATTTTTGCTTACCAGGTTTCACTTTTCAACCTGACATGCCTTATTGATTTCATCTGCTCAAAGAGTTCAGCAATTATATACCCACTGATTCTGCTCTTCTCCCCAGACTTTAATGGAAAGTTTTCCAGTTACTTCTGCACAGTGGAAAGGTATCCAGGAAAATACTGTGCCCCAAATGGAACTGCTGATGGTATCCACTAAATTTCTTCTGCTTACATGTCCTCTATCTGTTCAAATAGTAGCCAACCTGGATCAGGGACTTTTCCTGTGCCAGATAACATGCTAAAAATTTACGGAGATGCTTTTATTTAATCCTCTTAATATTTCCATGAGGTGACTGCTATCATGCCATTTTTCTTCATCTGTGACAGATCCCAGATGATGAAGTTAAAGCACATAGCTCACATAGCCCACCCAGGTGATATATCTTGTAAATTGCAGATCTGAATTTGATAGGAAGCTGTCACACCAAGCCAGATCTGAAGACTCAGTCACTCCATGTCTCATTGACAAACTCTTCCAAGCTAAAAGTTAAGTCATTCTCTCTACCTTGTTCAGTGTGTCTTCAAGTTTTCTCGATCCAATTTTAGATACGCTTTTACATCAGGTCTTTTCTTTCTAGCTTGCTCTGTCTCTCATCATTTGCTGCCTACCAATTGCAAACACTATTCCCCATATCTCTCCCTAAAAATACACGTCTTCTAACTTCAGTATATGGTCTACAATATCACCACAGTTATATTTTCAAAACGAATCTGATAACAAATCCAATGATAACATAATTACTAGCAACTCTATTTCAAACATTAAAATAAAAAAAAAATACACCATGACTGGATCTTAGTTGCCCAGCAGACAGGCTCACTCCTTCTCAACCTGTCACCTGAACTCATTATGCTTGCACTTCCTGTATCTCTATCGTTTGCTATTTCATCTCTGCAAGATGTCTTATAACCCATCTTTGTTCCATGGTCTTCCACTTTTCTCTTCCTTTGCAGATGTTGCTCACTCTTCCTAGAAGACTCTTCTCCTTGCAATTCTTCCTACTTGTCCTTTATCTCCACTCAAAACTTCTTTCTGAAAACCTTCTCATCTTCCCCAGCCAATACCACTATTCTCATCCTAGCGATACAACATCATAAATTGCTAATATCTCATAATCTCACTTATGAATATATATATATATATATATATATATATATATATATATATATATATGTTTCATTCAGGGACTATGTAACAGGGATGAGAAAAGAGAATGGAGAGCTGGTGAAGATTGAGACACCATTCTGTCCTATGGCATTCTCATCAAACGGCACACTATGTTACCTTCTCTACTTAATTACTTGTCTCATCGATTATATGATATACCCTGTATATCACCAGTGGTTTATTTGTGGTTCCTACAATTAAAAGCAAGACATAGTTATTCCCTCCACGAGTTTATAGTCTCACTAGAAGAGTTAACATGGAAGAAAATAATAGCAAAGAAGACGGTGGTTAATGTCATAAAATAAAGCAGTGTATCAATTCAACAGTCTCCTCCTCCTCTTCTTCCTCCTTCTTCATCTAGCTGCCGATAAGAACAATTTGCTGATGGCATTTAGGGATTAGATCTTAATGGGAGACTTAAAGAATAATATTAAGATATGAGGAGACCTGAACTCAGAGACATGAACAATGATTTTTTTAAAAAAGTCTTTATTATCAGCATCCCCTACCCTCTCTAACCTTTCCTTCCAACCATCCAAATACTGTGCAGTCAGAGGACCATTTACCTACAGTTAAACAAGCGAAGTGATATTGCTCTGTGATGACTACTGTACAGTCCAATGGCCAGACAACTTGATATGCTTCCAATCAATACCTGGTTATTGACTGCCCAAAGGAAGCAGCACTATATCAAGCTTGGGAGAGGAAGAAAGCTGACATGTGCTTATAAAGCTGAAAAATGAGCTAAAAGCATTGTTAGAATGTCAGAGAGTCGTACCATGAGAAGGGATTAGTAAACACTGAGACACACTAAAGGGATCCTGCACAGGGATCCCATGAATGTCATCAGACATTAAAAAGGTCAAGAACTGTCTCACTAGACAGTATAAATACAGAGGATGATAAGTACTCCTATCACACTTGGCAAGTCAGCTCTCTGTAACAGCGATCATTGAATGCATAGTTACTGACAATAAATGTGCTTTCAAAATGTACTTGAGTGACCAAAAAAAAAAATATATGGAAACAATGCCATGCCCAAGGTTCAGGTTGTGGCAAAGTCTTTTTCTTATTAGGGACTGGTAATGAAGATAATATCCATTTAATATGGAATTGTTTAGTAAAAAGACATGTTGAATAAATGAGTAAATAATTCTGACAGTGATGGTGACAGAAGATCTCGGAAAATAGTCATCAGAGTATAAACTATATTAAGACTTTAGAAAAGTTGGCAATATGAATGAAGACCCTTCAAATTACTCATAACCTTTGACCCAAGAATGCCGCTTCTTAGACTAGTTTATATAAACACTAGAACTTGTGGGGTTCACACTTAAGCACTGTGATGCTCACCATTGTGTTGGTTATAACATTGAACATTTGGAAACAACACAAAATATATAAAAATGTTACAAAATATAAAAGTGTATTTTTATATTTTATAAGAATATAAAAAAAGAAATCTATCATTAGATTATTTATATGTAGTATCAAAGTGGCATTTATGAATGTTGCAATAGTGTGAGAAAAGTCTTGATAATAATGGGAAGTGATCTCTACTCCCTTAGGGAAAGTGCTTTGTGAGAATCCCATTAGGGCTTCAGCAACAAATGAACAGAACTGCTCATTTTTCCTATCTTGATCCAGGCAAGTGCACCTACATTGTTCTGAATCATAGCATGTATGTTCTGGCCCTCATGCCTTTACTCTTGCCAGTCTCCTTGCTTTTGATACTCTTCCTTTTACCTACATCTATTTCAAATACAGCTATCCTTCAAATTCTATCTCATTCCACTTCCTTCTATAATGCTTTCATGATTATTTTAGAACACACAAAAAAATTTCATCTCTTGGACCCCTAGGACTGCATTTTAATGAGGACATCACAATACCCTACTGTGTCTCATGCATATGATGAATAACATTAAGTTCGTATATGGAACTTTGCACATGTCCTACTTGTTTGAGAGAAGGAATAAGATATAGGGCTTAAGTATGTGGCATATAATGCCAGATTCCTTTACTTCATGTCCCTTCTCTGAGACATGTGACCTTGAGAAAGTTATGTATCCTTTCTGGTTCTCAATGTTCTCCTGTGTAAAATGGAGGCAATAATAATATCCAGCTCAATTTATTCTTATATTGCAATGGTATCTACCTATCTGCTAAGCTTCTACAATGAAAAACAAAATGTTCTTTTGAATCTTAATTTGTACTCCTAATAAGGTGGACATGAAATACCTAATCAAGATGTATCCTGAAGAGTTAGAAGTTTGGCTTCAAGTATTCAAACTTCTGAACTCATAGATTATATAAAACTAAAGACCAACTGATAAATGTTGGCTGGCAGTTAGAATTGCATCTGAATCAGAAACATTGTTTACTTTTAGTTATTCCTCTAGAAAAAAAAGAATAAAACCTAAAGGAGAAAGTTCCTCACCCTAACAACTTTCAAACATCACAGAATAGTGTCCAATGGCACATGGTGGCATACATGATGAACTTGAATACCTTCTCTATGGAGAGGCTGCCACAAATGGAAAGGAATTGGACACACTTGTCATCTCCTTCCTAAACAGGTGGCTTTGAAAAAGGTGTATTTAATATGTGACATAACTTGCATACCCAAGTTATTTATGTGTTATCAGGCAAGGGGAAAAGAAAATCAAGATACACTGAAGATCCCTGTGCTTTCGGCAGCAACCTGAAATGTCTGAAGACTGGAAATTCCCATGTTGCCATTCCTTAGAAGTTCATTGTCACCCTTTACCTTCCTCAACCAAATCTCTCTTTCATCCACAAGAATTAGAGATGTTAATCCCATCGATCCCAGGTCTGCTCTATTGGCCCACCTTTGCTGGAAAGCACAAATAATGAGAACAACATATCCTGAAGAGCTCAAAAAAACCCAAAATAATACTCAAAAATTAGCACTTTAATATTATTAGAAATATTTTATCAATCTAAAAAATTGAGGTAATTGTTCTGATTGATGATGAGTTCTTCAACACAACATGTCTCAACACACCAAGGATGACCCTGCCATTTTGACATGAGCAAGATTGTGGGCCGGTTTGTTTGTTTTGACCCAAGGGCTTTCTGGGTGCCACCATCTGCATTTGGGCAGCTCCCACTCTTGAATTCTCATGGCTCGGGGTGAGGCACATATTTATTGAAGGCAAGAACTGGTTCACTCAGTTCAAGAAGTACTCAAAACAGGGGGGGTCACCCAAATAGCAGAGGGAGAGATTAGTCAGAGGCAGAAGGACAGATCCTTGAATTACATCTCACCATCCAAGGTGTGCTTGCCAAACGTCACAGATACCCAAGCAGCTCTGATTTGTTCTGGCTACATGCCCAGAATGGAAGATAGAGTTTCACAGAGTTTCAGTTTACAGTGTAGGAACTGTACAATTTCACAAAAAGGGAAATGGGAAGGTGTTAAAAAAATTAAGGAACGATATTTTTACTACTTTATATGTCGAGTCTCCTGCTCACAAGACTTGACAGCATTCCTTTAAAAATCAGCACCTCACCTCCATCAATTTTCAACTTCACACTTAAAAGAAAAAAAAAAACTAGAAATCTTCTATTTTCAGCCTAATGGATAGAGCGAATTAAAGGAGAACAGCATCTGTGAAGATGAACTCCTCAAAAAAAAAAAAATTACTACGTTACTTTTGGAGAAAATGAACAGATAAACCTTTAATGCTGTAATGTGCTTTGACTAGGATTTAGTTTGCTTTGGGTTAAATCTTCTCCAGGGCTCTTTTGTTTTACTATTAGACTGATGAACATGTCAATTTCCTTTGAGCTTCTTCCAAGAGCACACTGACATACAAACTCAACAGTCCTGTGCATGTCCTGCAGTGTTTCTGTACAAGTACATGTTGCTCTTGACTATGTGAGGATAATATTTCTGGAAACAGACTTTTAAAGTTTATAGATTGATATTAATTGGAGTCTTAGATAAAGATATGATTTTCTCCCTAGATAGGTCTGCAAGAATTCATGAGTTTTCCCTCATAGGATCTTAAAGGAAAAAAAAAGATCTCTAAAGAGATAAAATTGTGTACTTATTCAAGTATAATATAATTATGTACTTAGTCAAGTATAATGGCTGGGTAAAATTTAACTTCAATCTCTCTCTCATTCCCTTGTTCTCTTCATCATTCCAAGTTTTTAAATAGCAAGATTTAAATGAAATATATTATAATATAGCCAGATGACATTTCTCAATTTCCCAGGCAACTAATAGCAATAACATCATCATTCCATGATGACCACTGCACTAATTCTTTTCTGATTTAGTTAGATTCTTCTATGGGAGTCATTGGTATATGCCACATTCTGTGGCATAACAGAGAATGGGATGGCTGAGAAGTACACAAAAATCAGAGCATCAACTTTGCTCCTTCTTGACTAGAGTGAATTTAGTCCAGTGGACATCTCCAACCCCTTCCATGATCCTTCAGGGCCAGGCAACAACATCAGGAACTCAGGAAAAACTGGTGAGATCTGCCCCAGAATGATATCTCCCTATGGTCCTCATTATACATCTAAGCCTTCCTTGGCTTCAATGTCTTTCTATAATATCTTCTCCCACCTGTCCTTTCAATTTCCAATTTCATATATTCCATGAAATCTCCCACAATCACTGCCAGCACCTTCAGATATGTCTTTCTCACTTAATACTTAAGTCCATCAGTCAGCATGGAATAAAATTTTCTAGATGGCAACCATTTGTTTGGTTGTCTTTTGTTTGATGATCCCAATGAGAATGTTAAATTGTGGGACTCAGGGCTCCAATTCTTCCTTTCTTTTTCTTTGCTTCTTATGTTCGCACAATTCAGCCTACCTTCTCCCTGCCTCCTGTCCTGCCATCTTCTCCACCACCATCGTCCCGTCCTGTGTTACTACCTGCAGACTCTGACTTCCTTATGTTTCCTGCCTCCATCTATTCCTTTGCTCTGAGTATCCCTTTTATTGGTTGCTATTGTCCAGCCAGGTCTCTACAAAAGATCAACCCAGGCCTTTTATATGAAGCCTCCTCCAAGCCAGGATTGACAGGTACTTATCGCCAGTGCTCAGGTTTGTTGTCTCACAAGCCATGGTGGGAAGGCACTTCATGCCCTCTTGTGTGTGCCCTTGTGACCCCCTATGTGTGTGCCCTTGTGACCCTATCTGGACAATGGAATGTAAGAGAAAGTAATATTTGCCACATAGAGGTCAAGGCATTTAAAAACTAGCCCCTGCTTTCCTGTCTCCGCCCCTGTGTGTCCTTCTCTCTGCCCTGGCAACATTCCAGATGATTAAACCTCCATGATAAGAGGAAAATGTGGAAGAAGACCTCCTACTGATGTATGATGGGTATGTGTCATGGTCACGACATGGCCACTCATTACTTAAACCAGCAAGATTCTAATTTTCTACTATGGCAACATAGCACAACCTGGAAGACAGTGTAATTAACTTTAGAGCTACCTCTTGTGTGCCCATAGCATGTTTTCTTGTCCCAACCTCAACATGTATGTGACTCCATTGCCACTATCCCATTTCCTGTCTTACTAGCAGTCTATGAACACCACAGGTTATGACTTTCATCCATGGGTGCTCCCATCCACCACAGTTTTGGCCTGTGGTGTCCTCTAAAAAACTTACACTTAATGAATGCATACAATGTGTCCCCCAACAATAAATGCACCTAGTTAACCCATTAAGTGCCAAGTTTTCAAGTCTGTGAAAATATTTAATGAAATTGACCCAGTTGCATTAAAATAGGTTGGAATTCATAACCGAGAGCTTACATATATATCCTTTATAATATGTGTATGTGTGCATATTTCATATGCTGTAATTATTCATCTGTTACTTTTCTCAGGAGATCAGCCCTCTAAAAACACTGATTATTTCAAAGTTACCTTGAGTGGTATATTTTTTTCTCAATTTAAGATTTTATAGGGGTTCTACCTCTGAACTAAGGAACACAATGGGTTAACACTGGCAATTCTGTAGCTTTGTTCATCCACTGGGCATAACCCATGCATCTACTCACAGTCATGGCAGGTGGCACCAGTGTAACCTGTGTCACTGCAGTTACAATAGAAACTGGCCCAGGACTGGGAGCAGCTTCCTCCATGTTCACAATAGTTTGGCAAACACCTAATGTGAGATAGCACAAAAAAAAGACAACAAAATTTAAAAAGTCAGTTAAAATAAAGAAGGAATAAATAATGTCTTATATCCAACAAAATGAATTAATTCTGGGAATTTATCCACTGTAATCATATGCCTAAGTCAGATTTCAAATGATGAACATTATATAACGGCTTAACCAAAACAGGTGTATCCACCAGAGGCTGCCAGGTAATGGAAGTCTCAGAGCCAAATTAGGCACTTGAGTTAATATTCCAGCACTGGGGTGAATGCTTATTGAATTTAAAGTTAAACTGATGTGGTATTTTATTTATCACAGAGAAAACGTATTCAGATCGTAATTTCATATGTTTTAAAGTTTTTGCATTTTTAAAGAAAAAGGGACAGATAATTGAGGTTACTCTCCATATGCTTCTCTCTTGGGAGAAGGCCAGGAAACTATTTTAAAATACATAAGCACAACATGAAATTTGAAAAGATGATGCCTGCTCACTTAACATGCAAGAAAATTGTATCATTTTTAAATGTGCCAGCGCTGTCCTTAAAATAAGGCCTTTACTAGTTATGGTCAAAACAATATGGCTATTCTGAGAAATATTTGCATCACACAATGAAAAGTTCTTTAAAACATTATGTAATTTGAAGCAGAAATCATACTTTGATGGCTTTGTTTAAGAATATGGTTCAAAATATGAAGAAAATATATGCTAACTGCTGCTTGCTATTCACAATGATGTTCACAATGGTGAATCAAGGTAATTACCTAATATTAGAATATTACATAGGAGATCTGTTGCTCACAAGGTTAATGGGGCTACTTTATTATAAAATGACTACAAATAATGTAAACAACAACAACAAAAAGATCATCACAGATTGGGACTCAATTAGGTGAAAATCCCACATATGAAGCATGCCACAGAAACTAAAAAAAGAATCTATGAGTTTCAAAAATTTGGGTCTTAAAAATGTTAGAGTTACTTGGGCTAGTGATAGTAAAGGTGATGCTTATTTCTCTAGGTGGAAATCATGATCTTTAGGGACACATATGCCTGCGTTTAAATTCCAGCTCATCTATTCACTGTATTGTAGTTTGCATCTTGCACACATACTTTAAAATTTCCAGTGTTGCTGCTGAGATGAACCCAGGAAGTGTAGTGAATAAAATTACGTGTAAAAGTAAGGATAAATAATGTAATTTCTGAAAACAATCTTTGCAACGAGTCTAAGAGAGCTATGGAAAACAAAATCTCACAAATTTAAAAAGAGAGAGGGTTCAATTACTGAAGTTACAAAGGTGTATAAAACAACAAATGGGTTCATTGAGAACCACTAAGAATTGGAAGCCAGCAAAACGCAGGATGATTTGCTCTAAGTGTCCTCGATAGGTGGGAAACCCTCCAACAATGATTGTTTCAAAGTGCAAAAGTAAAATCTCTGTGTAGGTTCAGATGTATTATTAGAAATTTCTGCTCAGCACAGCAAACATAAAATTGTGCTGACAGGTATTATGTTTGGGGAAAGCTTGCTGATAACTTCATGGCATCCAAGTCCGGCATAAAGAACAGGGAAAAAACAAAAAGAAAAAGAAAAAAGAAAAAACTTAAGAATCTTGCTGTGGATGTCTTCATCAAAACTGAACCAAAATGTAACTGTAAAAAAAAAAAAAAAAAAAAAAAGCAAATAGAAAAAAAGTCCTTTCCCTGCTACCCAATTTTGCCTTTCCTCTTGACTCTTATCCACTCTCCTAGACTTGATGAACAGGAACTAAAACAGACTTGTCACTGTTGTGATCAAAGTCCTTGTGAAGGAAGTCCTTGTTCCCTACCAACTCTGTGGGGGAAGCTACATAAATTTGGAGCATCAGTTTCCCTTATTAACAAAATGCAACTAAGGAGCCTGTCCTGTAAGCTAGCCTGCTAGCTTTGTTTTGAATGTCCACCTGCCCCACACGCTGCTTTCACCCTAGCATCTCCCCGGTTCAGCATCACCTAACTTTTTACTGTATCTTCACCTGAGCCTTCCAGGTTCATCCACAACCTCTCTATACCACTTTCCACTTCCTCCCGTCTCCCCCAAAACAAGTTTTCCAAGATTAGCAAATGATGATAGTATTGTTCCCCTACTTCAACAAAAAGTTTATTGCTTTAAGGCTGGAGAGCTGAGCAAAAAGCAACATAGATGTTTATTCTTTAGTTCTTTTACTTTTGGATCCAAATAAATTCAGCATACCCTCTTTTCAGTAGTTGGAACAATAAAATAAAATAAATCAGAAAGTTTTAGTAGCTGTATTTTCAGACATGAGGAGAACGTTTGTCTGCAGTGAATGGTACAGGAAAAAATTTTTTTTTTTTCCAATATGCAGCCTTCAGCAGGAAGGAAAGAGAGAGTCCTGAAGATATTTGTGTGTTTGGTTCCTGCAGTTCTCAAGGTCTGGTTGCCCTCCTGAACCTCTTGGGAACTGGCTGTTTTAATCTGTGTTGGGTTCTGTGAGATAAACCAAGACCTTTCCAGCAAAATCCTCATTTCACTCAGGAGAGCTCCAGTTGGGAGTCTATTACTTTCAATTCACAGAATCTTAATTTTAATTTTTTTTAGTTGTAAATGAATACAATATATTTTTATGAATTTTTTTTAATGTGGTGCTGAGGATCGAACCCAAGGCCTCACACCTGTGAGCAAGCGCTCTAAAAGTGAGCTCCAGCTCCAGCCCAGAATCTTAACTTTTTGTTAGATAGCATTCCAGAATTACAAAAGAAAATGTAAACATGTTTTTCTTATGGTATACATGATAAAAATACCTTGCAATCTTGAGATTACCAAATCCAATTGGGCCTTTTCTAGAAGGAATAGCTTTGGGGAAGCTACCAGAAATATAAATATCCTATATTTTGAACACATTTTCTTACCAGTACTGGAGACTGAACCTAGGGGCACTCTACCACTGAGTTATATCCCCAGTCCTTTTTATTTTATTTTTTAAATTTTGAGGCAGGTACTAACTAAGTTTCCCAGGCTGGCCTTGAATTTGCTATCCTCCTGTCTCAGTCTCCTGAGTCACTGGGATTACAGGGGCACATCACCTCTACTGGCTTCTTGAGCATATCTTTATAAGTCCTACACAGAATCTGCATTGCAGTATTAATAGACTCAATTTGCCACTGAAAATCTAGGCTATAAATTCATCTGTCTATGGTCAATGAACAAACCAATGATGTATTTCTGGAAGGGAAAAAGGATACTTGAATAAGCGAACATCTAATATTCCAAGAATGAGGGGAAAAGAAAATGAATGAGCACTTGTAAGGCTGCCTTGGAGCTTGATTCATTTTGGTTCAACACATACCATGATTAGAGAAACTCATCTGTAAAGTAGACATTCAAAATAAAAGATGTCTAAGCCCAATTTGCTTTTTTAAAAAGAAAGGGCAGGGTTTTATTTATTTATTTATTCATTTATTTATTCTAATTAGGTATATATGACATCAGAATGCATTTTGATTCATTGTACACTAATGCAGTGCAACTTTTCATTTCTCTGGTTGTACATGATGTAGTGTCACACCATATGTGCAGACATACATATACTTAGGGTAATGATGTTCATCGCATTCTACCTAAAGAAAGGGCAGTTTTAGGAGTATAATTTCCCATATTCTTTAATCACTTAAAAAATGGACTCACAAAGGTAACTGCTCAGAGACCCTTAAAGGAAAGACCACTGACTATGAAGTGAGTCACAATCTTATGCATGAACCTTCTATTCAAATTGCCAGGAGATAATTGCTCTGAACACAGATCCTCTAAAACTCCTTTTGCTGTTGCAGATGTAACCCCACCTGGACAGATGTGGCTTTCCTTAGAGCATAATGTTTCAGTATGAGTGCGACAAGTCTTCCTGTACTCCCCAAGAGCCCCAATAAACTATCACTGTGATGTGTCCCAGCAAAGACTTGGAACACACATTGGCAGTCATTTTGCAGAGAGTGTGGGGATTTATAGGAGATGAAAGGAAGGGCTAAAGAATGGCAGAGAAGATTTAGAAGTGGAAAGAGAAAAACATGATGATGTCATAAGGACAAAGGTTATTAACATTTCTTTATAATTTCCCTCCAAAATCAAACATCTTTCAAAGGAGAAAGATTAGGTGGGGCTGTGGATGATCTGGGTAATAGAGGAAGGAGGAAAGTTCACCCAGAGTGGTCCAAAGAACTCATTCATCAGTGGTCATGGTCCAGAAGTTATGGTTCCAACTTCCTGGGTGCTGTTTAAGGTGTGTTCTATTGCTCACAAGAAACACAAAGGAACAAAACAGTTCTCTTTGAAGATTGATGCACAGCAAGGGAGATAGCCAAAAAGCTGCTTCACAGAAGGCAAAGGATCATTATAGACTGAGCCACTTGGTAGACTAGAGGCAGACATTTCTGAGAATTAAAACCAAAATCCAGTTTCAAGCATCCTAAGCAAGCACACTTGAAGGGAATGCACACTCTCAGTTGGCATTAGGAAGAACAAAAGGACCTCCACAGTTTTCCTTGATGAAGATCAACGTGGTAACTTCTTTCTGATTTAGCTTTAAACAGAGAAAACAGAAGTTTCCTGCTGGCGTGGGCAAGGGCAGGGAAGTGTTATGACCACAGAGAGATTCAGGTTACTTTCAAAAAAGGCAGGGTATTGCTTTGTTTTTCATTTGGAAAGGGTCACAGAAGAAATAAATATCTGTGGTTCCTCTTAAGCAAAAATCAGATTACTGAGTGTTATAATTTAGGTCTGAAGTTCCCCCCCAAATCTCATATGCAAGACAATGCAAGAATTTTCAGAGGTGAAATCATTACAGTACAAGAGGCAGAATCCACTGATATGGATTAGTTGAGTGGTATTGCAGGCAGGTAGGGTGTATGCCTGGAGGAGGTGACATGTCCCACTGGGGACATGACTTGGGGTTTTTCATTTTGTCCCTAATGAATGGAGGCCCCTAACCCCCTGCTTCCCTTCGATATGTCAAGAACTGCTTTCTTCTACCATGCTCTTCTTGCATGATGTTCTGCCTCACTTCGGGCCCAGATCCATGGATTCAGGTAAGCAAGGAAAGAACCTCAGAAACCATGAGCCAACATAATTTTTCTTGTCCTATATTGTTCTTGTCCGGTTTTTTTTATCACAGCCATGAGAAACCTGACTAAACCCCAGAGACTTTCAAATTTATTTATTTATTTATTTATTTTTATATTTTGAGTTCAGTCCTTTCTCCTACATTCCAGATTCATATTCCAGCTGACCAGTGGGTAGCTCCACTTGTGTGCCTAGGACTTTTCAATCTCCTTGGCTGATCCCTCTCCCACCTACTCCACCTGCATCCTTCACTATCACAGTTGAGAGAAAGACCATCTTCACCCATATCCAGACCCCCAAACTTGAAGGTCTTCCTCTTCTCTCACAGTCCATATTGGAGGTGGGAATAAAACCTTCAAGCTATTCCTTAAGAATATGTCCTGAATCTAATGGTTTCTCACCACCTCTGCCAATGCTGCATCTCTCACCTGAACAACTGCAATTACTAGCTAACTCTTCCCCCAGTTTCAGCCACTGGACCCCTTCGGTCAATTCTCACTCAAGAACAAAACAAGATTCTTTTTAAATATGAGGAAGATCCCATTCAAATCCTCTCCAATGGTTCCTTATTTTAACCAGGGGACAAGCAACAGTGTTAAAACTACCTATCAGTTTCTGCACCACCACTTAACTCTCAATTTATCCCTACACTTTCTACAATGGCCACACTATGACACCAGGTGGATCTCCTTATTGTCCCTAAAACATTGCAAGGATGTGTCTTTGTCGGGGTCTTTGCACTGACATTTACTCTGCCCAGAAAGCTCTTCCCAGTTACCACAGTAGCTCATGCCTCACCTCCTTCTGACTCTGCACAAATGTCACCTTCTCAAGAAGGCCTCCAACATCATGCTACTTCAAGTTGCAATCTGTCATCACTGGACATCTCCAATCCCCTTTCCCGCCCAGTTATTTTGTTTTCAATTGTCATTAGCACATACTTTCTTCTAATACATTGTGTTCTTTGCTTGTACATTTAAGCTTATTATGTGTCATGTGTCCTCTTGCAAAAGAGTGTCAGCTCCATAAGGGCACTGATTGCTGTCTGTTTGATGAATGTCATGGTTGAGATATGGTATGAGTGTCCCTGTGATGGTAGGCTTTGTCTTCAGAGTGGCACTATAGAGAGGTGGTGAGATCTTTAGAAAGTGGGGCCTGGCAGGAGGTCCTTGGGTCATTATGGATTTTGCTCTCAGAAAGTCATTTTCATACAACTCCATGAGTTCTCACCACAGTGTTGTTATAATAGGCACAAGTGTAGCACTACCACGGGATCAAGGCCTCATTACTTGCTTATTCCTGCACATGTTTCCGTTTCCACATTAAAAGATGATGTAGCCAAAAGAGACCCTAACTGAGCCTACACTAGACCATCTGGACTCTCAGATTCCCAAACTGAGTCCAATAAACCTGTTTTCCTTGATAAGTAGCCTGTGTTAGTTATTTTGTTATGATAATGATATTTGTGTCCATCCTCAGAACGGAATTAGGCAAACAATCAAAGCTTGTTGGTGGAGTTAATAAATGAACATTTCTGGGGAACAACAGTCAATGGAAACTCAGCCTTATCAGATAATCATGGTCTAGCTACTTCCAATCATTTGCTATCACCAGCCTATCCTCTAGAAGCACACAGCTCTGAGTGGGGAAAGGGTAAGAAAGAAAAAAAAAAAAAAACAGAGCCTCATTTTTTTTTTTTTTTTTTTTTTAAGTAGTAAGGAGAAGATGGCACAAAAAGAGACTTCTCATGGAAGCCATAGGCAAGGAACAGGTAAGGGAGAGCAGAGAAATCTGAGTTTCTCTGAGCAGAGAAAGAAGACATATTTTATTGTGGCTGTTTAGGCATGCAAGTAAATGGTGCAATTCCTTCTGATTACTTGTGACTATTGAGCTGGATTGTTGGGCTCTAACAACTTTATCACCTAAGTACTTGGAAAGATAATTGTCCCCAAATTGGGTCAGAAGCAGAACACTGTTGCAACCATGTGACTTAGAGCTCCTTTGGGGAAGTATCTAGCATTCCTGATGAAATCTGTGCACAGTTTTTGATAGACTTTAATAGCATGAAAAGTCTGATGGGAAATTCAGTTTAATTATCTGACTCGCCTTGATTCATGATATGTTTAAGCAGATATTCAAAGATGGGTAAGCTGACTCTTCCACTCATTTTTGGCCAAATATTCTTTTCCCGTCTAGTTTCCTACCAGCACTTCCACCAAGACAACGTTGGATCTTGGTTTTCTTGAAGGCTTTGTCAATGAACTTGAAATGGAACTCTGACATGTGCTCATAATCACATCTGAGATGTGACATTTTTCACTGTTTTATTGGTGAAGAATAGGAGACTAGATACCAGAGAATAAATTGTTCAAGTAGGAAGTCACAGAATCAACAAGGTGAACTATGCTACTTGTGACTGAAGTCTACCCCTTTCAAACACCATGCAAGAAGTCTCATCACCTTAAAAGTAAACTCTAAACATTCATTTTAGGGCTTCACTTCTGCCAAAGCAGGAGGTACAAGGCTTCACGTGGGTTGTCCACTGATTGCAGACACAGTAGTAAACTTGGAGCTCTCAGTTTATATTTCTTAGAGATATTTTTTTTTTTTGGTAGAAAAGGGACTTTAACAATATACAAGTTGATTAATTGGGAATAAATAGAACTATACTGTATAACAAAACATGTATTATTATAAGATTAACATGATAATATATAATTCTATATATACACATAATAATATAAAATTCTCAATAGTGGGGAAGGATTTCAATTATATTTTAACTCTAACACAAATTTGTGAAATCCTTAAAACAGGCCACAAAATGGCCCCTGTCCCACCCCTGAACTTTACTTTTCCGTATCATCCAGACGTTTTATATGTGTTTTAAGCCTGAGTTAATATGATTGCTTCCTTGTACTTAATACCAACATAAAAATTTTAACCTCTGCCTCTTTTCAGTACAAGGACCATATATGTTATCATTACAGGTCAGAGCTAGCCATTTAGTCTATCATGGAATTTTATTGCATTTTGAGGAAAATATACCTAAGGTATTTACTTTCACAACATAGAAAAATGCAAGAGTTCCTCAATGTTCATCAAGAAAATGGAAAGTTAAGTCAGGATTCAGCTTTGGTCTTTGAATGCAGGCTTTCATGGGCAGCTCACTGTGAATGCCTGTATATTGGAGCCCTTGACTGAGGACCCATCTATAAGGGACAAGGTGTTTCACAGGTCACCAATAAGCATCATGCCCAAATTCATCACTTGGTACTGAAGCATCTTCCTCAGCCACGCAATTGTTTTATCTCAGAATTTTCTGAATATCAAAGTTTTAAATAATCAAAATCATAATACTAATAAAACAATAATATTAATATTTTTGAGTAAAGAAGAAATATGGAAAAATTATATGGAAAAAGTAAAATGATCCCAAAGCTGATCTCAGACAGAGGCTTGCTTGTGATTCAATTTGCATTCTTTTCTGGGAAAAAAAAAACAGCTATAGATCACAACAGGATTAAGATTCAGGGTCAGTTGTTAAACAGGAAAGAACCTTACTTAGAACTTTAAACAATCTTTCATCAGGTGAAGGAGCCTAATTGCCATCAATTGGGGTTTTTAATTTTACTTTGTTGAACAAAAATATTTATTTCTTATTTTCTCCCTTAAAAAGTCCCCTGTCAGAAGTGAATCTTTCAATTGACCCATCCTTGCTGTTTTTCCTCATAGAAAAATGATAATGACACTTTGAAAATATAGAATAATTCTTTTGCATTTATAATTTTGAAGACAACTTAGACTATTTGAGTATGATCCTTGTAAACATCAATTTAAAATGTATAAGGCAACTGAATGAACTTTAAAATAGAATCTTTCTAAGGCAGAATTAAGTTCACTGAATTTAAAAGTTCATTTTCTGGATGTTTAAGTTTTATAAGAACTTGCAGCATTCTGCTTATTAAGGTAGTAAATTAAAGAATTTGGAAAGTAAATAAAATATATATTTAAATGTAGTTTAACTCTAGATAGGGTAGAGGGGTGGGAAAGGAAGGGAGGGGGCAGGTGGTTAGCAATGATGGTGGAATGTGATGGATATCATTATCCAAAGTACATGTATGAAGACATGAATTGATGTGAACATACTTTAATTACAGAGATATGAAAAATTGTGGTCTATATGTGTAATAAGAATTTTAATGCATTCTGCTATCATGTATTTAAAAAATAAAATCAATTAAGAAAAAATGTAGTTTAACTATTTAAAGGTATATACTTAAATGACTAAATTAATAAATCAGATTAAACATTTCCAAAGGTCAAAATCTGCTAGACTTACAAAAAAATTATTAGTTGAATTTTGGAAAAAGAAAAGAAACATAAAGAAGGGGGATCTTGAATTTACAATTTTAAGAAATGCAATATCACTTTCTAAAAAACAAAAGTAAGTCTTACT
This sequence comes from Urocitellus parryii, assembly GCF_045843805.1. Lineage (NCBI taxonomy): Eukaryota > Metazoa > Chordata > Mammalia > Rodentia > Sciuridae > Urocitellus > Urocitellus parryii. The sequence goes on along the minus strand of NC_135531.1, from coordinate 185,979,053 downwards.
AACAACCTGTTCTTCATAAAAAATGTTCAAGTCAGCATCTGCATTTCTCATGATTCAGATATTAAATCCTACTTTCACCATGCTCAACTCTGGGGAAATCCTTTGCTCTCTATCACCATCTATGCAACACCTGTGAAACTGACCTTGGGGCCAATTCCATTTGTTCAGCCTGAGCACTGAATTCTTCCAGTTCCTCCCTCTCAGTTGGTATTTTTGTTATCTTAGTGAGTACTTTTTGGTGAAAGTAATGATGTAAGGATGAATTTCTTAACCAAATTCTCCTCCAAAATCCCTTCCACTTCCCTAAGCAGAATTCAGATGACTGTTGCCTCAAACTTGTACAGTACTTAACTTTTAAGCATTATGAAAAAAGTGCTACCTCCTCTTATTTGCATTAGTGCTCTTGACATATTTTCCTTGTGTCCTCTATTTTTTCTTGTGTTATGCACTGCCCCTTATGGTCTCTGCCAGTGTTTCAAGTTCCACAGTGTTTGTTCATGACACACATGAGGGTTATCATCTCTGACATAGTGGCACTGCCAAATCACAAACTATATGACTTCTTGCTTTAAGATTTTTACAGAGAGACTGGAAGGAAATATGTACGTAAAGTCACATACTGCTTAATGATGGTGATAGGTCAGAGAATGCATTGCTGGGTGATTTTGTTTTGTGAACATCAGTGAATGTACTTACATAAAGTAAAGCAAGCTACAGTGTCACCAGGTAATATAATTTTTCAGGGCCATCATCATATTTGGGAGTTGATTATTGACTAAAACATTTATTGTGCAGGGTGATGTGAATGTATTATATTTGTGCATACTTTTTTTTAAAAAGTTTGTGATTAGAAAATAGCAAAGACAAATTCATCTTAAATTGGAAATATTCTTTATAAAGAGAGGATCCAACCATCCTCAGACACATTCTCATACTGGGAATGAGATCAGCTGCATGAGAGAAGAGGTCCAGGTAAATGAGGAGTGGGCAGAGGACCGGGAAGGTAGTTGCTGAATTCGTGTGACAGCGAAAGTGTTCGGTGGACTTGCAAAGTGGAACCTATCCCATGAGCATTATCTGGACTCAGTTCTCTTAGTAACCACAGAGGTGCACAGTGAAGGCTTCTTTTCTCATAAAATTTCCAAGGCTCCCTGTGTCCCCACTTTCCCAGCTAGAGCAGAGTAGGCATTCAAATCCATCTTGCCTCCTACATTAAACTATGGAAATAATGTTAAACAGGTGATGCCTCTGCTCCTTTGGAACAAAGCCTGTCTGGCAATACACTCCTAATGATCACCATTCATTACAGTCTTCTATTGATCTGTGTAAATTTTAAAAGTCACTTGTCAAAATTAAAAGAAAAGGAGCTTTGCTGCAAGAACATGCACACAATGGTTAATGTGTGTGTCTAAGTGCCTGTCCTCCTATGACAGTTATTTAGATGCACACACTATAAGATAGAAGCCCGAACAGCAAAATCCTCAACTTGAACATGCCTAGAGGAAGTCATTTATTAAGAGGTAGATCAACATTAAAAACAACAACAACAACAAAAAAAAAAACCCACTGCATGTTTATGTTAAAAAATACAGAACTATTTTCCTTACTATTAAATTTCCCCCCTTGTCCATTTTTTATAACAGACTAAAATAAATAAGACACCCATTGACAAGCCTCTGAAATTTCCAAATATTCAGATAAACACTTCCCTATCCATGAATCTGAATGCATTTATGCTCCATGCTCTCTTTTTTTAAAGAATTCTCATCTCTTCTTCATCAGTTTAAGGTCAATCTAAATTTCTATAGGCTTTCCTCAGAGAGGAAAGAACAAAACACTTCAATAGTCCTCAAAATGCAAGCTGACTAATGTAAGCTCTTTAATGAAGCTCACACATTAAAAATCAGCTAGGTTGTCTGTTTGCTTTAATTAGCAGCCAACTGCATTGATCTTGTTTTGGTCAGATAGCTTTTTCTGAAAGCTTTTGAAACCTATTTCTATGCCTCTTCATGCTAACAATTACCATAATCCCATTTTACCCCCACAGTTGGATCTCCATTATAATTGAAATTTGTTGTAATTACAGCAGAGGCAGACATTAAAGAATTAAGTGAATAAAAAGAAAAGTGTCAGAAGTCAGTTTCCTAATTGGCCTGGGTCTAGTTCCCAGCAGGGAGTCAGTTGTGGATTGTTGCGAGAAGATCCCCAGATAATGGATAAGCAATGATGGTCAAAGAGTTTGCAGTGGACATCAGTGATCCCAATCTCAGTGACAGTGCTGGGATTCAAAAAGGAGGGAATCTTATACTCCGGGCCTGTGTGCCTCTCCTTATATTGACTGTTGATGGCCACTGAGCGAAAAACCGGTCATATCCTCCCTACACTATAAAATACACATCTAGTTTACAACCGCAGTGATACTCGGGGGTCTTTTAAGGCCAGTTCTTCAAAGCAGAGAAAATTCAGAATTAAAAACATATCAGTGTCATGCCTACCCTGATTAATAAGCAAAGCAATCTAAGACTGTGAAACTTTGCTACTGAAATCCCACTTACTTTCAAATAAATGAATAATATGTACCAAAAATGCAAAAAGGAAGATAACTGCCTATTAGCCTGGTGGGAGGCATTTTGACTAAAATGAATTGAATTTCTCTAATCAATCCATTTTTTTCTCACTTCTAAGAAAGTGTTCTATCAGAATGGAAATATACCACAGAACTTATAGGGGGACTCTGGATTTCACAAGAGAACAATCTAATCTGGTTGTTCTCTCACCTCAGTTAGGTAAAGGGTTTTGTGATTCTTACAAAAGGATGACTTTGTTTCATATAATCAAGTGGGCATTTCTTTTGGAATACTGTGGTTAATCAGGAAATGGACAGTCATGTTCCACCAATTACTTCAATGGTTTTATTCTCAAATTTTAGAACATCACTCAGAATCCACCATAAATGGTACTAATTCTATTGTTTGGCTCAGTGTTCCTCAAACTTTGATACAATGAAGATCCTGTGACATAAGTCTGAGTGAATCTATGTTGAGATTCTGCATTAATCAGAAGCTTCCAGATGATTCCAAACTAGAGGTTTCCAGAGCACACTAAATAAGAAAGAGCTAGACTGCAAGTGAGAAACACTCTGTAGAGATGGTTCAGAGCAGTTGTAAATTCTAAGGTGTTATTTTTTTTTCCCTTTTCTTGTTTTTGGTGGCTTTTTATAAATATTTCTAATTATCTTGTAAATTCTGAATTAAAATGTTATAGCTTCCAAACGTGTTATGTATCAGATTTTAACACAATTCACTAACATTTTGTACTCCAGGTTAACTCTAGAGGTCATAATGGAAATTTCCTTCCTCCTTCCCTTTGCACATATGAACTTTGAGTAGGCATGTTATCAAGATGTTATACAGCACCAGCCATATCTTATTCAGTCTGCTCAAGTCCATGTAGGGAGAATGGGTGAGGGGAGGGCACCACTATTCCAAAGCCTCATCCACTTAAATCTAGTGAAGCTCAAGAACATCTGCCTTCCACATACTCTTTCCCCTGAATATTAATAAGAAATTTACCCAAGAAAAGGTAAATGGGTAAACATCATATGAAATAATACCATAATATAGGAAATATTAACATTGATAATATATTAATTTCAGTTCTACATTTCTAAGAAAAACACACAGTTCTCAGATATAAAACAAAGAAAAGAAATTAGACCTACTTTGAAGGCTTTTGAATCAGTCTTATTGCAAAACATCTTCTCTTGCAAGGTAAAGTATCCAGAACTTTTACCACTGGGCTATTTCTCATCTATGTGAATCAAGATTTTTCTCAATAGTTAGAAACCAAAAACAGTATAGCCAAAATAAAATGGATACTGAAGTCCATATATGATTGTAATCTGTAACACTCCTTACTCCCTGGGGTCCAAGCATAGTTGTTTTCAGAGTCTCTGATAATTATTTTCAGAGACCAAACTAGAAGCATTAGATTTAATCTTCAATTGTTGATCTTATATGATATAGATAAACTTAAAATTTCGCAGAAAAAAAAATAATTTTACCACCTGGCACAATGGTGCATGCCTGTTATAAGAGCAACTCAGGAGGCTGAGGCAAGAGGATCATAAGTTCAAAGCTAGCCTCAGCTACTTAGTGAGGCCCTCAGCAACTTAACAAGACCCTGTCTTGAAATAAATAAATAAATAAATAAATAAATAAAAAGCACTGGGGATATGACTTAGCTGTTAAGTGCCTCTGGGTTCAATTTCCAGTACCAAAAACAAAACAACCACATAAAATAATTTTAGCACATAAAATAATTAAAAACACTCATATAATAGAAGCCAAGAGGGCTTAGGTTACACTTGGGTCCATCAATATACTTCCAGGTTTTATTATCCAAACTCATGGAGGCCTTATTCTCCAGTGGAAACTAGTATTGTCCAGGTTGGCCCTTGCTACTGAGGTCAGAGCGTGGCTCTAGAATTCATAGAAGAAGTAAACAAACACCAGCAGGTCCTATAGTTTCAGGATGACAATCTCTTTTTATAATTCTTTAAGTTTCATTTCAAAGGTTGATGACAACTGAGCTCATATTTGAATTGAGAGAGTTAGGTACTGAGCCAGAGGCTGCCATGTCTGACGGAACATGGCCACTGTGGTATGATGGAGTGAGGATTGGTCTGGAACTGTCTGTCCTCTGACCTCTTGGGTCCCAGTTGAGGAATTGCTTGAACTCCTTCACAGAGGTGATGGGGGCACATTCAAATAATCCAGGCATCAGAGAGCCACATTCAAATCTTCAAATCACCACTTTCCATCAATGTAATTTTTGAAATTATTCTGCCTTTCTGAACTTCAGTTTTCTTGATTGTGAAATCAAGACAAAAAACACTATGTGAATCAATGAGAAGGCCTAAATAGGGCCATATAGCATGTGAACAAGCCTGACCTCATTATTATTGTCGTCTATACTTGCAGATGTCTTATGACAAGGACACAGACAATGATTTTTCTTTTCTTTTTCAACTGTTACGTATTTTTTCTGATTCATGGGGAAGGAAGGGTTGGGCTGCATATTACTAAGCTTTTCTCCCCCCGCCCACCAGTCTCCCACACACTTCATACTGGAGATTGAATCTCGGGACACCCTACCCCTGAGCTATATCCTCTGCCCTTTTTCTTTTGACATAGGGGCTTGCTAAATTGCCCAGGCTGGCCTCAAACTTGTGATCCTGTCTCAGCCTCCTAAGTACCTGGGATTCCAGGTGTGCACCATCATGCTTAGCCACTCAGTATTTCTATTTTCTGTTGTTAACCATATAGCTGCCAGGAAAGGTCATACTTCATCCTTGCTCTTTGAATTCTCATCCATTTTCTATCCACCTAAGCAGGAATCCTGACTTCCTGGGGTGAAGTGAGCAACGAAACTGCTTTGCTTCATTGCAGATCTGCACCTGTGGCTTTGAGAAGTAAGGGCAGAGATCTGAACCACGCATTGGCACAGCACTACCCAGTGATAAATCTGCTAATGGCCACAGGTTGTTGGTGATTGTTCCGGCCACAGCCTGTCAACAACTTAATTGGCTCCTGACTTTTTGTCTGTTCTCAGAATAGGTTTTGAATCCAATTTGAGCTAAAATCTATGGCCCTTGCACATGGTGATTATAGAAAACACAAACAAAAGAGAGAACACTAAATCCTTTCTTCTCGAAATTATGTCTCTTTCCTTCAACTTGTTTGGATTCTTCAGCATTAAATTTAAGAGTGTGAAAGATGTGGTGTAATACGTCTCATATTAATGAGAACCTTGGTTAGAAATGTTCAAAATCCAATTGAAGCCATTTTTAAAGAATGAGACATGGATTTATAGAATTCAAACAAGGGCTGAACAACTCTCAATGGTAAGAGAACAGGATACAGCTGGGCCTCAGAAAATGCTGAGCCTGGAGACTTGAGCCAGCCAGGGGACTCCAGCCTTCCTGTCCTTTGCTTTTTTCTGAGGGTGACGGCTCACTCTTACATTACAGCTTCCTCCCTTGTAGCAAATATGACTGCCAATTGCTATGTTCTGCAGCCTGAGGCACCCACTATTAGAAAATAACCTTTCTCTCTAGCTTTAAGTTTGAGAATACCTCAAAGAAGCTATTTTTGCCCTGGATGAATGAATCAGTCCACTCTGAGCCAAGGTGAGAGGTTACATAAGACTGTAAAACTCCTACAGAGCCATTTGGATGTAATGAAGGAGCAACCTCAGAGGAACTGGACAGACAAAATTATGGCAAGTTTCTAAAGAACTTCCCACACTTCCCAGTTTAACAGAAGAATCTACCTTCACCAATATTGCCTCTTCTCTTTGCTGAAAAATTCCCAAGAATGTTAGGCTTATTAGACCCATCTCCAAAATAATTTCTCAGAATTAATAACCAACACCAAAAAGTTCAGTGTGTAACTGTTCAATTGTATTTGTGTTCCGTTGAAACTGAATACCATGTGAAAATTAGTTCTGAGATGGTGAAGGTCACATCTCATTTTGCTTTTATTTTTCCCTGAAGGGGCTAAGAAAAATGTTGTAAGTCATCTTTATTCCTAATTCTATGGACAGTGTCACTGGGGTCTTTCCTCTTAATGTTCTTTTTCTTCTCTGAGCCCAAGCCATGCCTGGATTTCCATATTGCTTGACACCACTATTGCCAGCATGGAAGTTGGAATAAAACCTGTAGTCTTTGCAATCTGTAAAGGATGTGGGGATGGAGGGAGGTAGATCCTACTCCTTCTCTTTTTTTGTTTCATTTGCCTCCAAAACTTGACTATGTAAAATAAATGTTTCTATCATGTATTAAACACTAGGCTTGGTGTGGTGAACTTAGTGCAAGGCCATCGTGATAAACAGATCAATGAAACAACCTTCTAAGACAAGGACCACTATCTACAAGAATGTGAGGTTCACAAGTCAAGTGGTTCATTTAACATCCCAGAAGTTAAACTGGCAAGCTACAAACCAGAGTATAAATAAATCAGAAGCACATACTAGAAAACAGGAAAAACTGGCATAGAAATGACCTTAACACATAACCATTTGCTTTTTAATAAACGTGGGAAAAGCTAAGATGAATGCCTATCAATAGCCTTCCAGTTCTCTTTAATGCTACCTCTAGAAGTCATTCTATCTACACTACTGACTACCTCCCGGAGCTGGTGTCCTGCTGCTAACAACAAACAATCCAAAAGTTTCCTGGTGTTTACTATGATTTATGAACTCTAAGGCAGAGATTCCAAAAGCTTATTATAGTTTTGTTCGTGTGCTTGTGGAATAGAGGATTGAACCCAGAGTCTCATGCATCTGCTGAGTTACTTAGCCCCAAACAAAAGTTTGCGATCTCATATATTTGAGAAATTTCAATCCTCTCTTACACATTTTATAAGCATTTCAGTGCATGTGTGCAAACACACACACACACACACACACACACACACACTCACAGCTGGGCCTCAGAAAATGCTGAAAAATTCTGAAAAATTCTGTGGGATGGAGGAGGCAGGTAGTGGGTCTAGCTCAGGGTTAGGGTGCTTGCCCAACATGCAGAGCATTCTGGGTTTCATCCTAGCACTGCAGAGACCAGGAATGGGGGAAGGGAGGGAGAGAAGGGGAGTAGGAGGGGGGAGAAAGAAAAGCTGAAAAAAAAGGAAACCCATTTAACTTTTTATACTCTGGCATTACTCAAACTTATTTGAACAACAACAACAAAAAAATCTCCATTTTCAGTAGCACACCATTAACGTTAGACAGAACTAGAAGTTTAGTTCCCCACTGTGTAGAAAAAATTTGACTGGGACTATATTATGATGAGTTCAATAAAGAAATGTCTGTTTAATATGCTGACTCAATATTTCTAAAAGAATGATATACAGATATCCTGGAGTGTTTCATACAATTTGAGATTCTAAGTCTCCATTCCAGATGGACTCAATCAAAATTTCTGGAGTTGTGGGGTCCAAAAATCTGCATTTAAGAGATTCCTAAATGATTTTTATGCTTTCCAAAATATAAAGCTACTAGCCAATTCAGGATTGAGGCTGAATTTTAAAATTACATTAACTCATGGTTAACATTTATGTTAGTCAGCCTTTTGACACTGTGACTAAAATACCCAAGAAAAAAAAGGTAAAGGAAGAAAGTTTATTTGGACTCACAATTCCAGAGGATTAGTCCATAGTTGGCTGAGACCCATGCTCTGGGCCCAAGGTGAGGCAGAAATCCTGGGACTATCCTTTCAATTCCCACAATCCAGGCTTTTTACCTCCAAACATCCCTGTACTAACTAAGGAGTTTCTGGGGGCACCTCATATTCAAAGTATAATTATATTAAAGAATGTTCTAGGTCGTCATTTATAGTCTGGCATATTTCTTTCTGTGAGGACATTTTTGCTAGTATAAAGACTCAAATGAATTCAACTAGCTGTCTACAGAGCCCCCATGAGGTGGTCTTTACTTTGGAAAGCATCTGGTGCAAGTAGACTAATCCTAACACACTCTGAAACTGACTCTTGACAGATCCCCAGGATCCTCAGTCACCAGGATTATTGTATGTGAAAGAAATCTCATAAAAGACTGGTATATGACACTAGAATTACAATTCACACATTTACTTTGAAAACAATGATTTTCAAAGGGCCTGATATTTTCACCAGACTGTGGTAGTATTTTCTTTCTATAATTGAACTTCATGCAGTTGCAGAATATCAAAGGGCTCTGAGTTAGACTTGAAATCAGAACAAGGATAGTCCCAGGATTTCTGAGTTTTTATGTCAATCTAAATCTAAATCTGTTAAAAAGGAAATAAAATTAAATATTCAGCTCTTTTATCATAATGGTCATATTTCAGAGTCTTGATCACCTCTAGTGATTGGGTATTTTATTGCATAAAACAGAAAATTTCATCAAAAAATGCATTATGCTGATCTAGAGCTACAGTGTTTGATGCATTACAGCAAAAATGTATATTATATTCCTATAATCTCCATCCATTCCTCAGGTGGGGAGAAAGTGCTGATGCATGCAGAGTAGTGTGGGAAAATAGGAGTGTACAATTGATGACACTTCTACCCTTTCCCATTTGATGTTACACCCGAGAATGAACTTTTTTTATTTTAAGTGTCTGATATTATAGACATCTTCATTTAGTTCTTCAGCTACAATGATCTTTATGCATTTGGTTTTCCTTATTTATAATTCAGCTTCACACCATCACACTGTAATCAGATACTATCTTCCTTTGGAAATATTGGCCTTAATTTAGATGCAGTCTAGTCTTGCATTGATGCTCTCCTGTATCTTCAAGATGATCCACTAAGATCTATTTAGAGTTCCTTGAATCGTTTATTTATTTGATTGATTGAATGACTGATTGATTAATTTTCCTAGTTGTTTGTTGGTCTGTTAACTTTTTTTTTAGTTGTAGATACAATACATTCATTTTATTTATTCAGTTTTATATGGTTCTAAGGATTAACAGTGCCTTCATGCATGCTAGGCAAGCACTCTACCACTGAGCTACAACTTCAGCCCTGGTCTATTAACTTCTAATGCAAACAATTGCTGTCTAAATAAATTTGGGAAAGTCATTTAATACCTGTGAACCTCAATCCCTTCCTTTGTAAACTGAGAATTGTTTATGCCTGTATATTTTAATATAGCTCTCCACCAATTAAACAACTATTTGAGGAATAATCCCCATCATGGCACTTGGCCCACTGTTTAATTCATTTATTTAGTTAGTTTCGTTTGCAGTGCTAAAGATGGAACCCAGGGCCTGGTGCATGTCAGGCAAGTGCTCTACCACTGAGCTATACCTTCAACTCCATTTTTTTTATTTCAACTAATGTCAACTTAAGTGACATTAGTTGGAGTATAGTGTTGAAACAAGGAAGAAAAAATTTCTAAGGAGAAGAAAAAATACATCTCATATCTCCTCCTCCTCCTCCTCTTCATCCTCCTCCTCCTTCTCCTCCTCTTCCTCCCCTCCTCCTCCTCTTCCTCCCCCTCCTCCTCCTCCTCCTCTTCCTCCTCCTCCTCCTCCTCCTCCTCCTCTTCTTCCTCCTCCTTCTCCTCCTCCTCCTCTTTCTAAATAAAGAGCCTTTAGATGACATTTGGCAAAAGCTAGAAGCAGCTCTCTATGTTGGAAGATGCTGGAGAGTTTGACAAAGCCAAATGAATAATAACAATGCTGTTTAAGGCTCTGTCAGGCCCTTTTGAAAAGAAAGAAAGAAAGAAAGAAACAGTGGCACAGTAAAGTCTGTACTTGATTCCAGTGTTGCTTCCTGAGCTCATGGGAATCCTTTTTCTCTTCAATAACTTCACTTTCAGATTAATAGCCCACATTGATACCTTGTCACCCTTCAGTGACATTTTGGTTTTGGTCTCATTCCTACCAGGTAAATACAGGTTTGCCCACCTCAGCCTGCAGGAGCTGTTTAGAGGTGCACAGAATCCAGAGGTTACTCTCAGCAGATCTTATTACCAGGAGACTGCTGACATCCTTTACAATCACCAAAGACATTTTGTGTATTTCTCTAGAGCTGCCTCCTCTTCACACTTGCCTTCTATTACAGAGCTGCCCCATTTTTTTGTTTCCTTAAAGCACAAGATTGTAATAAGGATAATGTACTTGTATGCTTCCTTCCACTGTATTATTTATAGACTACATTGCTCAAATCCATTGCTATGGTTTGCTTGCCTAATTTTATGATGGCCTTGCTAAACAAAAATACTCTTGCTAGCTAGTGCTTACAGAAGGAGCACTTAACACCATGTGAACGATGACAGCTGGCACCAGTGTTGCTTTTATTAGGCACTCTTGCTATAGAGCGATAGTTGGCACAAACCACATTGGAAAGTTTCAAGATGAGAAAGGGGTGAAGGGCTTTAATTTCTAAATCTTGGACAGCAATCTCTAGAGTTTTGAGTGTATAAAGTTATTAAAGTTTTCCAAGTTCATTCTAAATCTTGGGGCAGTACTATATTCAACACCAAAAGGCATTGTTGAGTTTCATAAGCTTTGTAGGCAGTCCATCCCCAGCTACTAAGAGCAAGTGTTGTTATAATTTAAAATGTTCAAATTATTCAACAAATTATCACAAAGCACCTGCTATCAAATGAATGCATCACTGATGTCAAGAAGTTTCTCATGGAATACAAAACACACGTAATGATTATGTTTGGGAGCTAAATTAAATCTAAAAAAAAAAGTATAAGAGACATTCAAATACTGAGTTCTAGAAGGAAAGTATCAGTTTCATTCAAATAGGCACAAATCAATGTAAATAGGGAGAATTCACGGAGTAGGTAGGATAAGAAGTAGATTTTGATAGATGGGCTGAATGTGGGTAAAAAGAACTGGGAAGGGGACTCCAGAAAAAAAAAATGGCAGCATTCCCTGGAGACAGGAACAGGAATGGTTGCTTGGGGGATGACAGTGGTCCATTTCTAGAATGCTCTAGCCACTCCTATTTCTATTTCTGCTTGCCTAAATATATGTATCTGGGATATAGCCTCATGCTTCTCTGTACCACGAACATGTAAAAAATGTCTGGTTTGTTGTTGTTGTTGTTGTTGTTGTTGTTCTGGTGTGACTGTCTTGCTCTTGAGCTTCTTGAAGGTGGTGACAAACTGCATACTTAGTAAGTACATATAGATGCAATGATGGATTCATAGAGTAGAAGATAAAGATGAAGAAGGGAGAGGGAAGACCATAAAAAATGGCAAAACACAAGCTGGAGAATTTGGAACTTTGCCTGTAATGTCTCTGGCTCTAATGTGTGATGGAGGTCATGTGAAATGCACATGGAGAATCTGATGTTCACAATAGCTGGGCTATAACAATAAATGTGTCTGGGGAGATGGAAGACTATAAATTTTCAATTATTATATTTCTCTAAAAGATGGTCCTACATTTGGAAAAATTCTATCAAGAAGTGTTGTGTTTTGAGTTCACGGTGCTGTGGATAATAAAGTAGTTGCATATAGAAGTTTAAATGAAGATGGAAGTTTAAATGAAGATGGAGGTTTAAATGAAGATGGGAATTCATCCTTGGGACTTTTTCTGATAGGTCCCTATACCATTGTGCCAAATGTAGGTTAGAATCAAGCTTTAGAGCTATGTCCTGCTCTTTTTCCATACTTGGTTTCCTGTACTAATCAAATGCCTCAGATGCACAAGAATCATTTTATACCACTGAAAACAATAGTAATTTGTAGTACTCTCTTCACTAAATGCTTAAGTCCCTGAAAGCTACATGCTCTCATCCCTCAGTGTGTAAATCTCCAGACCTGAAACTTAACATGAGTCAGCATGGTAACTGGAATGACCTTTAAAATGTGTATTCTCTTGTCACTTTCAGATTCTTGGGATTTCCCAAATTGCCAGCTGCGATACCATTCCCAACTTACACAGATGTTTACTTTGTAGGCAGACTTTCTTCATGTTTTGATAAGTGTTGGTGTAGCCTATATAATATTAAGAATGAATTACTAGAAGATAAATTCTTTAATCATGGCAGCCAGGGAAAGAATGGGGAAGTGAGGGAGAAGAAGAAAGGAGTGATACTAATGTCAGACAGAAATTCCCAGCAAACATGGCTTTAGGGAAACACAAAAAATTTGTTTTTAGCTAAACTGTATAGTTAGAAGGTTTCTTTCCACTAATGAAAGAAGAATCTTTCACTTCTCCACCCCATTCTCCCCATGGCAATGATTTCAGTTGAGGACACACACAGAGAACAATGACCATGGGAATTATCAGCCAGAGGTTTGTAGAAAGCATTGGGAAGTGCATACCTCTGAGAAATTTACTGACAACAATTTGCAGTGGCCTCTGAACAGTTAATTATGCAGAGTTTGAGGACAATGACACTCACAATCCCCTTTCTTGAAATACTGTCCCATCCCCAATAAAAACCAGCCTTCCTCTAAGATTCCCTCCTACTAGCCTGTTTATTTATATCATGCTTTGGGAGAATATGTTCATCTCCATGATTATTTAGGCAAACCTGTCTTTCCATGGAGTTTGTTAAAAGTCAGAATGTGTGCTGCATTCAGCATGCAACCACATCATCCCCTCTTCCCAAGCCCTTGGTATAGCCAGTATGTGCCAAACGCAAGAGATAAATGAATGAATGACCCATTATGACCAAAGCAGACCTGTGATCCTAGGACACAAGGAAGGCCATGGCAGAACAGAAATAATGGCATGTGCTCTTGGATTAAACACTCTATACTTTGGTCACTCCTGGATTCTCAGGGAAAAGCAATATTCCAGGAACAAAAATAGACACTCAAAAAATATTTGATGAATGAATTGTGGGGTCTCAGAGTAAGATTAGCAAAATGTGTATAATCTCTCTGGGAACCAGAAGTGTGTATCAGGATACATTGGGTCCAGTTATATTATACATGAATATGTACACACATGTGTGTACACACAAAGGCTAATATTGATACATATAATACCCATTTCAGATTGTGAGGTCCTGCAATTTTCATAAAAATTATCTGGGCAAATCTCTAAAGCCAGAGTTGCTTAAGAACAACTCCAAGGATTGTTTTAACAGCCAAACCTGGGATAGCCACCTACCTAATTATTGCAGTTAAAAGTGTAATTTTCAGCATGGATAAAAAACAGGTAGCAAGCTGATTGTAACATTCTGTCATAAAACAGTTAATGGTGTTCTGGTTGTGCTGGACATCACGAATTTAAAGAATGCAATATTGGAAACACAAAAATTCCAACTTAATCAGCATTCTCTTCAGTAAGTATCTGCTTAGGTTTGTTTGTTTACCTCTGCATTTCTCAGGTGTTGAGATACCCACTGCTTGGCCTGTGCTATATCCCAGTGCTGGGAGAAGAGAGCCCTGCAGTAGGCCTACTAAATCATGTCCAAGAGATCTTTTAAAGATGAAGCTAAACCTCGAGGGAAGATTTCAAATCTGTAACTTGAATCAAGTGAAAACATTAATCACTTGTCCAAAAAATAAAATAGGTTATGTATGTAGGTAAATTATTCAAAGAAATGTCATCCTTTCCTGCCTGCGTGCAGATTTTCTAAAACCCAGCCTGCTGATATGCACAGCGCCCCATCCATTTCTGTCTCTCTTGCTTTTAACTTTAAGAACTTTCATCTTTCCACTCTCAGTCAATCCTTGTCAACACTCCAAGAGGGATGAGGGAATAATATCATCTGACTTTTGTTTTAACAACTTATGGCTATAAAGTGTATGCATCACCCTCAGTAATAACCGAAGGAGATGAGATTTCAATGTTGAGCTAAAATGCAAAGGCTTTAAACCACCACAAAATCTGGAGTTTGATTTTATTTTAAAGCAAGTTATTAAACTTAATTAATGTAAGCTTCCTCATCTGCTAACCAGCGGGCCAAGGTCACCTTCAGGCTCCGTGCAAGTTAATAACACATTGGTGTAAATGGTGCCGACGATGCCTATGACACAATTGCAGGTGGACGCAGCTTAGTAACCATAAAATCATGTCTGTGTCACCGTAAAATCCACAAGGCCAGATTTGAGCTCTGTGAACTTTCGGTGAGAGTTCCTAATCAAAATAAAAATAGTACAATGCTAATTTTAGATTAATTTCTGTAGCAGCAATAACTGAGAACCTGTTATTGGAGGTTAAATCTGGTTTTTCATTGTCTCACAACATTGAAATTTTCTCTTCCAAATGTGTCTACAAGTGCTGCTTATTATGGCTACCTATATTTTATTTTGGACCAGAGAATAACAGTGTTAAAAGTCTTCAGATACTTTGTCTCAAGGGCTCAAGGAGTGCACATCAATGTAAAGAAGAAAAAGAACACAGTGTTTGTTGTGTAGATGGGAGCTCCTTTAGAGAATGTGGAAAAACAGATGGAAGGCCTGTATCAGGATTTTGGATGAAGGCTCATTGAGATATTGATTCTGTGAAGAGATCAATAAGGAAGAATCTCTTCTAATTATTAATTTAGAAATGTTTTCTGCCTCACAAAAGTAACTTGAGAATCTAAACTAACATTTTCCTCATGTTTCTATCTAAGATCAAAGTTTCCTTGACTTCTATGTTGTCTAAAATCTAAATTGCTTAGCCAGTATTTCTCAGGACAGATGATCCAGACACCTACAGATTTTGATGGACACTTTCTCACGGCTCCCTGAAAGTGTGCATCACCCCTTAGTCTCAAAGCAATAGCTCTTGGACGGAATCCATCATCTTTGGAAGTGTTCATGAGAATTCACCCAGCACACCAGTCTGGCTTTGTTTCTAGCATTAATATTTCAAATTATCACTTGATGGGGGAAGATTCTCAACACTGTCTGATGGGCCCAAATAAAATGCCACCTTCAGTGTGGCTGACCCTCTGTTTTTGCCATGAATCAAATGTACCTTGGTGCCCTTCCTCACGCACAGTTAGAGAAGTACCATTTCACCAACATAATCATCCAATTTCCTTGTGAAAACAAGTGATGAGAGAGATGGGGTTGGTAACAGAACACAGATGCATTCATTAAAGTGCACTTATTCCAAACAAATCCAGCTTGTATTTCCCCCAAGCCTCTCTTCTCTACTGACATTCAAAGAGGTGTTAGATGGCGTTGGGAAGAACTTTGACTTAAGGAGCAGAAAAATGAATCTGCACTTTTATAGGGAATTCTAAATGAACAGCCCATACCAAACTGGCTCAAAATCTATGGCCACAGAATGGTCATGCCAGGCTAGTTCTGAAGTTTCTCCACTCCTAACCAGCCTGAAGAGCTAGCAAAGCTAAATCTCCTGGTGGAGGCATTAGCTCCCTTACAGTGTCCCTTGGAGTGTTCATCACAAGCCTACGACAGTGAGCTGCATGGATGATAACCTGTTTCCAGAGGTGCTCTATTTTCCATGTTCCACGTCCCTTGTCTTCTTGCTTCAATACAGCCCACTTTGTGATTTTGTCACAAGATGAAAACACAACATTTTCTTCTTTCCAATGATGCCAAAGAAGGCAAAATGTCTGACCATCATTGGATTCAAAGTAGTACTATACCAGGACAGGCCAAATCTCTTCCATGGGTCTCCTTTATGTGTAGTCAAGCTCTGCCACAAACTGGCTATGTAACCCTTGGGCAAGTTACTTAGTTTCTCTGTATCTCAATTTCATTGTTGGTAATACAGAATTAATGATATTACCTATTCCAGATCATTAAGGTAACATACACACACACACACACACACACACACACACACACACACACTCACTCACTCTCATGATATCCTGGCCTATAGTAAGCATTATTTAAAATTTAGCTAATAATATGGCCTCTTATTCAGATTCAGACTGTTTTGTGTGCTGGTTAGTTCTCTCTGATCCTGACTCAAGTTCTGTTACCCACTGCTTCCAGTGCATCCCCTCTAAACCAGGTAAAGAAATATCCAACACCTCACCAGCTCTCAGTCTCAGCCTTTGTTGGCCATTGTGGAGCATTTTGAAGACTCTGCTTGACCTCCTCAA
The DNA here is from genome assembly GCF_045843805.1 of Urocitellus parryii. NCBI lineage: Eukaryota > Metazoa > Chordata > Mammalia > Rodentia > Sciuridae > Urocitellus > Urocitellus parryii. The sequence goes on along the minus strand of NC_135531.1, from coordinate 185,962,515 downwards.
ACTGAGCCTATTCTTGGATCTCCTTCTAAAGTCTTAAGTCCTCAGTGACAACTCCCTTCAGCTTCCCTGGAAAAAACATGCCTGTTTTTCCTATTTCTCTGAAAGTTTGAGAATAGGCCCTCCATATTTATATGGATTAAGGAATCAGGAAAACTGGATTTGAATGCCAGTACCCCCAATCACTAGATATGGGACCTTGGGCAAGTTACTGAAACTCCCTGACCACTGGTGATTTAATCTGTAAAATGGTGATAGTGGAAAAACAAAACAAACAAATAAACAAACAAACAAACAAAAAACAGTGGTTCTCAAATTTGAGTGTGCATGAGAATCACCTGGAGGACTTGTTAATACTAGATTTCACCTGCAACCATGTTTCTGGTCCAGGAGGTATGATTTGAAATTTGGGGACTTGTATTTCTAGCAAGTTACCACAGATGCTATGTGACCTGTGAGCCACTCTTTTAGAGTACCACTTGGGTGGGCTTGGCAGGACTGTGGAATTAATTGAATGAAGTGATATTTAGAGAATGTTTGCTCAGTAACTAGTGCATAAAATATAATCTTTCCTTTTCCTCCATGAAATAGAGCAAAAATGATAACTTTAAAAAAAAGCAGAAGTGATCTTTTGATTTTGGCCCCATCCCATGAATAAAGGGAGAATACCATATTGCAACTTTTCTCACTTTAGAGTTTGGAGCACAGATTGTGTGGGCATTGCCCTTAGGATGGCTTTTCTGGCACCCGATGTAAAAGCTTTCAATTTGAGAGAGAACTAAAACATATGTATTACCCCGCAATGTAATCTTTTTATATTATCCACTGTTTTTGACAAACTCCCACACACAGGGTGGGTTTTAGCAGGAGTCTGTTTATGGGAGGTTATCCAACATAATGCTTTCCTCCTCCCCGTGTTTACAGCACTCCAAACCCTGAGACCAGAAGGTAAGAATCTTGACCAGAAAGTTTGGCAAATGCTTTTCTTTAGAGAAAACGTGTGGAGAGAAAATGAAGTGGTTGTGAAGGGAGAAGCTACATTTCATAATAAAAATGGCTATAGGAAATCCAATGCACTGTTTTGCATGTGATCCATTCTTTGAAAAAAAAATGTTTGACTTTCAAAAGAATTGTAGTGAAAATTCTGCTTGAGATGCAATAGCAAAGACTAGGGAGAAGTTCCTGTTTCTGTACCTGACTTTATTTGTGGGATTTCCATTTCTGACTGTACAAAACTAAGGCTGGATGATCTCCAAGGACTTTCCCCAATAGCATCACTGTATGAAGAAGGTTCACAGAAAATAGAACCTATCCCAGCCCTTTTCCAGGAGTACTAGGTCTTGAAACCAGTGTCTGTCAATCTTTAACAAGGTGTCAGTATGTGAGGTGAGGGTTACTTTGTTGATAATGGTACTACTACCATCTATAAGCTGTGTGATTTTTCCAGAAGAAAAGATCAAGCTATGCCATTCAGTGGGGACCAAAAAGTCAATCAATTGTACTCATATATATCTCATGAGTATAACTCTTGACTCCCTCAGCTATTCTGAAACCACATTCCCATCCAACCCAAATCCCTCATCATTTATGCATCTGAGTATTTGAATACTTTGATTTGTAATAAGAAAGACTTTGTCTTGAAAAGCAGGGAGGAGGTGAGACAAGGGAAATCTTGGAGGAAAAGAAAACTCATTCCCCCCCCCCCCGCCCTGAACTTACTTAAATGCCCCTTTGGAGAAAGTGACATTAAGGCAGGTCTCCTAGAACTTTTTGGAGACCCCATGAGATTCTGGCCAGGAGAGAAGCTACATGTGGTTTCAAGAGGTGCAGGGACCATCCTTTCTCCCCCAGATCTATATCATCCTTGAAGAGTCCCAGCAATTCCATGGTTTCTAGGATTAGATTCTTTAAGGTAGCTATTATCAAAAAGTAGTCACTTGGCTCTACTTACCAATAGGAGCTGAAACTAGGAAATTTATTAGAAACTCAAATTTTTAGGCTTCACCTTCATGCCCCCTCCCTCATTCAGAAACTTGTGTTTAGACAAGCACTTTTGATGATTCTGATGCAAACATAAAATTGCTTAAAAGATTTAAGGAAGTCCTTAAACTGGGAATGCACAGTTGGCACAAGCCTGAATCTGTAAGGAAGGACCACCTTAAAATTGGATCTCTAACCTCATCCTAGCACTGGTTCTGAGATTTTTGCCTTAAGAAAATTGGCAAGATTACAGTCTTGGCTCAAATGAATGGGTGATTTACTAATGGGCACTGGCTGGTGGCCTGAACTAGAGGTCCTAGGAATTAGGCAAGTTCCTTGAACCAGAGAAAACTGAAACCCAAAAAGGGTGTTGTAAAACTGAGCAATTTGGGGCACATGCAGGGAGATGTTTCTGTGGGAGTCACTCCCAGAAACTATTGGGAATCATTTGGCCTTGGTGGGGTTTGAGGATTTATTGAAAGAGATCAGAACCTCTCTTCTCTCCAGGAAAGACTTTGGGTTTGGCAATGAACATAGTGAACATTTTCTGAGTATTACTTCATACTAGATATGCAACTGTTGATATCACACTCTCTTTTACCTCTCAACATAAAGGGAGGTTTTATGATCTGGGTCTTTCAAGAGGCGAAACATGGAACAAAGATTGATAACATAACATCATTCAAGGTGGAAAGCAGTGGGTTGGGATTTAAGTGCATTCTAACACCTCTCAAAACTGTAGCCACCTGCCCTGGGGTCCAAGCTTCTTTCTGGGTATGACATCCCTAACTCATTCACTGGCACCCTTGTCTCCACCCCCCCCCCCCCCCCGACTCCTTGTTGGACTTTGTACTTGGATTCCAACTTCTCTTTGAATTCTTGGCTGGCATTTGATATCTGTCTTTACTGTCCTATAACTTGAACTCCAGAGTGTTGCAGATTGTTTCTGGCATTGAATGGCTTTTCCATAGGATACTAGATTCCAGGCCACCTCTGGACCTGGCCCATCTTGCTCCGCTCAGACCCTACCTGACAGTGCACAATAATTGTCCCTCTTTTGACTAGAACCACCCATTGGGCACATAAGGATGACAAAGAATAAGACATACTGCATACTTGTGAAAAATCTATCCGGTTGAGCAAAAGGTGGTGTTACATATTTAGAGTCACAGTTACACAATGACTGACATTTCTAGGTCAGTGCCTGTTTAGTAGATTGTACAGAGAAAAGAACATTGGCAGTGTTCAACTCTTGACTGCAACTTTAGCCGTATGTGAATTTAGAAAAGCTGAAAAACATCTCTGGCTCAGAGTTACCCCATTTTTGAAAATTGAGCTTATTGTGGTTTAGATCAGGGAAGTTCCCCCAAAGGCTCATATGTTAAAGTCTTGCTCCCCAATGCACCAATCAGAGGTGGGAACTTTGGAAGGTGATTGGATCATGATATTCTCAATGGATTAACACATTGATAGTTTTATGATTTAATGGGCAATTGGGAGGTGGTAGAAACTGTAGGAGGTGGGGTATAGTTGCAGGAAATAAGTCCTTGGGGGCAAGTCATTGTAGGCTTTACCTTGTCTATGTCCCCTAAGTTTTTTCTGCTTGCTGGCCACCATGAGGAGAAAAGCTTTTCTCTACTATGCACTTCCATCATGATGTTCTGCCGCACCAGAGGCCCAGAAATAACACAGCCAAGTGACCAGGAACTGAAACCTCTGAAACTGTTAATCAAAATAATTTGTTTCCTCTTTCACGTTGATTTTTCTGGATATCTTGTCACAGTGACAGAAAGCTATTGACTGCAGGGATATTTGTGGTTCTATACTTCCAGGGTTCTATAACTCTTTCAGTATCTTATTCACAAATATACATGTTTGTTTCACTTATTCGCTCAATGCCTTTCTGTGAGATTGAACTATAGAGAGTGTGATAAATAGCTATTCTTCAAATGAGGCAATTATGGAAAGTACCTTTTCTCAATGAGAGATTAGAATACAATGTCTTGCCTTCAAGGGAGGGAACTAATGTAGCTCAAAGAACCAGAGCTTGGATATAGAGACCATGAGACTAGAGGAGCTGTACTTTGTATCTCCCAAATTAATAGGGACTATTAAAGGGTATGGGGTCTCCTTGGAAAGGTCTATTGGGATCCTAGCTGTCTCTTCCTATTCTGTCTTTGCACAATTAGGCACAGGAACTGCCTAAACCCATGCTTTCCGGCTGCTAGAGCTGTAAGCCTGGCAGCTATTCCACCTCCTTTCTTCCCAGAGGCAAGGTATTTGGTAATTTGCCCATTACTGGCATGCAGATTAATAAAAAAATTTTAATTCCTGAGAAAGGACCTTCCATTTTTTAGTTAAGATAATATCTCAAAAGCAGACTGGAAACAGTTCAAACCAGTCAGTACCTACCAGAGTTTCTAGCCACCATCTCAAAGGACCCTCCCTGGAGAATCTCTCAAGATATTGGAACCATCATGCCTTTTCTATGAATGCTACCATGGGTTTCCCATATCTGATTTTCCCATAATGACCAGCACCAAGACCTTTAATGTGTAATAATTGGGACCAGTGGGAGAGGCTGGTAGGGATGATCCTTTTTCACTTTGAAGGAGAAGGAGAGCTTTGGAAAGTAAGGGAGGAGGCCTGGATGTCTGTAGCCTCTGAGGAAAGAGACAGGAAGCAGTTTGGGAGAAGAGACTCTTAGACCACCCTCCATGAACTTCCAGACAGGAACACAGATAAGGAAAGTAACAGCCACACTATTCTCTCCTCCCTCTCCACCAAGTTGTCCATTCCTTGAAGGCAATGACTTTGCAATTTCCCTGAAATCGTGTTCATATTTAATTGTACATTATAAATGAAACACCAAACTCAGAAACCACCTGTCTCTCCTTGTTACCCCTGTCTCTCTCCAACAAGTGTTAAATATAGGTTCAATCAATAATGCATAAAGCAAACATTTTGCCATGGGTTTCCCTTCTCTTAGAGAAAGTGTCTGGCAAATCAAGAAAAACATACCATTTATCCACTAAACTAAACACAATCCCTTATTATACAATTAAACAAAACACAATTGTATGTAATATAATTACCCAGGACTACAATTACACAAAAGTAATGATGCAGTGTAGATAGCAATGACTTTCATGTAATCAAAAATAATGAGAGCTTCCTTGATTAGAAATTAAGGTATCAAAGAGATTCCTATTGATAAATGTTCCCCGTATTGATCCACACTTTGCAAAAGGCTTTGCTGCCTGATGAAGTAGGATGCTTATATCTCACCATTATTAAAGACCAAAGGGGAGAAATTGTTCCCTGTAATACCCTTTCTTCTGAGTTCTTTAACTAGTGCATTTTAACAAAGCACACATTTTATTACCCACTTTTTCACCTGGTCAAATAGAAAAAAAAAAAATAAAGCATACAAACCAGGAAGTCTGTGTGCTTTATCGGTGATTCCCTGAGTTGTGGTATTAACAGGAAAACAAGCACATGAAGCTCCACCAAATTTGATTGGTCATTCCCAACATTAGCAAAGACTATTTTCTGCATAGTTGATTTCTATGTCACTTGGTAGAAGACCTGATACTTCTCCTCATTGCTCCCCCAGATAAAGATGGACAGTCACCTTCCTAGATCTGTGCTTACTCTCTAACTTGTTCTGGAATATTCCTTCAACTGTGCAAATTTGACCACTTTTTCCTGATTCTTTTTTTTAATATTTATTTTTTTGGTGTAGATGGACACAACACAATGCCTTTATTTTTATGTGGTGCTGAGGATCGAACCTGGGTCCCGCCAGTGCTAGGGGAGCGCTCTACTGCTGAGCCATAATCCCAGTCCTTCTTCCTGATTCTTGCCTAGAACATGAAGGCACATTTCACTAGCACAAATTGAAGAACAGGTCCACCTCTTTAGTTCAAGCCATGTGTTTCACCACACTGATCCTTTCTATATGAGCTATATTAATTGAATCTAAAGACACCATGAATAATAAGATATACCACCAATTATATACCACTGAGAAAAATAAGTGCTGTCAATTAAACTATTACATACCATCCGTTATAAAATGCTTTTGTTCCAATAATAGAGATTTTAAAAGCAAAAAAAGTATTCTGAGTTAATACTTGTAAGCCATGCTATCTCCTGTTTCCATGCCTTTTCATGACACTGTTCTTCCAATCCCCACCCACTCCCACCTTGGCCATTCCCGACTCTGCCTCCTCCTTTAAGATTCCACTCAGCATCATTGATCTCATTCTTAGAGCAAGACTAAATTGCCACTGCCATGTGTCCCACAAATAAGGGTGCATTGCTTGGTCATTTATCTCAATTTATTGTAATAACTAATTAATTCCCTGATGAAATTTGAGCAGAGGATCTCTATCACCAACACACAGCCCATGCACTTAGCAGATCTTATTCAGCATATTGGATCAATGCTATTTGGACTGGGGTGAGCGGAATTAAAAGAATAAAGGAGGTGGGTGCTGCAGGGGGAACATGGCAAATGTTGCTAAAAATCCAGAATTCATTCTCTACAGTTTTCTGCAGTTTATCTTTAAATCTAGAAATTCCCAACCTGAGAAGAGCCACATCCCAGGAGAAATGATGGAGAAAACTAAGCTTTTGCTAGATCCATGGGTTGCAGAATAAGAGTGCTGATTTTTGCTAGCCAGGGTCTGGGTCAACAAAACCGCACAGGGGATCATGACAGTGAAGATCAACCTCCCCCAGGCTACAGCTGTGCACAGTCTAACACTGCCCAAAGCTTTTGCTGTCAGATTCCCAGGAGGCCTGATGCTTAGATGCTTGTGATAGAAAAGATACCCAGTGCAGCAAAGAATGAAATGGTTCAGGAGAGAAGTAATTCCTCCCTCCTTTTTGCTTTACTCTTAACTTCAAAGTAATCAAATGTTGTTTATGCATAAAATTTTAATCCTTTCACAAATTTGTATTTTGATTTAATTTGCATATCCCATTTACTGCAAGTCAACATGAAGAGAGACTCAACTAATTTAAACCATTTTTCTCTGGGCCTGAAATCCTTTCAGAAATATTTTCCATTAGGCGACTCAATTATGTCTAATGTGGCTAATGTTGGTGGATTAGAATTTTGCTTAAAGAAACTCATATTTAGAACAGTGAGAATGGGAAGGGGGTGGGAGAACAGAGGAGAAGAGACAATAATTACCTGTCTTTGATGCTACACAGATCAATGTGTAAATCACTAAAATTCCCCAGGGAACCTTGCTGAACTGAAATGAGGTCCTTGGGCTGGTTATCAATAAAGATGAGCCTCATGCAGCCTTGGAAAGCCTTAATGGGATTTAAACATTGGGAATCGGTGAGATTGTCGGGGCACCCTGTGGGACAGAGAAAAAAGATGAAGAATACTGAAATGATCAGTCATTGTTTTGGCGACCTATTGATGGAAGACCTTGAGGTCTAATTATTTTGGTACTTTTTCATTCATCGCAGTGCATGTACTTTTGTTGTAAATCCTAGCATTCTCGGGGAGGGGACAGAAATGATACAAAATGGGAATACTCAATCACTTTATATGGAGAAAGAGGGTGTTAAAAGGAATACCGACACTATAACATTTATCTTGTTCTTATTTTATTTTTTTTTCTTATTCGCAAGCTATTTGTCATTCTTTGGCATGGCATCTTTCACTCATCTCAAGGAAGAAACATATTGTAACTACTCAGGAATCTTGGCTCTGTCTTGAAACACATGTCTAAATGCACAATTCAGTTCTGAATTACACTTTCAAAGGAAATCATGTTTTGGGTAAGCATGGCAGCAGAGTCATTGCCTGGTTAATTGTTAGCATTAACAGGCTTAGTTTCTGAGAAAGGTACACACAGGAATGTAACTGGAATTTTGAAATCATGTGCAAAGCAAATCCAGACGTTAAAGGAACTAGGGCTTAAATGCACAGAGTTATAGATCTATAATAGCATTTGTGAAAGGTTAATGCTGTATCTTTTTTTTAAAGAGAAAAATGCATTGCAATGATTTAGCATAGCTTCCAATAAGGGCATATCTACTTCTCATTAAGACAGGTATAGAGCAAAGCAGGTATAGGAGTGCTTGTGCTCTTTACAAACTCCATCTCAATGGTTTTAATAGGTTCAAAGCATATGGGAATGCAAGCTTGAAAACATGGCAATAACCCATAAATAATTGGGAATTATTTCAGCCATCTCTAATAGACAGTCACTGCTGGGCTGAAGCCGGCAGCTGGTTAACAGCTCACAGACACACTATAAAATGAAGAGAGATGCTACAAGTTCTAATTGAAGCTGTAGGGAGAATTTATGTAAGTTGACTATTATTACTGAAACTCATTTTTCACCTCAAGTTTACAGTCTATGCATGGGGCGTTTGTTTAAACACTATTCAAATCACAGATAAATCTTTATCTCCTAAGCCCAGTGCCCCTGAAGAGTCCACCTCTAAGAGAACTTCTTTAAATGAGAGGAGTCATTTGGCCTTTTTGACAGGTCAGACACTTATTTAATGATAATTATTTGAAATCAGTTTTTCTAGAATAAGTTTAAGAGCACTTTTCTTTCTCTGTTGCTGAAATAGTGCATGTGGGGCAAAATTATGCAGTCTGTGATGTACATCTTCAGGGACCCCAATACCCTTTTCTGTATTTGCTTTTATCTCTCTGCTTTCTTTAGCAGGCTGAGGAGAACACAGTTCTGTATTTGAGTCCTTGCTCTACTACCTTACTAGGTCTGCCACCTTACATAGATAGATACTTCATGTCAGCAAATGTCAATCTTATTATCTATTAAATGGGGAATGCTATTAGCTACCTCACAAAGTTGCTGCATGAATCAAATGAGGTAAGACAGAACTGCACACATGGAGAAGAGTTGGGTTGAAGGACCAGAGGGTCTTTCTTATGCTAAAAATCAAACCTCAGAGATGTTGCTCTGCACTGCTTCTCTCCTACTTTCCTCCTTCCCCCAAATATGTAAGCTGCACCTTGCATAGTCCCTTGTGTATTTCAAAGCTTTAACTACACTTCCTCAAGAGGAGAGAAGTGATTTGTACATGCTAGGGTGTGAATATAAGAGACTAAAGATGCTGTGGTTGTAGCTCAATGGTAGAGTGTGCACTTAACATGTGTTCAATCCCCAACACTTTGAGAGAATGTGTACAGATGTGAGAAAGAAAGGGGTGGGGGATGCACTGCATGCTTTTATATAATAATTCAATTTTGTAATGGTAATAGAGTTAGGGACTATAATCTTGATCCCAGCCCCATGCTCATATCTATAAGAACTGAAGCCAATTTTTCCATGCTCTATCATATAACAGGTGCCATTTTGCCCAATTTTGTGTATATGTGGTGCTGGGGAATGAATCCCGGGCCTGGTACATGTTAGGTAAGCACTCTAGCACTGAGCTACACTCCCAGCTCCCATTCTATATATTTAAACCTTGCTCTCACTTAACTCTCCTAGCAATTCTGGAAGTTGAGCTTATTTTCCCACATTTCAGATAAGAAAGTCCAGGGATTATTGGTGCCTTTCTCAAGGTCAGACAGCCATGAAGCTTAAATTCCTTTCAGGGATGGTTTCTAGAATACCAATAACTGGCTAAGAAATCAGATACTATTTTTTAAAATAAAGGAAATAACATTGAAAGGTTCAATAAGAGTATATGTGTGTATATACAAATGTAGTAGATGCCCGATCATATGTTATTTACCCTCACCAATTTGTTCTTGTGTATCTGTCATCAGAAAGATTTCCAGGATTTACCAGACATCAGAGAGAATAGAATGTGAAGTGGTTCACATTGCAGAGCCTCCTACTTCCCCCCCACTCCCAGCTGTCCCTCTCCATGGGCAAGGAGGTACTCAGAGGAAGTGGAGAAGGGAAGACAGTGGCTAAGACTGCAAAACAACATTGAACTAGCCTAGATGGCTGGGCAGCTGGCTTTGCCTCTGCACCTGAATTTTCCCTCTTGCAGGTACTGCTGACTCTTGGTTCACTTTCTCCAAGTTTTCAGCTGAGTTTCTCTTTTCCAATGCGATCACAGAGCTTGGCATGGCTACAAAAAAATCTCCTTTGGATGTGTTATGTAACACCAGCACTTATAGCTCAAGTTCTTTTCTTCCTCAGCACTGTCCTAGATAATTTATATTTGCACAGCTATGAAAGATTTTGCTTCACTCTATTTTAGGTGTGTTTGTGTGTCTCTCTCTCTGTGTGTGTATGTGTGATGTGTGAGTGTGTGCACACACATACTTCAGAAGAATTGCCTAATTGACAAAGTGAGAAATAATTGCCCACTATATTTTCCCTCCCCCTGCCCATTTATTTTTGAACTCAAAGGCTGGAGAATTTACCTCCAAAGTAGTAGCTATTTCCAGAATAAATCTGTACCCGGGTGGTGTCCTGAGCAGGGGATGCTGCTTCATTATCCACAGTGAGAGTGATGCGGTTCCTTCTGGCGTTGATGCTAACCGAATGCCACAAGCCATCATTCAAGTTGCTGCCTGCAGGAGAAACAGGAAGGGCAAGTGTAGGGATGATTGATTTGGGGAGGTTTGGAAAGAGTGGGGCTCATTTCCCAGCCTGCTGTGGTCAATGTGCATGCTCTGTGCAGCCCAGCCTCACTTGCTTCAAACCAAACCTTCAACTGCTACGTGGGAGTCATCTTTCTCCTTCTCACCACTTAATTCTGTTCTACTTTCTTCTTTCATTTTTTAAGCAATTAAATCACTTCTGATATATTTGATTAAAAAAAAAACAGGGTAAAACACAATATTGTATATACATTTCAACCAATGGTGTGTCATATATTAATTGATCTATGGATATATAATTGTAGAGGAAAAAGCTAAGGGGGAAAAAAAACCCTCAAACTAATATCAGCAGTTTTATCTTTGTATGGTGTGGTTACAGGCAATTTTATTTTTCTCACAGTTTTCTACAAACAACTTATATCCCATTTTTTTAGTAAACAGTAAATTTTCTTTCCTTCAATGTTGAGATAGAACTCTGGGTTTTGTAGATGCCAGGCAAATGCTGTGCTACTTAGCTACATCCCCGGCCTGGTAAACTGTTTTTAAAGTGCACAAAGAAAGCTTGATTCCAATGAGTGTCCTGTTAGACTAATAGTACAAACTAGTTCATTTCTAATTTTTTTCCTGCAACTAATTATGTGACACTGTATTAATTACCTATCTTCACTAATTTTGGATTGTTTATCTGTAAATATTAAGATACTAATTCTGTATCACTGTGAAAGGGATTATATGTGATCATCAGGAAAATTCTCAGAGCTTTTTGAAGGTATAGTTCATTTCTCTCCTGTTTGCTTGTCTTGGATGCACATTATGCTGCGTACCTGCCTGATTGAGAAAACTGCACTAGGAACTAGTCACCAGAGAGTTTCAATGATTTCTTCTAAAACATTTTTCATCTATTAAAATTTTGCCCTGTTGGGTCAAGGTGCTTTCTAACAGAAATAAAGTCATCTTAACTGATCTGGTCACAAAGAGTTGTCCATCACAATAGCACACAGGCAGTTTCTTCATTTGAAATAAGTGAATGGACCAGCTTGGATGTGCATATTCAAGAATCCTCTGACTGCAAAGCAGATGATAGGAGCTGGGAGGGGTCAAGGCTGGAGGCAGACCTGATAGAGCTATTGCTTGCAGAAGTCCCTGGGGACAAAATGATGGGTTCTCAGCCAAGGTAATGGCATTGAAAATGGAGATCCACAAACGTATTAAGAGCTATTTTTGGAGGTAAAATAGACCAGCCTAGGTAGATTGTACTGGAACTGCCCCTGAGCAGCCAGCTGGGAAGAAGGCATGAACATACAATCAGATGAGAGGTCTGCCAGGCTTTCAGACTGGCACGTGCAGAGCTTCTGCCCCTGAGCTCTAGATGGCTAGATGAGCTGCCCAGGGAGACTGGCCCCACTCCAGGCGAGGGGCCCAGCTGTGTATTCACCAAGCAGCTGTGCCCCATCTGCTCAGAGCAGCCCAGATGTATGGGCCCTCCTGCAGCTTTAGCCAGTTCCCCTGCAGTCAGTCTCTGCTGCAGCCCTGAACATCTGCTTGGGGTGGAGGGGAAAACTCAGAAAGCTCTCAGTTGGGTGGCCCTGCTTTTTCCCGAAGGCAGCAGTCCTCAGATAAGGCCAAGATTTGGGTCCTGGCTACAGGGACTCTGCTAATGAGGTAGAGACTGTCAGGTGTTTCCTTGTGAAGAACATTTGACTTCTTTCAGGAGCCTTTGGGGGGCTCAGCCAACTGTAGGTCTTTTCTTTTCCCCTTATTTTGCATATCATTTGAATACATCTGCATAACCCAGGAGATGTCATTTGAAGGTAAGCTAGAGACCGTTCGGGCTGAGAGTGTTCAATTAGTTCAATACACAGAGTCTAAAGTATTCCTAAAGGACAAGTGTCCTGATAGGTATAGAACACAGTGAGGAAGAAGTATAGAGGCTGCAGGAAGTGTCCTGCTATTTTGAGGTCTATCATCTAGTCAGCACAACAAGAGCATTTGTTGTGGTCTCTACCTCCTCCCCCTTATCACATCAGTCTGTTTGCCTTTAGAGTTATCACTTATGGAGGCTTATTTTGTTGGTTATTGTCTTCCTTTTTTCTTTTCCTCTTGTTATTGCTGTTCTGAGATGGAACCCCATGCCTCCTGCATGCTAGGCAAGCACAGTACCACTGACCCACAACCTCAGTCCACATTTGTAGGGGTGGGGGGTCTGCTTTTCTTTTTGATTGGACCTTAAATAATTCGTTGTTCTCTGCAGGAGGAACCTGAGTGAAATCCCAGCTCTTTAGAGGAGCTTTAATATAACAATAGTTCCTGATGTAAGAATCACTTGGGGAGTTTCTGAAAACTGATGGTATTTGAGTCCCAGTGCAGGTTAATTAAGTCAGGTTTCTGAAGGTGGTCCCAGGCCTTGGAAGGCTCAAAGATCCCAAGGATTCCATCATGCAGCTGGGTTCAGAATTGTTTCCACTAGAGATTTCAGAATAGTAAGGCAAACAGCCAGAAGAAACTCAACTGACACAGGGGAGCTAACTCTAGAATCAATTCCAAACTAAGTGAAATGGCATATTTCCCTCTAAAAATATTCTTTTTCTACCTGGCTATTATTTTTCTCCACTTCATTCTGTTATTGGAGCCCCCCCCAAATACCCCTAGACATTCTCCTATAATTGCTTATTAAGAAGACTCTTTAAAAAGTACAGTTGAAGTGCTATAAATTATTCACAAATTAGGGAGAATCAATTCTATCACACTGCTTTCCTTCCAAACTTCCCTGAGATAAACAGCTTTAAAACAGCAGCAGTTTTCAAAGAGGAAACACAAAAGCAAGGTTTGAGGTTAGGAGAACCCAGATGGGAAAATGCCTCTGGAAGTAAAAAAGCAAGGGATTTAAGGCCATATCAGGGCAAAAAGCACCTATGTACTTTGGGAATTGAGGCATGAACGATGGCATTTGATTTCTGGCAGAGTTGGGTGATAACAAACATAGTTTCTGAAATTTAGTGAGATGTTGATGTTGTCTACTGACCAAGTACAAAACATGATTATGCACATTGGAGCTCAGAACTCGTTACCCCCAAAGTATAGCACCTTGCCAGACTGAATACTCTGAGCTGACGAACATGGGAGGGCATTTTATAAAGGCTGCCTAAGGGTCCTCTGCCCTCTTTTGTTCTTTCCCTCTTTCATAAAGTGAGCCATACACAAATAAATTCTTTTTCCTTAAGGAGGACTGTGGAAACTAGAATCCTATGCCCAGAAAGCAAGTAAAAAACTAAGTACAGTCGCTTTTTTTCCTTATCTCTTGAAGATTGTCATTTCAGGATTCTGACCCAAATCTGGGAGAGAGGGAGTGCTGCACAGAGAGTTCAGGATGAATCTGAGCAGAGAGTCTGGCTGAGTTTTCCACTCCATCTACCATCACTGGATCAAATAATGGTAATAGACTTGGGTGTATTTGCACTTCTATATCTGTCCACTCTTTATCCAACTCAGTTTAAGAACAGATCGGTTGCCCTGGGTCTTTGGGTCTTCATTTCTGAAACCTCCCCTTTCACATAAAATTTTGATTCAGTAAATTAGCTACATTTTTCTCATGTTCACCTGTCTTCTGTTATCAGAATGTTAGTGATGAGCCTTGTGACAGGAAAGGAAAAGAGATCATACTTTATGCTGGTACTTATTCAATATTAGCAGATATAGAGGGAAAGAGGACATTTCATATGTTGCTCGTGGCTGCATATGTTTATGCATTCTTTCTGGAGGGCAATATACCAAATGGCCATCAAAAATCTTATGAATGCCATACCTCATTTTCCATAGTTCTAGAGAATTAATCCTAAAATAAAAAAATGCTAAAGACCAGGTGTATGGTGAAGATACTTCATGACACCATTATTTATAATAGTGAAAGCTTAAAACTATCAGTGTTTTCAATCATAGCAAGTTAGCCAAATCAAATATGGTATATTCATCATATGAGATATAATATCCTTATTAAAAAGTGTAATGTCCCATAATGTTGTTGACATACTGGTAAGTAAAAACTTCTGGCTAAACGGTTTGTTCTGAAGGTTCTCCAAGGAGAAAACACTGAATGATAGAATCTCAGAGTATTTTTGTTTTTTCTTATATAGAGTGCTGGCAATTTTAAAGTTTCTAAAATTAAACTCTAAAAATTTTGCAATCACTTAAAAATAAAGATAAGAATCTATTTAAGTTGAAATACAGGATGGGGCACGTTGTAGTCTTTATCCACTTTGTCCTTGTTGCTTCTCATAGGTCCCAGAATTCAAACTAACACACTAATAAAAAAAAAAAAAAAGTTCCTTATATAGAGAGTTAAATAGGATGTTCTGAACTTCCTCAGGAAGCAAACCAAAGTTGGAAGGGATCTTGAGCTCCATTCCCAAGATCAGGGGGCAGTTCTCAATGTTGCAAATAAATTTTTAAAACACACCCCAATTGTAAAAATAGCTAAAAATACACATCATCAGTCTTGAATGCGTATAATATGCCAGGCACTTTAAGTGTATAATTGCTAATTCTCATGATAGTCTAAGAGAAAAAGTTAATTGCTCTCATACTGTAGATGCCAACACAGAAATCCAGAGTCTGCCCCAGGTCATGTGACTACTTAGAGGCAGAATCAGCCTTTAAGGGAGGTATCTGACACCATGGCTAAGCTGCTTCTGTATCTGATGCCAAAGTGAGCCCTGCCCTGCTCTTGGAATCACTGTGATGAGCCAGTGTTTCTTTAAAGTTTTTTGTTTCTGCTATTGAATTTGCCTTTTTAAAAAATTTTATAGCAGCTTTATTAAGGTATAATTCATCTACTTAGAAGGTACAACTCGATAGATTCAGATAACCAATACAACAAACAATTCTAAGATATTTTGTCATCCCCCAAATCCATAAACTTTATCTACCATTCTCCCGTCTTGTCATCCTACACCTTCACTTCCACTCAACCACTAATCTAGTAACTACCTCTATGAATTAATTGCCTTTTCTGAAACTTTCAAAAATAAAACATAAAACATGCTCCATTTGTAACTGACTTCTTTTGATTTGCATGATATTTTTAGGGTTCATACATATAGTATGAATAAGTACATTTGTATGGCTGAATAATATTCCCTTGTATGGGTATATTGCATTTGTCACTGGAAAGTTGGGTGGCTTTCACTTTGGGCTGTTATGAATGATGTTGCTATGCACATCTGTGTATACATATTAATGTAGACATGGTTTTCAGTTTTCTTTGGAATCCCAGAGTGGAATTGCTGGGTCATATGGAAATTCCATATTTAATCTTTTAAGGAACTACAAGACTATTTCCAAAATGACTTCACCAACTTATATTCTCAGTAGACAAATTTTCTTTTAACAATACTGAATTAAAACTTTGATCTTGTTTTTTTGTTTACTGACTATCAAACTGTGTGTGTGTGTGTGGGGTGTGTGTGTGTGTGTGTGTGTGTGTGTTACTTACTGGAGATTAAAACTAGGGCCACTCTACCACTGGGCTACATCCCCAGATCTTTCTATTTTTATTTTGACCCAGGTTAAGTTTCCCTGAGCTGGTTTTGAAATTGCAACCCTCCTCCCTCAGGCTTCCAAGTCACTCAGACTACACACACGTGTACTCAACTAATCTAGCTTTTAAAAACGATTAAAGTTTCAACTTTTGTATCTCAAAATGCCTATGTAGATCTAATTTTGGAATTATAGCTAATTGTTATTCAAATTTATTTTCTCTTTTAGATAAAATATAAAATAGGAGCACTTAATATATCTCTTAAAATGGTTTTTTGTGAATTAATTTTACAGAAATTTTAATAGTAGACATTTGATGAAACAGACTCAGAAAAGTTCAGTGAGATCATGAGCATCTACTCTTTATATAGAAGGGCAATTTGGTTTTAAAGCAGGACTGACACTGGATCTTTCAGAATGACTAGTTCTCGGTTGGAGTGAGGTGTCTGTAGTACAACTGGCCTGTGGATGTGGAGAGCATCCCTTATTCATTAGACATGGATAACAAGACCCCAAACCCATAACAATAATGTCTCCAGACATTGCCCAAAGTTCCCTAGCCAGGGATGTAAAGGGTGAGGGTGGATGTCTATGGAAGTCTGAATCTCCCCTCACTGAGAACTCTGGCTTAAAAAATAATTCTAAAGTTTTAGAGAACTGGTGCCTGACATGCTCCTGGGCCCTGGTGCGCTTATACTTTCTCTTTCCTTCCTCAGTCAAATCCCTAACAGATCTTTCCATGTCAATCTTCATCTTATTGTAGTGGCTCTTTTTGTATTTTGGAGAAGGAAAAGCAAGATCATAATCTGTGTTGCAAGGTGTTAATGAAAGTAAGAGTCTCTCCCAGGATGTATCATCTAGGGACAGCCAGTCAGCCATGGCTGGCCACAGCCATTACAACCACAGACAAGCATGCAGAGGGATAGAGCCCAGGCCAGAGACAGCCCCTGAAAATTCTATTTTCAGTGCTGGAAATAACTGGTTACAGATTTCCTTGATACCTTTATTCACCTGTTACTCCTTACTCAAAGCCCTGCCACTTATAATTTATAGGAATTTAGATTTCTTAATCTCACTGAACCTACTTCCTCATCTGTAAAACAGAAGCAGAATTGACTGGCTTGACTTAGAACTTTCAACTTTATTGTTCCTAGAAAACCCAATTTGGCTGTTTTTTTCCACATCCTGTCATCTCTACCCTTACTTAATAGTACAAAGGTAGTTTCAATTTTGTGAGAATGAAGTAGGGAATACATAAATAATTGAGTAAGGCAATTTTAAAATGTCAATCACATTGTAAAAGAACATATTACAATTATTAAGACCATTATGCTATATCTTAGATCCTGAGTTATGTTTTTCTTGGACATCTTTTGTCCATCAATTATCAAATTCTATTAACCCTTCTCTGCACATGGTAGACAGAATTGACCTATTCTTTCAATTTTCCTTTTTAAATTTTATTCCACTCTTTCTCACTACAGTTGGATTTTTCATGATGCTCTCCTTTTTCTCAAGTTCTGCTTCTTTCTGGTTTAGATAAAAAGCAAGATTATTAATGCCACCACCCGTTGTGTGAGCCATGAGATACAGCAAATGAAACTCAAACTTGATAGTTTGTTCCTTTTGTAGTCAGGTCAGAATCCATGTCCTCTCCATGTTATTTCCCAATATCCCTACACAAATTCCTTACTCCAGCTAGTCCAGTGAATTAATTATGCTTCAAGTCAACACACTTAACCAATCAGTACTTCTACTACAGCCTCTGCTCCATATACATGCTACCCTGCCAGTTTCCACACTATTAAACCTATCTTCCAATTCTCCAAGGCTGAGTATTTTGTTTTAGTGCACTCTCTCCTAAACTGTATGGGTGGGGAACATATGCATCCTAACTTTCTATCTCCATCACTTATCATAACACAGGGCATATTAAAAGTATGAAATGATTGATTGAATGAATAAATAAGTGAACTAATAAGATAATAAATCTGGAAATGAATAAAATAGGCTTTCCTCCACTAAACCAGTACTTAACAATTTCTCCTAAATTACCATAATATCCGTTGTCTGATCTACTCATGTACATCATATTATTTACTGCTTTGTATTATTAATTAACATTTTGTCTATGTAAGTTTCCTTTCCCCAATGGGATTACAGGTTCCTGGGGGTCACAGTCTGAGTCATGGTTTGGTGTCTCCCTCAGTATCCACAGAGGAATATCCTACCCTCTCCAAATGCTCATTGATTGATAGAGCACCAGGACAGCTGAATCTCCATTGCCAAGTGTCGGCCCTCTCATGCACACTGCCCATAAATCACAGGTTAAATCTTTTCTAGTTGTTAAAGCCTGGCTCATATTTCAGGGTAACCTGGATCTGAAAACCCTTGGTCAGTTATAAGCGGGAAAACATCTGGGGTTACCATCCACTGAGTTATGTGTTAGATACATTTGTAATCGATCGTGGAATTATTCTTTTTCTAATGTAGAACTGAGTACACAGCCCCTATATCTCCATGCTAAAAATTAAGCTCAACTCCGAATTGTTATGTCCCTGTCCCCTTCCCAGTGCAGCTCAGACTCTAGAGTCCTGTACCAAAATGCTGCTTCCTTTGTGCCTGTCCTTCTTTGGTGTCTGTATAGTCCTAGGCTCTTATGAAGCCTTCCATCTCTGGTTCTCCTCCTGTTTCACTTATCTGATTGGAGCATCCTTTCCCTCAATGTTTGTTTGCTCAAATTTTATTCACTCTACAGAACCATGCCACATTGTCCTCACCTCAAGAAAGCCTTCATTTCTCACCATTTTGTTTCTTCTTTCCTTTGCATACCGGGTATGAATTTTACCTCATCACAAATGCCTCTATACCATCCCTTCCAACAGTACCAACAGGCCACTGAATGGAGGTGTCTCCACCTCCAGTTTCCAGCCCAGGACCAGCACAGAGAATATACTTCAAAAAAAATGCTGCATTAAAGGAAAGCAAAGCAAATTTTATGAGAGAACTGTGAACGTGGAAAATAAGAAATCAAATGAAAGTGATAGCAAGTTTGAGTAGTTGATTATTCTGCTATCATAGTGATAATCTAGCTCCCTCAGTTCCCTATTGAGTAAAAGAGTAAAATGAGTGAGTTAGAAAAGAAAATGTTGCCATGGTTATTACCCAGGATGGAAAAAAAAAATTGCAGATAATTAAGAGATCACTACTTTGGTAAATATTTCTAATATTTGCTTGATATGAAGCTCAGACAATTGCATTTCTCAGCTTTGCATGAAATGGAATGCCACATCACATATCTGTTTTCTGAAACTCGAACTCTGTGCTCAAGCAGACAGCTTGTTGTGACATTCGTGGCCCTGTGGCTATCTATTTGTCTGCCCTTGCTAATGGGATTTTATCATCAACATTATCTTAGCTAAACCACAGAGGCATTGATGAAAACTTAATTGAAGCAGAGGATGAAGTTCACAGCCTCATCATGTTTACTTGATGTGCAGATGGTGGCTAGTTACAAATGGCTTATATGAAAATGGGCAATATTTGGGGAACAGCTCTTAACTGCAGGGCTGTAGCCTGTAACCATCTGGCCACCGGTATTAATCAGGTGAGCACTTCCATTCTGCAAGATAGAGCTCTCTAGGCCATTTCCCCACCTTTTGGGATTCCACTGGCCTATATTTAATTGATACTTCCCCCGAGTTTATCTCATTCCGATGTTTGACACATTCTGTAGCATATTCTGTTCTAACACGAATGTTAAAAATCACTACTCTTTTTTTTACTCTGAAAATTATAGCTTTCAGAAATGTTTGGGAGGTCAACTCAACTGGTTTTTTCATCCTTTTACTCATATTACAGTAAGTGTTTACCAATGACATGATTAGGCAAGGTGTTGGACTAGGCCTTGGAGTAATAATGATGGGTAAGACAGATAGTGTTCTTTTTCCCATGGCCTTTACATCCCAGTGGTGAGATCACATTAAACCACTAATTATTTGAAATGTAATTAGTATATCTGGTTTAAAATTGAATTGTGTCTTGGCCATATTCATATGGTAAAGTCCTTAAAGTATGGTTATATAGAGAGATAAGACATTTTAAGTATTAATGTAAAATGGTATATATAGAAGAGGATATTAGGACACACCCATGCAAAAAAGAAGACAATGTGGAAACACAGGGAGAAGATAACCATCTACAAGCCAAGACAGAGTCCTCAGGAAAAAAAAAAAAAATCAACCCTACAAACACCTTGACCTTGGACTTATAGCCTATAGAACTGTGAGAAAATAAATTCCTATTTAAGTTACTTGGTTTATATTTTGTTATGTAAGACCTAGAAAACCACACACATGCTCATACAGACACACATACACACACACACACACACACACACACACACTTGGGACAAAAGCTACAAAGAACAATTGGAAACCTTGAAAAGGGCCACCTGGCCTTCTTTGGAAAGGTTTCTTTAGAAAATATCAATTGAGATAAAATCTACAAGACAGGATGGTGTTGGCCATAGCTCAGGATAACTTAATTCAAATGAGCTCAATGTTAAATAGACATCAAATAATATTCCTTAAGGCTGATCCAAGTTATGTCACTAGAATCTCATGATAGAGAAAGGAAGACACAACTGTCTAGCAAGTATTGAAAATCACTGACCAATAGTATGGATGGCTTAACTGATATTTTTAATGCCTTCGGTCCAACTAGTACCATTCATGGGACTACAGAAATACTGAACAGTTATTAGGTGTTTGAGGAAATATAACAAGCACTGTAGTTTTCTCCTAGAAATAGGTTGAACTGAAATGGGCTCCAATAGGGCATTTGTTTCAACTAAAAAGCCTTTGTCATGGCATCCGTGTATGGCTCTTTGCTATCCATGGTTCCCATTTTTTCAGAGATTCTGTTCCAACCCAGGTGATGGGCTTTCACCTTCTAACTTTCTATCTTTATCATCAGTTGGTGGTGCCCAGATGTCAGGCTGAGAACTCTCAGTTTGGAGTTTTCTTCCTGTTTCTTCTGGAATTCATTCAATTTATGCTGAGACTAAAGTGCCCATTCATCTTTTAATTCTGAAAGTTCTAGAGTGCATATACTACTTTACCGACACACGCACACATACACAGAGTATTCAAGTGTGATTTAAAGAAAGTGTTATGGTTCTGATCTTCAATATCCTCCCAAGGCCCACGTATTATCCCAGTTGATGGGTCCAGTAGTAGAAAGAGATAGGACTTTTAGAAGATGGGATCTTGTTGAGTGAAGTTAAATCACTGGTGGGGGACATGCCATCAAAGGCACTATGGGGACTGATCCTTTCTTCTCTTTGCTTCCCTCTCACCAGGAGGTGAGCAGCTTTAATCCACCACAGGGTGCCCTCCATGTTATATTGCCTCAGCACAGATGCAAAGCAATGACCCAAGTGACCATATACTGAAGCCTCTGAAATTCTGAGACAAAATAAGTCTTTGCTACTTTAATATCTTATGTATTTTTGTCACAGAGACAGAAAACTGGCTAACCTAGGAGGTTATTTAAAAAAAAAAAAAATCTCAGGAGTGTTGGTGAATGCTTATTATCTCAGTGGCCCAAGAGGCTGTGGCAGGAGGATTCCAAGTTCAAAGCCAGCCTATGAAATTTAATGAGACCCTGTCTTTCTCTCAAAATAAATAATAATAATAATAATAATAATAATAATAATAATAAAAGGGACTAGAGGGCTAGGATGTACCTGAGGGGTAGTTTCCTTGGACTCTACCTCTAGCATCACAAAACAAACAAACACTCAGATTTGTATTCTAATTTTCCACTGGTCACTGAAAGTCATGTGAGTAACCTCTACGGGATGTACAAGCATATGAGTTACACAAATCATGGCATCAAAGTGGCAAAATGTACCAGAATTTAAGGAGTTGAAAAGAATTATTTCTGGTAAGGTGTTTGGCCCTGGGTGTTCCCAATCAATGGGAAAGTGTGTTCATTTATTTCATTTCAAAAGAGGATTTCGGTTTGATGAGTTCTTTAAAAAATAAGGAGACAGTTGACTTACACTTTTCTTTTAAGAACTTATTGAAGGGGTTAGAATGGGTTCCATGATTATACATCTGCCCTCCATTTAAAACAGAAGGAACCTGAGGTTTAACAGAGCAATACTGATGCCTAGCTTGCACCTGAGAAGTGCCCAGGGGAGCTGGAGCCTGGACCAGTAAAACCCATCATCAGCTTCTTTGCTCAGATTCTCTTTAGTGGAGAGGTGACATTTTGTGAAGCACTACAATTTAAAAACTATCTTTGGACTGATACTCCATACTTCTTTATTTCCTATTCTTACTGCCTTGCATTCTCTCAGCAGAAAAAATAGAAACAAAAAATGTCAGATCACTTTCAAAATAATTATAGCAGTGCTAATTTTCTTTTTACATTATTTAACATTTTACATGACATTTCCTCAGTCTTCCTAAGAAAATAAAACAGGTGGTCTCTTACCTTTATAAATGCCCTGTTTTCTTAGTGATTCAGATTAAAATGGTCATCACCAATCTCAATTCTAAGCATTTTTCTAAGATTCTTTGAAATGACAACCATTTTCCTCATTAAAAAATGGACTATGGTAGGTGATGCTCAGGAACAGATGAGCATTTTGACAGATCCTCAGGATCATATGACCATTGTGAAGGTGGTCACCACTGTACATGGCATTTCATGATGAGCAGCAAAGAACAGGAAGGTCAAAATGTGTAAAGCAGGAAGCTGAAATATTTCATTCATTTAAGACTTGCCTAAACAAATTTTCTGATTCTTAAGAGCTAGAGTCACAGTGGTTCAAGTTCCTTGAAGATATCATCTATTTCCATGCAGTGTCTGAATTTCCATATGGGCCAAGGAGCACTGGGGTGTTTAGCATTGGAAATGCTGTAGAATACAGGGCAAAGTCCTTGGAAGCAGATAAACCTTTGAGAGAGACTTCAGCCTCTAGTGCCTTAGTTCTCATTTCAGATGATAATCCTACTGCAGAATACATATTAAGAGCTAAAACAGATCTAAAAAAACATGTAAAATATATAATACTCAGTGAATATTTGTGCTTACTGGTACTTAGATATGTATAATTTGTTTTGTATTACACCAAAAACTTACTTAAAGTATACTAGAAGTCTATAAAGACAACGGCTTACCCATGTTATGTGAATCCCACTTAACTCAAGAAAAATGCTTGTGAAAGAAACAATGATGGATCCTAAATAGCCCATTCTTCTTTGTAGACTACTGCATATTTGTCTGCAGACCCTTCATCTAAAGCAGGGTCTCTTTTATGAGTTATTTAAGCAACAAACAATATAAACAATGAATGTATATAGCAACAGGATACAGAGGAAAACCATGTAATAGAAATCCAAAGGAAAGACCTTAGGTTATCAGTTATCGCCATCCCTTTAACTTACCTTCTGTTTCTGTTTTATTATATGTGTGTTGGTCAAATAACTATGAGCCTGTCAGTTTCATTACGTCCCCCTCTGATGGACTCCCATGTCACAGTCCTATAGGATATGTACCTGACCAGCAGGAAGCCTGCAATGAATGTTGGTTCTATCCTCACATCACTTAACAATGAAATGAGGTCCTTGACCTTCTTGCTAAACACATATGTAAGACTTTCAAGAAAGGAGACAACAAAAATAGAAAATGAAGAAAAATACAAAGAAGGGAATTTTTCATCGTACCAAGCACCATCACCTAAAACAACTAAATTCTGATGCCTTCCATTTTAAAGATGTATGGATATATTTATTTTGCAAGTCTCCTTATCATCCACAATACAAGAAACCCAAATATACTGCTTCTCCAAAGCATGCACACTGTACATAGCTCAAAGTGAAGGTTTCAGATAGCCATGTGCTGACCTACCCATAGAAATGAACTTCCAACAGATCCAGGATGTTAGAAACATCAGACCTAGTCAAAAGTAAAGCTTTTAATATTAGATTTCATAATAAAATATGGGTCTGTATTACATTTTACATGACAACCATATATCAAGTGTAGCCCTGTTGGTCTTCACAAACTATTGGACAATAAGCCATCATATTTTCACTGCTTATGTGGGATTTTCATATCATAAAGCCAATAAGATCTCAAATACTTTCAAAAGAAATTCCTTCAGAAATATATATATTTTTTCTTTTTCTTGACTGTCTCCCTGCTTCCCAAGTAGGCGAATGCCAGAAAACACAAACTCTTGAGCCATTTGAAAGACAAATTAAGAAATTCAATGCAAAATTTCCAAAATGCAGGAAGTTCTCCGTAGGGACAGAATTATGCAAGAGTTTTCTGAGACAGATGTCAGGAACTCAAACAGCACATTTTGAAATTTCCTTTCACTTATTTCAGTATTTGAAAGACAGGTCTAAAATAACTGATGATTTTTCCCTTTTTGTAGTTGGATAAGGTGGCAGTTCTTACCAGCCTCTTTCTCAGTCATAAATGCATGTTAATGGACTGACATGTGCTTAATAATACAGGCTGCACCTGGATTCTTTAGAGCCAAGAGCCGCCAGAGCCTGTACTATATTAAAACTGCATTTTTGACCTGAGGCCTACAAGTCTCTGTACTCAAACATTTCACCGATTAGAGAAAAACAGCCCAGTGCCAGCTCACATTTTTCTTCTCCAAATAAAGAGGATGGAGATTTAACTTTTATAACTCTGAACATAAAAAATATTATAATTCTAAGTGATTAACTCACTCCCATTACTGGAAATCTAATAAATTTTATAAAATGCCTCTGACTGCACAAATTCTCTCTTAGCTTTAATGACACTATGGAATAAGGCCCCTTCTCATGATAGGAATTGCCTTAGTATGGATGCAAAGGAAATTTGTTAAGAAGATTCTCAACATTGCTAAGTGAGATATATTCTATTATGTAATGACCATTCACAGTCTTCTGAAGTATTTTTTTTTTCCAATGCTCAAGTGATGAAGAACTTCTAAGTTGATCCCTCATGACTTACTGGCTGAACAAGGTACCATCCAAAAAAAGAAAAAAGAAGGAGGAGAAGAAATTCTGCTAGAAGGATATCATCAGACAGTACCTGTAAAGATTTCAGCTACGTGTTCTGTCATTTTCTGAATCACCAGTCTCAGGATTCCGGCCTCCAGGCTGAGCAGCAGGGTCCCCGAGCCTTCAGACATCTCTGTGGACAGAAGCAGACCATCCTTGTTCCATGTTCGAAACTGGAAACTCACTGAGAGCCCATCAATTTGGGGGGTGCCGGGCAGCAGCAAATAACTGCTGCTGGAGTTGACAAATGTGATGGGAACAATTTGTGGTTCGGAGCAGGAAAAAGTGACATTGCCCTGGAAAACAATAAAAATCAAACATATAAAAGCCATTTTTTATTCCGCAATCTGACAGCTGATATAAACAACCACCTGGAGCTGACCTTAATTTCAGGATCATTCCACATTCAGCTGCAAGATCTTAAAGGAAAAAAATATGTCAGCTTTGCTCAGATATACTCGCAAGATTGTTTTCTGCTCCTGTTTTAAGGATCACAGTGCTATCTGCAAAGAGGGCCTTCTGAGTCTCCAGGAAGATAAGGGGACGGAAACATCAACATTTTCTAGGGAACCAAAGATATAAAAATAATTACTTTCACTCATGGAATAAATCCATATGGCAAGCCAGCTACGTGCCAAGCTCTGGGATGGCTTTTAAAGAGATACACGTGGAAAAAACTTTGTTTAAAATGTGGGTTGTGCTTGAAGAGATATAGATACCAGCTCCCAAGGGATCCTGGTGAAGAAATAACTAGACCAGAAAAGCTATCACAGAGAAGGAATGCTTGCATCAAAGGAGGTAGGAAAAGAGAGGAATGAGTGAGGCCTGGTTGACATTTTCTGCAAGAAGCACAGTGTGGGCAAAAGCTTGGAAAAGTTGGCAAAATGACACCCTGGAAATTACAGAGAACTTGGCATTTCTCAGTAGTGAGTATGGCAGGAGGTTCCAGACAGCTTAAAGGAGGTGAGGCTGAAAGGAGAATTAAGGCAGAGTTTAATAGCCTTTCTGTGCTTGCCCAAACTTTTTACTCCAACTTAGATGACATTGGTCATATTTTTAATTTACTAATAGTATTTGCAATAGCATAAGATAGCAAGTGAATGAATATTGTATATAGAACAGAACCAGAAAGAATAAGATTATTCTCTGTATAATAAGGGGGCAGTGTCTCCAAGTTTATATGAGAATGACTATACTGTTTCTACATTATAAAGTTGTAAGAAATTAAAAACACAAATCTGTGTGCTCAACAGAGCAATATAGGCTGTAGTGACTTCTAATAGATAGGTTAAGAAGAAAGCTCGCATAACACCTTATATTGTGAATAAGTGTTATGAGAGCCATTTGGAATTTATATCACAAACTTCAGAACTGACCACATCCTACTTTTCAACCCTGCCATTTCTCTCCTTTAGCCTCCAAACACTAATCTGCACAAGGATAGCATGAGCTACATCAGGTAAAATCATGGAAGTACCCATATACACATCACCTTCCTTGTAAATGTTTCTTTTCAAGGCCACTGAGCAGTTCCCTTTGCAAGATGCTCTGATTTGACCTTTTCTAGCCTGCTCCCATAGCCAGCACCACTTAATGCAAAAGAGAGAGAGAGAGAGAGAGAGAGAGAGAGAGAGAGAGAGAGACAGAGATTCTCCAGAGGAACACCCTAACTTGAATTACTGCCTGAATTTAATTTCCACTGAGGTGGCCAAAGCGCAGAATTAGCTAGAACAGCTGTCAATCTTTCAGCAAGTTAATGGATCAAATCCAATAACTTCTTTCCCAGAAAAGCATCCCTAGGTCTAAACCATATTTGTTTAAGATACACTTGTATGCCTGAAAATAAATACTCATCCCAAAACAAACTTTTTTCACACACAAGTACATTTTTAAGAAGCCAATCATCAATAACACTGCTATGAATATATTCTTACATGAATCATTTGCTGTAGTTCTTTATATGTTTTCTTCTCTTTACATTAGATTCCCATAAGTGAATTAATGAGTCAAAGGATAATACTTTGGGTACCCATCAAAAAAAAATGCCCACACATTAGACTGCACCACCATGTCAAATAGCTGGCTTACAGTTTCCAAATATAGCCAGTGAATTCTGCACAGTGATGTAATCATCTATTATAGTATTGATTTAAAGAATACAGAAAATCCCAGCTATTTGGTAGGTTGAGGCAGGAGGATTGCAAGGTTGAGATAAGCCTGGTCAACTTAGCCATACCCTATCTCAAAATAAAAGAAAAAAAAAATGGTGGGGATCTAGCTCAGTGATAGAGTACACGTTGGTTCAATCCCTAGCACCGCAAAAATAAATAAATAAACACACACATAAAAAAAACTAAATAAATAAATGACACACAAACTAGGATTAGAGACAATAAGTAACTTAACAAAATCCCTCTGTCTTGTTAGACAATGGGAGGGAAGCATGTATTTTTTAAACTGTGAAGACTTCGCATCTAGCCATCATCATGGTGCATCCTTCTGTGCTCTTGATGCCACCATGGAACCAGAGACTTCTGAGTGTTATCTCATTGCTATTTCATTTGCATTTTTGGATTTGTGGTAAATTTCCTTTAAAGAATGAAAACATTTTCCCACTGATGAGGGACTAATTTTGGCAAGGTTATCTTTAAAAGCCAAAATCATGAACAATTTACAGAGAAGGTAAGGGATAGTTGTAACTTTTCTTTCCTATTTCTTTCCCTGAGGTCAGTATTACCTCCTGTAACAAAGTTGCCAGAATACAACTGTATTCCAAATTTGAATCTGTGTAAAAAGAATAATGCGTAGGAAATTGTAAAGAAAATGAAGGCAAAGATCATTGAAGTTGTTAAAATCTCCACTTGAAGTTATTGATTTAAAACTTTAAGTTCAACCCAATTCAAGTCTTATTCTGAGTGTCTTCATCAAGAAAGCCATGGAAGGCTGGTGTCAGGACAGTAGAAAACTGGAAGAACTGAGACACTTTCATTATTTGATCAGTTCACTGATAAGGACCTGACAGCTCCCTTTCCTATCTCCCTCCATCCTATTTTTAATGGCCTCAACTGCTTGAGAACTATAGGGCAGGGTTAGCTCCAAATATAAAGTCTCCCTGGATTAGACCCTTGGAACAAGAATTTCAAATAACTGCTTTCAGGAATTCTTACTGCCATAGATAAAGCCATGAGTAGTAATCAACAATTTGCTCAACAAGGTAAAGGAAAACTTTGAAATCCACTGGGTATTTTCTCTGTCTTTGACTGGTTTTCCTGGCTCCCTGTAGTTAACTCTCCTGTCTACCTTCCCTCAGTTCCTTTTATACTTTCCTCTGTTCCCATGCAGCTGGTGAAGCTGTCTTTTGATTTAAGAGTGTGCCCTTGTTCTGTTCTCCATTGGCAAAACCAAGGGCAAGGAGGTATGAGTGAATGGGAAATTCCCTCTACCCCAAATCTGACCCGTTGAATGTGTTTCTAGCTCAGCTTCCCATCACAGGGCTACTGCATGACAATTCTGCTTATAAGCCCATTTCATTGCCCTTGATGCCAGGGCATGAAAAGTGCCACACAGTACTGAGAAGTATCAAAAATCAGCACTATCCACTTCAGTGGGGAGAAAGAAGAAAGTGTTAGTTAGCTACCTGTAGAAGTGCTACTTTTGAAATCAACTTTGACTATTTGATAATTATCAATAGTGCCATTTCTGACAACAGAATCTTTCTCAAGGTAACATTTGAGAATATCCACCAATCATTAAGAAGTGCCATGAAAGAAAACAATTTGCTTTAGAATTGTGTCAAAACAGACATGGCAAATGGTCAGCAGACTGCATTTTAACTGATATACCTCTTTCATCTATTTCATTCCTTTCATTCCCAAGAAGGGAATTCCATTTCTTGGAGTCCCTTCATCCCAACATTCACTTAAATCATTCAAGATTTCAAAATCCATTTAAGATTTTTTTTAAGCATTGTAAAACAATATGCTAAGCATAGGAATTTAGATGTCACATGCAAAACTCTTATCTTTTTTCGTTCTATAGTTATTAAATGTACACTACAGCTGTAATTGGTATGAAGTGTGACATGGAAAGGAAAGGTACCTTGTGCTTGAATCTCCAAGGTAAAGTCACTAGTGCTGGCCTCATGGAAGAGATTAAGAAGAATTCAATAAACTGGCATGGATCTTTTTTCCTCTCCATCTTTTATAAGACCTACAGGGGTTTTCTATCCAAAAGAAAGTTACTCTAAATTGGAAGAACTAAGTCTTTAGTGTATGATGTTTCTTTCTTGACAACATTCACCAGGTTCTGGTTGAATGAGGGTCTTCAGCATCTGACTGAAGATGCTGGTCTAGACTATAATGAGGACTCCCGGGGATGACAAACGTCTCAGGTCTCTAGGTATCCTAAGTAGGAGCCTCTCTTAATTTCCAAGATGACATTTCTTAGTAACTTATGTTTCTTTCTCATATGTGCCAAAAATTACTCTCTACTGAGAGCCTGCAACTAAAGGTAGAGAAATAAAAGATTCATTTTTTATTTTGTTTTTTGCTTCCCCCTTGAGTTGGGACATTATCATTTCAACTTCCCCTGCTCTCAGACTAGAATTTATGCCATCAATTCCCCTGGTTTTCAAGCTTGCAAACTCAGACTGAATTATACCACTGTTTATTTCTGTTTTTTTCCATGGTTCTTCAGTTTGGAAGTGACAGATGGTAGGACTTCCCAGCCTCCATAATAGTCATTTCCTATTAAATATATATATATATATATATATATATATATATATATATATATATATACACACACACACACACACACACCACACATATATAGATAGATAGTATATATATATATATATACAACTATGGAATAAATACATATATATCCTGATTTTTTTTTTTCCTGTGGAGAAAACTAATACAAATAGTAATAGGGGAGAGGAAGGAAAGGAAACTTATTCATGTGAAATGTACAGAAATAATTGATAGGAAGTGCTGGTCAGACAAAGAGTGAGGGTCAAGTGTGGCTCCCATTGTCCTCTACTTGCACAGTGGACTTCAACAGGAAAGAACAGATGTCTCCTGATTGCTGATAGACCATCACATACTTTGGTGGTATAAACTGGTCACTGGCACCACCCCAATAGAGTGTGAGGACACACTAAGAGCAAAAAAAAAAAAAAAAAAAAAAAAGCTCTTAAACTTGCTCAAAGTTTTCATTTGGCATTGCTCCTATGGTAACCTGACTCCTAAGCATACTTGAGCCTTCCTCCCTCCACCAGGAATGACCCCTCCTAGCTCTGCACACAACTTTATGCTCTCCCCCGAGGGCAAGTGAAACTCTCTTCACACCTGCAGCTTTACCCATAACCCCACCCCCAAGGTAGCTAATTCTCTACTGGATTTCCACAGTATGTGCTACCTGAAGAAATTTATCATATTTCTTATAATATGGCTCATAATAATTAGCTAGCTACTTTTTGAGGACTGCATAATTCTTACATAATAGGATATTTGTAATTTGGCATAGAGCAACTTGCTTTTAATTCTGAGAAGAGTATCTAAATCTAGGCAACACTGGATTCTTTTCATGAATATTTGCTGAGAAAGCCCTACCTTCCCTCTTGTGTCCTCAAATTGGGAGGATGAAAACAGGGTTGATTAGGATAGCATGAGACCTCATGCATGGTGCCTACCATTGCTCCTGTCTTGTTCTGTTTCTTCAGACTTGACACTTTTCTGGATGGCTAGAAACAAGTGATTTCCAGAGCCTCAGTTTCCTCATTGGTGACCTAAGATTATTTGCATGGATCCTTCTAGGATTCCCTAAGGTTCTCTCATTCTTGGGTGCCTCAAAATGAATACTTTTCTTCTATCTTTTCTTTGGAGAGGGATTGGTCATCATCTTTTGTTGACATATTAATTATAATCATGTATTTTTATTTAAAAAGTCTTTTCCAATGAATAATCAGAGCATAAAGAGGAAGAACAAAGCCTTCTCTTACCAATTCCTGTCTCAGTGCAGAAAAGCACATGAATCACCAAAAAATGTTAATGATATTTTTAAAGTACATAGAAAATGATATAAAAAATCAAAGCCCAATATTTACCAGAGAAGGACAACCAATTTTTGACTGTCTGTTCTTCCTCTTCTCTGAAAATATACTCTAAAGTAGTTCACAAAAAGAATGTTAGGTTAATGCTAAACTGTGGAGTGGTTAACAGTTTATTGGAGATGATGGAGTGAGAGAAACTATCTGCAGGGTGTGGATCCAAGGCCTGTTCAATGAAAAGCATAGGAAAACACTGAGACTGAGTGTAGGTGTGAACAGCACCTTCCTTCTGAATGTAACCAGGCAATTGTGCCACCCCATCTGAAGGGTGTCAAATGCTGAGTGAAATCCAATAAAACTTATCCAACTAAAAGCTTTTGTCTGTGACAGAGGGACTCATCAAAAAGGAGATCTTGCAGTAATAACATAATTATAGCCATCTCATGACTGATGGGTGGGAGTATCATGACAGCGGCTTTCCTTCTTGAAGCCTTCTGACAGGGAGAACTCGATACCGTTTAAGTCTTTGTTAGGTGACTACAGAATGAATCAAATAAATGGACTCTGATCTTTAACATGGAAGGACCAACCTCAGAAGATGCTGCTCTGCTGACAGACGCAATAATGAAACATCACAGTGGGCTGAACGTGTGTGTATGAGAAGGAACAAGCTGAGCTGTCTTGGGCCGTGAGCTAATGGCTCTCTGTGTTTGTAGAACATTCCTTAATATAAAATCCAGCAAAGCTTCATTGGTTACCAGGTATTTTAGCCAGATCTCAATTTATGACATAAATGTCAAAATGTATTAGGCTAGAAAATGGAGCTAGCAGAACTGAGAAATGTTCTTCAATAGGTTAATGGGAAATAATACACAGCTTCATAATTAAATATATTCTTTTCCTTGTTTTGCTTGAGGTCATTGATGAATATGACCAATTTCAGACCTTACCAGCAAAAGATAATTGTTCCTGAATTTTCTACTTAGCTGTTTGCCTTTACCTTATGTTTCTGTTAGGTAAAAATTTTGAAAGAGAGTGGATTCCTATTTGTCAAACTTGGGTTGGCTTGATAGACCATGGCTTATGGCTAATGTGTGTCATTTCTGGTGTATTGATTATCAGTATTTCCCATTCATTGGTATTTTTCCTCCAGTCGAATCAAGTAGTTGAATTTGTAAGGGCATTCTTTCTGGACTCATATCACTTTCCCAAAGACCTCTAGTAATATCTACTTTTGGTGAATCAAACCATTTAGATATGTGGAAGACTCTCAAACATTAACATCTGCTCAGGTTTCAATGATAACCAGAACATCAGAAGTATAAATAAGAGAAATGTGAAGAACATACAAAGGCCGTAGTCTCTTGTCCATCTCAATAAGATGGATATCCCCATTATTCAACCCTTGTCGGGCTTCACCATCCCCAACACTGCTCACCAGCTTGGCAGTAAGACACTAGTCTGGGTTTCTTATGGTTTGTATCTAGAATGCTCCCCAGAGGATTATGTATTGAAGTCTTAGTCCTAAGTGCAACCATGTTCAGAGGTGGGACTTTTGGAAACTGATTGAACAATGAAGACTCTGTTCTCATCTCCAAATTGACATTTTGATGGCATTAGTGGGAGGTGGAACTTTGGTGAAGGAGTTGGTCCTTGGGGGCAACATCTTGTCCCCTGTCACCTCTTCATCTCTCCCTTTCCTTCCCTTCCCTTCTTTTCTACCCCACCCCCACTCCCTCTCCCCTGTCTCTATGAGCTGAGCAGCTTTCCTCTTTCTCACCCTCTGCCATGATGTTCTGCCTAACCTCAGGCCCAAACAATGGAGCTGGCCAACTGTGGACTAAAACCTCTGAAATCATGAGCCAATATAAATCTTTCCTCTTTTTAGTTATTCAAATCAGGGATTTTGATCACAACAACAAAAGGCGAGCTAATCCAGAGTTCAAGTCAGCTGGGAAACATAAAAAAAAAAAAAAAAAAAAAAAAAAAAAAGGAGAGTGACCATTCTGTTGAAATAGGGCCTGTGGTCACAGATCAAGGAAGGCTTGTAATTAATTATGAACAAAGCTTGGTGACAAAGATGGAAATGAGAGAAAAGTATTACAAGGGGTGGGCCAGAGAAATGGACAGGGTGGGTAGACTACCCACTCCCACCAGGAATCCTCATTTGTCATTATGGGGAAGTCCTGTTCCATCCCTCTGTTATCATCCCTGAAAGGGGATGATAAGCCAGCCCAGGAGAGCTAACTACAATTTTTAAGACCCCAAGGTAATAGAGCAGACCCAGCTTGAAGTTCTGCTTACCTTGACTGGTTTCAGAGTTTCTTAAATGTGCCACTTCCAAGGGTTATGTTACTGTGCTGAGCTGTTATTTACAAATAATTTTTATTGTGGGTGTTTGTTTTGTTTTTAATCATCATCCAGACATCACAACACCCTGGTGAGTTAAAAAAAAAATAAAGCTAGCCGTGCAAGGCTGAGCTTCAATCATGAAGCATCAAACAAAGCCAATCAAGCATTTATAAGCTGGGGGAAAATGATCTTGATTCAATCTAATTTGTGGGAAAAGATTTCAAAGCCAGTTCTTGATTTTCCAAATGAGTACAACCATTTCTAATTTGATTTGTCTGAAAACTACCAGGACTGACTGGCATGCTATCAGCAAATGTAGAGGCAGGACTGCCCTATGTGTCAAAACTTATTTTCCTGGTTCACAGACTCAGGGAGAGTAAGGGATCAAAGTTAAGACTGTATTTCACGTTTGAAGAGAGACTCCTTCATATTAGCATGTTTTTTTTTTGTTTGTTTTTTTTTTTTTTTTTTTTTTACTCAGAAGATATTTACGAAACTGTTCTTAATGGTCATACTGGATTCTCATGGGTCAGGACACAGACCAGGAGGGAGTCAGCCTGAGACTTTGCCCACCTCAAGCATTCACAGCAACAAGATGAAGCTTCCAGAACATCGTCATCACAACTGTGATCAAGTGCCATGAAGTTGACCTACATGTTGATGAGACAGCATGCAATAGAGCTATCCAATAGAGTATATTTTGATCTGAGCTTTACAGGACAAGTAGGCAGGAGTTAAGATGGAAACAGGATTTGTTTAGAGGGGAAACGGGAGGACAAACACTGGGAAGACCATGATGACTTTCAGAAATTTAAGGGAGAATAGATGCTTGTCATTAACATACACAGCCAAGTGTTTGTTCCTGCTAAAGGAAGCCCTCAAGCATAGAAATCACACCTCTTGGAGTTTCATCAAGGGGACATCGAAGAGAAAGGCATATTTAATAATGGAGGGAAGGCTCCACTAATAGCCCAAGTTCATAGGGAGGTCAGAAGACAGTTTCCACATAGCCTTCTCCTCTCCTCCCAGCAGCTCCCAGCAGGACCAGTGAACAGAGGAGACTGAAAGCCACACACTGCCCGTGGCTTCAGAGGTCCTCTTCTGCCTCTGCCTCTTCCTTTCCCCGCTCAAACCTGCCCTCCTAGTTTCAGCATCTTGACTCTGGTCTCAGTTTGGGCTCCGTGTGTGTCTGTCTTGTTTTGGGTCCTGTGCTTTGTGTTTCCTTCCTATGCACTAGAGAGGAACATAATCCACCCAAGATTTTAGCTTTTGCAAATAGTGGTGACTTTTGAGTTTCACATAAATCCCAAAGAAGGATCTTGGGAGTTGGTGGGAGGAGCCTCAGAGAGAATGGAAAATGGACCCAGGATTAAGCAAAAGACTTTTAAATTTTTAAACTGAAAGATAAAATTGAAGCTTTATTTTGAGAACTCTTCAAGTTTTGTTACCAAATATTACAAAAAGATATTTGGAAATATAAATCAAGAAACCAAAAAATATTAATAATCCCTTTGACACATCATTTTGAATTCTAGATATCTATTCTCAAGAAATAATCTGAATTTGGACCAATACTGAACATTATAATATGCAATAAAACAAAACTGGGTCTAAAATTATGGGAATAGTTAAGTAAATTATGGTATATACATATGATATACTATTTGCCCCCACTAATGATGAGGTTTATGGTAAACATAAAAATGGCTTACAATTTCAAATTGAATAAATAAAATGCAAATTTGCACACATGAATCAGGTAGAATACAGTAACATAAATACATGTGTATAAAACAGATTAATTTGCTTACTAGTGGCTCTTTCTGGTGGAATTATGGTGATACATAGAGTTATGGCTTGCATATAAAGTGTCCTCTGAAAACTCATGTGTGAGACAATGCAGAAATAGTTAGAAAGTAGAACAATTATATTAGAAAGAGCTGTAAGCTAATCATGGATTGACCCATTTTGTGGATTGATAATTTGAAAGGATTATGGGCTGAGTGGTAACTGTGGCAGTCATAGTATGACTAGAGTGACAGGTCACTGGGAATGGGACTTTGGGATTTACATTTTGTCTCCTCATTCTTCTCTGCTTCCTTGCTTCTATCAACTAAGCAATTTTTATCCCTCACATCTTTCTACCATGATTATCTAAAATGGCTTTATCTCAGGCCCAGGGCAATGGAGTCAGCCATCCATAGATTGAAAGCTCTGAAACCATGAACCAAAACAAATCTTCACTCCTCTCAGTTTGTTCTTTCAAGTATTTTGATCATACCAAAATGAAAAGCTTATTTACACATGTAGTTTAAAATTTCTATATTTTCAACATATTTAAAATGAAGCATTATTCTTGTAATGCTACCCAGAGCAATTGGAAGAAAGAAATTAAAGGGACACAAATAGGAAAAAACTCAAACTATCACTATTTGCTGATGACATGATTCTATATTTAGAAGATCCAAAAATTTCCACCAAAAAACTTCTAGAACTAATGAATGAATTCAGCAAAGTAGCAGGATATAAAATTAACACAATACATCAAATGCATTCCTATACATCAGTGATGATTTCACTGAAAGAGAAATTAGGAAAACTGCTCCATTCACAATAGCCTCAAAAAAAAAAAAAAGAAAAGAAAGAAAGAAAGAAAAAATGGGAAATCAGTCTAACAAAAGAGGTAAAAGACCTCTACAACGAAAGCTACAGAACACTAAAGAAAGAAATTAAGAAGATCTTACAAGATGGAAAGATCTCCCAGCTTTTGGATAGTCAGAATTAACATTGTCAAAATTGCCAAAAGTATTATACAGATTTAATGCAATTCCTAATAAAATTCCAGTGACATTCTTCATAGAAATAGAAAAAGGAATCATAAAATTCATCTGGAAAAAATAGGAGAAAGCCAAAGCAATCCTAGGCAAGAAAAGTGAACCAGGAGACACTAAAATACCAGCACTTAAATTATACTGTGGAGCCATAGTAACAACAATGGCTTGGTATTGGCACCTAAACAGACACACAGACCAATGATGCAGAATAGAAGACACAGAGAAAAACCTACATAAATTCAATTATATCATACTGGACAAAGGTGCCAAAAACACACATTGGAGAAAAAATAGCCTTTTCACCAAATTGTGCTGGGAAATTATATAGCAAAATGAAACTAAACCCCTCTTATTCTGTACAAAGATCAACTCAAAGTGGACGAAGGACTTAGGCATTAGAACAGACACCCTGCACCACCTACTAGAAGAAAATATAGGCCCAAATCTCCTCCATGTTGACTTAGGAACTGACTTCCTTAACAAGACTCCTAAAGTGCAAGAAGTAAAATCAAGAATCAATAAATGGTATGGAATCAAACTAAAAAAGATTCTTCACAGCAAAGGAAGCAATCAATAATGTGAAGAGAGAGCCTATAGAGTTGGAGAAAATCTTTACAACATGCACCACCAATAAAGCATTAATCTCCAGGATATATAAAGAACTCAAAAATCTTAACATCAAAAAAAGAAAAAAAAAACAAATAACCCAATCAATAAATGGGCTAAGGGACTAAACAGACACTTCACAGAAAAAGAAATAAAATCGATCAACAAATATATGAAAAACTGTTCAACATCTCTAGCAATTAGAGAAATGCAAATTAAAACTACCCAGAAATTTCATCTCACTCCAATCAAATGGCAATTACCAAGAATACAAACAACAATAAATGTTAGCAAGGATGTAGGGAAAAGGTACACTCATACATTGCTGATGGTACAAACACTATGGAAATCAGTATGGAGATTCCTTAGAGAACCTGAAATGGAACCAGAATTTGACCCAGTTATCTCACTCCTTGATTTATACCCAAATGACTTAAATTAGAATACTACAGTGAGGTAGCTATAGCAATGTCTATAGCAGCTCAATTTACAATAGCTAAACTATGGAGCCCAACTAGGTGCCCTTCAACAGATGAATGAGTAAAGAAATTGTGGTACATATACACAATGGATTATTATTCAGCCTTAAAGAAGAATGAAATTATGTCATTTGCGGTAAATAGATGGAACTGTACAATATCATGCTAAGCAAAATAAGCCCATCCCAAAGAACCAAAGGCTGAATGTTTTCTCTGATATTCAGATGTTAATTTGCAATAAGGGGAGGTAATGCTAAGGAAGAATAGAGGACTCTGGATTAGGCAAAGGGGAATAAAGGGAGGGGAAACAATATGGGGGTAGGGATTATAGTAGAATTAATTGGAAATTATTACCCTATGTGTGTATGCGATTACACAACCTGTATTAACTCTACATCATAAACAACCAGAAGAATGAGGAATTATACTCCATGCATGTATGATGGGTCAAATGCATTCTACTGTCATGTATAACTAATTAGAACAAATAAAAAAATAAGTAATAAATAAAATGAAGCACAGAATATTGTTTGTTGTTTTGTGGTGCTGGGAATAGAACTCAGGTCTTCACTCATGCTAGGCAAGTGCTCTAACACTGAGCTATCCTAATTTAAAAAATTAAATAAACAGAGGCCAGGGTAAAAGAATAATCCAACACATGAAAATCAAGAAGTTCAATAAACCACATTAAAAGATGTAAACATAGAATTCACACAATCATCTTCATCAAAGCAGAAAAAGCATTTGACAAAATTCACAGTTCTTTCATGATGAAAATTTTCAACAAATTAGTTATAGAAGGAATACTCCTCAATAGAGTAAAGAACTCATATGACAAGCCTATGTCTAACGTCATTCTCAACAGCAAGGAGTTGAAAACTTTCCATCTGAGATCAGGAGCAAGGTAAGGGTGCCCATTCTCACCACTTCTGTTTAACAGAGTACTGGAAGCATCATCACAAGCAACTAAGAAAGGAAAAGAAATAAATGGCATTGAAACCATAAAGGAAGAATTAATATTATATCTATTACATATCTTCTATTTATAGAAAACCCTAAGGACTCCACTAAAAATTTGTTAGAACTAATAAACAAATTCAGTAAAGTTGTAAGACATAAAACTAAGATTAAAAAGATCAGTTACACTTCTGCACATTAAGAGAAGACTCTCTGAAAATGTACAATGATATAAAAAAGATTAGTAGTGAGCTGGGATTGTGGCTCAGTAGCAGAGCGCTTGTCTCATACATATCATCCCACATAAAAAATAAATAAAATAAAGGTACTGTGTCTATCAAAACTTAAAAAAAAATTGAAAATAAAGCTTAGTAATAACTTTAACCCAGGAGGTAAAATATCTTTATGCTGAAAATTAAAAGACATTATAAGAAATTGAGGACACATAAATAAATGGAAAGACATCTCATGTTCATAGGTCAAGAAAATCAACATTGTTAAGATGTTTATACAGCACAAAGTAAACTACATATTCAATGAAATCATAGCAAATTTACATAGGCATTCCTTACAGAAATAGAAAAAAAAAATCCAAAAATTTGAATGGGACCACAAAAGATCCCAAATAGTATAAAGCAATTCTGAGATAGAAGAACAAAGTTAGAGGCATCACACTTCCTGATTTCAAAATGAATTACAAAGCCATACTAATCAAAATAGTATGGTACTGGCGTACTCATACATAAACCAATGGAACATTATCCAGGTCTCAGAAATAAATCCATGCTCACATAGTGAACTGTCATTTGAAAAGTGTATCAAGGATGCACAATGGGGAAAAGATATTTTCTTTAATAATGCTTAAAAATAGGATGCACCCCTACAAAAATGTTAAATTGGAATTGTGCCTTACAAAAATTCATTTTAAATAACTTCAGCACTTAAATACTATAACTAGTTTTAATAAAAAAGAGCATTGCAGTTTCAGATCTTATATTTAAATATTTAAAAGAAAAAAATGTTTGTTTGACATCATTCTTTACAATAATTCTTTATTTTTTTCCTTTCTCCTATTTTTTCCCATGCAGTATTGGAGATTGAACTCAGGTATACTTTACACACTGAGGAACATCTTCAGATGTACTATTTTTTTAAAAAAAATCTTTTTATTTCAGACAATGTCTCACTAAGTTACTGAAACTGGCCTAGAACTTCTGATCCTCCTGCTTCAGCCTCCAGAGTAGCTGAGATTACAGGTGTGCACCACCATGCCTAGTTTGGCAATGCCTTTAACTATGGCAACACAAGCACAAACAATGAAAGTAAAATAAAAAAGTAAGAATACCACAAAATCAAAATATTCTGCACAATAACAAAAGCAATCAACACATGGGAAGACCATGCACAGGATGGGAGAAAATTTCTACAAACTATATCTGTTGAGGGTAATATCCAAAATATCTAAGGAATTCATACTACTGGATAGCAAAAGCAAAACAAACAAACAAACAAAAATCCCCACAAAACACAAATATTCTGATTTTAAAAACTGGACTAAGTATCTAAATGAGGATTCTTCCAAAGCAAATATTCATTTAGCCAACAGGCACATGAGAAAGAGCTCAATATTGATAATCACAAGGGAAATGCAAATCGAAAACAAAATGAAATATCATTGCAATCTGTTAATAGGACTATTGTCAAAAAGATATGAGGTAAGATGTGCTTACAAAGTTGTGGAGAAAAGGAAATTGGGGAACCTTACAGGAAATAGTATGGAAATTCCTCAAAAACTTAAAAACATATCTACTATATATCTGAGCTGTATTACTTCTTTTTTTTTTCTTCTTCTTCTTCTTCCAGTACTGGTGATCAAAGCCAGTGGTGTTCTTCCATTGAAGTGCATTCTCAATCCTTTTTGACTTTTCATTATAAGACATGGTCTCACTAAGTTGTCTGGGTTGGCCTCTAACCTGTGATCCTCCTGCCTTATCTTCCCAAGTAACATGGATTACAGGTGTGTGCCACTGGGCCTGGCTTGTGTTACTTTTTTACATGAAAAGACTCATATAGGACATTTACTTGTCAAAGAGATTGTGGTAGAGATCTCTAACTATCTACTCAAGATCCATTCTCTTTACTTTTCTTGAGAGTGTAATGTTCATGAACTTAAGGCAACAACGTGCCCAAATGGGTGACTACATTTCCCCTCCTTCCTTGCATGTATGTGTGGCAATGCTGACTATGGAGGATACTGGAATACCTGAAATAGGCTACTGGAGTAGCTTGTTAGGAACCTTAGGATGGAGGAAGGGGATGGAATGGCTAATCAGAAGGACTGAAGGATCTAGAAGGATTGAAAGTACTATGGAACTGATGGTCCTGTTTTTGTTTTGTTTGAGAAAATGGTTCTTATAAACAGTGAATAGAAGCATTTTAAGTGGTCACCAGATCCCTAATAATTGTTACAGGTTGAATTGTGTACCACCCAAAATTCATCTGTTGAAGTTCTAACCCCTAGAAACTCAGAATGAGACAAGAATAGGAAGAGCTAACTAGTTAATCAATTAAAGAGAGAGCAGTGCTCTCTCTAGTGAGGACAAATCATTTATGCTGAATTGGGGAAGTCTTAAGCTATGCTAGTGGGGAGAGGCACCCAAACATCATCTTTTAAAACTATTTCCAGGCAACTGAGTCAAACGGAGCCAAGTATCTCTTAAGTTTGTTCATTGATCTCTTGGTCCAGAGAAGGTCAACCTTCTTCAGAAGATGATCCAGGATTAAATAGGGAGATTTTAAAGAAATATTTATTATGCAACTTCTATTTGTATTGTTTCACTTATCTATAGGGAACTCAAATTACTCCTTTCTCTTCTCATAAAAAATCATTAATTTATTCAGTATGTATTGATCAACTTTTCATAATGAAATTTTATTTTAGTTAAAATTTAGAAAAACAGTAATTAGAAAAGGTTATAAAATATGTATAAACTATACCACAGTAGTTAAGTATGGATTTGCACCAGGTAGACTGGGAATGGAGACCAAGTTCTGTTACTTATTTGTCATATCTTGTGAGGTCACTTTAATTTTAGGGGTGTTACCAGAGATTAAACTCAGGAACACTTGGCCACTGAGCCACATTCCCAGTCCTATTTTGTATTTTATTTAGAGGCAAGTTCTCACTGAGTTGCTTAACGCCTTGCTTTTGATGAGGCTGGCTTTGAACTCACGATCCTCCTGCCTCAGCCTCCAGAGCCCTGGGAGTACAGGCATGTACCACCAAATACACTAATATTTTTGAGCCTTATTTTTCTCAAGTCTAAACTAAAACCACAAATAATTATTCATTTTTTAGAGCTATTTCAAGGATTAAAATAAATAAATATATGAAAATCACTTGATGAAATATCTGGGACATGCTAAATATTTAACGTTATTATTTTCATTATAATGTATATTAATAACAAGGAAAAAAGGAATTGAAAACTTCATTAAAAAAGAACAGAAAATATGTACCCTGTATAATACTGATGCCTTTGATCAGAATTTAAGCATTTTTTTCCTGCTTTTCTAATTTCCTATGAGTTGAAAATATTGATTTTTGTCATGAAAAATAGAAAAATAGAAATATATATTTGATATCTTATTGGTTCATATTTTGAACCAATACTTTGCTGGTTAACAATGGTGAGATGGTTGCGAAATTTTTTATCAAAGCCTGCCTAGTAAATAGTGGTATCTTTTGGAACTTTCCACTTTTCCATTTTCCTTGGGAAGCTGGCACAGGCTGCTCCTTGAGATGACTCAATTCTCAGTGTGGTTGTGTGTAAATACACTGTGCAGATGGGCATCCACTATGCAGCATGTAACTGAAGTAAATGGTGGGCTTTGGAGCATCCCTCATTCAAAAGCACATATTTGTTGACCACATCAAAAGTGGTTTATGGAAATATTTGTTGACCACATCAAAAGTGGTTTATGACCAATAAACATATGCACATTTATCCTTGTTCTGGATCTCAAAGTTATGTTTTAAAAGGCCCAATCATTCTACAGTTTTCATTTTTGAATTATCACAAGTTGCAAAGGTAAGATGTTTCTTTCACTAGCAGATGATATTGATGCCACAAAGACGAATATGAACATGTTTCAAAGGGTTTCTTCCTTGACTGAGGCAAGGCAAATTCGGGACCTTTTTAAAATTTCATGAAAAAAAAATTGAAGTAATTACTGTCCACCATGGAGAAGCCCAGATATCTCCATGGACTGACTGACAAATAGAGCAACGAGCTGAACTAAAGGGTTAGAGAAAATGTAGACTGAAATGGTTGTGAGACAAAAAGATGTCAAAAGAGAAGGGTGAGCTGCCTGAGGAAATCAGAGATGGAATAGGAAAAGGTAGTTTTTATGAGAATAGTAACACAGGAGATCCTCAGGTAGAAGGGTACCTTGTTCAGGTGCTTCAAATACAAGCACTTGTACAGAGCCCTAATCTTTTCAAATGTGAGAAGTTCTTTTCAATGCAATAAATCATATGGGCTCATAGATAAGAGCTGTCCTTTCAGTATTTTTTTAATTGAACATACCTACAGTAACAAAGTTAAAAAAAAATCATGTTTTACTAATCACAAAAGTTTAGACCTATTTTGAGATTTTGTCCTACATACATGTGTGAGATGTGCTGGTATTATCTAAGACTGTTCAGGTGATATATGAAATTATGAATATAGGTATGTCTCCTTTTGTTTTCCCAAGTGCTTCCTTTAGATGTCCAAACCTAGATTTTTTTTTTTTTTTAAGGGAAAAAGGCAACTTGTGGATGTGCCAGTTATCTATTTCTGAGTTTCAGTCCTGAAGTCACCCGCATTTACGCTGATTTTGATAATGGAGTTGGATCCTATAAATATTTCTTTTCTTTTTTGTCAGATAGCTTGATCATTAGTGTTAGGAATGTTTTTGTTGTTGTTGTTTGTTTGTTTATTTTGCTACCAAGGATTGAACCTAGTAACACTTAACCACTGAGACTTATCCCCAGCGCCATCCCCCCTTTTTGTTTGAGGCAGGGTCTTGCTAAGTTGCTTAGGACCTTGCTGAATTGCAGAGGCTGACTTTGAACTTGCAATCCGATCCTCTTGCCTCAGCCTTCTGAGCCTCTAGGATTACAGGCATTCACCACCACTCCTGGCTAATGTTAGGCATTAGGGGGCACTAGAGGGCCGCTGAAGAGAGAAAAAGGCAGAAAAATACTTCCAAGTTCCTGTCTTCTTATCATTTATTGGGAAGCCCAGGGCTGTGCATAGGTAAGTTACAATTTCACTCTCTCTGCTGGAGATTGATTACTCTACTTCAGACAGACACTCCAGATAGCTAGGTTCTCTGGCAAGATTGATAACTGTAAGCCTCATTTTCCTGTGGTAACCACACCCTCTTTAAGAAGTCTGGACAGTCCATATGTAGGAGCAGCTTTCCTGGTCCGTATTCCTTCACTGTCCACTTTCTTTCTTGACCCCTTAGAATACACTTTTAACCATTTTAGTAGTGAAAAACCTTCTAATAGCTAATATATATATATATATATATTCATTATATTTATTATATGTATATATAATTAATTATATTTATTATATAATTCATTATACATATATATATTATATATATTATTTTTCAAATGACCTGGGCTTTGATAGATAGATACCTCTTCTAAAGTTTGTAACAAAAAGTATACAGTTTCTCAGAAGCCAGTCCATATTCCCACATGGAACAGATTCCATATTGGGTCCTCTTGCTCTGACAGAGAACACTTATAGCAGATTGTTAGGAATTTATAAAGACAGATAAAAAGTTTAATTATACCTATGACATTCTGATCTAAAATTTAACCTAGAGTTTTTAGCCTCTATCCATAGGTAGACTTCAGGAGCAGCAATAAGATCTCAAAAACATTCTGCAAAAGAAAATGTAACCATAGTTTTTATTATATTCTTGTGACCCTTAAGATATTATTAATTTCTGATCTAATCTTTAATATTGCATTAATAAAAGGCCATTTATAGATAAGGATAGAGATCACTTATAGGAATATGTTCTTCACAGGGAACATTCAACAAGAAACAGTGAACACAATGGAAGAATAAGATTAGTGGTATCACATAGCTAGCTGCTAGTGATGTGAATTAAACAATATCCCAGGAATCACTTTGCATATGTAAAGTAGGCATTATTAGTTCTACTATGTAGATCAAGACTTTGAAGCAGGAAGAGGTTTAGTAACATTATCCAGATTCTGTATCAATTATGAGAAAATGCTGGGATTTTATCTTACTGCCTTCAAAGATCAACCTCTTCATCAGAAAGACATTTCTTCCTTCATAAACATTTCCTTGATATCTATCAAATATTCAATACTATGAGTGGTATAGAATATGTGAAACTTTCCAAACATTAGAGTTATGGGAATCACTATTTGCAATAAATAGACTAGAATAAAACATTATTTCTTATGTGTCCACCTTGAGATATTTGCAAATACTATGCCT
This sequence comes from Urocitellus parryii, assembly GCF_045843805.1. NCBI lineage: Eukaryota > Metazoa > Chordata > Mammalia > Rodentia > Sciuridae > Urocitellus > Urocitellus parryii. The sequence goes on along the minus strand of NC_135531.1, from coordinate 185,917,541 downwards.
CTGCTTGGACTTCCTTTTTCTCTCCTTGGAATTATCTGGAAGATACCCTTTCTTCACAGTTTAGGCCAAGTTCCTACACTCTTAATGAAGTCTTGAACCTACTAGCCCCATTTTCCTTAACACTGGGAACTATGTTAGAGTCTTACCCACAGGGTACAGTCGGTAGCTGGTGCATGGTAGTGAGAAGCACAGCTGGGCCACACAGGCAGGGACATGGTGAAAAATAAGAAAACAGATGGCTGGAAAAACATAACCGTGGAAAGTAAGCAAGGTTGGAAAACAAACAAAAAATTGTGTGAAATCATGAAGACAAGTGACATGAGAAGGAGAGGGCTATTAAACTGGCGGCTGGAAGTTCTAAGAGGATGGCCCAGGGAGTGCATTAGCTTTGAATTCTGAGTAATGGAATCATAACATGGCACTCAATGTGCAGATGCTGAGAACAGAAAGAGTCTAAGATTTTGCACATTTAGGATCATGTAATATTGGCAATGCACACAGTAAATGCTTAACAATGATATTTTGAATAAGTGCTAAGGTGGGTCATATTGTATGTCTATAAAGTTCACAATAAGGGAAGCATTTGGACCTCAGCTTTTGAAAGGTGGGCATGAAACACACTTGGATGGGGTGAGCAGAATGCACATTCAACAGGACCCCTTGCCCTAACTCACCACAGATCCAGAGTAGACATGGCCCTATAATTCCCCACACTGGGCTCCTGGAAGACATTAGAAATCTAATGTGGAACTGAGAAGGCAGGAAACATACATACATAGCAGGTTTACACTAGCATGACGTAATGGCATTTTGATATTTTCATTTTCAAGTCTCCACATTTTTGCTCAAGAGCCACTGGCCCAAACCTCCTGAATGGCTCTGTATTAGTCAGGGTTCTCTAGAGGATCAGAACCAATAGGAGGTATGATTATAAAAAGAAGATTAATTAGATTGGTTTAGACAATCAAAAGCTGGATAGTCTACAATAGCCGTCTGCAGGATAGAGAGTTGGAGGAACCAGTAACTGTACAGTCCAAGATGCTGAAGCCTGAAAACAAGAGGGATCAACTATGCTATCCCAGTCTGGGACTGACAGCTTCTGGAAATTCCCTGAAGTATCACTGCAATGTCTGCTTTGGAAGACTGAAGGACCTACAGTCTGAAATCCTTAGGTATTCGCAGCAGCAATTAAGAACCTATTCAAGAAAAACGGAGTTTGCAACTGCTGCTGCTTCCTTGTTCTTCCAACTTTTATTCCATCCAATCTCTCAACCTATTGGACAGTGCTGCCCACACTTAGGGAGGGTCTCCTCTTCAGTTTGCTTTTCCACATGCCAATCATTCCTAGACACATCCTCATCAACACACCCAGAAACCTCTTAACTCTTCTGCATCTCTTAATCCAATTGAGTGAGCAATTCAAATTAACTATTACAAGCACTTTAAAATCTGGACTTGCTGCCTATTTTCCAGTCTCCCTTTGGCTTCCCCACAATGCACTAACTTGAGGTTTCATGGTTAGCATAGCCTTGGGACTGCAAAGACTTCTTTATTGCTGCAACCAACTCAATATTTTTATTATCTCCCTGGTTCATAACATGAATTCTCCTGTGAGTGAGCAGAAGGATACTAGTTGGAGACTGGGTCAAGGAGGAGGTGAAGGAGAAAAAAAAGGAAAGTAGCTGGCACAGGAGATGTACAGATGGGAAGGCTGAAAGGAGGATACCCATCCAGTGAACTTCAGAAATGGCAACTAGTCTGGGCATGGCTTAAAAAAAAAAAAAAAAAGAGGCACTTGTGAGAAAAAAAAATCTTTATACTGTAAGAACAATTTTGAGACCTCTCTGCACAAGTTTCTACTACTTTGATGTAGCCACCAGGTACCCCCATCAAAAAGACCATTTTCATAATTAAACTTCTCCAAAGAGACCCCTCCCCGCAAAATTGTAACATGGAAGCTTCTGTCCTAGTCAACAAGATTTTTACAAAGAAAGTTAGCAGGATTTTTGCAGAGAGTTCATTGTGGTTTCAGGCTTCCTCTTTCTTGTAAAATCCAGGTTTCTCTTTTTTTGTAAAAGCTAGGTCTGCAATCAAGCTTGTTGCTGTGTAAAAGTTATTGCATCTGTTTTTTTTTTTTTTTTAGTAGATATTTGTGAAACCTCTGTCTAACCTAGGAATATGAGACAAAGAATAACTGTTACATACCCAGCCACTCTCATGTCACCACCTCACTGAGTATAAATCTGAAAGAATTTCCAGAATGGGGAACCAGAGACTTTTTTAGGCATTAAACCCTATGGACTGTTGTAGCTTAAATAAACCTGCTTCCTGAAAATTCCTCATGTGTCCTCATCTGTTCTACATCAGCTTAGGATAAATACAAGAGCCACTGGAAGCAGAGGGCTGAGTCTGGGAAGCATTTATTCCCTGCACAGGACTCTCCACCATCTCTTGCATCCAGGAAGAAGAACCTGGAAGCCAGATGCCAGACACAGGAGGGGCTAAGTGCCACAGGACAAGTGGAACCTTCATCCTTCGCCACCCCTTTTCTTACTCTCACTTAAGGCAAAAATCGTGCCCTAATGCTTGCACACTGCAACAGATACCCAGGAGAGATTTCTTCCGTAATTAGCTAATGACACAGGACCATTTCTGAAACACCTCATTGCTCTCTAACACCCAGGGAAGTAGTTCTGCTCATGGACTTTCTCAGCCTTGTGTGTGTGTGTGTGTGTGTGTGTGTGTGTGTGAGTATATTTTTTCCTTCACTTTTATGTGAAAGTCATTCAGAACTCTAGGAAAAAAAATAGATGTATAATAAAAATGAATAAAAGCTGATGGTGTAGTGCTTTCCAGAAAAAAGGAAGAAGAGTGTGAATGACACAGTGGCTGGCTATATATCATTGGCTTTCTCTAGCCCCGACTATAAAGTATCTTTCAGTATAAAGTGTGGATAATAACGTCTGCCCCCTGCCTGACTCCCACAGATGTGTCAGGGACAGAGGAACTAATATGACCCTGGCTCCCATCAGTCATCTCTCCACTCACTGTGCCTGTGGCATGAGCATTGTGGTCCGTGGCATCCTGTCTATAAGATATCTCTCTGAAACAACATGCCTTCAAATGCAGGAGTTATCATTGCTGCTGATATTGGGGGAAGAAAGCAAAAAGAAGAAACATGCTCAGCTTCTTAGTTGGAAGTAGTACACAGCAGAAAAGCACCTGAGTACATTTCGGCTTTCATTTATCTCCATTCTTGTAAAGTCACTTGAATATTCATATGACTCGACAACATAGGGTAAAACTAGAAGAATAAGCAGATTCCTTGTACACTGTGGGGTGCACGGAACTTGGTGAAGACTTTAGAAAATAGAGTTGAATTAAAAAAATCCATAATCTATAACCCAATAACCTACATTTTCAGTCATCTATTTTAAATGTCAGAAAATTACTTTCACACTGTAGTTGTCGTTTAGGTGGTTTTTCAGCAGTAGACTTTCAGACAACTCAAATTTTTAATGTACTGGGCTCTTAAATGAACAATGGTAAATTGATTTAATGTTTTAAGTAACATTTATAAACACAGATTGAAAATTTTGATGATATTGAAAATATATAAAGAATGTATTAATATGAAAAATCAAGACATAAAATTATCGTTAAAATATTGTCTATGCTATATAAAAACATTCATTTAAAATGTGAAACTGAAATGCATATGGATAAGAACAGTGTCTATCTGGTTGGTGTTCAGTTTTGTACATTTTGCATTTTCATTTTCATTAAGGAATATATATATATATATATATATATATATATATATATATGATACAGCACTTGCCTAGTATATGTCAAGCTGTGGGTCCAATCCCCATCATTGTGTGTGTGTGTGTGTGTGTGAGTGTATACACACAAAAAATGTATTTTTTCCCCCTCTTTGGTGTTGGGTATTGAACTCAGGGCCTGGCACATGTTAAGTAAGTGACCTATCTTTGAGCCACAACCACAGTCATTAAAAACATTTTTCAAAACTTTCTGAAGTAATTTTTTTTTAAATAACTTCAAGTAATACTTTTGTCACATGAGTAAATAACACTGATCACCTTAGAAAATAAGGTCAAAGCTGGTTACAGTGGCACATGCCTGTAACTGCAGCAGCGAAGGAAGCCAAGGGAGGAGGATGGTAACTTTAAATCCAGCCTCAGCAATTTAGCAAGACCCTGTCTCAAAATAAAACATAAAAAGGGCTGGGGATGTAGCTCAGTGGTTAAGTGCCCCTAGGTTCAATCTCTGGTACACACACAAAAAAAAAAAAAGAGAGAGAGAGAGAGAGAGAGATGAGAGAGAAGAGAGAGAGGGAGAGAGAGAGAGAAGAAGGAGGAGGAGGAGGAGGAGGAGGAGGAGGAGGAGGAGGAGGAGGAGGAGGAGAGAGAAAAAAATAAAGCTTTAAAACCAAGAGAAAGACTTATGTGATGATGTGATGGCATTAGGAGGTGGGGCCTTTTAGAAGTTCATAAAATCCTGAGGTCATTGGATTAATGCCTTTAGCAAATAGGCCCAAAAAAGCCTGCAGGCCCTTCCACGGTGTTGTGTGAGGACATAGTGAGATAGCTACAGTGTTCAACCTAGGAGAGGCTTCTTCTAACTCTCTACCATGCTGGCACTCTGACCTATAATTTCCCAGCCTCCAGAACTGTGAAAATATAAACACCATTGTTTACAGGCCACCTGGTTTATGGAATTTTGTTATAGCTACCCAAATGGATCAAGACAATGACCATGCCACTGTTAGCATATTTATTTATTTTTCCTACTCTAAGTTACATTATTCTTCATATGACCTTGAACTGTTTAATCTCAATTTTCTGAAAGGAAGGAAGGAAGCATCTGCTCAGGAAGCTAATAACTTAGAAATTGTTTTTTCCAAGGTATCAGAAGAACAAAGCCCAGCGCAGGTGAAGTGAATGTCAGACTGGTCAAATGGCAGTGGAAGACAGCAGGAACACGCAGAGAGAAGACGTGATACGTTAGCTGCTTTTCAAATGATTCCTTCCATCAAGGGAAAGTATCATTTATCACAGAGCATACTCACAGAGATGAAACATGATCTTGGGGACAAGCTGAAGAGATTATAGGCTTCACTAGACAGTAGGGAGTTTTCAGTGAACGATTTTCATGAGCTTCTGGGTCACAGGAAGGTAAGACAAAGGTTGCTGTCACTAGATTGTGTGTGTATGTGTGTGTGTGTGTGGTGTGTGTGCGCGTGCGTGCACATGTGCATGCATGCACAGATGTGAATGTGTATGTCTTCTCAATTATACATGCACTTAACTCTTGAAGAGTTTTTTGTTTTTTTTTTTTTGACTGTGGAGTTGTGATAAATAAACAACTATGCTCCAATGATTTGCATGACAGGAGGAGACACAAACAAAAATGAAAAACTTCACAAAAACTCATTGTTGTTGTTACTTATCTGGATGTCTTATTTTACCCACTCCACAGTGCATCATAATTTTTTAAAACATCTTATTTTAAAAGAGTCCATCATTTGATCAAGCCTAGATTAGAACTGTCACTAAATTTCCTCAAATGAATGAGATGGATAAAATTACAAATGTATTTACTTTGAACCCAGTTTATGATTTATATAATTCAGGAGTAAGCTAAAATCCGGATTCAGAAATGACCATGAGCTCTTTCCAATATATTTTTATTATTTGGAAACTGGATGTGATGTTATTAGTTATCTATATAATATGGTGAATAAATATTGGCTTACATGCCAACTTCAGTTGAATGGATGGGTAGATGTTTTGCTTAGGAACAACTCCTCCGTGTATTAGGTGCTAACTGTGGACCATGTACTGTATCAAACACATGGCAGGTAGATTTAATCTATACATTAACACTTTGAAGTAAGCACTCTAATTTTCCCCCATTTTATATATGAGATGCCAATGTTTGGTAATTTTACCAAGGTCCGTTAGCTGAGTGAGCAATGGAGTAGGGCTTAGGAATAGAGGCCCCCACGCTCTCCACCATTATGTAACATCTGGTAGTGTCCTCAACACTGGATTGAGAAGATCATTAGGTTCGCCTCTAGAGCAAGTTGAAAGATATTTTGTAATTAATTTTCATTTCTAATCATGAGGTTGTGCTTAGTATTGGCTATTGCCCACCAAATTCCTTGATTTCAATGATTTGAGACAAACCCACAGAAATGAATTGACATGGTCAATCAGCTCCAAAGCCAATTCTATAACTACAGTCTTAGCTATTGGTCACTTTGTTTTCCCTCCTCTTCCTTTGAAGACAAAATAAAATAATATGACCTTTTGGGGCTTTTATTTTAATTGAAAAAAATAAGAATTATTTTAACACCTATAATTAAGTGAATGAGATTTCAGACAACTTCTAGACAATCATGTTCCTCTCTTTGCCTCTTGAGAGGAGGTGTGATGCTCAGGAAAGGATGGCTCAAAAGAAAGCATCATTTCTCATGGAATTCAAGGTATAAAATTAATCATGTTCAGGAAACCATCAGGGCAATATATATTTTATATTATACATATTATAATCCACATTACAGGTACTGTACACACACTTCAATGGGCCATTTACTTTCTGATTGTTTATTATATGGTGCTATATTAGCATAGGATAGAGGATTTGAGGAAGAATAGCGAGTTATTTTTTATGTCTACTTTAAGCTGTTAGTTTTACTGCATTTCAGAGTGTGCAGGATCGTCCTGTAGTCAAATCGAGCTATAAAGACTAAATTGAATTATCCCCATGGAACAGCTGTTAAATCTCCAGGGAGTGGGCAGGTCCCACAAGAAAGGGATGACAGATTGCAATGGGGATGCTGCCTGAATGCAGCCAGTAGGAGAGACTTGTGCTACATGAGGCAAAGGCTGGCGCTTTTGTGAGCCTCACATCCGTATTTTATAATTTATGGGCATTACCATGCTCTTCCTGCCTGATTTGTTGATTTCTTGAATCACCAAATAAAATGAACTTCCCAAGGCTCAATAGTTGAGAGAGAATCTGTGAACACTGGAAAAGATCAAAAACACCCTTTCTTTCAAAAACCCTTACTTGGCATTGCAATGACTTAGTGACTTAGAGTACAGCTGATTTGGTGCTGTTGGGGGAAATTTTAAGCTTGTTGACAGGAATGAAGTAGTTTGTAACTCAGTATTTGATCCTGCAAACCATTCTTTCTAACAAGGAATTCCAAAGACACAGACCAGGTATATAAGCATGTGTGTGTGTGTGTGTGTGTGTGTGTGTGTACATGAATTCTCACTTAAGCAAAGTGATGAAAGCAATTTGGAAGAAAAATAGTGTATGTTTTTCCCTTTATATTGTGAAGGTGAAAACTAAGGTTGTCTCCCTACACAATAAAACTCTATTCTTGGGAGTTTTTTTTTTCAAGTGCATTAGTGCTAAATGGATTCTCTGAGCCTCATATTAACGACACTGCCAATTAAACCCTGAAGAATAAAGTACACTAGCCAAGTTTCAGGGAACTTGCTAAATGCAATGGTAGTTAAAACATCACCAAAACATTTGTTAAGGTTACAATGATGTAATGATTCTCTCAAAAAAGAAGATGGAAGCTGCCAATATTCAGAAATTCATGTTTTGTCTCCATTATCTCATTTTTATTCAGTGACTGTCTTCAAAATATCTTGTCATTAAAGATATTTTCTAGTGTAATATGTATGGAGATTTCTTTTATGAATGTTGCCATAGGGATCTTAGTTACTCATATCTGAGGCTCAGGCTCTCTTATTTTTAAGAACCTTTTATAAACAATGGAAGTGAGTGATGTTTTCTTAAGCTTATTGTATTGCAATTTGCTCTACAGACTCAGAGCACAATGGCAAGTACAGCTGCTTTTTGATGTTTATGACATTTGTCTAAGCTAAACTTCTGGCAGGGCGTGAACCCAATGTAAGTGCCCTTGTGTTAGCAGACTACACTTAATACAGGAACTGATATATTATGAAATAATTCTTGAAAATAGTATTGTGGAAAGGATGGGAATGAATGCATTTTCCACAGCTTAAATCTTCTGAGCCAGACTCAAGAAAAATGTCATCAGCAAGATGGTGCTTAGGTAAATTAGGAGATAACCTAAGCTCATGTGGAAAAGTGGGAGAATTGTCAGGGGCCTTTCTGTGTGAGCCAGAACCGGTAGGCCAGGTAATATCAGTTGATGTCACTCCTGGAACCAATGGAGGGAATGAGCCCTTGTTAGTATTGTGTGTCTTAACCTTTCCCAACAAAAGGAGTCAGAAACTTGGTGACAAACTTTTAAACAATAGTGACCTTTAATCTTGGTGTGGTTTTCCTAAAGCAAATGTGTCTTACACCTAGGAATCCAATGGCAATTGGGAAAAATGTGTCAAGGCAAAACCCCAAATTATAAAATGCACTTTGTAAATTATATGTATCAAGGGAAAGTAAAACAGGCTCATTTGCATATATAGTTTCCCCAGATAGTTCAATTGACAGACTTCAGGCAGTTAGGGTTTTTTTTTTTTTTTGGTTCTTTGTTTTTTAATATATTTTTAATTATAGATGGACACAATGCCTTTTTTTTATTTATTTATTTTTATGTTGTGCTGAGGATCCAACCCAGTGCCTCACACATGCTAGTGCTCTACCACTGAGCTACAACTCCAGCCGGAGGGTTAGGGTTTTTTCCTATCAGTGATACAATGACTTACTCTTGTATGGATTAAAAAAAAAAAAAAGTTGTAAAGAGCTTGCAATTCAGAGATTATGAAGCAGCATAATTCTCCATATTCGTCCTGCTACTGAACATAACTAAACCACACTGAAAATTATGTGTAAAAGAAACCTAAGAAGATGCTGACTGATGAAGAGAGGACAGAAAGCATATATAATAACTTCAAGGTCTAAAGCACAACAGGGTGGAGAGTTCCTTGTATTTTCCTAGTGTCTTAGCCCCATTGCTGAAGAACTAACAACAACCCCAGCAGACAAACTGGTATAAACAAATTTTTTAAAAATAGCAATACCGAGCCTGCCCTCTTCAGCCAAAGGATGAGGAAATAGGCAACAAAATAAAAAAGAATATTTTTAGAAAATAACTAAAATAACTCTTCAACCCAAGATAAATGACATAGAGAAAACTCCTGCTGCAAAGCTATCTAGCTATGCTGTAACAAAATGTCTCTGACCCTAACCAAGGTGGCATTATGGAAATGAATCTGAGAATGTCTAGAATCTAGAAGAAAAATCCTAGGGATTTAAGAAGTCTATCTTTGTCAGAAAAGATCAAGGGTTTCACTGTGGTGTCAGTGGAGACTACATGGGGATCCTGGACTTCAACACTACTCAGCACTAATGAGGGAGGCCATCCACTTCACAAAGATGGGGTCAGGATGCCTTGGTGGACTTTACCACAGTCCAATGATATAGATATTTCTTCTGATAGTAATGTCACTGGAGGTCACACAGAGGATGATCATGAGGCATTACTATGCAGGCTACTATACTCAGAGAAGAATCAATGAAACTTTTGTAGGAAGCAGTAACTCTCACATACTTGGTAGTAACAAGTACCTTTTCCATCCTCAGATGTCAATGGAGGCTCAGTTAGGAATTGGATTTCTATTTCAAACCAGTATTATTAAGGCCAAACCTCTCCTTCCCCTGCGTGGACAGGGTGAGCAAAAGACAGATAAACAGAAAATTTAAAGAAGATTTACCACAGCATAATACTTAAAATATGCAGGTTCACTTAAAAACACAACAACGATATTTTGTTATACCAAAAAAGAACTCAAGCTAAACGAAAAAAGATAATCGATAAATGCCTCTTGGATGACATTTAATTAATGTTAGAATTATCTGACAAACATTTTTAGAGCAGCCATTATAATAAAAATGTCTCAATGCCAATTACCCATTTGAGATGAGTTAAAAAAATAGAAAATCTTAGTAACAAATCAAAAGTCTTAGCAAGGAAATCAAAATATCAAATGATAAGAAGAATGATATGAAAATTTTAGAAATGAAAATTCATTATCAAACCTAAAAGATAATAAATAGGTTCAATAACAGAATGAAAGAAAAAAAGAAAAAGAATATTAAACTTCTACCTAAAACAACAGAAATGACATGATTTGAACAAAGCACAAAATAAGACTAAGAAATAAGATTTGAGGGATTATAACAAAAGATCTAGTATTAATGTTGTCAGAGTTCAAGAAGATAAGAAAGAGACAGGTATAAAAGCACTTGAATAAATAATGGCAAAAACCCCACAAAACTCCCCAAATTATTCACATGTAAATGTGTAAAGATTAGCCCTATTCATTCATAGTCTATTCATTCATTCAAGACATTGAGCAATAATCAAACAAGGTCAGCCCAAAGAAGTCTACAACATGACATATCACATTCAAACTTTCAAAAACTAAAGACAGAAATTTTTGAAATCACCAACAGAGAAATGACATGTTACCTATTGGAGAAATGAAACTAAATTCATCACTGAGGCCAGAGGTAAATGATTCAGCATTTTCCAAGTGCTGAATAAAAAGAACTGTCAACCTACAATCTTACATCTAAAGAAAATATCATTCAAAGGTGGAAGGAGGGAGAAAATCATTATCAGATGAAGAAAAATAAGATAATTTGTCACTTTCATATACACTCAAAAAGAATGGCTAAAAGAAAGTATTTCAATCAAAAGAAAATGACAAAAGAAAGAAAATCAGGCTACAAAAAAAAGAGAGAGAACAATAGTAAGCAAAAATATGGCTGAACTCAAGAAGCTCTCCTTTTTCTCTTGTGTTTTCAAACTTTGATAATTGAAACAAAAATAAAACTGTGTGATACAGTTCAAAGTATAGAGGAAATATGAAGACAATTACATAAAAATCATGAAAGGTAACAAAATTTAAAAGGAGAGAAGTCTTATATTTCATCTAAATTGGTAAAATGAAACCAGTAAGTTATCAAATTTTGCATATATGTAATATAGTAACTAAGAAACCACTAACAAAACCTGTACATAGAGATATGACCACTAAATAAATCAAAATGAAATTCTTAAAAATCATTCAAGGTACACAGAAAAAAGAAGAGGAGCATGAAAAAGAAGATAACAGAACATAAAAAAATAAATGGACATTGCAACCCTAACACATTAATTACACTAAATGTAAATGGTCTAAAGATACCTATTAAACATAACTGGAAAAATGAATTTAAAAAAATGAACAAAATATTTGCTGTCAATAAGAAACTCAGTTCAAGTACCACAATATAGCTAAGTTAAAAATAAAAAGATGAGAAAGGAAATATCATGCAAAGTTAATTGGAAAATATATAAATGGCAACATTAACCTCAGATAAAGTAGACTTCAGAGCCAAAAAAAGTCATCAGAGCAAGAGCATATCATTATACAATGATTAAAGGGCTAATCTGCTAGGAACAAATAGCAGTACTAAACAGAGCTATAAAATATGCCATGGAAAAACTGAAAACACTGGAAGCATGTATAAACGGAAAAATCCTTAACTATAGCTGGAAACATCAACACCTTTATTGAGTACCTACTACATGCAAGGCACTCTGCTATATATTAAAAATCCATTAGTGATAAAAGAAGACATATACCTGACCCTAATGAAACTCATGCCTTATTAGGAAAAACAAATGTTAACTATTTAACTTATCAGGATTATACATGTAACAAAGGACATCTCTAAAATACAAAAAAAAAAATGTAATTTCATTTGTTTAAAAGGCCTTCTTTTGGAGTTCAACAAATTCCTAGACAACTATGTAACTCCCAAGCTCTTGAATTTAATGGAATATTCTTTGCTTTGGTTGACCAGAGATTAAAAAAAAAAATCCATGTTAGCCCTTATAGAATGCAAATCTCACCCACAGCTGAAAGCAACCACAACCAGAAAAATAGAGTTCTCTATATATCTTTGATACACATTTTACTCCAGAAACACAATTCGTACTCAGTCCCGGCTGGGAGTCTTGCTCTCCAGTAATGACTGAGGCTGATGGGACCTCTTAAAAATACAAGATAAACACAGGCACTCTATGAAGAAGTACAGGAGTGTGATAGTGAAAGCAAGACTTACCCCAAAGTGATAGAAAACATCAAGAAATAAAAATAAAAATAAATGAGAAAACTTACCACAGTATAGATCTGATGCTTTCTTCTTTTAGCCAGGTCAATTATGTTTACTCCGTTGTAGTAAAGGTTTTCAATACATCCGTGGAAGTTTTTCTTTAAAAAGGTCCCAGGTTTTCCTGGTACTGGAATTCCTCCAAAACTAAGCTTTATAGTGGGAAAAATAAAAATCAACTCTTAGTTATAAACTCTGAAGGAGTAGAAAAGGAAAGGAAGCAAATACATTCGGTAGATTCAATTGTATGTATGAGCCAAGTGACTCAAATAATTATAGATGCCACTTGATTACACATTTAAAAGGATACTGATTAGCCCATGTAAAAATAACTGTAATTGCTTGCTTCTTGAGGGCTTATTTTACAAAACCATTTTCACTTCTTTTCTGAACCTTTTTAATACTAAATAAAACAGTAATTTACAGAAGGAGAAAAAAAAAAGAAAAAGAAAGAAAACCAGCATCTTTATATTTATCTCTTATACAAGCATCTTAGAGAAATTGTCCATAGAAAGCCAAGGGACAAACAAAACATCACTCTCTTCAGCTGAGAGACCTACTTTAAAGGCCTGCATTGTACCAAAAAACTCAGCACAAGGTTTTTCCCAAATCATTATCGATGAAAATAAAAAACAGACAATAATGCAAATGCCTTATACAGTTTTATAATGCAAATAAGAAACAATTTACTGAAATCTTTATTTAGTTCTCAATAGTGACACTTGTTCAGCATTTGTGATAAAATGGGAAATTACTATAAATTTGATTGAAAAGTGCAAGAATTGTAACTGATTGTGAAGTGTGATTATAGCTCTAAACTACTTACTTATAGTGAATTTGGGAAGATTATGGAATATTAATTTTCATGACCATTTTATGTCTAGTAAATACTAATACAAATTATTTTAATGAATATATTACTTTTTGGCATCTTGATCTTTTGTGAATAATTTTTCTTCCATGAAAAGAAAACAAAACAGAACAGTTTCTGTGTTCTCCTGTCTTTTCTGCGCAAACACACACACACACACACACACACACACACACACACACATTCTCCTATTCTGAATGTCTCTCCCTTATATGAATAGCAGCTATATACAAAGGATTACTTCTAGATATTTATTTTTTTCACAAGTTCTACACTATTGAAAAGTGTTTCTTAATGAATTGTAAGAGGTGATAAGGATTATTATTCCTTTACTCACTTTTACTTATTGATGCTTTACTTTTGTAAGAGAATTGATATTGTCCTTCATTTTTTTCACAATTTCAGAATTTTATTTGAAAAAAATTGTTGAAATTTTGATTGAGGATTCATTACTTCATTAAAGAATTTATTCAGAGAAGAATGAATTTTTAAAAATATTTCACATTCCTTTCCAAGAACTCAGTATCTTTTTCTATTTTCAGAATATTTCAGATAAGGTTCCTCCACCTAAGTTGTTAATGTCTTTCCCTAGTTCACATATTCTTCAGTGAATTAATTTCTAGGAATTTTATACTACTAAAAATTCCATTATATTTTTTTCCTAATTCAATAATATTTTATCATATAAATACCCATATTATTGGTACTGGTTCATTTTCTCAAACAAAATATTTTGTATATACCTTCATATTAAGTCATATACTTTTTAAAGATAATTTCTTTGTATTTGTGAAGGGTACAATCATATTACATCTACAAGCACTTTGTTCCTTTTTAAAATCAATTTTGTACATATCTTTTCTTTATTTTGTCATCATAACCAAAACTTTCTAAGGTCGAGCCACAACTTAAGACATATTAAATAATAATAATGGTATAGAACCTTCTAAAACCAAACTAAAATAAAAGAAGACAAAAAAATCTTCCATTTACCATGGACACATAACTCTGATTCTGACTTCACATCAGGGAAACATTCCTGTACTCCCAGTTTACATATAATTTGTTTCTGTGCTTGAAAAGAAAATGAATACTTTACATTATCCATTGTTTTTCAAAAAGTTTGTGGGATGGAACTAAGTATTTCATGCTCAATCTATTGCTGTGTTGAATTGCATTGTTAGATCATGAATTAATAGATTCTCTCTTATTGAGTCATGGTTGGGTACCATTTGTTTTATGTACATATTTTACCTAGCAAATGAATATAAGCCTAGTTTTCTTTCGTCAAATATTTAAATCAAGTCTATATCTTTTTCCAAGAAAAGCTTTATCTTTCACTATAAGAGTACATATGTCTTGGAAAAAAATTCTAGAAAACAAAAACAATCAACAATAAATTTGTAAATCCCACAAATATTTTATAAGAAATACTTTTGAGAGCTTACAAAATTACCTTTTCACTTTGATGTTCACCACCTTCTTCAATTTCTAATAAAAAAAATTAATGCTCTACTTCACTGCATTGTGATTTAGGAAAATAGCAGATACAGAACAAAATTTGAAAGGTAAAAGAAAGAACAAAAAGCACTGTCTTTTACACAGCAAAAACAGTAGTTAAATTATTCAGGGTAAAGATTTTTATCCAGAGAAAAATAATACACAGAATACTGTATATAACCTTGTAATTTTCTACAGCATTAAGGGAGCAACTATCACTCCTTTTAGTCTGGGTGGAGGATTTTGGGAAGAATTTGTTGGGGAAAGTTGGGTTGTAGTGTACAGACCATTCTCTGTTCCACTCTGAGGGATTGAAACTTATAGAGCATTGGGGAAGGTGGATAGAAATCACAAGTCAGATCCTGGAAATCATCCTGATTACCAAAGCAGTGATGTTTGCAAGCCTATATGAGCTGCTTCAAGTTCAGTATGGCCCCAGAGCAAAAGAGCTGTAGAGAAGACAGGAGGATTATCAGTGGCTTAAGTGGAGCTCCAATATAGGAGAGCCTGAGACCTGTTTCTCACTGACCTGGGCACTCTAGCTAGCATAGGCCTAAGAGAACAGGATGCAGGGGGAGGTATGAAAGTGCTGAGGTTTTCAGTAAATGTACAGAGGGCTGGTAGTTGCATTTGAAGTCTGGGAGAGCACAAGTGACTATACCTCACAGATCTAGGTGATACCAGGTATCACAGACCACAGCAGCAGAAGGTGACACATGGTTCTCAAGACTCCAAACCAGGTGGGACTAGTGGGTGACATGCTTTCAGGTGGGACAAGTAGATGGAATACCTCCCTTGATGTAAGATAGTACTAACGCTAGCCAGTTAACAATCTGCCCAGGAAACATTAATATAATCCAGTGTTTACACAATAATGCACACAGGTATAAATAGGTATTAACTAATTACTCAAGAGAGATGTTTTTCCTGCCATCAAGGGAAACAGAATGATGAGCATATTGGATCAAGTGAGAGAGAAGTAGCAAAATGGCATTTATTTATATTTGAGTGTGAGTACAAACTGATATATATATATATATATATATATATATATATATATATATATATCACACATATGTATATGTATATATATATATCACATATGTATATGTATATATATATCACACATATGTATATGTATATATGTATATATATATATTTGCAACTGATTTATACATTTTGATTTTTCAAGTAGAAACTTGCAGCTGTAATTGTAGTATTGAGTTATAGATTTGGTTCATTTAAGTTAGATTGGAAAAGTTTGCTTCATATATTGATGTATTTCTTTCCTATAAAACGTTGTTTTCCTAAATATTTCATAAACACTTGGTATATAACTATTAATTTTATATTAATAATTATAGTCAATTGATCATTTGCATTTATATTTTATCTTATTTATCAAAACTTTGGTAATAAAAACTAAAATCTTGCTTAAAATTGTTTTTGTCCATCAAGTCATGCATATTAAAGTCACTACTGTGTAATGACCTAGGCTGGCAAATTATTGTACCAATTATTTGAAAAAAAAATTGAATATTGGCCATTCTCAAGCTGTTCTACTTGATCTAATTGTACTCTGATTCACTGTCTCCCAACACTTGCTTTTCTCCTTGACTCCATCCATTAGTTCATTCATTTGGGTTCAGCTCACAGAAAAACAGTGTTAACCAATATTTGTAGTATAAAAATGTGCAATTTAATGGGGTTTTTTTGCATTTATTGAGGTTTTATATGGCACACACATGTGGTTAGGATAGATATTTTAAATAAAGGATCATAATGAAAAGTTTACAATGATTTTTATATTTTGATCTTAATTTTTCCTTTCAAAGGTACTAATTTTCTATCTCGTTTTTCTGTGTGAATTCAGATATTGTATATGTTTCTCACAATTCCAAACAATTTTTTAAAATTTTCCTTCACTGATTTCATTGTTGAGGATTCTGAGTTTCTATTCAGAATATGGCATAGTTCATCATGAGATGGATATTGATGATGCTGAACAGAGAGTATATTTCAGCATACATAGTCCACATGAAGTGCCTAAAGGTCTTTGGTATATGGAAGACAGAGCTAGAAACTTGGCTTGCCTTAGATCATGTTTTCATCTATTCATTGAAAGTTTATAGTGGTCATAAACTTCCAAATAAAATTTGTCATATGTGAACAATTATTTATAGTTCACAGCAACTGAAAAAAAAAAATCTTTTATTTTAACTATTCTGTTAGCAACTCTCAGAAACACTTGAAAAAGTTATTTCCACTTTTTTTTGGTCCAAATCAAATTTCCTAACTAGTTGTTGAAACCCTACTCTCTGTAAAGCATGAGTCAAGCCTCTGTGGTGGTATTGAGGTTAAATTATGCACTTTCCCTTTTCTCTAGAAATGTAGTGCCATTCCCAATGAAAAATCCATCCTCTAACAGAATGATGGAAGGCAAGGTATGGTAAGAACAATGAGAAAAGACCAACTGCTATACAAAGAAGAGGTTTGGGAAATAACTGGAGAAAATAACCAGAGAGTTGGAGTTTGGAGAATAACAGAATTTTGAGACATATATTTAGGAAAACAGACATTTCAGTAAAGCATATGGAGAAAAGTATGGAGGACAAAATAAAGGACACCCCCCACAGCCCAGAAAACACTATGCTCGTGATCAAAAACAAATAAGTAATGATAGACATTTAAGTTAGAAATAAAACTAGCAAGGTGAGTTGGAGACACACACCCAAATCACTGAATGTAGAGTTCAGAAGAATGGGGAGTACTGAAGGATTTTCAGCAAGAAAATATTAATCCTCTTCAGGAAGATATCCCTTAAATTGTGAATGCAAAGATTGGATTCAGTAGGCTTAGTCTAGCCTCTGCTGAAGGGCCTGGAACCTAAAATGTTCAGTACAGCTATTTTAGGTTAGGAGTCCTAAGTTCTCAGTCAACTCTCTCCAGATAGCAACACAACAGACTTTAGGTTTCTACTCAAAGGTGACTGTCCCCATTTTGCTAACCTTTATCCTTGAAATCCCAAGCCCGGTACTGTGATCTACATTTAGTTTTCTTCTCACAGCAATTTGTTGTCTACTTACGTAGTATAGAATTTACTGATTTGTGTTGTTTCTTGCTGAATAGTTTTTCTCTACTGCTAGAATCCAAACATCACCAGGGTAGGCATCGTTGTTCTTTTCATGGACATATTTCAAGCACTTAAAAGGAGGCCTGACACATAGTAGGTACCAAATAAATATTTGCTAAATATTGCTACATTTTGGATCTGAAACATCCTTAAATGTCCATGTCTTCTAGTCCCTAGATGTAAGGGAGCAGTAGAAGGCATGCAGGTCATTGAATGCATGCCCTTGAAGGGGGTTCTGGGACCCGAGCCTCTTCTTCTTCCTTTAATGGGGTTTTTTTGCATTTATTGAGGTTCTCTCTTTCACTCCCTGTCTGTGTGGTGAGCCAGTTTGTTCTACTATATACTTCTGTGATAATCTCCTGCTACAGGGATCCAAGTGATTATGGAACTGAACACTCCAAAACTGTAAAGCAAAATATGCTTTTTGTCTTTATAAGATGATGACCTCAGTTATCTGCTTTGGTAGCAGAAAAGGGACTAAGGTGAATATTTTGAAATTTATCCCTTAAGTTTCTCAAGATAGAGAAAATATCTCACTCATTTTTTATTATATAACCCTAAAAGCTATGATTAAATATAATAGATCCAACAAAATATTTCTTTAATTGGATAAAAAAAAGGGCATAAGCAATTTTCTTCTAGATCTTCTTTTGCCTTTTCCCTTTTGATGATTTTGCCTTTTTTTTTTCTCTGTTCTTGTTTTATGGGTCTTGGCAAATTGCAGAGTGTACCTTTCACTGATGTTATTGGGCAACAAAACTAAGTATTAGATTCCAGAGTTCCACTGGCAGTTTGTCTTGGACAAGGTAGTCTACCTAGTAACCTGAGGGAATTGTGTGTGTCACAGGTGGGCTCCAGCTGGGTAAGTCCCAGGAGAAAGCTCATGTTGGTGTTAAAGGTATGAGGTCCCAGAATCTGCCACTCTCTCGTTTCCTTTGATCTTTGATGTTACTTGGATGGCAACGAGTTCATTCCTTCTTTACTGTTTCTTGTTTTCTCTAGGCCCATCTAAATTTGGAATCTTTCAGTTCTGATGATTCTACTTTCTGTCTAATTTGACTCTCTGATACTTTTGAAATTTCTCAAAATATTATGCACATTTTTGAGTCACATTTGCTCTGATGGGCCACTTTTTAATGGAAGGGCTATGAAGAAGGATCTAAACTGCTGTCTTCTTTTTCAGTCTTTGAAACTCACATTGCTAGGTGTTAATGAGTCATGTGACCCTTCCCTGAAGGCACTGTCCCTCATGGGCCAAGTCTAGGTTGATAAATTTTTGCCATTAAAAATGAGGCAAAAATCCCAATTTTCTCATGAAATCACTTGATGTTTTTACAAATATCAATCTGAATTCAAATGATTATTTTTTTGAAAGAAAGAAAAACAACAGATAAGCCAAATGAGATGAAGCAGAGCAAGTCTTGCCTGGTCAGTCACCTTGATCACCATTTTGTAACTTCTACTCTGTTATTTTGACTAGATCAATGACTCAGTCTGTGACAGGATTGGAACTTCTGAGCTCTAGAACTTTAATGTTCTTCCATTGCACATGATGTGCTATTTCCCCCTTACATTGAAATTGGAAATTGAAGGAAGATAATTGATAATGTTTTCATCAAAAATTACTTTATTTTTTTTCTTTTATGATCTAAACTTTCATAAGTTCCCAATGTTCCCTTCTTTATGCATGAAGACTATCTTATTTCATTTTGCTGGGAACAGAGAATAGATGATATCTTACCAAGATAAAGCCCTATATTGGGTAAAAATAAAGCGTTAGTCTCAAAATCAGTTCTTGTTTACAAAGTACTGAATTGCTGAGGGCCATTGCCAAGTAGGAATGGTAGGTGATTTGGGCAGCGGGAGAATGGAGATTTCCCCTGAACGTGTGTGGAGGCCGGTGTGAGTTCGGGAATAAAGAATTGCTGTTTGAATCTACAAAGTTGTGAGTGGCTCGTGATCTTGTGCCCAGCCAAGACATTGGCACTGAATGCCTGAACTGTCTCCTCTTTCCTGTTCCCCACTTACTGCCCAGTTTTCAGGTGATACACAAAAAGTTCACAATTCAACAGGTCTCACAGCCAGAAGTACAAGAACTGGGATTCTGCATCTAACTATCTCTTCACCAATATTCTGGTTTTCCTAAAACTGTCTCATTGTTTAAAATGAAAATTTCCCCAGAGTACTGACAGTCCTGGCCTAAGGTTTTAGGAGAATCTGCTGCAGTCTTTAAAAAGAAGAAATGAGAGGGAGGGTACATAGCACCAGAAGTCACAGTGTGCTCTCAACAGCATACAAGAGGTCCTTCCAATTTTCTCTGACAGGACAACTCTGTGTTCTCAATCTATTATTAAGTTTTGCACCAGGGATGTATTCAGAACATTTTTTTAATGATTGTTGTAGTTCCCATTGTTGTTCCTAGACCAAATCAGATCAACTGTTAGAACTTTAGTTCCTTTTTCCAAAAGATATCTTTTCATAGACTCGCAGACCCCAGGTATATTAGCCCAATTGGTCTAATACGTTTTAAGATCTTTTTGTCTGAATGAATTTTATACACACACACACACACACACACACACACACACAAACACACATACACACATTTTGCTATATATAAATATGCCTATTTATATATAAATATACCTCTATATGCATCTCTCTCTCTCTCTCTCTCTCTCTCCACACACACACACACACACACACACACACACACACACACTTACTTCAGGTCCTTTGGCCAGTCAGTTCAGTCATGTCCATTTCAGTACTCAAGCAAGAAGCTCAATGGAAAGCCTCATTCAGCATACCCTGTGTTACTCATGCAAGGTACTCAGGTTCATGCTGCATCCCCTGGTCACATCCTGTCTTGCAGGGAGATGTGTTTGATCCCAGAGGAGATGATCACAAATCTGCTACCACCATCCAGACCAGGAATTTCCCAGCAGCACACCAACACTTCTGCCTCAACAGCTTTGAAACCACTTCAGGGTCTCCACTGTCCTCTTCCCTATCTTTCTGAGAGATGTGAACAAGGGGCAGTTCTTTGTATTGTGGATAGAATTTGGACCTATACACTTTGGCTGTGAAGGAATATTTACTGAGCTGGGAGAGTAGAATATATTTAATTCAATAGTTTGCAAGCTTGATTTGTAACTCTTTAAATTTTTAGATTTAAGATACCTAGTTCTCCATTTATACTATTGCATCAGGCTCTAGGAGCATCCAAGAGGGTCCTGGATAACTGTATATTGTTTTATTGATGATTATATTACTTGAAACTAAAAAAATCAGTTTTCAAATGCTTATTTAGCCACTTCCACTAGAAAAAAGTGGGGTAATTAAATCATACTTCCATCTTCCTAATAGAAACCTATTAAACAAGAAGATATATTATCATTCACTCCTTGGGTTCATGTTAATAAAAACAATTATGTTTTTCTATAATACTGGTCTTGAAAGATTCTCTCCTTCATATTCAATGCAATTGGTTTGCTTTTAAGACATATTAAGAAGAAGTGTTCATATGTCATTTCCTTGCTTTAAAACTGGAGGAAATATAAATTTAGCAGGTCTCCAACTCACAGTAATCTTACATTGAAGACTAGAAGCAAAGGGGAGAACCACATAAAGCGATTTCAAGTCTTGTACACAGACAGGACCCAGAATCAGCTTCACAATCTGGGCCTGTGCCTCCAGGGACTAAGTGTTCCTCCCCAAGTGAGAAATTTTGGCCATCCCATGGATCCTGCTCCAAGAGCTACAGACCTGGTCTCACATGCTGGCCCTACTGCTGTGGCAGGGATTAGTGGACAATAGGGATTGTGGGACTCAACAATTTTGCTCTGTCTTTTAGGTTTTTATTTGTGATGTAGTAGTTGATAACCTCCTTGATAGGGATTGTTCAGAGGTTAAACAAAAATCACAACTGCCACACATAATAGGAATAATTTTCCTTTTCATTTTTTCATTGTCATTTCCCTTTTGCTTTTCTTTCTTTTTTATTTTCTTCAGTTTATTCTTCACCTTGATGTCCTCCTGTGTTAGCCTTGAAACTGATTTTCCAAAGAAAGAAAAGGATCAAAAGGATCGATAACAATTATACTCTCTCATGGCCTTGAAAACAGTTTCCCTAGTGATCTGTAGTTATTTTGATCACCAAATAAACACTTTTATGATGTTCATCCAGTCAAATGACTGTCTTAGTTGTAAGAGAAGTGTCCGTTAGGCCATGCCAAGCAATGGTAAGGCAGCATCAAAGGTAGCCTCTGAGCATGGAGAAATTATTACATCCTTTTTATGAGATGAAAAAATAGGCCTTAGATTCATATTATTTGGGATTTACATAAAAACAATCATTCATTTATTCAACAAATATTTAATTACTGTGTTTTCCAAGCCAGATACAATTCTACAGAAATAAATGAGAATAAAAAAGGAAAATCTTGGCCTTTTTAATGAGGCCTTTTTTAATGAGGGGTGGGGATGCTAAGATACACAATTCAAAAAAAAGTAAGTAAATTTAATTATAGATTATGAAGCAATGTGCTTTTGAAAATAAACTGTGAATTAAATCAGAGCATGTAGTGTTAGAAATAAATATAAGAAACATTTCTTAAATCATTCACTATTTTTATTGTCTCAGCTTCTTAAAACATTTCTTTATTTGCACATGGTATAAAATTCAAAAGGTTAAAGGAGAGTATATAGTTAAAAAAATTATTCTTGTTTTATCCCACACTTTGAGATTCTTTCTCACTAGTCTCTTTAGCATCCTTAAAATTTTTTCTATTTGCACATTTTCAAGTTTATGTAATCTCTGCTTTTAAAACATACACTATTTATTTGTACTATTACACATTGATTTTTCTTTTGTATTTTCTTTTCTTCTTTACATTTCTCATGAAATATTTATCTTCTAAGACTGGAAAATTTTTGTCTAGTTAGGACATTCTATTATTATTTTTATTGGTGCATTATTGATTTTACTTTTTATTGAATAATTAATATTAAGAAGTTTCAAATTAGAACATATGGGACTGTCTCTGTCATTAATGAGTGCTACTTTGTATAACTTTATAAAGCATCCTTACAGTAGGTGAGCTGAAGGCCAACATCTAACTACTTTACATTCCTGGTAAACACACAGGAATCCTTTTTAGATTCAGACAGCTTTCAATCTGCACCGATGACAAATAAAGAGACATATTTTGCAGCTGCCCTTGGTCCCTGCCCTACATACCCAAAACAATGGCTCCTAAAGAAAATAGAAGAGATGACCTTCGCATAACTGTGTTTCCAATCCTCAGTATGTAATTGTAAATTGCAGTTTAAAAAAGTTTATATGATACAGCTGTATTCTAGGAGAACAGGGTGAAAACCTTACACCTTATCAGAATGGGGAGGTTATTAGAAACTGTGCCCTAACAGCTTCCCTGGGTCAGGGAGGTGAGTGAAAGAGAATCTCTGGGCAGATCCTCCCCAGCCTCTCATGTCTCCTTGGATCTCAGAATATCTTGCCAAGACTTAGATGACCCCTGCTGTGAACTGCAGGCTGTGTGGCCTGTGTGGAGAATGCAAAGTCTCCTAGGCACTGAAGTGGAGCTGCTCCTCTGGTTAGATGATCATAATGTGTCATCAATTACTTTTGAAGGATTTGGGGAAAATTTTTCATTTTTCTTTTTTAATTTCTAGAATATATCCATTGCACACATTACTTTACAATTATAGGAAAATTGTTAGAAACAGAATGTTGTAGTGAAAGAAATGTTTTTCCAAATTTTAAATGATATTATCCTTTCTTAAATATTGCATTAATTACTATGCCAACAACAATATACAATATCATTTTGGTTTCTTTTTATCATGCTATTGTGGCAGATTATATAGTGTTGGACTTTGTAATTTAGAACATGAATTGGTATTTCTTTCTTTCATGTTTTTTTTTTTTTTCATATGAAAAGTCATTTGTATTTTTTTTATATTCACGTTCTTTCTCTGTTTTTTTTTTTTCAAGTGGGATACCTGTTTCAAAATAATGTAGGGAGGCTTTGTTTATTAGTAATATTATAATATTTTTGAAGTACTTTTTCTAGTTATTTGGTGGAGTGTGGCATTATTAAATGTAGTTTTTACAAAAAGTACAAGTTATTTATTTCTCATTTTATATAGGCACATTTTTTTTCAGATAGGTAAAATTTTTTATATATTTTATTCCCAGGTTCCTGAAATCTACATCATACTTAGAAGGACCTTAAACATTTTTAGATTATGAAACTATATCTCATTTTTTAAAAAACTTCAATCTTGTTTTTGAAGATATACGACACATGTATTTTTAAACATGAAAGGATCTTAATCTAGTTTTAGGGTTTTGTATATATGTCTTAAGATTTTTACTAAAATACATTTTGTAGTTTATGAAATGTCTGTTATTTATAGAGTAGAAACATGTAAATCATTTCTTTTTTTCAAAAACAAGTTTTTTTAGAGTTTGAGTACATATAGTGATCTAGAACGGGGCCACCTAGCACTATTGATAGGAAAGGACTTTTTCAATTACAGGGGTATCAGAGGAATAATGTCCTAAAAATGTCTTTTCTAAAGCCTTTCTGCTTCAGGCTAGAAGAAATGCAAACTGCTATGGTATCTCTCACAGCATTCAGAAAACTCACGTGGATTAAGTGATGTGAACTAGGAAGATATCCCAATACGAAGTACTTGATCTACATCTTTTTTTCCTGCTTATCTTTTTGACAGAGGTCTCCCTGAGCCTTGTCTGTGTTCACCTTCTAGGTTGGACAAGAAGCAGACAATCTCGTGCCTTACATGGCAAATGCCAAACTAGTTGCCTCATACAAAGTCATAATGTCACTTGATTGACCTCCATAAGACAGTCTAAGAAGAAGCCACTGTACTTTCTTTGTCAACTACTATTCACAATATGGTAAAATCTGAGAAGGAAAAATAGGTTTATATCAAACAGTTAGACTTCACATAAAATTTGATAGAGAACAGCTCTACAGCAGGAGGATGCTCTGATGTTGGGTCACTGGAGCCTGAGGTTGTGAACTCAGTCATCTTTCTAGCTGGCGGTAGCCCAGGCCTCATGTGTGCTCAGAAGGGCTCATGGCATAAACCAAACCTGATCAATATATAATTCTGAAATAAAGCAGATCTTAGATTTAAATATCTTGTTTGACTATATTCTTTCCAATAATAGTGCCAATTTTGCTTCTCAGTAATCAGAGTTGTGAGTTTTCATTTCCCTGGTTAACACAACTACTTGGTGAGATAGTGGTGGATAGAACTTGGCCCTCCCATCCCTGTTCTCTCTCTTCTTCATATACCCTTTCAAGTGCATCTGCAAGGCTAGAGACTTTTCTGGGCATATAACTCTTGTTTTCCAGCACAGCCAGCAGCTCCCAATGCTATTACAGTCAATCTGTCTTCTTTTATGATCATTAGAGCAACCTGGCTACACATATTTGGAAAGGACTACATCCCCTGAAGCAAAGGTTTCTCGGGAGAAACTTTTCAAGGTGTTTCTTTCCTAGGAAGCATTTTTTATAAGACATCAAGACATCAATGCATGCCCTAAAGAAATCAGATCCAACTTCATAAACTGAGTGACATCATTGGATTTCATTTCCCGGAATGCTGACATTCATTTCAATGTCACTCAGCTGTGATTGTGTACAGCTTCTATACACAAGAGATCATAGGTAAACAGATTCTTGCAAGTCAATTAAGTCAAGCAATGGTGAATTTTAGAACCATCCCCTTGGACATTAAAGGGAAAGTATTTGAGGGACTTGGTAATACTGAGTGATAATTTTGTAGGTTTTTCTTTTATTATTGTTTTCAAATTCATCAAAGACCTCTCTGCTTTGAGGTAATTTTAATATAGTGTGTTCACTTTGTTCTTTTTTGCGTTTTCAATCAATTAAACAATTAGACAAAGGGAGAGTGATGGATATTCACAGACTTCCAATTTTCAGCAACTCCAAAGTATCATTCTGGCATCTAGCATTCTGAGTTAAAAATGACAACTTTTTTTTTGAAGATAATGAGTGGCATGCCTTATCTGCAGTGTACTAAAGAAACATTAGGATCAAAAGAAGAGATTTTTCTCCAAGTTTATAATTGTGATTGAAAACAAAAAATAGGCCACCTCCTAATTTTTCAAGCACCAATCTCCATCTCTACTGTTGTGTTATCTACTCAATTGGTAACTGAAATTGTCTCCAAACAGGATTTCCTACTCTCTGTTCAGAAATTCCTTCCTTCCACCCACCTGCAAACCCGAGCCACACATAACCTTCAGAGTGACTGCTGTGAGACTGTGGTTCTGAGATATCAGGAACTTCAGGATTCCCTGGAGGACTTCTAAGCAAATTGCTGAGTCCTATCCCACAATTTCTGATTCAGTAGGAAAGGGAGGATCATGAATATGTTCACTTTCAGCGAGTTTCCAGTGGTTTCTGGTTGGACTGGCCCTGAATCAAACATTTAGAAATGCTAATCTAAAATGAGAAATTGGCCATGTTACCATCATGAAAAAATTCTTCAGTGGTTCTTCATTCTCAATAATGTAAGATCATTAACAAGGTTCAAATGGCCCTCTACCACCCCACGCTTTCCCAATTATTAAAATTTATCTTTCACTATTTCCTGCCTCAAGTGGACTATTGATAAAGGTTTAACAGGTGGAGGTCCAAGGCGGGTCACTGACATACAAATGTGTTGTGTATAGACATAGATCATTCTCTTATAAGTAATGTGCAATACACAATTTATAAATAATAAACCATACACTCAGTTTTGTCATTAAGTTTCATCTAATCAGTTGATTTTTTTAATCGATTGATTTTTTACTCTTTTGCAGTCACCTATGGTTTCTGTCATATATTCTTTATTCTTTGCACAAGTCTTTAAAAATGTAAAAATTAATCCTAAAGGAGTCATAGGAAAATAGTTTTCAAACCAGAGTTTTCTGACCCCTGGTCTAAACAATCCACAAAAAAAAAAAAAAAAAAAAAAGAATCAAACTTTGATTCATTGTGTTGGATAATATCCATAGTATAGATTCTTCCACTATTGTGGATATCAAGCTATCAGAGGGAGATCAATAAATGTGAAATTGGGAAGGCATGCTATAGTAACCCAGTGCAGAGTATTTTCACTGCACTGGTAGAATGATTACAAAAAGCTTGAAGAGTTCATTTAGATAGATAATGGATAGATAATTATATGGTAAAATAATAAGAAAGTAATAATTTGTTGCCTTTTAAAATATTTTACTTAATTGTCAGCTTATGCAACTTAACTTTTAATAACGACTGTGTTTACCAACCAACTCACAGAATTTCTGAAAATCTAATATTTGTCCCTTATAATTTGAATTGACCCCAACAAACCACGATTGGCCTACTGCTTTAAATAACACAAATCCTAGACAAGACTAGTAGCAGATCATGCTCTGTGCCCTGGTGTACCTTTCTGACCATTTCTATCAGGATAACTTACCTCGCCCAGGACTTAGCAGTGTATCCTGCTGGGAGCCTTCTGACATTTCCCAGACTGACCCCAGTATTCTCAGTGTCCATGGCTTCCTACCCCTTTAGCACCTCCTTGTTCTATAATGGTTTATGTTGACTAATACACTATAAGCTTCTCCAATGCAAGGAATTAGACTCAGTCATCTCTGAGCCCACCATTAAGCCTGGTAATCCAGGAAGGGTACAATAGACATTTCTTGAACCCAACTACTAGTAAAATGGCTAATTCTTGGTTGCCAATTTTTAGAACTCTGTGCAACCTCCTTGGCAGTGTTCATCCAGTATATTTCACTGTGGCTCTTCTACAAGGGAGCAGGGAGAAACAGCTTTTCATGCATTAGTCAAACATCTGCATAGGAATGGTCATAGAGGCTAATGATTTTAGTCCAGATTCTAGACACCTGGAGATTTTATTTATAATTTCTAGGTCTTTCATTGACCCGGCTAAATTGATGTTTAATTGAAGAATGACTATGTTTAATCAAGGGATTTGACAAAAACAGAAAGGCTACACATGTGCGAGCACATACATGTGTGTGCACATGTACACCCAGTCATAGGGAAATCTTCAGAGTTTAAAACACACAGTGAGTTAGTTGGTACTTCACTTGTGACCCCCATTATCACCTGACTGCTCAGATTCCTGGACTCCTTTCCCTGTAGATTGTCTGGCATAGATGGAGGGGAGATAAGTCCCAGGGCAAGATTCCTCAGTGCACCATGTCTCTCAATGGCTCTCTTTATTGGTTTTCTTATGCCTGTTGAGAAAATGACCTAGAGATATGCAGGGAGAGTCAACTCACCTCATAATCAATGTCCAGGGCATCTGCCTCACCCTTGGTCCGGAAGTGCTGTGTGTGTTTGTCCACAGTGAAGTTCACCTGCTTGCCCACCCGTTCGATGAGGACCCAGTGCCAGTGCTGATCATCCAGGAGGCTGCCCAGGGTGGCGGAGGGTGGGCTGCTGCTGAGTCGAACTTTACTGTCATCTGTGGGGAAGGAAGAAGAGGAGATGGCATCTGTGTGCGAGGGCAGCTTCCAGGACTAAAACCTTCTGGGAACGTGACCCACACTCTCTCCTAGAGGTAAAGAGGGACTGTCTTTTGACACACCAACAACTGTGCAGAACTTGTGAAGGAGTAACAGATTTTGCCTACAGATTCTGAGACGGCATTCTAATTGAAACCCTACACTCCCAGCTTTCAGACATGAATGTTTCCAGGACCAGAACAATTAAATAGTAGTAAAAAGAACTCTATATCTTAAGGGCCTCAAAATTGAAATTGAAAATAGGGTTTTGACTGTAAGAAAAAATACCCATTCTTTGAAATTTAGAATCTTTGTAGTGGAGAAAGCAGATCATGAACCATGCTTGGGAGGACGGGAAAACTTGGAAAGGGTGAAGTGGGGTCAGTGGGCACATCCTATTAGATGAGTCTGTGGGCAAAGGAAAAGGTTAGGAGCTAATTATTCTAGCTGACACTCTCCAATGCTCAGTTGTACGTACAATATTTAAGTATGAGGCTAATCCCTCTATCTTATTACCCAAATTTGACAAATAAGGAATCTGAGGCTCAGCCAGGTAAGCCTGCATGCCTCAGAGGTAGAGTGAGGCTTTGATCCTTTGCACTCTGATTACAGGTAGTGATCATGGCACAGGTCTCATGTGGTGATGATTCAGCCTACAATGGGACCACAATACTGCTTGTGGGATGATGTGGGAGATTCAGGTGTAGAGTAATTCCTCTGTCAAGTCAACCTGTCTTCCCTTTCCCTCTCCCTCCTCCAGTTTTAGGGAAGTCCTTGGATATATCTTCCCACCAAATAGATCACAACTACCCAGCATCCTTCGCCCCATGCCCTTGGCAGATTTGGTCTCAGCCTTAGCAAAATGAACAACTAAATACAAATGACATTTACTTATATGGAAGTTTTCAATTTGGAAAATATTTCATGTGTTCTGTCTTCTGAGAAACTGAAAACGAAGTGTCTCTCCTCTCTTGTGACATGTTTTTTTCTCAGCACAGCAGCAGCAGCCTGTTCAACAGTGTGACATTAAGGGGGCAGGAGCTGCCACCTCCCTGTAGGCTGTTTACTCCCACCTCCAGTATGGCCCAAAGTCACTGCTTAAGAACACTGTGTCGCTTCATATAGGAGTGCATATGGGGACACCAAAGTTATAATAATTGGGAAATAAGAGCTGGCGACTTAGTACCTAATTCTGCTAATTGATTGCTTATTTGCTCCACAACTTTTGAAATTTCACTCTTTGATAGATTATGAAATATATCTTAAAAGTGTCCTGGAGACAAACAATAGTCAGTGGAGGGGGTTGTGGAAATGCAGCCTGGAAAGCTGGAGAAGCCTCCTTACTTCTTACTTACAGAGCAGCCATGGGCAGAATTAAGAGCAGAAGAAGGAGCCTTGTTACCCAGCCAGGAGAAACAAATGCCAAGGCTCAGAGAGCCATAAGAAAATGGGAGAGCAATCTCAGAAGCAAAGTACGGGACGTGGTTGGAAGAGCCAGAACCCATGATCCAGAACTTTGTGTACTAGGTTGCATGATTTACATTGTATCTCTAAGGAATGGGAACACGAACAAACTAGGAAATCAGAGATTATTGGTCCATCTTAATACTGCGGAAAGGTTATTTTGGCAGCTGTTTGAGAATTTGATTTTTGATGTCAAGTTGTCCTCTGTTAATGCTGTACCTATTTAAACTCCTGATGATAAGGATGAGAATCCTTCACCCCAGGCTTCTCAACAAATTAGGCTCTAGCTAAAAAAAAAAAAAAAAAATGCCTGATAGATTTTTTAAAAAGTTAAAAAATAAAAAGCATTTCTGAGTAACTTTAATATGCATTTCTCCTAATATGGATGAAATTGAAAATCTCCTCATTTTTGTGTTTTCTCTCCTGTGAACTGTCTCCTCCTATCTCATGTCTATTTATTTCTCTATCAGTTTGTATTTAGCCCACTCTCTGTACTAACAATTTGGGCAGCACCATTTTTGTTGTGTCTCTGTATTCTATTCCTGATGTTGCCTCTGTTTTTGGTTGGTTGTTTATTTTATTCACCAGCAATATATTTTTGTGTTAAAAATTCCATCATTTCATTTTTCTTTTATGGCTTCTGGAATCATATTATAGTTTAAAAGATTTTCCCTATTCCAAGATCACTGTAGAATTCTCCCAAATTTTCTTCCTGTTCATTTAATTTGAAATTTATTCTGGTATATGGCATAAGGCACAGTTCTATCTTTATTTTATGCTCTTAGATGATTACCTAATTGTTTTAAATCTATTACTTTAAAATTCCTAGGTGATTATTTATGGAAATGAACATAATGTGCAAAACGAAAGGAGAAACCTACTAAGTCAGATGAGTAGCTTGGTAGGTTGATGAGATCTTTAAGTCCAGAAACTTCAAGTAGTAAGTTTTGAATTGGTTGTTACCACCGTAGGCTCCTTGCTTCCATTACCACATCAACACCCTGTGAATCTGGGAAAGGGAGCAAGCATCCATAGCCCACCCTCATTCTTCTCAAGGTCTAAGATCATCCCTTCCTCTCCCATGCCCTAACCCAGACTAGCAAAGTGGCATTACTGTCATTCCACCTAAAAATTCTTCTCCTTATATTTTTTAAACATTTTAGGACAATAGAAGTGCAAATTTTAAATAAATGGCGACTATTCCTTACTGCATTTAATGAACCCCTAAATATTAATTAACAAACATCATTTCATACAACATAGCTCCTGAGACTTTTACAAATACATAAAGCAATTTGTTGATCTTTCCTTACTTCTAATGAAATAGGTTAAGATTGTTCCTTGTTTATCTTGTTAATTTACTTAGTCAATATTTTATTGCCTAAAGATAATGCAAAATTGAATTCCATGAATATTTTGAAAAAAATGTTAATAGATATTGATGAACATTAAAAAATATTTATGACATTTTATGTAGTCATCCACTTTCTGGAAATTTATTTGAAGAAAACCAATTAAAGTGTGGTAAAGAAAACTTTAAATGGCTCTTGATTTAAAAACTAGAGATAATGTCCAATAATTTGGAAAGAGGAAAAATATCTTATGTATAAGTTAGAATCACCAAATAGACTATTATAGAGCCATCAAATGATATTTATAAAGTATTTATATCATGTTAAAATATACTTAGTACTGAATAACCTTTTTAATAAAATAAACAGTAACATTTAATAAATAAAATACTTAATAATTTATATGTTGCTGATTTAAAATATATAAAAGCAGAACAGAACATGATAAATATAACCTAAACACAGCTATGGAAAAGGCATGGAAAAGTATTATGAGCAGATATAATTCAAGAACACATTTACCACAACACATTCTTTCCCTCCCCTTTTATTCTATATTTTAGAGGGAGCATAACTAGTTTTGATAATGGAAAAAATGAATCTCATTAAAAACACAATCCTCATCCTGCATAGCTGCTTCATTGAAAATAATACATCAGTGATGTATAAATTATTAAATATCTCTGAATTGCAATTTACTTTTTTTTTCTTAGTGCTGGGGATTAAACCTAGGACCTTAAGCATGCTAGGTAGTTGTTCTACCGCTGAACTGCACCAGTAGATCACATGTGCTTTTAAATTAATCAAAAAAGATAACTCAGGACTGAATTTAACTCCCCTTCTTCTTTAGTTATTTTACACTACCACGAAGATATTTTGCATTAAAACAAGTTAAGTGAATGTTGGTTTGGTTAAACAATTGGGAAAAGAGAATTTCTGCAAATCATTTAGAAGGGTTTGAATCATCTAGAAATCTTCATTATTAGACATTACAACAAAAATTCAATTCTCAGGAAATGATTACACTGTTTATCTTTGAATATCTATTTCAAGTTTTATCTCAGTGGCATTTGAAGTTCTGTTACTTAGTTTTAACTAGTTTCCAATTTATTAAAGCAATATTAAAAATTCTCATGGGCAATTGTGAAGGATAAAAGAGAGAAGATGATGAAGAAGCTAACTTGTGGGTTGGAAGCACAGGAAAAATTATTCCAATTAAATAAAAACTTGGTCTGAGATAGAGTTAAAATGAATTGATATATGTAACATCTAAGACCCTAAGCAGCAAAATTTATACATGAAACTTGAAATGCTTGCAATTTTAAGTTCATCTCTTTATTCGGTCCCTTACCCCAAAGTGCTGTGGATAGACATGTCAGTCCTCTCACTTCTTTTAGGACTCATTTTTTAATTTTTATTGTTTTTTTTAAATTAAGGTCAACATATAGCACTGTTTTCACCTATATTCATTGTTTTATTAAATCTTTTCTAGATTTATCATAACTGTTCAAATATGAATGCCACATTAACTTTCTTTGTGAAATTCAGAAAGGCTGAGAAAAGGGAGATGATAACATTTATTTAGATGACATTTTGGCCAAAGTTGTTCTTAGAAGGAGATTAATTTTCTTTGTTAAAACAGGTGGCCACTCATGTGAACCTTCCTATGCCTGCCTCCACCAGACTTTCAGAATCCACCTCCCAACCTTGAACTTGTCAGATTATCAATACTAATAATCACTTGTACTTATTAAGCATCTCCCAGAAGGTAAAATTCACATACATTGTTTCAATTATTTCTGATCACAACTCTGTCAAAAGCCCTGTCTCCAAAAAGTCACATGACTTACCCCAGGTCACAAATATTAGGGTTTCAACCTACTTCATCTGATTTCAAAACTAATATTCTCACCACTCCTTTTACTGAAAAAAAAAAGTGCTTGTATTTCTCCCTTATTTTCTGTACTCATACTGTCTGCTCCCCACTGTAGAAACATGGTAAGCTATGCTGCTTAGTAGAAATGCAGGGTCTCAGAAAATACTTGGATGAACTGTAAAGCAGATAGTTATGGCAGATGAAAAGGGTGCCATACTGAAGGGGACGGATATGAAATAGAGAGAAAAGGCAAATTTTATCTCCATAGGCTACACAGTTCCAGAAAGCTAGCCCTATATCCTTGCTTGATGGTATGCAAGATTTATGAATAGTCTTTTAAGCACCCAAGTCAGACCTCTGAAGAAAATAAGAAACTAACAGGAAATAAGCCACTGCAGTGAACCTGACCTTTAAGTCAGGCAAATCTCTATGTACCAATAAAACAATGAAATCCATGTCTTTTCAGTGAATAAAAATACTTTCCAGATTTAGGAGTTGTTCAGCTCTGGATCCTAATTTATATTCATTCTCTGTGACTTTGTTACTTTAGGAAAGTGTTATCTTAACCTGTTTATGTTACATGGTTTTGATGATTCATAGCTACTACAGATTTTATAAATACTACAAAGTTAGAACAAAAGTAGAAAAAGTTATTTTACTAGGCTGCAACTGGCAAATCCAACTTTTCACTGAGCTCAGGCCCTGACTTAATGTACTTGTTTAACCTCTTCTTATTACATAAATGACAGAAATGTGGAACACCTCATCCCACTGACACTTTGTCTGCAATGCCAATCTCCTTCCCCTCCTCATAATTGAATCTTCAGAAAATGCAAGGTTAATCCTAGATGCACATGTCTCATCCTGATCTCTCTTCTCACAATCTGATTCATAAATGTAGTCTGCCTGATATTTAATATATAATTTTTTTATGGAGGTTTACAGATTTGGAGAGAGTGCTAATCCCAGGTCTATAGCTATGCAGCAGTGTGATCTTAAGTAACTGACTGGGGTCACTAACTGAGTTTAGATATAACATATAGGACTGCTTTATAACTTAAATGAAACATATATATGTGTATACATATTCATATATAATATCATATATAATGTTAATGTATATATATAGGTGTGTTTGTGTACGTATGTATATATAGACACACAAAATGTTTAATACAGTGCAAGATTCTGGCTCTTAAAAGTGGCAATCTGAAAAAAAATTATCTTCCTTAAATATGTGTGAGTTGACTCATTAAAATGACCGAATTTCGAAAGAGCACAGTAAATAAATGTTCATTTGACCCTTCAGAGGCTATGAAAAGCTTTCACTGAGATCTCAATGATCTGACCATGCAATTGAGGGCTTTGGTCTTCAAGTGTTGCACTTGGCCCCAAAGGACATCAGCTCTGCACATGTTTATTCTATTCCAGCTGTTCGTATTAGAGATCGCCCAAACATTCTGCCTCAGTTCAAAGGCAATGAATTCTTGTAAGGATGAGTGACCTGAGTGCACTATTGATGTCTTGTTTAGTTCTTACAACAGTTTCCGAGTCACGTAATTCTTGTGCTCTTTGATTCTCCACCTGCCTATGTGGGTACTGGTTGTTGTCATTCTGTAGAGGGAAGATTGCCATGGGCGATCTGAATGAGATGTGCAAAAACTAGGAAGGGGAGTCTCTCTAACCCCCTTAGGGATTGAAAGAAGAAATGTCTTTCCCATTTAGTAGTCTGGAAAATTCAATGTTCTACCTTAAAAGATTAGGCCAAAGAGAACTACCTAGTAAATTTCACTACAGAACTTATTCTGTTGAAGTCAGACAATGTACTGGTACTTAGATAATGGAAATACGAGTCATCAAAGAGTATCTCTTGAAAAGAACATCACACTTTGCATGTTTCTAAGCATCTGAATAAAGATGCCAATTTTGAATTGAACTACGGATTCTGTAGGTTCTTCCTGCCACCCTGCTCATCACAGAGCTCAAGAGGGCTCTCAGAAATACCTCAAAATACTCATTTGTTTGGATTTGGGGGTGATAGATGAGAACACCACTCTTCCTTCTTAAAACGGTCTGCTAATTGCTGAAACATATTTTGCTGTTTTTATATTTCTAGTCTCCTATGCAACTTGAGTTACAAACTACAATCAGTTATGTCTTTCCTTTGTTGCTGCTATTTGATAGTAAATACTAAAAGACAATTCTCTTCCCCTCCCTTTAATGTTAATAAATATCAAATTGGAGCCAAAGTGGTGGCACTCTTTTATTAAATGGCCACTTACTCTCTCTCTTTATCTTGTCTTTAAAATATATATATATATTGTAGTTGGACACAATGCCTTTATTTTATTTATTTTTATATGGTGCTGAAGATCGAACCCAGGGCCTTGCATGTGCTAGGCGAGCGCTCTACCACTTAGCCACAACCTCAGCCCCTATCTTGTCTTTTTTTGTGTGGTTTTGTTGATGTTGTATATTTGGATTTTGTTTTTACCTACAGATGAGCCTTTTTGGTTTGCCTTGTCATCTTGGGGTGCTCTGGTCCCCTGCCTTCTGCACTTTGCTTACCCTTCTTCACTTGATCACTTGAAGCAGTCTGAGCCCCGCTCTTTTCTTCCCTGTGTTAGGGGAGCCCACTACAATGAAATACAGACCTGCGTGCAGTGAGGTGGAAAGCCATGCAAAAGGTAACTCAGGTCCCAGGAGGTTCAGGTCCTAACCCCTTGGGAGGAAGGAGGGCAATTTGCACTAAACAAGCTGGCATTGGACAACTCTGATTCATTCTGGCACAACCAAGTCACATTAAAAAATAACAAGGTTTCCCTTAAGACAAGGGAATGTGCAGACTTAACACCCCCCTGCAGCTTTACATATATCACATCCCTCCCTCCCCAACTCCTGAAGAAATAACCCAAAACAACTTAAATATTTCTCCTCCACTTTCCCCTAAAATCTAACTATCATAAATGATCATTATTTCATAAAGGAGATGGCATGCTCATTATAATACACATGTGCTTAAACTTGCTAAAATTTGAGTTGCTAAAAGAAATAACTAGAAAAGAGATACATAGACAAAGAGATACATAACAAATAATAGTTAATTGGTAGTTCCCTCTACATAGCAATACCACCATTTGTCAAATAAAGCCATCTACTATTTAAGTATTTCAAAATATGGTACTTTTCTACCCCCAGGCAGGTAAAGGTGATAGGGCACTTGTAATTCCAGGGATTTCCCTGTGATGTACTGAAAGCACTAGTGTTTATGTGCTACTGTGACTTGTTATGAAGAACAGTTTTTTTTGACAGGAATAGAAAGGGAGTGGACAGAGCCTGATCCTACCCAGGTTGAGGTACAAGGCAAGCCTCCCCTTCTGGAGTTCCAGGGTGATGTGGTCTCCACGTTGACCTTCTCCATGGAATAGGACCCCATCTCCTTGCATGCTCTTGAACTTGAGGGAGATCACATCTTTGAGTGTGCTCATCAGTTTCTGATTGAACCTGTAGAGAAGTGAGCTTCGGCCATCAAAGTCAGCAACATCCGATTCTGGGCACAAAAAGAGAGGAGGAAAAGAAAAATCAGCATTTATCCTTGGGATTCCTGTTCCTGTTTTTGCAATCTTAAGCATTATCCAATTCACAACAATGTTCTTGAGTTCTGGAAGGTCCCACCTCAACAGGAAGCATATAGACTAGACCCAATCTAATTAGGCTCAGAGGAATTATTCATTTACAAGCAACCACCACACACTGAGTCAAAGTGAACTGATAATCAGACTGTAAATAAAAAAACTCTCATTAGTGATACGTCAGACTTTGTTTGAGGGGACAAGTACCTATGTCAGGCTTTACTGTCAGATGCCTGGTTTGTAACAACCTCTCATGATTTATCTTCCTTATTAATTTGCTTCTGACAGTTGGAATCATTTGATCTCCACATCTTAGTCTTGACACTGGAGATCAAAAAGAGATATAATTTATTATGCCAACTCTGCTTGAGTCATTCTGTCTTCCCAGAAACCTGTGTTCAGAAGGATTCTGAGGATTCTTCTGAGGTCAGCAGAAAAGAATAGTCAGCAAAGAAAGACTTGATGTTTGAACAGAAAGGTAAATACATTGCATCCTTGCCATTCCCTCCTTGTTCTATGCTAGCTATATCAATATAGTGCTTATAAAAAATTTTATTATTTATTATTTTTTACCTTGTAATTATGGGATATTTTCATTCAGATAAAATTATACCTGCAGATGGGGTACTATGTGATATTTTGATATGTGAGCCTTGTGTAATGTTTTAATTAGAGTAAGCATATATATTTCCTCAACCATTTATAATTTCATTGAGGTAAAAACACTCAAAAATCTTTTCTTCCAGCTTTCCTAAAATAAATAGTAGATTATTATTATCTATAGTCACTATATAGTGCAATAGGACACCAGAACTTATTTCTCCTGTCTGAATACAGCCTAGTACCTCTTCCCATCTCTTCCCTCCCCAGCCTCCATTAACCATTACTTTACTCTTAATTTCTATGAGGTCAACTTTATGGGTTCCACACGGGCATCACATCTTGTCCATACTTGTCATTTGGTGCCTGGCTCATTTCATTTTACATAGTGTCCTCCAGTTTGGGTATTATTAAAGACAAAAGATAAGATCTTTTAAACCAACTTATATATTGTACACACATTTGACAAATATGTGCCAAAAAAACCTAATAGAGAGTTTTCCTATTTTATCATAAAAACTTTTATGGTAAGCTTGTATTAATTTTATAATAGAACAAAGGTATTGTGAATTGTGCTGCTATAAACATTGATGTGGTGGTGTCCCTGTATTATGCTGTATATAAGTCTTTTGGGTACCTTCAGTGGATGAATAGATTAAAAAAATGTGGCATATATATATACAATGGAATTTTACTCAGCAATAAAAAAGAATAAAATCATGGCTTTTGCAGGTATATGGATGGCTTTGGAGAAGATAATTCCAAGTGGAGTTAGCCAATCCCCAAAAACCAAATGCTGAATGTTTTCTCTGATATAAGGAGGCTGACTCAAAATGGGGTAGGAAGAGGGAGAGTGGGAGGAATAGATGAATTCTAGATAGGGCAGAGGGGTGAGAAAAAAAGGAAGGGGGCAGGGGGATTAGCAAGGATGGTGGAATGTGATGGACATCATTATCCAAAGTACATGTATGAAGACATGAATTGTGTCAACATACTTTATATACAACCAGATATATGAAAAATATTGCTGTATATGTGTAATAAGAATTGTAATGCATTCTGCTGTCATTTATTTTTTTCTAAATAAATTTAAAAAATTATATATTAGAATAATATGTAGCAATGAAAATGAATTAACCTCAAGATGAAAACATAATAAATTCCTCAACATAATGCTAAGCAAAAAATAAATAGAACAAAAGTAAGGCTATTTCATCATAACTTAAAAGAGATTCATGATGTACTATTTTACATGAGTAAAGTAAAGGCAAATAGTGGCTTCAACTGGATGGGATTGCCTATATTTCAAATCCACTACCCAGGAAAACTCAACTTCTCACTATTTGCTAAGTAATTAAAATCCTCAGTTTGAGCATACATAAGGATAAATTAATCACTTTTTGACCAAGATCAAGAAATATCCTTGTAAATTTAAAAATTCTGAAATGAGGAGAAAAATGAAGTCAGACTTGCCTATGATTAATTTTCAAACACAACTTCACAATTTATTTCTATGAAATTAAGTGAGTATAACCAAAAGGTCATTGATGGCTCCAGATTGTAAAAGGGAACTGCCCAAATGCAGAGAGATTTTTACAAACACCTACCCCTCTGAAAACCTTCCCACCCCACCCCATCTGTGCATCTGTGCCTGTCTTCTAAACTGAAGTTTTACACAAGTGAAATGAGGTCTACAGGAAGCAAACTACCCTCCATCTCAGAATAATGAGTACCTGGCATGGGAAAGAGCACAGATTTTGGTCTATAATGGCCATAGAATTTTAGCTTGTTCACCTTAGATAACTTCACCTCTTTAAGATTGATGTCTTTCTTACCTGTAAAATGGGGATACTTATATCCATTAGAAAAGGATGCCTCAATAATTAATTGTCTGATACATATATAGTGACAACACATAGAAAGCAAGGACATTGGGCCAGACACAATATATGTTCTAAATCCATTAATAGGTCGTAGGAGTATGGGTCATAATGGATTAAACAGAGGGCCTGAGTTCCTAAGTCCTTAATTCTAACAGCTGACAACTCCACCTTTTCACCCCAAATGCTACTTTTATTTTTGATTCAATGGCTTACTGCCCAGGGGATGCAAGTTTGGCCTCAAGTTTCTTATTCTACCACATTTCAGCTTCTCACGCTAGTTGTAATGCTGCACATGTGTGTATTGTACACTCCTGTTCTCTTCTGCTTCTAGTCTGCCACTGCACAAGACTCTGGTAGCAATTGAGTTCGTAGGAGCTTTACTGCCCATCAGAGAGAAGAACAACCACACAGCGCCCATCAGAGCTTGTAAAGGTGAATGTGCGGAGTCATGCACACTCAGAGGAGACTGACCCAGTTCAAAGCAGAGAAGGTTCGGAGAGTTTTTCTTAGAGAAAGCAAGAGATATACTGGACTTGAATGTTACATGTGGGAAAAGATGGATCCAGTGTCTCTAGGAAGAGGATGATAGGATGAGGACATGAGGTACATCACAGGACTATAGGAGGTAAAGTGGTCATAGGGGAAGGAGCATAAATATCTCAGTTTCCCAGTGTTTGTTTCCTGTAGGTTTAGGGACACAACACATTGAGTGCCATTTAAACATTAACTCAAATTCCACATTTATTCATGGAAGCATTTATCTCACTGCATCTGTCACAGGCAGATACAGTCTTTCAATTCTGCATTCTCATAGCACAAGGAAGGCCCCCATAATTTGGATCACTGTTTTGTGTTAGAGTACCCCTCAATAAATTGTGTGTTTTTTACAGTCACTCACTGATACCTCCACTGTCTAAGGAACCTCCTGAGAACCACCAGCGCTGAGTACTTAGCAGAATCTGGGACAGGACAGGCAGTGCCTGATGGGTGTTGTAGTGAAAGAGCACGGATCAAATTTGCCTGTTGTTCCCTGGAAACAGCACTGAACAAAGGCAAGAAGAATGCTTTGTAGAGAAGCCCCTCTGCTGACCTGGGGCCTGGATGGGGCAATTCTGCATCAGAACTATTGGCCTCACTTCCATTCTTTGTGAAATGGTGCATAAGAGTATATTTATTTAAACTTATAACAGATTGCAGTACAACAATGATGTAATAAGAAAGCTTCTGTCAAAAAGGATGTCCGCGCACACGCGTGCGCACACACACACACACACACACACACGACATTTATTATTTTGCTGCTATTTTCCCCATCCTGCCTCATTTTATGCTCTCACAGTATGGTGGTATTGTCCACAAAATCCTTCATAAAACCATGAAATTTTCAGTCTAGTTCTGGGTTCCAGAAACTTCCTTTCTCCAGTAACTATACTATTGAATTTTCATCACCATCCATCACAACTGTTCTGATCCGCATACCCTATCACCAATGTCTGGCTAGGCTAGTGACTTAATTGATGAAATGTCTTGATGACATAGGTCACTATGAAGGAAATACATCTACATGTTGAGAAACAACAACAAAATCACTGTTGGAACCAGAGAGGCCAGTGTTTCATTTCAAGTTTGCTACTTACTAACTGGGAGACTTGAAGCATTTCTTGATTTCAAACAAGCTTTAGTTCTCCTATCTGTGCAATGGGACGTACAGAAACCTACCTTACAAAATCTTTGTGAGAACTGCAAAAGCTCACATCTGGAAATGAAAATTCTATTCGTAGTGCAAAAGAATTATTCAGTAGTAAGGGTTTCAATCATGGTATGAAGACACTATGAAGAATGTGGCATGAAGACATTCTGTCCAGGATTGGGGTTCCAGAGAATTCACATCACAGTCATAATTCCCATTTTTCAAATGAGGAAATCTTGGCTCAGAGATGAAAAATTATGCAGTGAGCAAGTGGTAGAGGCAGAATTCACCCTGACCCCATGTTAATCAGATTAGTGTCCTGAGTGTGCTGAACTCTTTTGTGAGTGCTGCCCCTCTGCCTATGAAGCTCCTGTGCTCCACTTCACTTATAGTTTGGATCTGGAATGTCTTCCATAAAGGTTCAGTTTCTGGCCTGTGATGTTTTCAGGAGGTGGGGCAAACTTTAAGAGATGGGACCTCATGGAAGGAGGTTAGGTTGGTGGAGGTGTGCCCTTAAGTGGGATATTGAGTATGTGGGCCCTTCCTATCTCTCTCTTTGTTCCTCAGCCACCTTGAGGTAAGCAACTTTGTTCTATCATGTGCTGCAGCCAGGATGTGCAGCTTTACTACAGGCCCAAAACAACCATGGGACTGAAAGCTATGAAATAATGAGTCAATATGAACCTGTTCTCATTTAAGTTGATTTTCTCAGGTATTTTGTCACAGCTATGGGAACCTGGTTAACATAGCTCAATCAGATTCCATCCTTTTCCCTAAGAAGTTCCCCATACCACATTAGTAACAGCTTCCCTCAAATCATGCTGCTGTCTCCTTCATAATTACACTCACATTGGCATTAGTTACTTGTTTGTTTCCTTATTTGTTTAGAGTCCAGCTACCCCAAATGCCAGTGCATCCATTTGGACATGTGCCAGATATGTATTATTTACGGCATTATTTCTAAGTTTAGCACTTGGTCCAGAAAGTTATATTGGTCCAAAACACTAAAGAAATAAGATAGTGACAGATTGTGGTACCTGTATACCAGAGTGATGCTCTCTGAGCATCCTCTGACTTCCTACTACATCATCTTCTCTGTCCTTTAGCACTGGCTGCCTCTTCACACTAAGAGGTATAATTTCCTTTGCAGGAGCATGCTCAGCCACCTGTGCCATGATCCCTATAGCCCTCAGACAAACTCCTTAGTGTAGTGAAGAGACATATCTTTATTGAGCATAAACCTCCCCTTTGGAACAATGGAAACAGCTAAAAAGAACACTTTACATATCCAGAACTTGGCCAACCACCCTGGACATTTGCAATATTAATTAAATCACATATGAAATGCATCAGCCACCTCACAGGTTGAGAAGTACAAGCTGAAGAAAGGTTTTGAAGAAGGATTAAATATTTCCCAAGATGAATACTTAACACCTCTCCCAGACACGAGGGAAATACTCATCATCCCCAAATTCACTGGGATAAAGCAAATTCAAAATGGTGATAATAAAGACCTATTTTCTTTTGGGTTGCTGTTGACCAAAAATTTTAAAAAATCATTGAATGCTGAGTTATTATGATCATTTGTCCTGATTATCTCATTTGGAACTTGATTTGCAGATGGGATCTGGTTTTGGACATCAAACTATTTGGAGTGTTTAAGATACTTCAAGTGTTTAAGATACTTAAGTATCTTGGTAGATTATTACCTTTTAAAAATGCAAAAAGAAAAAGGGAAAGTAAAATGTGTTGGAAAGTACATAAAGGTTAAAAATGGCTCTTACTGGCAGATGGAGGACATGGTACCATCTTGGAAGGCAGGGTTAAGGGAACTCACAAAATAACTAACAAAACCAAATATAGCTTCTGTTTTCTCTGTCACAACTTCTTGTAAGACACACATGGGGATTTCTTTCTCTAGATTAAGTAATCCTTACCTCAGGGTATAAAGAGACTAATTAGCACATATCACTTCATTTAGTGTTCTTAACAACGCTGCAAGGTACTGATTTTTCATCCTTTAAAAAATGTGGAACCTGAAGCTCAGAAAGATTATGCACCTTGCCCAAAGGGATACACAAGGTAATGAGCTGTTTGACACTGACACCATATGTTTTTTCTCATTAAAGAATGGATGGGGAAGGGCTGTCTAGGGTTACATGAGAGGTAAAGGACTTGGTGCATTGTGCACAGAACATGCAATGGAGAATAGTGTTTGTGTGTGTGTGTGTGTGTGTGTGTGTGTGTGTGTATGTATGTGAAACAAGATGTCTATTTAAATAAAAGGTAAGTTGAAAGTCGAAAGGGGAGATTTCTCTTCCTTCACAGTTATTATGCATTTCCATGGGAACCTGCTCATCTATATGCTCCTTCATGATAGGAAAAGTTCAATGGAGCAAGTGGCCTTTCCTGAGAGAACCTGGAAATCACATTACATGGTGGCTTCCTTCAAGTTGGACCTCTCAGCCCCACTGTATCCACTGAGCCCAAAGCCTCTGTCCTAGTTGGCTTTTACAGTCTTGTTTCATTCAGACATTATCGCCCACAACAGGGCAGGAACTGGGAGTGCAGCACAGGGTGTCGTGACACCTTCCATAGAGGTCCTGAATGTAAGCACTAAGCTGGAACTGCAAACCCACAATTCCATATTGGTAGGCAGCAAAGGATACAGAATGAACAATGAAATAAAAAGGGACTCACAAAAATAGAAGGGTGATCAATAGAATAGAGGTTAAGGGATCAAGGGGAAGACAGAAGAAAGAAAACATGGAGGAATCAGGTAATGAAATCAACCAAGTGTTGCGAGGTATTATATGAAGATATCACAATGAATCGCTCTTTTGTGTATAATTATAATGCATCAAATAAAAAAATAATAAATACTAGGGAGAACAATAGAAAA
Organism: Urocitellus parryii; assembly: GCF_045843805.1. Taxonomy (NCBI): domain Eukaryota; kingdom Metazoa; phylum Chordata; class Mammalia; order Rodentia; family Sciuridae; genus Urocitellus; species Urocitellus parryii. The sequence goes on along the minus strand of NC_135531.1, from coordinate 185,873,855 downwards.
GAGGAAGTAGCCCAGGGAGAGGGAGGAAAGGAGAAAAAGGGGAGGTGGTGGAGAATGAAATGGAGAAAATTATGTTATATGTGAATGTACAAATATGTCACAGTAAACCCCACTATTACTTATGATTATAATGTATTAAAAACACAATAGAATAAAAAAAATAAGTATAGGATATGGGAACTCATAACAGGCCAATGGTGATTCTGATACTCATGAAGGTCTGAGAACTTCTACACTGAAGCCTAAGAATGTCAGAGGCTGTGAGGAACCCACAAAGTCAGGAATGCTATTAAAAGTAAAATCAGGACTGGTGGTGTTGCTCAGTGGTACAGCCCTTGTCTAGCATGCATGAGGATCTGGGTTCAATCTGCTGTAACAAAATAAAACCATATGGGTTTGTAATGTGACATTGAAGTTAATAAAATGTTTTTGAAGCATTTAAAGTAGGGACACTGAATGGTCAGTTTTAATTTTTGTAAAGAGTTGTTTCCTGGTAAACTCATCTGCTTACTTGCACAGTTAAACCCAGCTCTAATCCTGGTTTTTTATCCTGCCCTTTCTCTGTGGAATTATCTAGCTCTGTTGTTTCTAGTCAAGGTAATGAAATCCTAATTTGGGCCTATGGAAGTTTTTTTTTTTTTTTTCCCTGCCATTAATACATGATGACTATTCTTCAGAATTCTTTATTTCATCTACAGTGCCAGTGACCCAGAGCACAGCTGTTTGATATTTATTTCCTGGAGTAGACAGTCTCTCCCTCTTTCTGAAAATTGATTTTTAAGATCTCATCATTGTGAACTCAATTCTACTCAATTGGTGGTTTATTAAGGTGATGATGCATTGGCAGATTTCTCTAGAATATGAAGAATAGGTCAATTGTGGGTCCAGCAGTCCCCAGGATAAGGGCAGTTCCTGCATCTCAATGGCCACTCCATTTAGGTCAAGATAAATCCAGCACACTCTTGCCACCCTCCCAGCAGAATGGAGAAATGTCAGCGCTGGCCAGATTTCCCACTGGGCCTATAATTGCTGACCCAGCTGTCATGGCTTGTTTTCTGGGAAAGACAGAGTTCTGGAGGCAAATTCTGGCATATTTGATGGATGTTGGTAGCTTGTCATCAAACTAGCTAAAAAAAAAAAAAAAAAAAGTCTGTACTGAAGAAAATATTCCAAGCTCAAATCCCCCAGTGAGCTGAGAAGACTCCTGTGTGGGCCTGAGAGAAGGAGTCTGTTTTCTCATCTGCTGGATACCCAAGCTCCAAATTGACAGGAGAAACTATCGATTCTCTCTGAGACAATTAGTCCCACTCGGACTGTTTGGTTGTTCCCAGTAAACAGGATTTTCAATACAATTACATTTTGAAGTTTTTCTCATGATACATTATATAAGAAAAAATGATTATTATTCAGACCATAGGCTTCCACCCAAGGCTCAAGGGCTTTGGCTAGCAATCCACAAACCACAACAGTCAGCTCAAATTTGCACACATTCCCCTACCAATTCTGTGATTTTTCCAGGTCTTGTCAGAAACTATGATAACCTCAGATGAACTATAAACAGGATATAAGTTTCCAAGTCAACTGTAACCACTTCTAAGAATAGTCATTCTCACAAATTTTCTGACATTTCTGTGCATAATGGCAGGTGAAAAACAGAATGGGCCTCAAGAAGACAACAGAAAAAAAATCAAAGATTAAATTTTAAAAATCTTAATCCTCACCTTAGCAGATGTATTTTTTTATTAATAATTTTTTAAAATATTTTTTTTTAGTTGGAGTTGGACAGGATATCTTTATTTATTTATCTTATGTGGAGCTGAGGATTGAACCCAGCACCTTGCACATGCTAGGTCAGTGCTCTACCTCTGAGCCACAATCCTAGCCCCAGAAGATGTACTTTTTATTTCTGGTGCCGGACTCATCTTCTTACAAAGTTAGGTTTCTTTTAAATGCATAGATATCTGTGAGCATTCTTAAAATGTGTAATTTATTTGAACTTTTCACTACACTCATAACGTATTCAGTTTTTCACTCATTCATACTTGGAGTCTGTTGGTGGGTACAAGGTACATCCTGTATTCATTTTGGTCACTGTGCTCTCAGATGCCAAGATCAGGAAGAAATAGGCCATGTCATCTAGGGAATCATGCATATGAACATCAACATACATGAATCCCCGTGGTGGAGTAGAATGTAATAAATGGAAGTGTTATTATGGTCCCTACAAGCCATTTCCTAAACAGTGCCTTGTGGAGTGAAAAGGGAGGTGTACATAGCTAAACAGGAACTGCAAGCATGAAGATGCACTTAGTGCAGAAAATCTGGAAAACTATGGTCACCTCAAGTGACAGGTGCAGGGTGGGCAGTTAAGTGAGAAGTCACTGGTCACCCCCACTAAGAGGTAGATGTGATGACTAATGAGCTCATTAAGGGAATAATGTTGCAGAGACCTTATTCACACTTTCACAGAAGAAAAGGAATGATGAAGGCAAAGGCTGATTGCAGGCAGCCAACCCTTGTGACAATAGCATAGGTAGATTATCAGATACTTCCCTTGGTTACTTCAACATTTAGGGGTCTTTAGATGCTACACACAGCTAGCTGCTCCCTGGAAGAGTACTTATTCAGTGAAAAATTAGAAATGAGAGTTGCTATTTTCCTGTTTAACACTGGTTGGTACTTTTTCTATAGAAAGATTGTTATGAGTGGGGGAAATCAAGCACTCTTTGTCCACACTTCTACCTGGGCACAATCTAAGGAACTTAGAGCTAGAGGACAACATGGAGTGATGAAAAATCACTGCAGTGACTACTTCAGTAGTGAGTTAAGTGTGAAACAAACTGTCAGAGGCAAGGCCTTGACATGCATGTGGAAAACCACTGTTGCAGGAAGAGGTTGATCTGTTAGGTCATTTCCACTTTTAAGGTTTTCATTAATGTTGTCACCATTAGCATATGAGTCCTGGCAATCAGAGATATGGTCAGTCAAATCACACACTGGGACACAGAGCATTAATTCTTCAGGAAAAATTGCTCTCTGTCCTCCCTACAATATAGTCACCTACCAAAGGTGTTTTGCTCAGACTCCCCATCTGTGAGTATTTATTTGACTCTTATGGCTTCTGAAAATCAGAATTCCTAAAGGGCAGAAATGATCTTATTCATTTCTATATCCCCACAGCCCAGCAGACAGGGACTAAGTGAGGAATGTTAATGAGTGTTTGATGGAGCTTTCAAAACCTCAGTTAGAAATGTTATGAAGAAGTCATTCATTTAGGATAGAAGATCACAGTCATTTTTGTTTACTGTGTTTATGTTGCATATAGATATGCAAATTATTATCATGGAATATATTTTTCACTCGTGGATTAAAAGCAGACTCCATTCACTGACTGACCTAATTTTAAGATGTTTCTGGATTTCAGTTTTCTCATCTCTAGAGTGAAAAAAATAGTAATGGATTATCTTGGAGGTATTTTCAGATAAAAAACACCAGGATTCTGAAGGTGGGTTTCAGAGCTTCCATGAACCTGCAAGCCCCAGACCAGGTCCAGGGCAGGAACAGCTGTAAGCTGGAATTTCCGAGGTTCCCTGGGATAGGGCCATTTGGGCCTTAGCCCATCAGTGATGAAATTTACAACTTGCTGGCTTCTACCAGGTGTGACGAATGAAAGCAAATGATAAGAACAACAAAGAGGAGGTCAGCAGAAGCAGAGACGACAGGGAAATTTATTTGAGGAAAGAAAGTATGACTTCAGCTGTGAGGGTGATAATTTTGGATGATGTTACTTGGCAGTAATTAACCAAATAGGAGAAAGGTATTATATAGAAAGGAAGCAACCTGAGGAATAAAATGATGGTTGTAGTTCTTAATGAGACTGGGAAGCCTGACAGATCATTCTACTTTATCAAAATTCATAATGATTTTTAAAATTAATTAGCTTCCTGTACATAAAGAAATTCAAACAGAAGACCCCAGAGAAAACTTAATGTAGCCTGCAGTCTCCAGATGGCTGGATGGAAGGTGTTGAAACCCTTCAGGACCAGGTGTGTAAGAAAGCTGACCTCCTTTCTTGGAAGTACAGGGGAGATGTGATCCTGAATAAGGAGGCAGCAAAATGAAGGGAAGTTTAGCCTAAATAACTAAGGCAGAAATAATTTTTGAGTGCTTTATCATATGCCAGGCACTATTGCAAGCAATTAGATGCATGAAACAAACACTTTTATTACCTCTTTTTTTATGAGTAAAGGAATCTGAGGTTCACAGAAGACCCACGATTGCCTAAGATTATATAGCTAGTAGGTCCTAAAACCAAGTTGCTGTCTCTGATAGTTTCAGTCCAGGGCCCATGCATTTATCATTGCATTACCACGCACTGAAAAGTTCAGATTTCACTGAAAATTCTAATGATTAGCAACCAGAGATATTAAAATGATAGTTCAGGCTAAGAATTACCTGACTATCACAGTTAAAAAAGTAAGTTTGAGACAATAGTTTCAAGTTCTGACTCCTCATTCTAACTACCCAGCACCAACAAAAATGTGCCGGAGGTCCTACCCAGAGATTATGATCTGGTCAGAGCAGATAGAGTAGGTATTTTTAAAGATAAATTCTCAGATGATTCCTTTGCAAAATTAGGTCTGAGAAATCAGATAAGGGATGTAGGAGTGGAGATATGTGAGCCCAGGAGTTGTTGGTTCTGGAAATAACTTTATCCCTATAAAGCATCTTAGCTGCATAAGCTCAAAAATTGTAGGCTGCTTTGATTTTGTGAATAAAATAATAGTAATCTGTGCATGAAAAGACTGATTGTGGTTTATTTCTGCCAACAAAATTTTCCCATGTCTTGTGATATTTTCAGATACTAATGCTTAAGCATAAAAGGGCATGGAAAAAAGCCCAAGAACATAAGAAAAATAGAGCACTGGTTAAGACCCTGGCTCAGAGGGAGCCTACAAGTGGTATGAATATTGAGGAAATTGATTATTCAAAAAAAAATCATTTACTATTGATAGAAATTACTCTTAATCTGTGCTGAATGCTGGTACTTGGCCTTACTGGAGTTCATTACTTGGTAGGTGATACAGATAATTCACAACAAAATACACATATAAATAGCTATTTAAAAGAGATGATAGATGGATGGATAAACAGGAAGATAATAGATGTAGTTAGGTCATCTAGATAGATAATGGATAAATATAATTAGGTCATATACATTGGGTGATCAATGCTGTGAAAAAAATAGTAATGTTTTAAGGTAAAAAAACTATGAAAAACAAAGAGTAGTCTAATTTAAATTTAAATCGATTGACATCTTCCTGAGAAACTGATATTAAAACTGAGGTTAATTAAGCAATGAGTCAAGGAAAGGAGAGGGCACATTCCAGGCAGAGGGAGAAGTCTAGGCAGGGATCTGAGACAGGAGAGTACTTGACATGAGAGAGCAGAGCAGATGGCCAGTAGGGCTAGAGTCCAGATGAGAGCAGGCACTGCTGGGTGGTGAGGGCTGTGAAGTAGTTAGATACCTGCAGGACCCAGGCTTCATGCATGGAACTTTGGATTTTTCCTAAGTGTGGTCAGAAGTCATTGAAAGGTTTTTAGTAGGTAGGAGCTCAACTCAGTGTTTTATGATGATCCTTTCCTCTGTAGCAGGATAACGGACTGAAAGAGGGAATGATTGAAAGGGCATCGCTAAGTGAAAATTGAGTAGATAGAAGACAGAACTGCACTAGGCTAGTGACTGTGAAGATGAAGAAAGGGACAAATTTGTGATGATTGGGGTAGTAACACTGATAAAACTTGCTGATAGATTTGCTGTAGGAAGTGAGAGCGAGAAAAGCTTTCAAGAAAGACTCCAGTTTATAGAAATGAGGGACTGGGGTGGGGGTGGGTCAGGGGATATAAAAAAGACAAAATGTTACTGTCTGTCCAAGTCGACTGGGTTTTTAATGGCACTTATTAAATTCGAGCTATTGGTGATGTAATCAAAAAGATATCAATCAGGCAAATGGATATGTAATTTTTAGAGCTCAGAAGAAGTATTTGGCTTAGGATGCAAGTTGCTTAACTTTTCTAAAAGCCATTTGACCTTTGTAAATTTTAGTTTCCTTTTCTAAAATATATAAAAATTGGAATTAATACCTTGGCAGAGTGCTATGAGGTGTGGGATGTGTGTTACAAAATGTCATGCAAAATATGAGGGAATGTTGATCATGATGGCAGCATTTTTAATAAATGGCTAATTTAATGAAGGAGAAGTTGCCAACAGTTGGGAAAATATTGGCTCTCTCCCCCAGGAAGTGTTTTGTTAATGTCTTCTCAGTATAGTTCTCCTCATTTCCCCGTATCTTCTCTTGTAGTGTCTACATGAGATGTATTTGCTCACACAATAGTATATTGACATCTTTATTTTTAGTGTAAATCTTTCATTTCCCAACTCACAATTTAGTAGAAAGTATGTCCTTTTTTTTTAAATTTGGTTCATCAGGATGAGCAAGTTTGACAATCAGTCTGTAAACATAAGTAATGATTAAAGATCATCACTGTGATAAAGTAACTCTTCAATATTTCTTTTGAGAAAATAGTGAGCCTGGTCATCAGATATCCACACATGGAAGATGTCTAATAGCCAAATGGACTTGAAATTCAGCAATAAAAGGTTGTAACTTACTCAGAATAACTATCTGTCAGGATGCTAAAAATCATTTCCTTTGAATTATTTTCTACATGTAATTATTCAGCCTTAGTAACCTTCATGGGAGAAAACAATTTTTGGCCATGTGGAATGCAGTGGGAGATACCATTCTTTTCCATTCTTAGACAAGGACAGAACCTGTATTTGGCAGGAAGCCACAAACCAAGTAAAAATGATAGCAAAGACATTGATGTAAGTCTCAGAGTGGGTCCTTGTTTGCTGGGGGCTATGGTTAATGTTTCCCAATATGGGAACAAATAGTGGCAACAGAGGATTTCTTCTAGGAGTGTGTGCTGACATTTGTACAAATATCTTCCAACATGAACTATGTTGGATACTCTGCTAAGTGCTTGACATATAACAACTCAAATTATCATAGAAGTCTTAAAGTCATCACCATTGCCATCTACATGAGGGAAGAGAGCTTCAAGTAATGGTTGGCTAGAAGTCTCTTCATTTTTTAAAATTTACTTTTTATATATTTATATTTAACTGATACATAAAAACAAACTTTGTACATATTTATGAAATGCCATACAATATTTTCATATAGACCCTGTAATGTTTGAATTAGGGTAACCATATCTATCTCAGATTTTCATTTCTTTATAGAGAAAACATTTAAAAGCCTTTTCTGTAGCTTTTTGAAATACAGAATGAAATATTCAGTTGTCACTGAAGTCTCATGTTTTTAAGAAGAAACCAGCTGATCAAGGTCCTGTTTGAATACACAAAAGGAATCTGTTGCTCTGGACTTCATTGTGACCTCTTAAAGCAATGGCCCTGGTGACATGAAAGAGAAACCTCATTAAAGTTGAGCAAGTCATTCTGGCATTCTTGAGATGGGATAATCTCATCAAAGACAAAGAACTTTAAAGCATGAATTCTTAAGGAAAACAGATGTCTACATCTATCAGTAATGATTTTAAAATAAGCTCTTTCAGCATACACTTATGAGTTCCCAACAACCTCAAGTTGGGAATTGAATTTATAAGTAAATTTAATCATTTATTTCAAAAACAGAATGAGATACTTCAAGAAATCCATGTATAAGGAACATTGTGACCAACATTTTAGCACCTATAAAATATGTTTATATACACATGCATATGAGATGGGAGGATGCCCATGAGAAAGATTTTTAAAAAAGTTTTAAGTTAGTAAAAATGGCTGATCCTAGGTCCCAAAATAACTAATCACTTAGTAAATATTCACAGAATACATAGCAGGTGTCAAACCCTAGTTTGTTCCCAGAGAATAAAGAGGTAGGACATGATCGCAGTACATTTTAAAATTTACTTTTTATTTATTTATATTTAACTGATACATGTAAGCATAAACTTTGTACATATTTGTGAAATACCATATGATATTTTGATATGGGCCATGTAATATCTATAGAGACCAGACCAGATTAATGAGCAGGCAGAAGTTAAGGCTCATATCACAAGATCAGACCTAGATCATGGCCCAACACATGGAAATGGGGTCCATAACCAGATTCAGGAGTTAGGGAACTTAAACATAAGTGATATTTGACCTGAGTGGTGAATGGTAACCAGGAGCCTTCCTGGGTAAGGTGAAGGATGATATTGCAAACAAGGCAGAGGCAGAAAGATAACATGAAATTGGGAAAGAAGCTCAGCATCATGAGTACGGGATGAAAACTGAGTATGGGGTTTGCAGGAAAGGAAAGAGGGTGGAGTACGAAAGATATTGAGAAATATGGACTCTTCCAAAGGCCTTGAGGCCCTGAAGTGTTGAGCCTCTGCTCCTTGCAGAAGGATCTAGAAAACAGAGGGACTAGCAGAACTGCTACTGAAGTGCAAGAGAGAAAAGATGAAGGACAAATCCAGATAGGGATGGGTAGCTATGGCACGTGGCAAGTGGAATAACCAGGATTGAGTGACTGGGGATTGCCAACAAGCCCACAGCCATGGGATGTTTAAGGCAGGTTTGAAGAGAGTGAAACAAACAAAGTACCACAAAACAAAATGCAGATCTCCATGTGGGACAGACTCTGCAGATAACTGAAGGCAATTAAACTCCTTACTTCTCAGTGGACTGACTTCCCCAATAAAGTGGGATGCTTTCCAAACTGGAGAGAGTAGAAATTCTTAGGGGGAAGTGGATGCCCAGGAGAGGTGGGAAAAGAGTAAGGGCTGTCGCTGGGTATCTATGACCCTACTCCTACAGACCAGGTGAATTCTATTTAAGCCATTGAAAGTGCAGACAAGGTGGGAAATGCAATCACAGAGAGAGGCAAGTATCTCCATTTCTCTTTCTCCCCACTGACTCTTGTGCACTGAGCATAACAAAGCCATGTGGTTGTCCTGCCTCCTCCCTGCCAACTCTCCTGCTGCTGGGGCTCTATAATGCCAGGGAAGTGACTCTTTGAATTTTGAGACTCCGCTAATGGAAATGATGTGGTCTGACTCATTCTAATTCCAACAGTAATCCTTATTTTCTCCTCCTTACCTCCCTTGCCCTCTTTATAAATTTCTACAAAGCCCAAATCATCCATTATTACATGGATTTATTCACATGCTTGTTACCCAATACTACACTCTGAGCAATGCCAATCATTCTGCCAATCCTTACTGCAAATATTCCACCTACTCAACACCAGGCGGGCTCTGGGATGCCTGGAAGGCACAGTTACTGCCTTAGTGAAGTTTAGGGTCAAGTCAGGGGAGGCAGACAAACAATTATACAATTAATTGATAACATCCAATCATCAAATGTGCCTACAAAAAGTTCTTGTAAAAACAAAATAATGGGTGTGTTCTTCATTTCTCTAGAGCCTTGCATAATGCTTATGTATCAAATGCTAAATAAATAAATACAACACAGTGAAGAAATGAGCAAGTGAACAAATAAATTAATGAAAATGCTGATTTTTTCCAAAATGATAAAAGTTTATGTCTTAAGAAATTATAGAGCTGTAAACCCTGTCGATCTTTAGCAACATATTCATAGATTTCAAGAAAAAGATTTTTAAAAAGTCTATAGAAATAAAATTAATTCCTTAGAAAATACAGTGGGCTTACTAACAACAAGAACCTGGTTACCTAAGTGGAGAGAATGGGGACAGACTGATGTATGCACCTATCCATTCAAAAGATGTTTATTAAATATTTGTGCCTATTAAGTACTGGCAATTAATAGACAAGCTGCTTTATATCATGGTACCTGACTTAGGTTCTAGAGCAAGGACTTGGGGAGACACACAACAGACAACCAAGGAAAGACTAGTGAGGTTCCTAATTGTGGTACTATAAAGTAAATAGTCACATCATAGAACCATGATTTAATTGAAGGTTATCCAGGAAGTAGGGCAGGTGATATTAGAGGGAAAGCCAGGGTGGACTTCTTGGAGGAAGTGACATTAGAATTATGCTCTGTGCCTAGGGAACAGAAAAGTGGAAATATCCTGAGACAGTAAAATACTAGTATATTTTAGAAGCAGCAAAAAGATCCACATGGCCAGAAAGCAGTAAAAGAAAGCTAAAGAGGTAGGAGAGGAAGATTCCATGGGAATTTTACTTGCTAGTAAGGAGGCTCAGTTTTTTAAGTGCATCGGGCAGCGATATGGCATCGTTTTACTTCTTATTATAAAGATCACTAATATTGACTATGCAAAAATGGGTTTGAGAGATTGGGGTGGAAAACCACAGGTAGGAAACCAATGAGATCCTTCAGGTGAATACAGAAGAGAGCCTTCTGGAAGTACACGGGCTTAGAACATGTTTTGTAAAAAGCAACTATCAGAGCTGCTGTGATCTACAGACAAGCTGGTAAGACTAGAAATTATGGGAAAGGAGGAAGCAAGGGGGCTACCTAGGGTTTTTCTAAAGGAACAGGGTCTAATGGTTCCATTTGCTGCAATAGAGGGATGTGAAGGAGCGGGTCCTGAGGCTATTAGTAATCAAGAGTTACATTTTTACTATACTAAATATGAGACATTGATTATAGTTTCAAGTGGAGATATCAAGTAGGCAATTGCATATATTAATTCCGGAGGTCATATGTACAGGATACAGATGTGAAGATGACTAGCATGCAGATGGTGTTTAAATTTAAGAAACGATAAATTCAGCTAGCCATGGGGTGTAGACAAAAAAGAAAAAAAAAAAGAAAGAAAAAGAAGGCCTGAGACTAAGCCCTGAGATGAAATAGGGATAGCAAGTGACAAGGAAGAAAAGTCCAATTTTTTTTTTTTTATTAAAAATGGAAATACCTATTTGAACCAAATACTGGAACAGATTGAATGAGGTAAGAAAAGTTAAGTGTCTATTGGATTTGGCTGTGTGACAATCAGTGGTATGTGCCTAGGGAACAGAAAGTGGAAAGATTATGAGGTACTAAAATACTAGTATATTTTTTGAAGCAGCAAGAAGATCTTGAATTAAGTCATATCTCTAAAGTATTCTGCATTGGTCAAGGTTCATCAAGAGAAACATAACCTATAGGATGCTCACATAAAATATGGGATTTATTGCAAAGAGTTGCTTAGGTAATACTAGGGCTAACTAAACAAATGCAAATTCCACCGGGCAGGCCACCGGAAGGATAGGCTGAAAACTCTTTTCAGGAGTGGCAGATGCTGTCCACAGGTGGAATTTCTTGCTCCTCAGGGAAATCTCAATTCTGCTTCAGGAAACTTTCACCTGATTGAATCATGCCTACCCAGATTATCTAGAAACATCTTCTTAAAGTCAAATGGTTATAGACATCAACCACATCACAGCAACATTTACAAAGGTGTTTGGTTGAATAACTAAACTGTGACCTGGCCACGCTGACACATTCAACTGACACTCAAATGTCTAAAGATTGATTGGAATGAGTTCCAGCTTGTCTCATTGGAATGAGACAAGCAGGTGGAGAAAGCAACTAAAGCCAAGTTTTAAAGAGAAACCATTCTGAGCACAAGAGGTGAGGAGAGAAGGAGAGGTAGCTCTCAAGTTGGGTCCTAGGATTTTTATTACTATTGATCTAATTGGTAGTGTATACAGCAAGGTTTTATGTTTACATGAATAATCCAGGGAAACAGAGATAAAATTATGCTGAAAAGGATGGATTGGACCCAGAAGATATGCCAAGGCTTGGTTTTAGACAGACACTCAGGTATGTGTTCTTCACCTGCTCTGCCAAGAGTATGTGCTGGTGGTTGAAGATTACAAGGTGCCAGTATTGGGTGCACAGCAGAGCAGTCATGCTGTGTCTAATAAAACCCTAAAGTGGGTACATGACATTGCTGGTCATGTTTACCTGAAGGCAATTCATCCCCTTAGAGGACGTGCTAGATATAAAGTGTACATGGAGAGATGGAGAGTGGGACTCAATGTCAGGGTTCTCAGCCTGCTCCACAACTGGGCTCTAGCACATCTGTGAACCTCTACTACTAAAAATGTACATAGGGTCTTTAACTGAGCAGAAGCTCTTTTGTTGCCATCACCTTCTTACCGGAATCTATCACCAGAAAAAATCTAAATGTGCTGCTGGAAGATGTCTTTCAATCCAAAAGTCTATGACTTTATTAGAAATGCTGTTCATCCTGTGTGAGCATACAGTATGGATGAACAATGGTGTGAAAAATGAGGACAAATGGCCCCACGGGAGAAAGATAAAGAATGAGGACATGTTAGAGAATAATGAGATTATTAGGACAAAGCAGATGGTTGGCAAATAATATGAATGAGCTTTTTCTAGGCTGATTTTTTTTAAACACAAAAACATATGTATTTTAAAAAGAAAAGAAAACCGCCCAGGAGGAACAACTTGTTATCAAAAGAACCTGGAGGGGCTGGAGTTGCATCTCAGTGGTAGAGTGCTTGCCTAGCACGTGTGCATCACTGGTTCTGATCCTCAGCATCACATAAAAATAAATAAATAAAATATTGTCTCCATCTATAATTAAAAAAAATAGAATTTAAAATGCCAGAGGCTAGGGGAGGAGTGGGGAGTCCTTCCTAGGTTTAATGCTTTGTTGATGCTTCTGTTCTGTATCATATTCTTCCTGAAAGTGCTTGTTCAAGATAAATATAATAATTTCACCAACAAATCTCTGTGAAGAACATTTACTTTTAGTAGACACACCTTATATCCATAGTTTACTGAAGAACTAACATTTGCTATTGTATGGGGGGAGGTACTGGGAATTGTACCCATGGGTACTCTAACAAAAAGCTACTTTCCAAGTGTTTTTAATTTTGTATATTGAGACACAGGGTCTTGCTAAGTTGCCAAGGCTGGCCTTGAACTTGTAATCCTGCAGCCTCAGTCACCAGAGCTGCTAGAATTACAGACTTATGTCAATGTCCCTGGATAACATTTGCTTTTTGAGCACTCATTGCCAGGTGAGTCAATTTAGTGTGTATAGGACAGAACCAGGGAAGTGAGTTTTTCTGGAGCATTTCAAATAATTCTGATGCTTGTGGCTAGGTGCTTCTTTTATGGAAAGTAGTACAAGTAGGTCACATATCTGGCACTTTTACAATCAAAATGAGGACCCTCCTCTGGGCAATTCATTCTTCTAAAGTGAACACCATTTCTATCCATGTTTAAAGCCTTCCTTACATGCAAGATGGAGTTCGACTTTTGACTTCAGTACAAACCAGCTCATGGACCCATAGATGAATACCACTAACTCCAGGAGAGAAGCATTCCATGAGTTACTCCAAGTTGAAATTATCTACTTCTTCTGAACATGTGAAGGAGATCTCCTTCCCTACTCTTGATGCTGGGGCAAGAGAAGACCTACATGATAACACACCATACTTTTTCGGGGAAAGCAAGCTTACCTATTCCTTTGATTGCAAATGACAAATCTCAAGCACTCTTCACTTTGAACATTTTGTTCACCTTTTATCCTATTATTGACTCCAAGTTCCTTCAGCCTTACATAGAAGATTTTTTCTACTTCTGGTTTGAAGTACACATTTTCAATTATGCAAATATAAAGGTAATTAAAGTCTGGAAGTAACCTTAAAATTAAGTAATTGTCATTGTCAATGTAGACACACTGATTTTCTGTGGACAATTTCCCTCAAACACACAGCAGTGTTAGTTGGTTTGCTGGTACTTACTATAGGAGCATCCGTAGACCTCCACCCTCATGCCAATCTTTCCATTTGGATTCCATTCCAGGGGCACAAAGCGAATGAAGCGAGCCCTCACTGAGTGCAATAGCTTGTGGTGCACTACACTGTCAGCATTCATGTTTCCTGCAAATGTCTGCGGGGAGAAAGGAGATCCAGTGAGGTCCAAAATACCAGCAAACATCAACAGAAATCCAAGTTACACTATAGTTAATCAGCATTTTATCACTGTGACCAGAAAAATTGATAAGAACAACTTGGAAGAAGAACATTTTATTTTAGCTCATGTTTCAGAGGTTTAGTCCATAGATACCCAAGTCCATTACTCTGGACACGAGATGAGGCAGAAGATCATGGTGGAAAGTTGTGATGGAGGAAAGCTGTCAGCTCATGGCCACCCAGAAGCAGAGCTATGGGTGAGGGGAGAGCAGGAGCTGCAGGGAAGGTGCACCTTGCCAGGGCAGACCCCAGTGACCCACCTCCTCCAGCCACGCCTTACCTGCCTACATTCACCACCCAATCAATCCATTAAGATGAGATGATTAGGTGACAGCTTTTGTAATCTACTCGTTTTATCTCTGAATATTTCTGCATTCATACAGAAGCACTTGGGGATACCTCATATCCATACCATAACATTTACCAATTCTTTCAGGAAAGAAATCCTCTACTTCTCTGATAGTCATCTGACTTGGGTAACAATATTGCATCATGTGTTGTATTTTTTCAGAAACATCATACATTATTCTTTAAGAAATTCCTCCACCCAACTCTCATGTGCAGCCAAATTTTGTGAATAAAGCAATCCTAGCAAGTTGGAAGACATAAAGCCTAAAATATTTATAAAGTTAATAATATAATGAAATACATACATTCCTAATGTTCATAATCACTATGACCTGGGAGACACCATACAATCTCCTCTTGAAAGGAAAAGCTTTGGATTAAAGCAATTGTTACCATTATTTGATACCAATCACTTTGTTAAGCACTTTCCATTACCATTATCACCACTTTACAGAGAAAAATAACTGGAATCTACAAAGTGAAAGGGGGAAGGGAAAAAAATCTTCAAATCGCCCAACTGACTAGTAATTGGTCTGAGATTCAATTCCAAGGCTGTCCTTTTCCAAATCTCATGTGGTTTCTATAGCCCCTGCTCTTCAACTCTCCCATTGTTAATTGCTACAGCAGGGAGACATCACAACTCAGATTTATGTGCAGTTTAACTTCACATTTCGTGGAGCAGTTTAAGTGAAAACACACAGCATAGTAACTACTTGATCCACTAACAGTGTCCCTCATAACCTTCATTTGATGAAGATTACTAGAATTTATTTTTTCTACAGATCAGATCCAAAGTTTTTACATCTCATCTATTTTTTTAAAAAACTGGGGTCAAATGTACATAACAAAAATTTACCATTTTAACTATTTGAAAGTGTGCATTCCAGTGCATTAGGCACATTCACATTGTTGGGCAAACATGACCACTGACCATTCTCAGTATATTTTCATCATCTCAGTCCTACCTCATCACTAGGACAGGATATTGACTGGGCATACCAATGTGCTTGCTTTACTGTAATTATCCTCTGTATTCAGCCTCAAGGATTTATAGATAAAACCAGGTGTAGTGGTATATGCCTATAAGGGAGGCTGAGGCAGAAAGACCTCAAGCTTGAGGCCATTCTCCATAAGTAAGTGAGACACTAACTCAAAATAAATAACTAAATAAAGGGCTGGGAATGTAGTTCAGTAGTAAAGCACCATTGGACTCAATTCCCAATTTGGACAAAAAAAAAAAAAGAATTACAGATAAAATCTGCTTCTTCATGCACAATTAATATCAACCCCCAAGAAAAAAAAGAAAGCAAGAAAAGAAAAAGACTTTTTTTTTTCCTTTCTCAAATGCCAAAGTGAACACTCATTAACAGGATCTTGTGTTATTTAATGGAACCCATTTTCAAAGACTCCATTCTTGACCTTGTATTTTTAAAGCATCTGTGACTTAGAGTATCTTGAACAATCTCTGACATTTCTACTACCCACAAAATGCCAACTTGCTCTGACACTAGGCAATTGATATAATTACCACTATGTATAAAAAGGTGGCTTAGAAAGAAGAAAGAAGCTTACTTCCTCTTATGCTACTACTCAAGCAGCACAATTGTTGTTTAAAAAGATAATAACTTAGGGGCTGGGGTTTTGGCTCAGCGGCAGAGCGCTCACCTAGCACGTGCGAGGCACTGGGTTCGATCCTTAGCACCACATAAAAACAAAGAAATAAAATAAAGTTATTGTGTCTGACTACAGTTGAAAAAAGTATTTAAGAAAAAAAAAAGAGAGAGAGAATGACTTCTTGGAAAGAAATTCCTTGAGTTTCAAGTCCAACATTCATCCCACCTGCTTGTCAATGATTTGGTCATTTTATCTTATTCAAGAAAGAATGATTTTGTTAGGCAGGATTGATCTTCCACAGGTCCTGCTTCCAACTTTAGCAATGAACACATGCATGATGATGTCTTTCTTGCCTTACTCACCTAGAAAGAACTTTTCCCTGTAGAGTGTCATTTTAGATTTGTATATATTCAAACTCTTTGATATGTGTGGGTGAAGGAAGGGAGCTAGTTTCTGGTGATTTCTCATTGCTTCCAACAGAATGCAGGTTGTTTGAATTTCTCTACAACCTAATGGGAGAGTCTCTCATTCAGCATTCTGGATTCTGATTGTTTAACTTAAAAAGGTTGAGTTTTATGATGTAGGAATGCTTTATTTACCCCTTATATATGGTGTGCTCTAAGGAGAGTAAATCCTAGATTCTCAGTCAAAAGGAGGTCTTGTTCTGGCATGACTATGTGACATTGGGCAAGCAACTTAATCTTTCTATGACTGACTATGTCACAGTCTTATGACTGCAGACTCATAGTCACAAAGTCTTCCTGGCTTCAAGTCATGTCATTTGCAGTGTCATAGTCTCAGAAACTCAACTCCAAGCAGACACAAGGTCATACAGTACTGAGACCTCAAAGTTTGCAATGCATTATCCCTAGACCTTCCTGGAGTGAGAGCTTAAAATCACCTCCAAAGCCTTGGATGCTTGGGAGCAGACTGAGTCTAAACAAAGCTACCACCAGTTCCGCACCAAATTCACTGGAATGAGACCAAAGTACAGAGATTCTGATTAAACTCCAGGAATTATTTTACTGTATTCTCATTATCACTTCCATATATAAATTCAATCAATTCTGTACAACCAAATAATTGCCAAGACACCCTTTTCAAGGGTCTCCTCCAGTCCAGCCACTTGGTATGTTCTTTGCATTATTATTTCACCTCACTTATCATGGAGGAAGGTTTTTCACCAACCTTCCCACTAAAGAGGTGCCTCATCACTCATGCACTCTTAAATTTTCTGAATTTGTGATACATCTTACAATTATGTCATGAGATGATATCATGTCTCCCACCTCACCAGGGAGGCCACGGGACTAAAGAGGTTAAACGCATGAACACATTGCAAAATCAGGGCAGGTACTTTACATTTCCACTTCAGAACAATATTACGTACACTACTTCTCAGAAGTTTGTTCTGATTCCTTTTCCTCAGCTGTACCTCATTTATTATGCTAATTTGAGCACAGGCCTGCACAGTTGTAATGACATACATATGATTGCTACTATTATTAAATAACATCCATATGGTACCTAACAAAGTAGTTCACTAGGAATGGTAGCCAGTCCTCACTCGGGTTAAGCAGTGCTCTGCCACTGAGCTACTTCCCCAACATCACTGGTTCATTAATCTCATCACTATGCAGCAAGAGTGTAGGAGCTTATCTTTCTTATCCAAATGTTAGAGAACTTAAGGCTGAGGGAAATTAAGTTCCTTGTAATTGTCACACAGCATAAAATTTGTTCATTGAGGAGAACCTCAGTCTCCCATATTCCCTTTCAAGGAATTTTTCCACATTGGGTGTAAATATTATAACAGACACAAGCACATAAAAGGGAACCACCGGGGACACTTATCCACAACTGCGGAAGGATATATAATAAGCAAAAGGAGACTGGTAGCATCACCCTTACGCACTCACTGTCTCCTTCAGATGTCATCCCTGGACATTAAAGTCCATTTTGGTCATGAATGGAAGAACCTGTGGAGATAACGAAGGTGCCGTGCCTATGACATTCCCTGCATCTTGTTAGGCTGATGATGAAGTGGGCACACACTGTGAAGCCAAGATAGGCTTCATTCACACTGGACAGCGAAAGTTCTGCAATAGCAGCCACGAGAGTCTCTCATTTGAATTCACCGTCTGCACAAAATTCAGCCGACCCACCCTGATGACTTTGACTGGCAGCGAGATTACAAGCATCTAGGCGCCACCAGGCAGATGCTATTAATTTGCCTAACTGCCTCCTATGCAAGAAATAACAAGTACAATTACCAAATTCCTCATCAATGACCTTGACAGGGACTACCGGAAATTCTCAGGGAGACTATATTTCAAGTCTGGGTTTCTGCCAAACATACCTCACTGCCTAAGGGTTCATTTTAAGAGAAGCAGCAGTGGGGGAGAGAAAAAAGATGAGCTTTGGGTGCTAATCCAAACAACTCTGCTGATCTCTGCTCTTCATCCTCAGCAAGGCAATTAGCCTGTAATTCCCGGGTGATATGGATTGCATCTTGTTTCAGACTGCAGTGTCTATCTCAGTGCATGGAACATAGTATTTCCATGTTAACATGGATTTTCCTTACCCAAACTGAATCCACTTCGTTGTTTCAAGATCAATGAATTTACAGACCCTGTCTTAATATTGCTCATACTGTTATTAGAGACTTAATGAATGACTGAGAGCATATATGAACAGGTACATAACCAACTTTTCAGAATCTGTTTACTTATGAGCATATGCAAATGACATTGCACTTGGGAAGTTCTTACCAATACAAGCAAGTCTTATGTCAGAGGTTGGGGTTCAAAGCCAGGTTTCAGTAAAAAAGATTGTGAATATCTCTGTGTAAGAAGGTATCCAAAAATAGTAGCCTATTCATACCTTCAAGACCCATGCCAGTCACTTGCCAATTATACTTAAATTTTCTGAATGATGTTGAAAGAAAGACTGGAAGCTCAGAGCTAATTATAAATGTATTTTCTTTTATTCAATGAGATACTTAATAACTCAAAGGGTAAGTTACATGCAAACTATAGAGTTAAAACTAAAAATCAATAAACTCAGTCAGGCTTCGTGTTTCAACTGATATTTAGGAGTATGTTCTGACAGGCTTTTTTCTTTCTTTCTTTTTAATTTTATAGTTCTGAGACTTGAATCCAAGCTCTTGCTTGGTAAGTGCTTTATCACTGAGCTACATCCTTAGCCAGACAGGTACTTACAGAAAGAAACTGAGAAAGGTAAATATAGGGCATTGACTATTATTAGTGGCTGAGAATGATTCTAAAATGTTGATTACATGAGGTTAAAGGAGAATTAAACTATTGTATTTTCTTTTTTCCCCCTAATTCTTCCTTGTTTGTAACAGAGCATCTATTACACGATCACAAGTATGTATGTAGTATATCTACTTCCCATTTCGTAGGATCTCTTATTTAATTG
Source organism: Urocitellus parryii (assembly GCF_045843805.1). NCBI lineage: Eukaryota > Metazoa > Chordata > Mammalia > Rodentia > Sciuridae > Urocitellus > Urocitellus parryii. The sequence continues at coordinate 185,854,436 of NC_135531.1, read as the reverse complement.
GGCTGAGAAACAACTCAGAACTTGATTGCTGTGTCAATGTCTTATTAGTTGTATCATAATGGTTGGCAAAGGAGGATGATTGATCCATAATGCTCCCACCCTGCCTCCTTTGCCTGGCTATGGCCTCCAGAGTAAAGGAATAAGGCAAAGATTTTGGGCAGCAGTACAGACAGTCTCAACTAACAATGGTTAAACTTATAATTGTTCAACTTAGGATTTTTCAACTTTATAATAGCAGGAAACAATATGAATTTAGTTAGCAAAGTATTTCAAATTTTGACCTTTCCTGGGTCACTGATGTGCAATATGATTTTTTTTCAGGAGTCTGGGTAGTGTCAGTTAGCTTCATCTCCCAGTGTGGCACAAAGCTAAATGAGAAACATCCTATAGGGCACTATCCTATAGGATGAGGTGTATTCAAAGCATTTTCAATTTGTGATATTTTCAAACTGTACTGGCTTTATTGGGGATTTAACCACCCCCCCCCCCGTTAAACCAAGGAGCACATGTACAAAAACACTATGGTCCCACATGATGCTAATCTCCAGCTGAGTGGGGCATGCACTTCTGTCCCCTCAAGTGGAGCTGTGCTAAAGACAATCATGTGGTTAGGGGGCTGTTCCCTTGTCTTAGCAATCATGACCACCTCTGCTCCTATACCTCAGGTAGTTTAACTGTACCAGTAAAGACCTATTGTTTTAGTCAGCTTTTTTGCCACTGTGACTAAATGACCCAACCAGGACAATTGTAGAGGAGCTCACAGTTTTAGAGGTCTCAAGCCATAGAAGGCTCGCGCCATTCCTCCAGGCTCAAGGTGAGGCACAACACCATGATATAAAAGTGTGGCAGAGGGCAGGCCAGCATCATTCTGAATGGAGAAAAATTGAAGGCATTCCCTCTAAGATCTGGTACAAGACAGGGATGCCCTCTCTCACCACTTCTGTTCAACATAGTCCTCGAAACACTGGCCAGAGCAATTAGACAGTCAAAAGAAATTAAAGGCATAAAAATAGGAAAAGAAGAACTTAAATTATCACTATTTGCAGATGATATGATTCTATACCTAGCAGACCCAAAAGGGTCTACAAAGAAGCTATTAGAGCTAATAAATGAATTCAGCAAAGTGGCCGGATATAAGATCAACACACATAAATCAAAGGCATTCCTGTATATCAGCGACAAATCCTCTGAAACGGAAATGAGGAAAACTACTCCGTTCACAATATCCCCCCAAAAAATAAAATACTTGGGAATCAACCTAACAAAAGAGGTGAAAGATTTATACAATGAAAATTACAGAACACTAAAGAAAGATATAGAAGAAGACCTTAGAAGATGGAAAAATATACCCTGCTCATGGATAGGCAGAACCAACATCATCAAAATGGCGATATTACCAAAAGTTCTCTATAAGTTCAATGCAATGCCAATCAAAATCCCAACAGCATTTCTTGTAGAAATAGATAAAAGAATCATGAAATTCATATGGAATAATAAAAGACCCAGAATAGCAAAAACAATGCTAAGCAGGAAGTGTGAATCAGGCGGTATAGCGATTCCAGACTTCAAACTATACTACAGAGCAATAGTTACAAAAACAGCATGGTACTGGTACCAAAACAGGCGGGTGGACCAATGGTACAGAATAGAGGACACAGTAACCAATCCACAAAACTACAACTATCTTATATTTGATAAAGGGGCTAAAAGCATGCAATGGAGGAAGGATAGCATCTTCAACAAATGGTGCTGGGAAAACTGGAAATCCATTTGCATCAAAAAGAAGCTGAATCCCTATCTCTCGCCATGCACAAAAGTTAACTCAAAATGGATCAAGGAGCTTGATATTAAATCAGAGACACGGTATCTGATAGAAAAAAAAGTTGGTTATGATCTACATACTGTGGGATCGGGCCCCAAATTCCTCAATAGGACACCCATAGCGCAAGAGTTAACAACTAGAATCAACAAATGGGACTTACTCAAACTAAAAAGTTTTTTCTCAGCAAAAGAAACAATAAGAGAGATAAACAGGGAGCCTACATCCTGGGAACAAATCTTTACTCCACACAATTCAGATAGAGCCCTAATAACCAGAATATACAAAGAACTCAAAAAATTAGACAATAAGATTACAAATAACCCAATCAATAAATTGGCCAAGGACCTGAACAGACACTTCTCAGAGGAGGACATGCAATCAATCAATAAGTACATGAAAAAATGCTCACCATCTCTAGCAGTCAGAGAAATGCAAATCAAAACTACCCTAAGATACCATCTCACTCCAGTAAGATTGGCAGCCATTAGGAAGTCAAACAACAATAAGTGCTGAAGAGGATGCGGGGAAAAGGGCACTCTTGTTCATTGCTGGTGGGACTGCAAATTGGTGCAGCCAATTTGGAAAGCAGTATGGAGATTTATTGGAAAGCTGGGAATGGAACCACCATTTGACCCAGCTATTCCCCTTCTCGGTCTATTCCCTAAAGACCTAATAAGAACATGCTACAGGGACACTGCTACATCGATGTTCATAGCAGCTCAATTCACGATAGCAAGATTGTGGAATCAGCCTAGATGCCCTTCAATAGATGAATGGATAAAAAAAATGTGGCATTTATACACAATGGAGTATTACTCTGCATTAAAAAATGACAAAATCATAGAATTTGGAGGGAAATGGATGGCATTAGAGCAGATTATGCTAAGTGAAGCTAGTCAATCTTTAAAAAACAAATACCAAATGACCCCTTTGATATAAGGGGAGTAAACAAGGACAGGGTAGGGACGAAGAGCTTGAGAAGAAGATGTACATTAAACAGGGATGAGAGGTGGGAGGGAAAGGGAGTGAGAAGGGAAATCGCATGGAAATGGAAGGCGATCCTCAGGGTTATACATAAGGACATATAAGAGGAAAGGAGGGGTAAGACGAGATAATACAAATCGAAGAAATGATTTACAGTAGAAGGGGTAGAGAGAGAAAAGGGGAGGGGAGGGGAGGGGGGATAGTAGAGAATAGGACAGACAGCAGAATACATCAGACACTAGAAAGGCAATTTGTCAATCAATGGAAGGGTAACTGATGTGATTCAGCAATCTGTATATGGGGTATAATTGGGAGTTCATAACCCACTTGAATCAAATTGTGAAATATGATGTATTAAGAACTATGTAATGTTTTGAACGACCAACAATAAAAAAAAAAAAAGTGTGGCAGAGGGAAGCAGATCACTTAATGACCCGGAAGCAGAGAGAGTGCTCTACTGGACAGAAACAAAATATATACCCCCAAACCACGCCCTCAATACATAGCTTCCTCTAGCCTCACCCCACGCACCTTCAATCACCAAATAATCCCATCAGGTGATTAATCAACCAAATAACTGATTGATTTAGGGATCTCATAATCCAGTCATTTCTCCTCTAAGCCTTCTTGCACTTTCTCACACATGAGCTTTTAGGAGACATCTCACATCCAACCATAACATCCATGTATTTCCTCCTCAGTCTTTGGTAGTGAAAATTCTTCCCATGGACCTTAATGCTTCCTCAGTGCTGTCCCTTTATAACTCCTGAGCTCTCATGAAGTAAGTGGCCACATTTTGCTTCTTGCTTTCTTGTTCAGATCTTAGCTGTCAGTCATCCTTCTGAAACCTGGTGTAGACCTTTCAGAAAATAATATCTGAAGTGACATCCTAAGATTAACCACTTTATTATTACTTTACCCATACAAAAGTTATCTTGATGCAAGTCTTATTAGATATAAGGTCTCCAAACACACTGCTGTAACCCCATCCCTACTCACCCCAAACATTCCTTTTCATTGACAGTAATAGGCTGTTATAGGACTAGCCAGAAGAAATTGCATCACAACCTATAATGTTGTGGGTTATGGCTTCAATCAAGTGCCTTTCCCACTTCTAGGTACCAGTACCATCGGAATGATGAGCACCTGGCTCCAGACGAGAAATCTGCCCATACAGGCAGCTCCCCATGGGCATGGAGCATCTCCATCTCTAAGCCCATTCCTCTTATCCAAGCAATTAACTTAATATCCTCATCATTCTCCAAGTTTCATGAACCAGTATGCTTCCCTGTAAAGTATTTGCATTTGCATTAGAACTTCTTCCTTCAATGACCTAAGTACAAATAGAGTCCATTGAATGTCATGAGTCACAAACCAGGAAGGAACACTGACAAAGTTATTTTAAAGTAGAAGTTGAAGAGCCCTCAAGCCACCAGTGTCCTCTGCCTCCCTTTTTCCCTCCCTCCATTCTTCCTTTTCTTTCCTTCTCTTCCCTCCCTACCCACCCCCACTCTCTTTCTTTCTTTGCCAAGATTTGAACCCAGGATTGCTTTAACACAGAGCCACATCACCAACCCTTTTTTATTTTTTTTTTATTTTGAGATAGGGTCTCAATAAGTTGAATAGTGCCTCACTAAGCTGATGAGGCTAATTTTGAGCTTGTGATCTTCCTGCCTTAGCCTCTGGGATTATAGTTATGCACCACCATGCCAGGCTGTTTCTGTCTTTAAGAACCAATCACAATTTTTTTTTTTGGGGGGGAAGGAAACTTCTGAATTAAGTGGCTCAAAATTCTTTCAAAATCAATATGAACTTTATGTATACAAGTAGTCTTACAGCTTCTGCTTGACAATTATTATAAGTATCTGGCTCACTTATTACTGGAAAATAAAGCAATCTTTTCTATCAACCCAGAGCAAAATAGAAATGTATTTTATTGACCGCTAACTTGGATGATCCAAGTATACTAATTCTTGAAGACACTATGCATGTAACATAACTATTCATTAAGTAAATGAGTGCATATATATGACACCAAACTCTTCTGCTGCTGTTGTTGTATTTGTTCTGAAGTTCTAGAATGTGTGTGTGACTTCTGCTGTGTTAAGTATAAGAGGTAATAAAGTGACTGTTGACAACCATGTCACATATTTATGTTTCCATCTCTGTGCTGAGAGCTATAACACCAGCATGTATGGCAGCTCCACCATATGGTGCGTGCCTGGGAAGACTGAAATACCCACTTAGCAAAATCCGACTTTTCACACTCCAGTAAAGCAAAGAGAAACAATGCGTTTGCCCTTCTGAAAAAAAAAAAATAAATACAATGCTTTCTTCCTGATGAAGAAGGGAACTAACATATGAAAGTTGACAGGAGGTCTTGGCCTTCTACTGCAGGACCTGGTTTGAGGACAGAGATTGCAGCAAGGGTTAGGCCCAGACATAGAAAGAGAATAACTATTGTGTCGGGGTAAAGCCTTGGGGCAAATGGAAAAATGGAAAACAAGTTGGAAAGGCTGCCAAGCTTGTCAGCTCATTTCTGTGCCAGTGAGCATTGCAGGGACTTCAGCAAGGGTTTTGTGCCAACTCTTCCTGTCCAACATTACGTATACCTTGTTTTGTTTTATTTACCTTCCTAAACTTATCACCACCTCACAGTCTGAAAACACACGTGTGCCCCCGCGTGCGTGCACACACACACACACACACACACACACACAATTTATTTATCATGACTTCATGAAAGCAGATTCTCCTAGAATCACAAGTGGAAGAGAGAGGGCCCAGAAGTATTTGCTGAAAGAGTGAAGGAATATACTCAGCTTTTGTTAATTTTGTTAATTGTCTTATTATAGAACCATTTCCTGGTTTTTGTTGTTGGTTTTTCACAGAATGAACCATGCTCCAGAGAAATGCGAACATGATATCATCATGGAAGAACTTCTTTCTCATGGATTTTGATGAGGAAAGCAAACGATAGCAATTTTAAGAACCTTTCTCAATGCTAGGTCGTTCTACTCTTAATTCCCAGATTAGAGAGCTTCAGAGAATCAAATAAAGTTTTAACATTCAAGGTTACTCATATGTTGCATCTCCTGCTCTGTCAGAAACTGAGGGAGAATTCTCAAAAGTAGTTCACGGGCAGGACTTGCTGGTCTGTGACTCTTCCCTGAGGAAGTATTTATTATGCCTGTGAGTATCAGCCTGCTAACTCCAGAAGCTAACCACCCACTATATAGTGTGGTTCCTGCTTTTTTTTTTTAACATTTAATTAGTCAGATAACAGGTTAAGCTGGGTGCTCATTTTGTGAGGACCAAATCATGACCAGGAGGTTGCTCTCACACTTCTTTCTCCCCAGAGTTTTTCAGACAGGCTTCCAGACATCAGTGAGTAAACCAATAAATTCTTCTTCTCTCATGTAGACAGTTACCTCCAAAGATAATTGAACTTCCTTGAATGAGAACCTTTGAGAAGAGAGCAGACTCTCACTGGAAAGAGCAGCATGAACACACCAACTGTGTGTCTTTTTTTTTCCTTTTTCTCCCTCATTTATATTGCTGAGGTTCAGATTGCAAACTAGCACTCTGCAGAGAAGACTGAAGTTCAGTGGCAGCCTTCAGCAAAACCATGTAAGAAGCCAAGTTTTTCATGATTTCCTTTACTTTGTTTCTTTCTTCAATTTTGACTTTTAGCTGACTTTTCCTTTTTTTGTGGTTTGTTTGTGTACATATTAAATTGTAAGTAGTTCAAGCAATGGTCTTCCCTTAGGTGAATCAGCATTTAGGCTTTTAAAAGCTTTGAAATGCAGTGGAAGAAAGGAGAAAGGAAGAAAGGGAGAGAAAATGGTTTTGCATGTCAAAGAAATTAAATTGGCTGATAAATTGTGACAGAGTCAAACCCTGAGGTCTGAGCCTGAGTGAATAAAAACCTAAGTAAATATCTGGCATATGGTTCACCTCCCACCATCACCACTACCACCATCACCCTCATTGCGTCCTTCTGGATTACAGAAGTAACATCCACATGATCTTTCCACCTATGATATTACTCTCATCTGGTCAATCCAACCAAAGGGTTCACTGCCTTCCAGAACAGGTACAAACGTTGTAGTATGCCCTATTCAGTCTTGTGCATTCCAAACCATTTCTTGCTTCTCTCCTTAACTATAGCCTCCTGCTGTCATATCAAACATCTAGAAGTTCTCTCAAACACACAGGTGAATTCATTCTTTATTCATCTTTTCTATTGTGCTCTTTACCAACCTCTTTGTTTAAGCTGGTGACACTGTCATTGTTATTCCTATTATCCTCTATCATAGCTACTCGTCAGCAAAAGTCTGGAATGCATGTCCTTACCATGGTCTGCTCTAGACAGCAAGCACCTTGAGGACTTCTGCCTTCATTCATTCTGTATCCCTAGAACCTGTTCAAGCAAATGCAAACAGAAGGTGGAAAATGCATGGTTGGGGCTTGGGGGTGTTCTCAGTGGTACAGTGCTTGGCTGATGTGGATTCAATCCCCAGCACTACAAAAGAAAATAATTAAATAAAAAGGCATGCTTTTTTTCTAAGAACTTAATGGAATTGTAGCCAAACCACAGCATCCACATACAAAAAAAGAGTGATATTACTAGTCACTGAAAGAAATTTCTAGTTTTCTATTATTAAGCATAGAAAATTTAAAACGTTGGTCTAATCCGGGTAACTATTATCATGGAGCTAGTTCCTCTGAATTAAAGGTATGTGTGAAGTCGTATGCAAGTATTTTTCCAATGCCTCTATAAAAGCACTGACATTTTTCTTTTTCGTTTTACTCACTATCCCAAGATTCCCCTTGAGAAGTGTCACTGCATGATTCAATATGAAGCCAATGGACCTTGAAGAGAGATACTCCTGAAAATCACCTACAACCATTATTTTATATATAGCCTGAGGCTTTTCATATCATCTTTTGGAATCTCAGTTACTTCATCTATTGAATGGAGACAAAAAAGCTATATAACATGAGTTATACATATTAGCTACATGTCATAACTCATGGTTGATTCATTTGTGGAGTCATGCAGCATAGTAATAATCATCCCAAAATATGACTTGGAGAAAGGTGTTATTGATGGATTGTTTGTATTCCCCCAATGTTTGTATATTAAGAAGCTAATACCAAATGCCATGGTATCAGGAGGTAGGCTTTGAGAAATTAGGTGTATCCCCATGATGATGAGTCTTGTGTCATTATAAAAAGAGTGCTATCTCTTTCTCTCTTTCTCTCTCCCTCCCTTCTTCCCTCCCTCCCTCCCTCCTTCCCTCCTCAACCATATGAGAATAAAGTGAGAAGATACCTATCTACAAATATCAAGCAGGTCATCATCAGATAATGGATCTCAGCACATTGATCTTGGACTTTCTAGTCTTTAACACTTGAGAAAAAGATTTCTGTTATTTTGGCCATTCATTCTACATTATTTTCTTATAGAAACCTAAATGGATTAAGACAAAAGTTCTTTAGAATTGCTAACCTGTGACAAATAGCCATGTAATCTAAAAACAGCTTGCTGTAAACTCAGTGTCAAAGAACCCCTCTGGCATTTCTTATCAGCAGAGTATCACGCAAATTTCCTTACTCACAAAAATGCCTGGGAACCTTCATGATCACAACATAGGGACATCATAAGTTATGAGGTTGAGACTCCAGAAGATGAGCAGAAGATACTATCTCCTGGTCAATAGCCCAAGCTACACTCTCTGTACCTGACTATAGGCCTGCCCTATTCATGCAGACTGATAGCAGAGTTAAAGACCAAAAGGCCTGGGGCAGTCAGGGAACCTGGATTCTAACTCCAAACATATATGATGCAGTTATTAATGTCATTGTTACTGTTGCTCTTGACAGGTTAATAGAAGCATATAATGTATTTATACAAAGATGTACAGTTAATTTACCAAGTTAAGAAATGTAGTGAAGTTTTGTTCCATTTCCATATTTTTCTAGAGCATCCAGAGCCAGCTATTTGTTAGGTAAGGTATATAATTGAAAACAAGACTCTGACACAATAAAGTTGAAAGCTATTCTTAAATCAACAAATTATTTAGAAAGAAAAATAAAAACAAATTGCTTGCTGTAGCCTGGATTTTATTCGTTATTTTAAACAAATTTACTGAAGCATTTCTTATCAACAACAAAACAACCCCCCCCAAAAAAAAAGATCCCCTAGAACTGAGAATTGATTAGCCTTCTCCAATAGCTTGCAACAGTGCTTCCACTGCTGACATTAATCATGCTTCCAGCTGCTCCCCTGCAGGAAAACCAGGGAGGTCAGCATGGAATGCAGAGGATTAACGATGGATAAATGTGTTGGCACCATGGTGCAGAGAAGAGTACTGAGGCTTTGTTCATATTTTGGTTCTTTCCCAAGTTTAAGTAGTGATTTTCAGACAGTCTAGCTTGATGATTTTACTCCTGGTCTGATTTATTTGTTGAACATATTTGAAACAACCTGAACAGGCTTTCTGAGTCCCTTGGGTTGACCCACAGGGTCCCCTAATCTGGCTTTGATCTGTTCGATGTGTCTTATTTCTCACTATCCCCATGTGCGCTGTAAACTCCAAAATCAGGCTGCTCACTCCCCATCATTGGCCACACATAATCTGCAATCTTGTTATAGTAGCTCTGTGATATGCATTTTGGGGATTTTAGTGTGGATCTGAGGATGGATCCTGGAACATGCTGCCTTCATTATACCCATGCTCTGCCTCTTACTGCAGGTGAGAATTTGGCCAATTACTTAGCTTTTCCATCCTACCACTTTCCCAAATTTAAAATGGGGATACAAATGCATTTTCAAGGGATTGTTGAAAGGAGCGTACACTTCCATGCACATGTGTGTATGTGTATGAATGTATGTGCATACATTGGTTAACATGTACATTGATAACTCATACTAAATTATTCTAAGTAATATACACACTGACGTATAATGCTTGGGTATTTCTTAGAATAGTTCTAGCATGGAATATGAAGCTGTGACATAAACTATGACTTATATAAGGGTTCATGATTATTATTGGTAGTTCCGTATATTATGCAATCCATAAATGTTCTTCTGACATATATCTAATACTGACCCTTTATTAAACAAATCTTAATTTTCAAGGAAAAGGACAAGAATATTTATTGGAGTAGAGAGTGATCTACATACATGTTCTTATGCCAGTCTTTGTCTTATGCTGCTTTTATGTATTTTATAAATGAGGAAACCAAGAACTAGAAGTCCAATAGATTGCACATTGTGTGACTGGGAGATGAGCCCAGATCTGTCCTCCTGTGCAAATCTCCATTTGCTCTGCTCAACACCATTGCTTCTTGGGAGTTATAACTTCTGGTCCTCAAAACTATCATTGTACATAATTTCTAACTCTATTGTGAAGCTTAAGAGTTTGTAGTTTCTATTATAGCTATGTATACACATATCTGAACTTTGCTATGAGAGAATTAGCTTTTTCATAGCAGGAATTTATATGTAACCATGTATATATATTTCATATTTTTCTTATATTTTAATGTATGCATAAATAAGAATGCATTCATATTTAAATATAGGGATATATAATTTATAATATATAATATAATTCATATGTAATATATATAATTTAAAATATATAATTTCCCTACTTGTACTATGTCTATAGCCTCTATATCTTCGAAGCATCATTCATTAAACATTTACTTAATATTTGACCTTGACCTACCTCCAACATTCTATATTTCCAGTTTTTGATCAATGGAGAATTTTGCTTCCTTCATAAGATCTTTTATTTCTGAAGTAAATTAAATTATTCAAAATTTCTTCCTAGCATTTATCATGGGGTAAAATCTGGGGTATTTTGTTATTACTGGTTGAAAAAACACATAGTAAGTAAAAAATTGTCACAACATGAGCCCCTGATTCATTGATGGAAAATGAAGACTCAATTTTAATCTATACAAGATTCTCTTAGTGTGAAGGAGGCGGTGCCATCAAAAGGAAGAATCAAGGTCATCCATATGGACTTCAGTTTTCTCTCCACCACAATGGGATCTGAGCAAGCTATTACCTCTCTGTGCCTTGTACCATTCTTTGTTAAATGGGGATAACAAGACTGGGAATGTCTGAAGGCTATTATAAAGACAAAAGGAGAAGGTCATGCAGTTACAAAGTGAGTCCCTGCTAATGCAAATCTTCATCACATGGTCAATATTCACCTTCTTCTTCTTTTTTTTTTTTTTTTTTTTTTTTTTTATTAATGCCATGTGTCAGGCACCACATTGTCCATGGAGACCTAAGCCACTCTCTGCCAGGAACAGGATTTGTTGTGCCATTCCAGTGATATATCATTTCTGTTTCTCCAGTTTTCTAAATTCTTCATTCTCCTTTTATTAAAAATAGGAGAAAGCATATAATGATTCTAACAAGTATTAGAAATGTATTAATATGATTGGCATCCCCAAAATAGTGTAACTGGGTTCTCTAACCTACCCTGAAGCATCTTAAAACTTTGATAGTTAGAAATTAAGATAAACTCGTAGCTTCAAGCTGAGAATTTTTTATTATTATATAGGAAGAAACTGCACATTTGTTTTGTAGAAAATAAAGCACAATGCTTTGTCAGACCCACTGGTTTTGCCAAAATAAAGCCACATCTATGTTCCAGTGAGGTGAAGCCTAAGACAGTCTGATGCTACTCACACAGCCTGACCTTAGGGTGGGGAAAATGCACTCTTCCCTTTCAATTAGTCTACAGAGTAAGTTGGGAGAAGCATGTGCCTCTGGTTTTGGAGTGCAAGAGATTTGTTCTAAGACATTCTGCAGTCAAGTGAGCCTTAGCTACAATGTCGTGCTGTGGGTGAGGGAGAGAGATTCCCATCAGGGTAGACTGGCAGGAGGTGGTGAACTATGCCTATGTCTAAATATGTAATATGTAATAATCCATATGAAGCTTTCCTATGATGTACTTTTCTTTACTTATTCTGGAGTTACGTCTTGTTTGGTCCTCGGAGAATTGTGAGCAGGGACTATGTGTTTGCTTGGGGAATCTTGAAAACTCGTTCTGATGCATTTAAAAGGCCAAGAGTCCTAGCCGAGATGGATTTTGGAGATCATGAAAGCATTCCTGAGGGTCTCTCTGAAATATTTAGGAGTTTGAGTAGTCATGGAAAATGGGAACTTGACTATTTGTCACCTGGAAATTAAAGGCAAGTGTGACATCTGAAAATTCTACACACCATGTTACAAGGAGCTGTAACTATATTGTGTTACTATATAACTTACAACAGTAAATGGGCACAGATTCAATCTGATAAACACTATGCTCACTTAACAGAGTTCTCCCATTCTTAATCATCCATTAAATGATCAAGAAACTAACAAAAAAATATTCCTACATTACAAAGAGACAAAAACTAAAATAAGCTCCTATGTGGAAATTATTTGCATGGCAAACTAAAAAGCTCAACAAAGTTTAAGAGTTTCCTGGGATCACTCTCCATTAGAATTAATTGCCTGCACATGTCTGAATATATTTAAGGAAGTGTTTTGATGAGGATTAAACCAAAAGTGCTTCTTCATAATTCCTCAGTGAACCTGAGACTCACATTGCTAATACGAACTGACCAAAGCATGTCTTTGTGTTTGTTCTCTGTTCTCCTTTCTATCCCTTACTCTTTTCTCTCTTTCTTTTTTCCCCCTCTGGCAAAGAACAACAAAATGCAAATCATAAGTCAGATTTATTCAAATACCACTCTTAGGAAGCACATATGAGCAAATTATTCAGAGCAGGAGCTAGGGATTCTGAGAAAGATGACAGGGTTATATGAATAAATTTCAATATAGATTTACTTGTCTATGATATAATCTCAGTCTTAATTTCCAATGAAGCTGTCAAAATACATTGGAGCCTTGTCTCCATTAAAGAGCTTTTGGTGTTATGAACTTACTTACTGAGGTATTTAGAGATTTCATTTAACTAACCTATTTCTAGAGATTTGTAAAGACAACTGGTTTAAGAGATTAGCAATCTTTTAACTGGTTTAAAGTCAATCAAAGCCCTTTCTTTCCGTCAACAGGGGTAATTGTTGATTTTTACTATTTCATCCTGTTTAGATTATTTGACCTTTAACTTGTTAGCTTTTACAGTTCTTCATTCCTTCTAGCATTCCTTCACAGTAAGCAACTTTGATATATAGTAAATGCTAATTGGCATTTTAGAAGGTTCCCATGATAAATGTCTTTATGTCTCAATTTAAATTTTCTGGGGACAGAGATGGGAGAAGTCACTTTGTGCTGTCCTTCATTCGAATTTGTGCTCCTCTCTCACCTTCCTTCCTCGGAGCAACATTTGATTACTTCTTGTTCACCTGTCATTCTCCCTGTCTGGTCTTGTCTTTTTTTTTTTCTTTTGGTAAGAGCCGAGAGTGCTCTAGATTAACGCTGGGCCTGTTGGGTTTTCACCACAAGAGTTAAAACAAAACTGAGAGGTTGCCAAGAAAAGCACAGAAGTGAACCGGCAACTAACCACCTGTCTGTCAGGTGCAAGAAGCAATTTACTGAAGGCAAGGAGGGAAGGAAGCTCCTTCCTTCCATTTTTTATTGTCTGACTTATTTCAGGTAAAAAGTGGAGGGAGGAGGTGAATAAATTGAACTCACCCAGACAACTTTATCTTTCCATGTATGACCAGATTTGCCATCTTTCCATTTGGTATTTTTAATATTTTCTATTCTAATATATATATATATATATGAATAGAAAGGTATGTATGTATGTATGTGTTTAGAAAGGTATGTATGTATGCACATACATACATACAAACATACCTTAAAATATAATGTGTCACATGGATCTAAAATATCTTACTTGTTATACAGTCTTCTCAATAAATCTTTTTTTTTTAAATATTTATTTATTTATTTTTAGTTATTGGCGGACACAACATCTTTGTTGGTATGTGGTGCTGAGGATCGAACCCGGGCCGCACGCATGCCAGGCGAGCGCGCTACCGCTTGAGCCACATCCCCAGCCCCTCAATAAATCTTATATATCTATTATGTAACAACCATTTCCTGCTTCATTTCACTGGACCATCACCTACTGGCCTCAGTAGGTCTTTGTATGTTTGTGCTAGGGATCAAACCCAGGGCTTTCAGCCTAAGCTATCCTCTACCACTGAGCTATTTATCCCTGGCCAAGATTCTTTTTTAAATACACACTAGAAATCTATTATTATCATTAATTTCTTAGAAAGTTTCTGTGAGGTAGCTTTTCTTATGTCTACCTACTAGATAAAGATATAGACGCATCAAGTTCAAGTAACTTCTCCAAGGCCATATCTCTGTAAATTTGTACAAGCAGAGTTTATTTTTATTATTATTATTTTTAAATTTTTTAACCCAATGATTCTATGTAGAGATTCTTGATGCATTACATTGATATGAAAGTGAGTTCATGCTGGTATATTCAGACATGCCTATAACACAATCTGATTAATTTCAATTCCCAGGATTTCCCTTTGCCTTTCCTTCTTACCTCCCCATATCTCCTTCCTGTTACCTACTTTCTTATTGTTGTTGTTGCTGGTTTTCAATCTTATTTTTCCTGTATTTGTTGGTGCATTACAATTACACATAATAGTGGGATTCATTTTTACGTATTCATACATGCACACAATATAACAATATAATTTGACCAATATCATTCTCCATTATTTTCCCTTTTCATCCCCTCCTCCTTTTCCTTATCCTTTTCTTTACAACATTGGTCTTCCTTTAGATTTTCATGAGATTCACTCCAACATACCTTCCTTTTTTCTCTTTAGTTTTAACATATGAGAGCAAATTTGACCATTGACTTTCTCAGTTTGACTTATTTTATTTAATATAATGTCCTGAAGTTCCATCCATTTTCCTGGAAATAACATAATTTGATCTATTTTTATGGATGAATAAATCTTCATTGTGTATATAAACCACATATTCAAATTCGACTTTTCTACTAGATTATGCAGAATATTTTGGAATCCACCATGCTCTGCACAGTTATCTAGCGTACAAACCCTCTCTCTTCCATTCAGAAATATTTTCATAGAACTGTCTAATTCCAGTCCTGTGTTTTTATAGAGGGTAATCATGCTTTTCTGAATGTTGTGCAAAAAAATATTGTTGAATCTTATTTTTTTTTATTTCATCATTTATGTACCTTATGTAAAACACTATCTAAAAATTTGCCCACTATGGCACTCACTTGAGATTACTCTATAAGGGTTTGACCAAATAGTTCCTTCTTGAAGTTAATCATAGAAGTAGACAATTTACTACAAAGTCTAAGGTGCATTTTCTGTTGGTATAGATAAAGGGTATAGGTATACAACCCACTTTGTTGCATAAATAAGAATTTCCCAGATGTTGTAGTTCACTCAATTAGGTTCCTCTATTTTCTGCTGTCACATCTTTTGATATGTTTTAAAAGGACACATGTTATTCTTTTGTCTTGCATGGTCTTATTTTCTGTACACTGATTGAGGCCAGTAGGTCATGGTCCAGCAGAAGATGGTGGACTTTTATGACCTTTCAACAGACAATCTTGTGGTGGACGGGAACATTTTCTGCATTGTGAGAAGAGATGTCATCAGGCTGAGCTATCAAAATGGTAGGCAGATGAAAAATGAAAAGCTAGAATTGTAAAATAGGCAGGCTTGGTGGTGCATGCCTATAATCCCAGTGGCTTGGGTGGCTGAGGCACAAAGTGAGTTCAAAGCCAGCCTCAGCAATCTAGTGAGGCCCCAACCAACTCAGTGAGATTCTGTCTCTAAAAAAACAATACAAAAAAAAAAATGGGCTGGGGATGTGGTTCAGTGGTTAAGTGTGCCCAGGTTCAATACCTGGAACCAAAAGTAATTACAAAATTAAAAAAAAAAAAAAAAGAAGCAAGCAGTTGGCGGGGGAGGCAGAGAAAGATCTAGAAGTTGACTTTGTCAACAATTGCTTAATCTGGAGTTTATGAAAGTTTTGAGCCATGTACTCTTTTTGTTGTACTTGGTCATGATTTGGGGCCTCTTATCTATGGTATTTTAACTGGAAAGGTCTCTAGGCTAACCTTCACATCTGTAAACAAAAAAAAAATTGTTGTTTTTGCTGTTTTCATTTTTCTATCTTTAAAAGAAGTGTCTGCAGGTCCTCCTTTGTAGGAATTTATTTCAACTACATGTGAGAATCAGAATGCATTGTTTCTTGTCCAAATCAACTGAAACAGAATTTCATTAAGTGAATAATCAATTTGGGTATTAAATATATATGTATGTCTTTCTTTAGACAAAATCCAAACTTGTCCTACTGTGAAAAACCTGGAAGCAAAAGCATATTTTTGAAAACGAGAAACATTCATTGCCTATGAGCTAATTTAAATGAGTAAATAAACAACACAACAACAACAAAAAAACCCCACTGTGCCATGTTCTTATTACTGGTAAATAATCAACATAAAAAACTTGCAGAACTTTTTGAGTAGGATTCAGAAAGGAGGACAGATAATTATATTACTATTCCTAGAGCAGTTTTTTTTTCTCCCATCTTGTAGCAACACATCTTTTTTTAAAAGGACACATGTTATTAAATTTTCAAAACTCCCTGTTTGTGTTTCTTATCTGTATGTAAACATTGCAGGAGAGAAAAGATTGCTGTTTATTATTTTTTTTTCTTTTTTCCAGCTGTGTTTCTTTTAAATCACCTATATAAGAGTTTGGCAATACTGCAATCACATTGTGGAGAAAGCTGTGGTGGGGCTGAGGATGCAGATATGAGGTTCATCTAGTGTTTATGGTCTCATTGACACAGTTCAGCTGTTTGGAGAACGAATGGACCCTGATCCTTTGTAGGTGCCTTGTGTTCTGTGAGGCTGTGGGAAAATTGTGATCACAAAATGGGCTCTATGTTCAGAGCATGAAGTAGTCAAGCTGGGGACAGATATTACCAAATATTCACACATGAGTGTATGATTTTGAAGGCACATATGTATGCTTTGAGAGCATATAATCCTGACATCCAGCCTAGACCAGAGATCTGGGGAATGAGTTTCCAGGAACTTGACTCAGACACTGGTGCAGAGCCCTGAGCTCCTTAAAAGCCCAGGATTTTGTTAAACATAAGACAGGCATAACACACATGGTGTGTGTTGGGTATACTCGATCCCTGCAGGGCTTTGCTCTTGCCTTGCTGGAGTGGCCTCAGCAGGGCTTTGTGCTACTCCCACAGTTCTGGTGGCTGCTCAGGTGACTGCTGCCACTGCAGATAGGAGGTGCCTTCACAGCAGCTGTTCCCTAGCCTTCCAGTAGCATCCTGACAGTGGCACCTTGGTGTATGCACAAGCCACACATCTCCCAATGCCTGCCCCTGAGACATGGTGCCTGGGGACATGATCTGTGCTTACTGAGTGCTGCTGAAAGCGGGGAGAGATATAATAAATTATTTCCCTTCGATCCTCTCAGTAAGCGGTAAGAAAGTACAATCATTCCCCAAGGCCACTGTGAAGCCTTTGAGGAAAGGTACCACTTTTTATAACAGCTTTCCCTCTCTCCCTGCCTACCTTTTTCCCCTTCCACCTGCTTCCCTGGGATTACATTTCCCCATGAAACTTTAGTTTTCAGCTTTATTTTCTAAGACAGTTTGACTAAGATATGACAGCTATGGACTAAACTGTAAATTGGTCCCCATTCTTCTTGTTATGATCTCAGGGTACATGCTCTGAGATTTTAAAATTCCTTTGTTAAAACATAATGAATTTGGGGCTGGGAATGTGGCTCAGGTGGTAGCGCGCTCGTCTGGCATGCGTGTGGCCCGGGGTTCAATCCTCAGCACCACATACCAACAAAGACGTTGTGTCCGCCGAGAACTAAGAAATAAATATTAAAAATTCTCTCTCTCTCTCTTTCTCTCTCTCTCTCCTCTCTCACTCTCTCTTTAAAAAAATAAACAAAAAAAAATAACATAATGAATTCTAACAAAATTATCAGTAGGGCATAGTAGCCAAAACAGTGTACTCATGGCAATACTCCCTCCAGGAGAAGTGACGGCATGTGGTTGGTCTCTGTGCTCATCTTTACGAGGTCACATGCACATTTTAAGAATTCTGTGTAAGGGAGGAGTGGGTGGACCTTAGCCCAAATTGCCACAACCACCAGATACCACAAGCTGGGTGACTTAAATAACAAACATTTATTTTTATCATTTGTTACAGTTCTGGATATTGGACCTCCAAAATCAGGGTGACATATGCTCAGGTTCTTGGTGAGGGGTATCTTCTCCTGTTAGAGACAACCATCTTCTTGCTCTGTCCTCAATGGCGGAAAGAGTATAAGATGGCTCTCTGGTCCCTTAATATCAGGGTAGAATTATGGATTGACTATGCTCTTTGAAATGCATTACTGGAAACTTAATTTCTCAGTTCAGCAGCACTGGGAGATATGGCCCCGTGGAAGGCATTTGTATGGTGGGGGAAGTTCCTTTCTGGCTAGTTAATGCCATCTAGTAGGAGCAAGTGGGTCCCCCCTTCTATGGAGCTGGATCAGTTACTATGAGAGCACGTGGTTATCAAGCAACTTTTACTCTTGTGTTTTGTATCTTTCATAATTGCCCACATCCTACCACATACTGCTGAGTTAAAGCAGCATGAGGTCATCACAAGAAGCAGCTGCTGATCTTGGACTTCCTCATTTCTGAAATCATGGGCCAAAATAACCTTTTCTTCTTTGCTTATCCAGTCGCAGGTATTCCATAATAGTAATAGAAGATGGACTAAAAACAGTACTAATTCCATCATGATGAATTTATTATATCCTCAAAGGACCCTCATTCAATTACCATCATATCAGAATTAGGATCTCAAAATGTGACTTTTGGGAACACAAATATTCAATCCTTTGAAGGGAGTGACACTTTTTTTAATGGCACTTTTTTGGGGGGGCGGGTGATACTGAGGATTGAACTCAAGGGCACTTGACCACTGAGCCACATACCCAACCCATTTTTTGTATTTTATTTAGAGACAGGGTCTCACTGAGTTGCTTAATGCCTTGCACTAGGTTGCTTAGGGCCTTGCTTTTGCTGGCTGTGAAGTTGCTATCCTCCTGCCTCAGCCTCCCAAGTGGCTGGGATTATGGGAGTGACCTACTGCACCTGGCGGCTTGAGTGACACATTTTTAAGGGAGCACTTACAGAAGATGATCAGAAGAAAATGTGAGATCAGAAAGTCATCCAAAATGATCATGAGGAACAGTGAAGCCACTAAGGCATTTTGTAAGAAAGAGATGGTGAAAGAGCAGGTCAGAAAGACAGTAGAGGTTGCTGTAGTTTGGATCTATAATGTTCCCCAAAGGTATATGTGTTAAAAACAAAACAAAACAAAAACGTGGTCCTCACCTTAGCTCTTTTGGGAAGCAATAAAACCTTTATGAAGGAGCTCAGTAAAAGGAAATTGTCATTGGGGATATGCCATTGAAGGGGTTATTAGAATTCCATCCTCTCTCATTCTCTCTCTCTCCCTTGCATCTTGACCCCCATAAGTTGAGCACCTTCTTCCATCAAATGCTCTTGCCACAATATACTACTTCACTATAGGCCTAAAGTGTTGGGGCCAATCCATGATGAACTAAAGACTCTGAATGAGTTGCTCAAAACAAATTTTTACTCCTTTTATGCTGTCAGGTATTTTGTTGAAGTAATGCAAAACTGACTAACTTTGATAACTACTGAAGAAAGATGCAACCTCTTTTGCATGGTTGTAAACTAGAAAAGTAGAACAATTGGAAGAAGCTATTGTTAGGAAGATTTAGACCAAAACAGTTATGACTTTTACTTAGGAGAAATGCTATTCAACAATGCAGGAGGCTTGATGATGTAGCAACTACACCTTCCCTGTGTATTTTCCAGTCTTTGCAGGGATGTTACAGAAGAGGGGATTCCCGCAGAGGGTGAGAACTGGGTTGGACGATTGCCACGGTTTCATATATTTTGTAAAGCCTGTGATTCTGGCTCTCAAACAAGGTTAGTACCTCCTCTAGAGGGAACCTGTATTGCAAGCCTCTAAAAGGCATAGATTTCCTCTCTTTACAGGCCAATGACCTTCACACAATAGAAAAGAAATTTAAACAACATTGCTCAGCAGCCTTAGGTGATTCTGAGCAGCTATATCCCACAAATATAGGGGTTTGGTTTTCAGTAGACCATGTGAGAGAAAAGAACAGTGCGGTACAATCCATCACTCCACAGGAAACGCAACTCAATGTGCAAGGTCAACCGACTGTACATCTCCTGATGCATTCACCCCAGGCAGTTCACTTTTTCACTCACTCAGTCATTCAATAAACATCCATGCTGTCTAGGTGCTGGATACCACAGAGATACAAGGTGAATGATGTGCTCTGAGAGAATCCATGGCCAAAAGGCAGGTCTTAGGAGAGGAAGAACATGTTATCACAAAGCATGATAAAGAAGGAAGTAAAAAGTGGGAGGGAGTCGTGCCTCATCCTCCCACAGGGCTTCCTGAAGACTAGACTCTTCATTCTCTTGAGGAATTTGCATGATTTTCTTACCCAAGAAGAAAGCAAAGATTTTTTTTTTTTTCCTGCATTGCTTAAGATTTTCAGGCAGGCCTAGAGTTGGATAGACAGATACTTCCACTCTCTTGCTACTTGGATGTCTCTCAATGCAAATTCATTCATTCAAAATAAAAATTTTGAGAGGTTCTCCAAGTGACAAGCAGAGTGCAAGACATTAAAGACAGAATCACCCTGTCCCCATAGAATTTAAGTTTAAGGGAGTCCCATTTGCAGATAAATTTGCTTAAACACTTGCATTGCAGTATTGTGATTAGTTGAAGGAATAGGGAAGCAAGTTCAGCCATGGGGGGCCAAGGATAATAATTGTGCCTACCTCACAGGATTCCAGTGGGGTAAGGAGAAACGAGGAATGTCAAGTGCTCCATGTAGTGCCTGGGCACAAAAAATGATACATATTCACTATTTGTTTAATTTTGATGATGATGGTTCCTCTCCCATTGATGCCTCTGTTCTGAACACAATTGTGACTACCTATATCTTCATCTATGACAGGTATTGGTTTCCTGATCTTCAGGCAGAACTTTCCTTGAACATGTACAAAGATAATTTACGTATTTCATTCCAGTTGAAATGAAATATCTCTTATTACCAAAACCTGAGTTATGGTAAGAGACTTCTGGCTCAGTGCCTGGGTACCTGCCATTTGCTAAGTGACCTCTCATCACTTGCCAAGCGCAAGCTGCTTGTGTGGAAAGCCTCTAGCCAGGGAGGCCCGTGTCGCATCCTGGAGTCCATATGGCATCCCTGTCCTCCTCTGGATTCTTCAACCTGTCCATAGCTCACCTGTCAGGAGTGGTGCTGCAGATGGAAAAGGCAGGCAAAGAAAGTTGAAGGAAGAAAGACAGGGGAGTGCCTGCTACGGAGATCTCCCTGCCCTTCTCTCTGTTGAGCTTGCAGGACAGAGGAAACCAAAAAGCAGAAGAACAAAGCCAAGGAACAAGAAACCTCCAGTTTATTTAACAGGACCATACTTATCCACTTTTCTACTTATGCAGAGGAAGGATACATGTTTTAGATTTAGAAGAATTTACATTAGAATGCCAGCCTTGTGATCACATAGCTTTATGGCTTCAGGGAAATTGCTCATCTTTTGTAAGGTATCATTTTCCTCATGTTTAAAATGAAGATGACAAATCATTCCCAAGCAGAAATTAAAATGCAACATATATGAAGGTTCATGGATGTAGAAGTTACGTGATGAATGTTTTCTCTCTTTCTTATTGCCCAACATTTACATAATTTCTATCGATGCTACACTGGACATTAAAAAGGAAAAAAAAATCCTCTCTAAAAAAAAAAAAAAACTTAGGTAAACTTCCAAATTGCCCACCACCACAACACATAAACATAGTTTCATATGAGAAAAAGAAGAGAGATAAAATTCTGAGTTTTATATTCTAGGGTAAAATTTTGTGCAGTGCGACCATGTAAATTCAGTATAGCAGAGAAGACTTTCTTCTCCAGTATACTTGGAATATTTATAAACTTCTGTCCTGAATAATAAATATCACAAAAGAAACCTCAATAAATTCCAAAGAATTAACCACATAAAGACATATATCATCTACCACCTTGCAATACATATATATGTAGAACCACATAACAATTAAAATATATTGCAAAATAATAAATTTTTTAAATCATACCTCCAGAAACTCAAGAATATAATAATAATAATAAACCACAAATTAGAGAAACAATAATAGAAGAAATAGCAATACTTGTACAGCTAAACAACTTATAAAAGGCTCCATTTCAAAGCTAAAGCATTGCTAAGAGAGAAACAGGTAGCTTTGTTATATGAATTAAAAAACAGAAAAGCATGGATGTAAATGAGATAAGTCAAACCTAAGATTTTTGTTTTGACCATGTGACATTGACTGAATCCTGCAGGAACTTGCTATTATTAAGGAGAAAAAAAGCATATTTACATTAAACAACTACTAAATGATAAAATATTTGTGGATTATAACTCTAGAGTTCTAATTCATTGAATGTCAAAGATGGTAGAAACTGATGTGAAGCACTTTGCATAAACCAACTCTTTCTTCATAGAAATCTGGCAACTTTGACCAATAAGTGAGTAGAAGTGCAGAGATTTTTAAATACCCACCTAGAACATGATGGGGTCAACTTTGTAGCTCAAGTTTTGTGCTGATGTGTGTTTTTTCTATGCCATCAGAATACATTGCCTCCTGCTGGACTGTGGAACCAAAAAACATGGGTGTCAGTACATGGATGTGTGTAGTGAGGGAGCAGAGTTGAGTGTAGAGAGGGAGCAGAGCATGATGCCATAATTATTAGAGAAGGTTTTATATTGCAAATAGGCTGCAATGGACATCAAAAGACTGCTAAACTGGGTGTGATGGTTCATGCCTGTAATCCCAGTAGTTTGGGAGTTTGAGCAGGAGGATTGCAAGTTCAAAGGCAGCCTTAGGAGCTTAGCAAGGCCCTGAGCAACTAATCAAGATCCTGTCTCAAAATTAAAAATACATAGATAAATAATGAATATGGGCTGGGGATGTGACTCCCTGGTTAAGCACCTCTGGGTTCAATCCCTGGTGCGTTCCTTCTCCCTCCAAAAGACTGCTAGAAGCTGGAGAGTTAACAAGAAGGACAGTAAAAATAAATGATAGCCCTGGGACTGTAAAGTCTCAAGACCATTGTTTCCTATCTGGAAGTCCAATGCTAATGTTTGCTTCAGGAATTGTACTGGGAGAGTACATCAGATAATTTTAATGTAATCTTAAGAATTGTTTTTATTACTACAGTAATGACATTTGCAAATGTTTTAAATGCCTGTAAGAAAAGTGACTTGGAAATGCACAAGGCTATTGTCATGCTTGGCACAGGAATGTGGGGCTGGAACTGGGATCCCTTGAGCTTAAAGGAGGATATTCATGCAAGAAGGTATCAAAACAAAGGGAGCAACTTTGCAGCTGATCTGCAGGAGTATATTTGAAATCTTGACATTTCAAAATATATACCTAATTTTACTTGAAGCAGATGCCAGAATCTGAGGAATGTTAAGAACACTTTAAAAGAAAAAAAAAAAAGCTGATAGTCTTTACCGTCTTAAATATCTTGTGTTTTGTTTTAAAAGAAATATTGACTCAAATTTCTAAACTTCAACCAAAAGGAATCCTAAGGATCAATTAAGTACTAAGTAGTGTGAGCTGGGATTGCTAGGATTGATGGGGAAGAATAATGCCAACAAAATATTCTGAAAGCCTAGTTTTATAGTTGACAGTGGCCTTTCGTGCTCACGTGCACAAGTGTGTGCGCACGCAGGCACGTGCACGCACACACACACACACACACACACACACACAGCCTCTCTCTTACTACATACCATTAAGCCATTTTACAGATTAAATTAAAGGGTTTATGTGGACACCTGATGTCACATGACTCTTATGCCCAAGTCCTCAATTATTGTGACTTTAATTGTACTGCTGTAGAAACTGAATCAAAGAATTTAAGCATTTTTCTTTTTCTTCCTTCCTTCCTTTCTCCCTCCCTCCCTCTCTCCTTTCCTTCCTTCCTTCCTTCCTTCCTTCCTTCCTTCCTTCCTTCCTTCCTTCCTTCCTTCCTTCCTTCCTTTCCTTCCTTCCTTCCTCCCTTCCTTCTTTCTTTCTATTTAGATTATAAACCCTAGAAGAGGAATGAATTGAGACTCAAATCTATTGTGCAGATTTTAAAACCACCCAGTGATGCTTCCTTAGGAAAATTCACTCTCCCCGTCTCCAAGAAGATGACTTCATGCAATCTTCTTTCTTTGCATCTCCAGTACTCCTCACCACCCCACATTTAGTTGATGGACTCTCTTATTTTTAGTACAAAACAGAAGCAGACTAGAACTACATCATCCAACATCCCCAAAGCTATTACCCAGCCTGCACTCTTGCACATAAGTTATCATCCCCTCAGGGTAGGGAGCCCAACCAAATATCTGCTCATCTAGTAAGTACCTGTGTGACTTATCTTACACCTCCTGCCCACTTTTTTCTTTGGTAGTGACCTCTTTCTTCATCAGTCTTCTTTTTCTCCTGGGTTATTTATATGGGCGTGCAAGTATGCCCTAATAATGCTCATTCTATAAAAAAAAAAAAAAAAAAAAAAAAAAAACGCAAACAATACTAACCTAGATCCCGCATCCCTTAGTAGCTCCTGCCCCTCCTCTGCTTCCCTAATGCCATACCCTGGTCATTTTCCTACTCCTTCACTGTCTCTCTTAACTATTCTTGGTTCTGTGATGCCTGATTGTGATTGTTTGAGGACACAGGACTCTCCACAGTGTGTTCCAGCATCTTCAGGCCCAGAGGAAGAGCGCTTTTTAGTTGACCTGGTTAAGCCTGTGGCTATGACTTCCATTGATATGTTCAGTGACTACCTCATCTGTACATCTAAGCCTCTAGCTAGGCTGCTTGCAGATCTGGCTCCACACCTCCCTTGCTGTTGAACAGATAGCTCAAATTACAAAATTAAAGCGAACCTTGCCCACCACCCCCCTGCACCCAACAAATCCATTACTGCTCAGCACTTAACATCTCAGTAAATGGCACTTCCGAAGTGTTCAGAAAAGGGGGTCTCCTTATTCCCTTGGCTTGCATGCCCCAGAGACAGCCCATCAGTCTTTCCCCTTATCTCTATCCCAGTAGGATCACTTTTCACTTTCTTCCTGCTCTTGTCCAAGCCAGGGCATGCCTTTCTTAGCCATAACAAGGATTCCCTAACTGGGGCCACTACTTCCACTCATTCAGCCTATGGTCCCATCTCCCAAGTTTGATATGCTCCTTCTAAAAAATAAAACACTTCACTCCTCTCCTCGGGTAAAACATGGTGTTGGTGGCCTGTTCAAATGCCATTCCTGGTCCCACGCGATGCCTATGTGATTTGTGGCTCCCTCGATTCTCTACCATTTTCTCTGCCATGTGCATTTGCCTCCAGTCACCAAGCTATTTCAGACTGTCATCTGTCCCTAAACACATCACCTCATTCCCACATCAGGTTCTCTACATGTCATGTTCCATCTGGGCAGTGTTTTATGTCCCTCGGGTCCTTCGTCATGGTTGTCTGCTCTCAGCAGTCAGGGCTCAAGTCAAATGTCACCTTCTTCGAGATTCCAGCCTTCTTTCCCCAGGGAAATGTCACTTTCTCCGTATTCAAAAGTTGTTCCCTAACACATGGTATAGCAGTTGACTTTTTTTTGTATGACACATATCATTATCTAAAATTATTTGTTCATTTGGGGGATGCATGTTTCCTTATTCACTTTCCAACAGAACATGAATCTCCTGGAGGCACGGGCTCCGTTTTGATGGCTGCCCTGTCCCCAGAATTACAACAGTGCCCTGTACTTAGTTCATTCTCAGAGAATATTTACTGACTGACTGTTGACTCAAAAACTGCTTCAGAGTGGAGCAGAGGAGAAAGATTTATTAGATGGAGTCTTTATTATAAATTTGGAAAGAGATGATATAAGCCCATGGAAAGGAACACAGTGAGTAGTGCAAGAGTATATAATTTAGTGCTAACCCACATGAAATGTATCATAAGTGCTGTAAGGAATATGCTTATTTGTTGGAAATCAAAATGGACTAAGCCTAGGCTCCTATGATTACCAGAGAATTACAGCAATTATCTGTCTTTCTATGGCATAGTATGAAGGTATTATATGCTACAGAACCTCAAGGACAAATTCAATAAAAGTTGGTCACTATAGTCAAAAAGCCTGAATGTTAGAGAAAGAGAAACTTGGCTTTATACCTAAGCCCAGCCATGTACCAGCTCTGGCAATTTTTCCTCATTCTCAGCTCTTCAGTTTTCTTTTCTCACAAGATGGCTTTTAGGATTAAATGAGATGGTATACAAAAACAATCCTTGCCACCAAGTCAATCTTTTTTCTTTTCTTTTTTTTTTTTTTCTGGAGATTGAACCCAGGGGTGTTCTACCACTGAAAAGCATTCCCAGCCCTTTCTATTTTGTTTTGAAATAGGGTTTCACTACATTTCCCAGGCTGACTTAGAACTTGTAATCCTTCTGTCCCGGCCTCCTGAAATATTGGGATCACATGGTCAGTCTCAGAAAAACTATGCTAATAAAATCTATAAGAATATCTTTAAATGCAATCTATATACAAAATATCTATTCATTGGAATAGCAAATCGACAACAGGAAAAGAGTGCTGGATATACAAAGGAAATCAACTGTATTCCTAATGACAGAAAAATTATTCTTAAGAAAAACAATTCAACAAATATAAGGCAAATAGATATGGTAACCCAGATCTTACTTCTAATTCTGACACAAGTGTATTCTTAAGGGAAGAAGATTCCACAATGAATGTAACAGGAACTTTTGTTTCAACTGTAACCTCTTTGATCATCTCCTATCCCTGAGTATCCTATCTGTGTTTTTATCCAATGGTTTCACCATGGTTTCCCCTTAGAGAAGCTGCAGTTACCATGGATGGGAGCAGAGTCTCAGGTCTGCGTGCAGCCTTGCAAGTATAGTGCTCTCAGGGCAGCCAGTACTAGGTAATTGCCAGATCTAGCAAAGGAGGCCACACTTCTGTTAATGATAAGTTGGCAGCAACTGGAAGGAGTTGAAGATTTATGTCTACACAGAAATGTATATATGTGTACACACAAATACATACACATACATGGATATTCATAGTAACTGTTTTCATAATTAACCAGACCTGGAAGCAACCAGTATGTCCTTCAGTAAGCTAATAGATAAATAAACTATGGTGTATCCAGGCAATGGAATATTATAATATTATTTAGCACAAAAGAAATGATTGAAAAGAACAAACAAACACACACACGTAGGGACCATAAATGCACATCACTACATTAAAAAACCCAGTCTATATACTGAATAATTTCAACTATACTACTTTCTGGAAAAGTCAAAACTATACAGACTTTAAAACCAGAGTCTCAATGGCCGCTGGGAGTTAGAGAGGATGGAGAGATGTAGAGGTGGAACACAGGGGATTTATAAGGTAGTGAAATTACTCTGCATGGTACTATAGTGGCAAAAATATAATTGTCCAAATACATAGTATGTACAGCATTCAGAGTGAAGTCTAATATAAAATATGGGATCTAAATGATAATAATGTGTGAATGCTTGTTCATCAATGGTATAAATGCACCACTCTGGTGGGAGATGCTGATAACAGGGGAGGCCTTGCTCTGAAAAATAAAGTCTATTAAAAAGAATTAGTGGCAGTCAGTTTTCAAAGTGCGTGCATGATAGGAGGCAAGCCTTCTTTGCAAGCTAATCC
This sequence comes from Urocitellus parryii, assembly GCF_045843805.1. NCBI lineage: Eukaryota > Metazoa > Chordata > Mammalia > Rodentia > Sciuridae > Urocitellus > Urocitellus parryii. The sequence goes on along the minus strand of NC_135531.1, from coordinate 185,826,693 downwards.
ATGTGCAAAGTGAGCTCATTCCATGTGAGGCCATGTGGGATGGAAATTTGTTTCTCTCAGAGTGTAAACACAGAATAACAATGTCCACACTCATCAATAATAACTGAGGTCAGCACCACCTCCACACGGAACAATATCCACCAAGAATAGATAAAAGATGTACAAACACACACACTCTGCACTCTGTACCTCAGACTTAGACAAACATTACCTAGATGTTCTTAAACTAGCATGCTAGGATAAATCCACAAGGAACACATTAGCACTATTTATGAAGGATGGGCTTCTAAATGACACACACATGATTGTACAAAAGTCAAGGATTATTAAAGAAACATTGGTAAGACCATATAATGGAATTTTAAGGAACTCTTAAAAAAAATCTGGAACCTACATATGCAATGTTAGGAATTTTTTGTTTTTAATATGGATATCTCAACATTTGCAATGATGTGTCTCTTGACAGGGACACATTCTGAGAAATGAATTATTAGATAATTTCATCACTGTGCTAACATCATAAAGCCAGATGGTACAGACTACTATACACCTAGGCCATACGGGATATATTGTTGGATGTGTGATCTGTCATTGACTAAAAAAATCATTATATGAGGCATGACTTTGTAGAGAGTTAAATACTTTTATTTATTTAGGGAAAGTTCTGGAAAAAAAACACATGTAAAATACTAAAAACAGTTACTTCCAAAATACTACTTGTGGAAATCAGAGGGAGAGTCTGAGAAGTGGTGGGAGATATGAAGAATTATACTTATATATACTTCTTTAATGTCTCCTTTTAGAAAAAGCATGTGCTACTTTTAAAAACTGTGCAAGTTACGTATGGAATGGATTCAGCCTTTCACAATCTTTTTGTTGTCTTCATGAAGTTCTTAGTTTAAAGAATCATAAGTCAGAGATAGATGACTGATAAATAGATTGAGAATAGATAGATAGATATGGACCACTGCAATCCTCTCAGATTATTTAATAAGGGTTCTAAGTAACCATCAAAATCTATTTAAAAAATCCTGTTGATACAGAATATGTGATGGTCCTCAAATAAGTACAAAATAAATAGAAATCTTGAAACAGAATTCCCAGTAATTAGCCCTGGCTCCTAGACTCACAAATTGCAATGAATGATCCTCAGGTTATTTCCATTTGGAAGTCAGATACACATTTCAAACAAGACTATAAGATTTGAGGTAAGGTAGATATATTTTTTTTTCATCATTCATCTACCTAACTCAGAAGTTCCTGTATATTCTGCAATTAAATAAGAAAAGTTTAGTTTGAAGATTCTACATTTTCTGGTAGCCATAAATTTTCCCAAAATAGATTTCTCCCTCACCCTAACCCTCAGGGACTTGCATTATTATTTTTAGGATGTTTTATCACATTTTGGGGTTGCAGAATTTATTGATAGCTCCAAATATAGTTTTTCCATAATCCTTTAGATTCCATACCTACTAAACTCCTCATTCATTCCTCTTAATGTAAAAGGTGACCTGTACACTAACAGGAAGAGACCCTTTTTGAAGAATAAATCCTTCCACTAAAGTAAATCATTATTTATGAAGTGGAAGAAAGTGTCTGTGATGTAAATAACCACCTTCTTAGTTATCTGCTTGGTGAGCTTGAGCTTTCTTACTGCATTATCATCCAAAGCTTGGACAGTAACTGCCTGGAAGGCAGCTTTAAGGCTATTAACAGAAGATTTTTCCAGCTCCTTTCTCCTGGGGGACTTTTATTTTAATCCCTCACACTTCTTACTTTAATGCCATCAAATCTAAATCTTACATTGATTTACATACAAGACACAGTTTCACATCTCCCAAACCCCAGGATAAACTTGTTTACAGGTATCAATATTTCCATTTAAATATAGGAAATGAGTTTTAAAAAAAAACAAGAACACCTTCCCCACCATTTCTCTGGAGGTATGAGGCCTGACTCCTGGAAGCATTCTAATTCTTTTCTTTCTTAAGCTTAAGAGAGAAAAAAACCCAGCCTGAACCATCTGGGCCCTTTGTGGATGCTCACACCAGAGTAAATATCTTGTTAAAAATAGGAGAAACTGGATATTAACATGGAAGGGCATGCGCACAAAAGCAATTCATGCAGCCATAAGCTCTACCCATCAAATGCTGAACTTCATAACAATTATACTGCTCGAATGCATATTCAAGTCTATAACACACACACACACACACACACACACACTTACACACACATAAAGTGCATATTCTGAGGTCACAGCATTCTGGTGTTTTAGTTTACATGGACTTATGCTGATTGTAAAATTTTCTTATCCAAGTACAACAAATATTACCTCTATCAGCTTCAGTGGAAATCTTTCCTTTCTTCCAGGATACCTCCATTTACTTGGCACGTAGTGTTTCATAAGTAACCATTGCAAAGATTTTCCTTTCTCTGAGCCAATATTTATTTCCCAGTATTTTCTATTCTTGTTTCTACTTCTGCCTTTGGGGATAATATAAAAAAGTTCCATTTTCCTCATTATAGATTTCCAATAAAGAGGGCTCATTATGTTAAATGAATGGCAGCTGTCACTCACACGTTTTATTTTACCTGATTTCATGACAGGCAGCATCTTTCCATTTCCTTACAGGTATTGAGAGTTGTTTTGAGCTCAAAAACTATAAAATCCCTGGATTTTTCTTAAAATTAACTTTTAACCCAATTCTTCCAGTTAATCTGGGGAACCATATTCTTTCATCTCACTTCTACTTTCATTTCTTATGAAAAACGTGTAAGTCTGATATTCATACTAACCTGACTCTAAAGCAGAGCAGCAGGATGAGGTCTAGGGTGCCTTGTGATTCCTTCTGGAGAGTACTTGTCAGGGTGAAAGAACCATTAAACATTTGGAGTGTTCTGTGAGCAGCCATTTGGAGTTCACAACTGTTAGTACTATTTAATACATGTCTTAATGTTGTCTTCCTGGGTATCTGAGAACAGTTTAATGTGGAATGGTCTGTTGTTTTTTTAAATGTTTTATGTTGAAATAATTTTGAACTTACAGAAAGTTGCAAAAATAATGCTGGGTGAATGTATGTACCACTCAGCCAACTTTCCCTAATGTTAAGAACTGGAATTGTCATAGCACCATGATCAAAATTAGGAAATTGCATTGGTGTAATCATATTAATTCTTCTATATTCTCTTTTGCATTTTCCCTTTGCTATCCCATTATTCTATTCAGGATCCCACATTGCAGTATCTGTCATGTCTTCTCCAATCTGTAACAGTCTCCCCATCTTTCTTTGTCTCTATGACCCTCAGATGTAAAGAATAATTACAGGTCAGTTGTTTTGTAGAAAGCCACTCAGTGCAAACCTGTTTGATGTTTTTAAAATGATTAAGTTGAATTTCTACATTTTTGTTCAGAATGATACAGAAGTGGATCAGATACTGGTATGATCCCTTACTGGTGATATTAACCTTAATCACTTAGGGTAGGGTCTGTGGGTTTCTTTAACTGGGAAATTACTTTTTTTTCCTTTATAATTAATAAATATCTTTGGAGAGGTTCTTAGTATTATGCAAATATCTTGTCTATCCCTCAATTTCTTTCCACTTATTTTAGCACCCATAGGTGAGCCTTGTCTGCAACAATTATGACTGTAGGGTTCTTGAGATGATTTTCTGTTTTGCTCATTCATTCTTCTTTTGTTAATTAGAATTCCTCTGTTGGAAGAACTGTCCTTTTCCCCAGTTTTTATTAATTGTTTATTAAATTATTTATTTATATCAGGATGGACTCATGCATATTTATTCTATGGTACATGAGTTATAATAATATATTTATTTATTTCTCAGGTTTTTTTTCAATTGTGTAAGTTTTTAGCTTTTTTTCTGTTGACTCCTGTGTCATTTTGATATGTGCCTGTCCTTTATTCAGTCCTTCCCTTTTTTGTGTTTGTCACAGAATGTTCCGGTCCTACCCTGCATTCGCCCTGTCCTAACTCTGGTATCAACTACTTCTCCCTATCTCTGTTTAGTGGAGAATGAGTGTAGAAACCAAAGTCTTGCTGCTAGGTGTGCTCCTTTCTACTGAATTGGGACTTATTCTAGATGTCCTCGTACTAATTCATAGTGATGATTATTTTGTTCTCACACATTGTTTATCAAATTATTCTATAATTTTGCTTGGAATAATTGTTTTATTCACTAGCATACAAGCTTAGTCTATTATCTTTGCTTTCTGGGAAATGAGGGATACTTTGGTATATTTCCAGTATTCCAGAAATCTGTTCTTTAATCCTAAACAGAATATTATTAACTTCCTCTGTTAGTACACTCAGTCTCTGAGTTGCAACATGTCTGAACAAGACCAGGAGCTACAGGCTTATCTAGAGCAATGGGAACTACCTTCATGATGTCTCTAATACTTGGAGATCAACTCTTTACTGATTATGATAGTTCAACTCTTTCCAATCTGAAGAAAATTATATCTGAGAGAAAACTATAGAATTCCCACTATCTGTTCTATCTGTTCTATTGTTATCAGACATATTTTTTCCTCTTTACATGTAATATAAGGTGTTAATTAATCAACCTTAATGTAATCACTTTTATCTCTGTTATAATTATTTCTTAAAATATCTAATTTTAACTTCACTTTATAATTACCATTTAAGAATTTAATATATAAAAATAGTGTCAACTTCCTTTATCACCCAATAACATAGGTCATGATAGAATAAAAAGTTCCAAAAGGTCCCCACCAGTGATAAACACTATCCCTACAGTGCACGTGTACACACACACACACACACACACACATTTAACATATACACACAAACACAGGAAAGTGAGAATACATTCCATGCATGATAATGTGTCCTGCTATTGTAACTAGCATGATATCATGAGTAATTTCACACAAAAAATATTCATAAACATAATTTTACTAATAGTATGTATCATTCTATGTGTTGACTAGAAGTTTTAATTAAATTCTTATTATTGAAACTTCTCTATAAATATAGTAGACTGTAATAAAAAAAAACTGCAAAAATTTGTGTTCAGACTTATAATCACCTCCTAAAGGTGGATCATTACAAGTAAACTCACATTGTTGCTAATATGACTGGAAAATATTGGATACGATTAAAAGTGTCAGTTTTATTTTTGTTTCACTTTGCAATTTCTTCAATCTATTAATTATTGTCATCTTCAGGCTTCTAGATATAATTTTTACACTCCTGTGTCATGCTTTTGTACTTTTCTTCCTTTACATAACTTGTAGGTGTCTTGCTAAAGTCTGAATTTATCAGTGAATTCTGTACACCCCCACTTCAACTAATTCTTTCCTGTCAGCTCAATTATCATAGTTATAGCTAATCATTTTTTTAAACCACTATTTTAAATTAGATGGTTTCTCAATTTTTTGGATCCATTCCTTTTTTGTTTCTCCTTTCTAGAAATTGTGATCGTGGTCACTTTTGAATGGTTGGGCTGGAATCCTTCCTATGGATGAGATTCCATGCTTTCATGAGTCCTCTGTTATTTCCAATTTATAACAAACACCTTCTTGTGGATAGGAAGTAATAGTTCTCTTTATCCTTTCTTATATGTATTTCTTAGAGTCTGAAGTTGCCTGGAAGGCAAATCAAAAATGTATGGACTGTTCCTTTCTCAGCTGAGACTCCAAGCTATTGTGATGAACATTGATACTCCTCTTCCACAGTGGTAAGGTTCACCTGTGGCTGTTCTGCTAGCTATCTTCACTGCCAAATCTTTGTCTTCAGTTGGAATGCTAATCTGTTCCTGAAAACACATAGTACCTGTTATCGTTGTCATTTGCACATATGCCCCACTACTCAGGTGCCTTTAAATCATCAGGTGGAGGAATTCCAGACAGTAGCTAATCTTCCTCACATGCATATTTGATTCTATCTCCTGTATTTTTTTTCCTTCAGATTCTAATTCCTTTGGACATAGTTAATTTTCCATTCTGTTACTGGATGTCATGTTATTAATTCTTGATGAATATGCCAGTTAGCACAGTTTTATCTGTAATAACAGAAAATCTGATTCAAATTGGTTTAAATAAATGAGAATTTAATATTTCATACATTAGTAAGCCCAGAAGTAGGAAGAGCTAAAGGATTGATTGATTGAGTAGTTTTATGACATATTCAGTAACACAACTTCTTTGCAACTGTCCTTGCTACGGTCCATATGCTCAGCTTCACGCTAAGGATGATTTACCTCATTTTTAGAAGTTGGCTGCTAATTAATGGCTACTATGAAATTTTGTTTCCTTGGTATTATTAATGGGGAAAAACTTAAACACCTCCAAAAATAACATTGACATATTGCCCTGCAGTGTGATTTGAAAATTTATGATCTCTGGCCCTCCCCAGTACTGCAGCGCTTCTGTACTGTTGGATCCTTCACTGAAACTAGAAATGGTATAGACACATTCTCTTCCTTCTTCACCCACAGGCTTCATTTTGTTATATAGTATATTGAGACCATGTGCAATTCTCTGTGTACTTTCATATCCTCCCCCACACTGCCTGTTATTTGATACCCACTTCCCACTGCTTCATTTGATACCCACTACTGCAACATTCTTCAGATTATTTCGGTTGCATAAATATTACAAATTTACGAAGTGCCACTTATCCTATCTACTTTGAGGTGATTCATAAAGCATATTAAAATGCTATAGTCAATGACAGAAGCCTTGTGGTTGAACATAAAAGTTTTTTTTTTACATGTTGAATCTCTCATTCTCCAAACTGACACTATCACAAAACTCTCTTGTTGCATATGGTCTCTTTGAATCCTGTGATTATAAAATTTTAAAAAGGGATGCTTTGGGGAAAGCTATTTTAATGTATACTCTAGTTATTTCAATCAGAAATTTCATCTATCATTCCATCCTTTTGTAGACTAAGAACTTTTGCCAAATTTGCAGATGTCAGAGAAAATGGATAGTTCCCACACCTGATAGAGGTTGGCACCTGCTATCATAGAACTATTTTATAAGCTGAAGAAGTTTAAGAAAACAGTAAAGTAGGAAGGTCGCTCTCACCACCCACTTCCTGTTTCTTAAAACAGATCTTAAACCTACTAAGGATGAGCTTCTTCCAGAGTGTGCCATAGTATCTGCAGGTGAGGGGCCCTCTTCCTATTACTGGACCAAAGGAGCATCTTTATATCTGAAGACACAGGGAGACAGGGAGGAATCTTAACAAAATGAGCTTGCTAAGCTCCCATCATTTTATTGAAATGGATCAGACCCCTTTGCCTGACCTTATTTCCACCTGATAACCCACTCTTCATCCATCCTACTCTAAAAATAAACTGAGCACTTAGTTTAACTGTTTCTTCAGGTCTTTGTGTCCTTATGAATCATCTCATGTGACATAAAAGTAACTTGAAAAAAAACTGAATACTACATCCTCTCAAGTATCTGTCTTTCATTATAGGGATTTTGGTCATGGACCAAGATGGATTAAGGAGAAGATGTTTTCCTCCTCTACAGACTCCATGCAGTACAATCCATCTACACACAAAACCTAGTGCCAAGGGCCCAACCACGATTCTGGAAAATCAAAAGGGAAAATCAAATACCAATTCCAAAACCAGCAGGCTGAATCCATATCCAACTTTAGTTCCCTCATAAACCCTCTCCCTCCATCTGGAAGTAGAATGTGGAAATAGCATGAGTCCCCAAAATTTAGTTTCTCTCAAGAACAAAATGGTCTCCAGAGTTGCTCCCAGGTTTCTTCTTCTAGTTCTTTTTGTTCTTCTTGTGACTTAGAGAAAGGCTGGCAGTCACCATGCTTAGGAAGTCTCAGAAGCAGGTTTCTGGTGGAGGTGACCTGAGGCACTTCCATATTTTATGGCACTTTCCTCAGCGCATCTCAGAAGCCCCAGGATTTCATTTTTTTTTCCCTGTAGCCATTACATCCATTCCCCTCCCCATCCCATGCTGCTTTGCCCTCTTCTTCCACAGAGAACAATCTCTTCTGGTCTAGATAGGTTTCATCTCTACCAAGCACAACATTCAGGTTTTGCACTTCCTTTTCCTTTGTGGAGTATTTTCCCACTTTATCATTTCCCAAATCCTTTCTCTTCTCAATTCTTGACATTCTGTTTTCTCCTAGAACATCCATCTCATTCTCCTAGGACTCTCCATACATTCATTATACACTGCCTTTAATTGTAAAGAGTACTAATCATCTAAGAGTCTTCTAAGATAACTGCATTGTCTTTATTTATTTATTTTTTCTTTCCAATAACCTTGGAAAGCCAGTATTATTATGACTACTTTGTTTCAGAGGAAACTAATGATGAACAGAAATTTGCTTCTGGCCATGTCACACAAAAGTGAAAAGATTGACCCCAGGTAGCTCTGATTTTTAAATAATCAGATTCTTTTTATGAAGCTCTAGGGGATTGCCTTTCCTGGGTTTTGTTATGCTGATGCTATGATCCAGATGGGTATAAATAGGACCTTTTTACATTTTGCCAATGGGGACTTTTAAAACATATGTGATATATGTGCATATCATTTGCTAAGCACTTTTTCATGTGCAGGATACGGCAATCCCCTCTTGAAAACCTTGTCTTTATTCTTAGGGTAAGTCATGAGGTCAAAAATGTGTCATTTTCAATCTATAATGTATTTTATGCTTATATATCAAAATTTGAAATGTTATAAAATCAAAGCAAAAAAAAAAATTGAAAAGAAAAAAAAAGGAAAGAAAATATTTCAGCCCTAGCTTTGATTTGGGATCATGTGGTTAGGTAGTAGCTAGCCATAGGCAGTGAAATTGAAAGCAAAGGGTGGTAGTTAATTTGTAGAAAATAAACAGTAGCAAAGGAGATAATTAGAAACTACATCAAAAGAAAAGGATTAATGGGATTAACTCTTGACAGGGTCCACTGATGTTGATGAGAAGCTAGGAATCAGCTAGCTCCATTTGGCTGGGAAGGAAGATTCCCTTAGTACTACAGGTGCACCAAGGTAACTTCTGACCAGCTATTGACCACAGTACCCAAATTAACATGGATTGACTTGTAGATGAAGCCCCCCCTAAAAGGGATGGCCAGCAATGAAATTATTGAAAGGACCATCTAAGATCAAAAACTCCACCACCTGACATGAAGGAGGAAATGAACGCTGATTGATAAAGAGTACAGAAGGTGGTCCCCAGTTCTTCTGGTAAACATCAAACAGTAATACACTGGGAGACAACATTTGTTGTTCTCTGCTCAGAGACAATCCATTCTCTCTTTAGTGCTGCTGTCTGCTCAATTCTCACTTTGCTTTTACTTTGCTTTCACCTCACTTTCTCTTTATCTTCACTTATAAAAAAGTTATCTTACATGACTTTTGGTGTCTGACTTTAAATTTTCTTTCATTGGAACACAAAAACGGAGGTTTGAATTTCCAGCTCCCTGCTTTCCTGTGACAATCTGAAAAAATTAAATACAAAAACAAAAATAACAAAAAATTGTCTCTTCTTTAGAGATTCTGATTTAATTGGTCTGGTGTGGTTCCCCTCTCCCCTACCCCATCTAGGACTATATTTTTTAAAAGCTCCCTTGTTAAATTCAAAGTGTAGCCAGACTTAAGAACCATGAGATTAGATGATTTGACTAAAACCACATAATTGACTGTTGTTTGCAATTAGTTCTAGAGACTCCTGATTGCTACCCAAGTTATTTTTGCATTAGGAGGCCTCCCAGGTTTTTTCCTATGTAAATATAGGAATTAGAAGTCCCTGGGTGTCCTGACACAATTGGTTGGGTGGAGATAGTTCTCTCTTTCCCTTTCCCCAAGAATCCTCTTAATTCAGCCACTTTCACTGGTTCTCTGGAACATCCCAGAAGTCTGACCCAGCTACCACCACACAGGGTCTTACAGTAAAGGGCCCATCAACTTCTCCAAACCTCCTGGCTTTTTCCTCTCTCTCCCCTTTTCTAATTAAATTAGCTTTTTTTTTCAAAATTTTAGCTGTAAAATAATATTACAAAGAAAAAAAGAGTGTTAATTATTTTAAAAAGACAACTAACGTTGTTCACAATATCCACTATTTTACATCTTGCTATTTTCACTTCTTAATACATTTTGAATGTCTTTACATATTGTATAGAATATACTTTTTCATTCTTCATTTTTAAAATCTTTCTATATTCAATGATGTTCTGCCATTCTACTGATGATAGGTATTTAGTTTGTTCACAGTTTTTTTTTTTTTTTTTGATAGTGTGGGGGTTAGATCCTAGGGCCTCCTGCACCCTAGCAAAGCACACACTACCACTGAGCTACATCTTCAGGCCTGTTCCAAATAGTTTGTTGTTATAGACAAGACTCTTAACTAATTAATTCCATGAGTTCACTCCTGTGAAGTACATTTCTCAGGCAGATTTCTAGAAATAAAATTGCTGGATCAGAATATCCATATTCTGTGGATATTGTAAGATTCAAATTGATCTCTGAACATTCTATCTAGATGGCTCTCCTAGTATCCTTATCAATACTGTGTGTTAAAAAATAATAATAAAATTGGTCTGTATGTCAATCAAACAAATAGAAATGGCTTTCCAAAATAGTTTTATGTGTTTTTTATTGCAATCAAGTTTCTGATAACAATTTTTAGAGTCATATTTTTTTTCTGTTCATCTTGTGTTAATTCTCAGCATTGTGCTAATCAAAGTTGATATATTTTATTGCAACTGTTTGTTTCAATATGTGCTGAAACACCTAATTCGTGGGGCAGCCTGTGAATCTACTGAGTACTTCCATCACTCTTCATATGGGAAAAAATTATCTGTAGTTCCATATAACTGTGTTATAAAAAGATGTTAGAAATGAATTCAGTTTTGATGAAACATGTTTGAAATGTATGTGATGCTCTGCCCCTCATCATACAGGTACTACATATTTGATGGAAAGTAGATTCTGCTCAGGTGAACAGTACTGAAAAGCAAGTGAATTCAGAAATTATCTGCTAGTCTCTTCCAAGAATTTATTTTTCTCCCTAAATAAATTGCATTTTGAATGAAGGTCATTTAACAGTCATAATAAAAGAGTTAGCATTTTAGAAGGTTTTGTGAATTTTATAATTTTCCATCACATCAGGGAGTCAAATTCTTCCTATGGTTCAAATGGAGTACACTTTAAACCCCAAGGCTCTCAAAAATCAATTTATGCCAACATACGGTTTTCAGATGCAGAATGGAGGCCAGAGGGCTAGTAACTTGTACAGGGTCACATCATGGGCAGCTGGATAGAAATGGAAACCAAGCCTCCTGCCTCTGGCATAAAGGTTACTGCTCTCTGCATTCACCAGTTCAAATGCATATATCTCTGTTCATATAAAACAACAGTTCAAAACTGAAACTGATCATTATCCTTGTGAGTTAAATGCAAACTGAAGAGTCGCTGCAAACAAGTAATTACTTCTTTTTTTCCCCCTGACTTTGTATCAAGCATGGGCATTGATAAGACATAAACTCTGTGACCATCTCTGGTAGGTGCCATGCTGTATGGCCTAGGACCCTCTGCCCTTCACAGGACTGAAGCTGCAGTTTGCTCAGTTGATGGGATTTATGGCAGCTGGAAACCTTCACCTAAGACCCTCTCTTGGTATTGATCAGCAGAATAGAACCTATTTGGATAAAAACATACCTCCAACTAAGGGCCTGCAACCCAAGACAGATGTATGTGGGCAATGACACAATAAGGTTTGTTATGATTTCGATATGAGGTGTCCCCCAAAAACTCACTTGTGAGACAATGCAAGAAGGTTTGGAGAGAAATGATTGGGTTATAGCTTCACCTAATCAGTTAATTAATCCCTGATGGGATTAACTGAGTGGTAACTGCAGACAGGTGGGTTGTGGCTAGAGGATGTGATTCTTCAGGGGCGTGGCTATGAGGTATATATTTTGTATCTGAAAATTGGAAACACTCTCTGGTTCCTGATCACCATGTGAGCTGCTTCCCTGTGCCACACTATTCTGCCATAGTGTTCTGCCTCACCTCAAGCCCCAAGGAATTGAGTCGGCTATCTATAGATGGAGACCTGAAATTGTGAGCCTTCAAAAAAACTTTTCTTCCCTAAAATTGTTCTAGTTGGTTCCTTTAGTCACAGTGGCAAAAAAGATGCCTAAAACAAGGCTCAACCTTTTTTTTTTCCCTCAATCTGAACAATCTTGAAGAGCTCTCTCAGCCCAAGAGACTGCCATGAGATTGGCTGAGACCTTTATTATGACTCCATTTACAAGTTATGCAACACGTTGGCAAATGTAGCTGGAGAGAGCAAAAGAGCAGTAAGACATGAGACCTGAATGTTTCTGGAAGCTTCATGTATCACATGCTACTCTGTAGACCATAATACGGACTTGGTCTTTTTCCTACCTTGAGTTCACTAAGGTACCTCTGCCTGGAGTTTAGTTGCCATGATCCAATTTAAACTTTAAATGGATTGCCTCTGACTTTGGGGTGGATAATAGAATCCAGGGAGATAAGAGCTAGAAGCAGGAACTCACTCGCTTATGGAGAAGGTAATGGTGCCTTGGAACAAGGTGGGCCCTGGTGGAGGTGGTAAAAATTAGTTAGATTCTGCAGATGTATATACAGCTTTGACACGGGAGAAGAGAGGTCTCCTGAGAAGAGTTTGAGCAGTTCCCATAGGGGAAGGGGAATTCAACTCAGGATCAGTGGGGTTGTTGGAATATGGAGACAGAAAAGAATTTCAGCACAAGCCAGGCAAAGGTTTATTTAGGAATAAGACACAGTCAAGGGAGAATGTGGGCTATCTTGAGAGTAAGAAGCCCCTCCTTAGTTTGGGGATCCAATATTTATAGAAGGGCTATAGTTAGGGACAGGACTGGAGGTGGAGCCAGGGTGGAACAACACTATGTTTTACCAGTTTTCTCTGTGCTCCTGTATTTCCCTCATTTTACAAGTAAGGGCTTGGGCCAAGGGCATGTCACTCAAGATTTACAACTGTGTTTTCTGCATCTCAATGGTTCATGAATATTTCCTTTAAGACTCAGTGTCTCTCTCTCTTTTTATCATAAATCCCTATCTCAGCTTCCTTGAGGCGTGATTTATATACCTACATTTGCACTTATTTATTGTATATAATTTAATGAGTTTGAACATATAAATACATCCATAAAATCATTGCCACAATCAAGGTAATAGACCTATCTATTGTGTTAGCCAGCTTTTCATCACTGTGACAAAACATCTGGTAAGAACAACTTGGAGGGAAAGTTGACATTTGCTAATGATTTCAGAGTCTCAATAGATGGTGGACTGAGTCCATTGCTCTGTGCCCAAGATGAGGGGGAACCTTATGGGGGAAGGGCATGATGGAGGAGTATGCTTTAGGAAGGAGGGAGACAGATGAAGATGGATAGAGAGAGGGAAGGAAAGGGGCCACAGGGAAGATGAACCTTGCCATGGCACACCACCAGTGACCCACCTCCTCTAATCACGCCCCATCTGCCCAGAGCCACTACCTCATCAGTCCATTCAAACTGGGATGGAATGATTATGGTATAGTTCTCAGAATCCCATCATTTCAGTTCTGAAGATTTCTGCATTAACCGAAGATTTTGGACAACACCTGATATCCAAACCATAATATCCCCTTTTTAATTTGTCTTTTTTTTTTGAGGGGGGGGGTTTGTTTGCATTTTTTGATGATTAGAGCATTTAACATGAGACAGGCCTTATAACACTGATTTTGAGTGCACAGTTCATTGTTGTTAATATAGACACTATACTGTCCAGCAAACTTCTAGAACTTAAGTAATTTTACATAGCAGATTCAATAAGTATTTTTGAAGTGACAGCTCATGGACAGTTATGAGGTATGAGAGAGAGAGAGAGAGAGAGAGAGAGAGAGAGAGAGAGAGAGAGAAGAGTCAGGAGAAAAGGTTTGGGGTTACCAGAAAAATTGAGCTTCCACCCACTGAGATTTTCAAGGCTGAGAGTGAGGCAAATTAGTAATAAAGTTAGTTTGTTTCAGGTATTTATCTGTGTACTAGTTTAATGTACTAGTTTGGGGGATTGCTATTGCTAGTGAAAGAGGGCTATTGAGAAAACAGATGAACCTCTCAGGAGGAGGGTCTGGTTGGTGATGTGCATATGAGAATCTGGGAATAGATAATATCAAGCAAGGCAAAAAAGAATCACTCTGGGAACAAATCTGACAGAGGTCTGCCAGTAAGGTACGAGGAAAACCCAAAGGATGAGTGATCCAGGAAGTCACTGAAGAGTGATGGTACCAAATGAGATTTACAGTGGAATTAGGATTGGGCAGGTCCTGATTAATATCCAGCAGCAGTGCAATTAACATGAGGCATTACAATCAACCAAAGTACCTTCCTATCACTTGCCACAATGATAGTGAGTGAAATTTATCTGTGTACTAGTTTAATGCCTGTCTCTTCCACCTTAACCCAAGCCACATCCTTTGATTGTTTTCTGAAATATCTTGAGCTCCTAGAAAAGTCTGACTCACAGCGGGTGTGGTCACAAATATTTATTGAATAGTGATTGACAACATACCAACATGTGGAATATAATCAATGACCTATTGAAAGTGTGATATGTTGCAGCTTAGCAAAGTACCCATCCCTCACTAGTGGGGTATTGCCTAGATCAGGGGGCTAACCTGAAAAAGTTCTGAATGTGCTCTGTAAGAAAGCTAAAACTAGTTAAAGTCACTGCAGGGTGAAGGTCATTATTCAGGCAGTGGGATCACGTTTATTCCTTCATGCCCAGTAAATAACAGTCTCCTGTTTCTTACTTTAGGCACTACCATGTATGGTAGAGGAGCTAGAAGAAATTCTCAAAGTTACTTACTGAAAAATTAGATGGGGAGGCTATCTTTTGCCATGGTACGAAGTGAAATAAAGATCAAAGAACTGTTCATTTAATGTATGACAAGATGCTGAACAGTAAGATAAAATTCTGGAAAACCAGTAGTACTTAGAACTTAGATCATACTTTCAATGGTACCTGGCTGTTTCTTGTTAATATTTTTTAAGGTGCTGGAATTCTATGGATCAACATCTATCAAGGCATATTTCTGAAGTGTAGTGCTAAAGTCATTGAACATGCACATATTTTAATGAAAGCAACATATTATCTTTAGTTTTACATCTATTAGCACTTTGCTATGACTTAATCCTACTTTTATAAGGGTGTTCTAAATATAGTTTTCAAATCATTAGATAATCTTGAATTTGTCATTTGGTCATAATGTATGACTGCCAAGACTCAGAAAGAAGAAAATTTGTTTAATTGTATTTCATATGAAAGCATTATCTACTCTCACTCAATCTTACCACCCTCAAAATTACAAAATTTGTGAGAGAAAAGTATAGCCCTTCCCTTTCATTTGCAGATTTATTATCCTGGGATGATATCTATCATTGACACTGGATAGTCCAAAGGCTGAACAAATATCTCAGGATCTGTCTTTCTAACCATAGAAATGCCCTCTTTATTTTTTAATATCCATGACATTTATCATCTTCAGTAAATGCAAATTAGAAATCTCCAACTTTGACTTCTATATTTAGCTCTCTTGGACAAAATGAAATTAGACTCTGGCTGTAAAACCCACACTTTTGTATAGACACTTTGCCTACTGGGACTTTGAGCTCATTCTTGAAAGTAGAAGCAGAAGAAGTTGGGTGTGGTGACACATGTCTGTAATCCCAGTTACTCCAGAGGTTGAGGGAGGAGGATCACAAGTTCAAAGCCAGCCTCAACAATTTTGCAAGGCCCTAAGCAACTTAGGGAGACCCTGTCTCAAAATAAAAACTAAAAAAAAAAAAAAGGACTGGGGTTTGTGGATCAGTGGCTAAGAAACCCTGAGTACAATCCCTGGTACCAAACAACAACAACAAAAAGAAAGCAGAAAACAGAAGCAGGAGAAACTAGTTCCCAAGAGGGGGACAGAGACTGAACCTCTAAGTTTACATATGGAACAAACTCATAGAAAGTTGTTCTACTTTTCCAGGTTTTCCACCAAAGATGGATATACTGACACGTGGTACAAGAGATGGTTGGTCTGTCTGTGGCTGCCAAAGCCCTTTGCAGTCATACTGACCAGCTCTGCTCATTCCCAGGCACAAACTGGACACTTGTGAGAGACAACAGTAGGAAAAGATGGCATAAATACATAAAAATTATTTTTCCTTTATTTAGTTTTCAGGACTTTATATTTTTGAGACAGGGTCTTAATAAGTTGCCCAGGCTGACCTTTAACTTGTAATCCTCCTGTCTCAGCCTCCAGATTACAGGCATGTGCTACCACACCAAGCCAAAATTAGGTTTCTAGGGCAAAAATTCTACCTGTTCCTCAAAGGGATGTGGAAAATGAGAATGGTAGCTTTTGAAAAACTTTCCTAATTGGTCCATTTTGAACATAGAAAAACTTTGCGAACACTTTGGAGTATTTATTCTCTGACCCTTTTGAGAACACATATATTCAATGGTCTATATTTAATTTTTTAAAAGTACTGGCCACTTCTTATGCAAAGCATAAATTATATAGATATGAAAAAGGGACAAGAAAATGATTATACATATGGGGTACAGAGAACATAGATTTTATTTAAAAATCACTCTTCCTATAGAAGAAAGATGTTATGGTACAAGAGGTTTCTCTGAGACACAGTGAAGGACAATCTCCTAAACTGATGATTAGGCTTACTATGATTATCAGACAGGGGACACTCTCTTATAGAATTATTGACAAAAACTCTACGTGTAGAAAAAAAAAGTCATATCTCTAAATTAGAAAACAAAAGGAAGAAATATCTAGTTAGAAATAAAAACTAGGTAACCTGTTGAGAACTATTCTGTGCTGACCTAATATTTAGAATAAGCAAAAGTGACAGTTCCTGTGCCAGGAAATACATGTTTCAGGAAATAAAACTGTGAAAACCCTAAAATAGCTTTTTGATCAAGACTGGAAGTTTACTCATCAAGTCTCACTTTAAGCTGGGTGTGGTGGTACATGCCTGTAATGCTAGTGGCTCGGGAGGCTGAGTCAGGAGGATCAAGAGTTCAAAGCCAGCCTCATCAACTTAGCAAGACCCTAAACAATTCAGGGAGATTCTTTAAATAAAATATAAAAAAGAGCTGAGGATGTGGCTCAGTAGTTGAGCACCCATGCATTCAATGCCTGGCACAAAAACAAAAAACAAACAAAAAAAAAACCTCACATTAAAAATTTGTTTGCTTGTTTCAGTGCTGGGGATGGAATCCAGGACCACACACAGCAAGCAAGTGCTCTAACACTGAACTGTATGCCCAGTCCTAAAGTTCTTGATTCTCTGTGTCCATAGTTCCAAGGTCTTGAGTCACAAATTATGCCTGATCCCAAACAGTTTCTCATCTTGCAAAATTAGCTTTAAAATATCCCATTGTAGGTCTTCAACTCCTACGAATGTCCTCTCCTGCCTTCCAGACTCTCTGCTGAAACTGACAAGGGGAGGTTCTTCCTCTTTGCAGTAGGTCCTATACCTTAGCTTCCTGAGCAGTGAGGGTTGAGATTCTCTTTTCAAGGAGTTGTCAGTAGACACGGCTAAATCCTACGTTACTGCATCTCCAGATCTCTTGTACTCTGGAAAAACTTCAAGATTCTTTTTTTAAAAAAATTTGTTTGTATTTTCAGTTCACATTGGTTTTAAACATTTGCAGAGTTGTTTATGTTCTCCACTACCTCAAGCAAAAGAGTCAATATATTCTATGCGGCCATTTTTTAATGTCCTTTTAATCCTTCATTATTTAATTCATTTTTGTTCATCTCAATCTCTAGAATTTCTTCATTCTCATCTCCTTCTTGTATAACTGTGTCTTGTTGTGGTCATGTCTTCTGAAATCCTATGAAGTTTTTATTCTTCTTGCTCATGGAGAGGACGTTTCTCATCTATGTGACAGGTGGCATTTTGTCATTTGTCTCTCTTAGACAAACTTTCAGTCTACTTTTACCAAATGCATTTCTCTTTCATTGGAATGTGATCTGCCCTGCCTTTGCCACCTCTCTGGGAACACTGAGATGGAGTACAAGAAAAACTGTCAATGCCCCCAAAGCCTTCCTCTGACAATGCTTGTCCGCAGCCCTACCTACAGTTTTAACTGCCATAGATTACCAGTCCCAGAGAGAATGTTCCATGTCTGAATCTTTATCTTCTTCAAAGTTGCACTGACTTCCCTGCTCCTGTTCTCCAGTGTTCTAGCAATGAGAAATTTCACATGAGATTTTGAGACACTCTGTCCTGGAGCCAGAGAGAGGGAGGCGGGTGCAAAAGGTAACTTTGCCTGCCTCAAATCAGACCTGTAAAGGACAGATGTAGATTTCTATGTAAAACACCCATCATATTTTTGACCCAAAGACATGCTTCTTTAGGCAGACAGCCTCCTGTTTATAGAGCATGAATGGTCCTACCATTTCAATCCATTCTCCCTCTCCACCAGACTCTAATCTGTGAAAGTATCTCCAGGTTTTGGCCATTAAATTAAATGTCATACTCTTCCTATGGTGCTATCATGGCCTTCATATTGTTGTTCTTTCTGATTTTGTTGTTGATGTTTTGAAAGATTGGGAAAGAAGGAATCAAAGGCTGAACAATATTTGCATCAATCTCCTACATCCTCTGAGGATGAGGGTTTTTTCATTGACTGAGTTGATTCATGGTAGTATTAGCTTGCATTGTAGTCATGCCTCCTGTATCAATCATCTTTATGCCATTTTTACAAGATTTCACTAAGTTATCCCTTGCTAAGAAAAGTAGCTCAGTGTGACCCACCCAGTGCTGGGCTCTTGCCAGACTCTGGTGCTCATTTCTTCCTTTTTGTTAAAGATCTGAGCCTGTATATTCTTCTCTAGCTCTGCCTCTCCTCAACTGAAGCCTGAAGACTGTTCCTCTGTCCTTTAAAAGCTAACACCTTTGTTCAAGTATTTTATGAGTTTAATATCTTTACCAAAGACAGATGGAATTGTAAGTAGCAGATAATTCTTCAATTTTCAGTTATCAGTTATCCTGCTGCCTGTATTTGCACTCAAAAGCAATGCCAAATTATTTTTTCTTGTCTCATGAACAAAGCAATTTTATCTACATTAAAACTAAAAAGCTGAAACTTTTGCCTTGAAAGGTATTTGCCACATCACAGTTTGCATTACTGATGCTAAAAAGCAAACATTTTTTCTATGCCTCTATATTATCAGCACTTTGGGGTTGATATCCTTGTCCTAAAAAGCAGATGGCAGAGACTCAGAGAAGGCTCATGACTTCCTAAAACTAGCACACCTTAATCAGTGGCAAATGTCCAGACTGTGAGGACATTGAGAACTCTTTCTCCGCACCTGCATTTCTGTTTTCAGGTACTGCTTTGTCTTTTACAGAAAGCTCTAACACTCAGCTGCCTTAATTCCCTGGAATCTCATTCTCTCCTGTGCAAAATGCTTCTGGTACTCATCTGGCACATAGTCATATGATTGAGACTCCCTCAGGGTAAGAAAGTGCTGGACACATAATAAACTCTTCCTATGAATTCTCTTTTCTCTCCCTGAATAATTTTCTTCAACAAGGTGACCATTATTATAAAACTTCTGGTATCACACATACAAAATGGATCTTCACAGCCACATTTATTTCAGGTAGATGTAGTGAAATGGGCAAGGCACAAAATTACCTTGCATGACTCTATTTGTATACCCAAATGCAAAAGTGCACTGGTGTTACCCTAGGAGTTTTCTCTAAAGTGATGGCTTCTATTCACTATTATAGCTCAGTCATCACCTACAGTTGGAGTTCTTTCCCAACTTCCAACATTAAGTTCAGTGCTTTTCCTCCCTATATCTAACACTGCAGTTATTCTGTTAAATGAGTTACCTTTTAATTCCTTCATGCAAATAGCAACTCTTAGATCTGTGTATTTATCACTTTCACTTCAGTAATATAATTCCAGAAATTAGATTATGAGGAATATAATAAACATGTGATGAATGAGTGAAGAAGTGACTATAATGCTCCTTTAATTTCAAAGCAAAATTTTCTTTGCACTAACTATTGCTATTGAATGCCCCAACATAAAGTTCCAAGCCCCTAGTGGATCCCTGAACCCAGGGGTAGTACTGAACCTTACAACTAAGCACTTATAATGTGCTGTAGCTATAACTTATGAAATTGGAAGTGAGACAGCAAAACAAGAATTTTTTTTCTTTTTCACAAAGGATAAATGATTCATTCTTACCATAGATCTAACGACTTCAGAATACAAGTTATTCTTAAGAACTTTCACATTCTCACTTAAAGGAAGTACTTTATGTCTTTTCTATGCCACATCCAAATTGCTAGGACCACTACTCTTAGACATGGGAACAATATTAAATAAAATAAGAGTCCCTTAAGCACAGACATTCCAATACTATGACAGCAGATCTGATAATTGAAAGGGTCATTAAGTGACTAATGAGCAGGTAGTATATACAGTGTGGATAATGCTGGGCAAATGATGAACATGCCCAGGTGGGGGCAGACTGGCATGGCAACAAATCTCATCATGCTACTCTGAATGGCATATAATTTAAAACTAAATTATTTCTTAGATTTTCTGTTTAATATCTTCTGACTGTACAAAACTGTGGATGAAGGGGGATAAAACTATGAAATTAGTGAGAGCTACTGAACCAAGGCTGATGTTCTCAGCAATTGCCTGTTTTGCTTACTGTTACACAAGTAAGCATATGTTGTAATTTAAGTAAGTGTATGAGAATGGGATCCTAGGGATATTGTCAAATACACCTGAATTTATTTTTGGACAGCAAATCATTAACAAACTTTAACACATTATTAATATAATGAGATATTTGCAGCACACCTTGGAATTATCTCCAGTCATTGGTATTGCAAATTGTTGATTTAAAACCATAACTTAGATTCACATGTTTGAAATATTTCTTGTGTTCATTTACTTTTAGAGATCTTCAAGGACCACCAGGTGGGTGGGTATTTTATGGTTATTTCTCTGGCTTAGCAACTAGTACAAACTGATTGGCACTCTGAGTAAATATAAGTGAGCAGAAGGATAAAAGGCTGGAAATAGAAGGGAGAAGGATAATTGTGCTGGATAAAAGAGAATAAAGAGGAGATTTAGCAGTTTCTTGACAAAGCCATTGCAAGTGTTTGGTCTAAACTTTCTCTTCTTCTCTTTTCCAGTTAGTCATGATGAGCAAATGAGACAGTAGATATGAAAAACACTTAGAAAAATAGCGATCATCATATACACATGAGAACACACACATAAAGACAGTTACATCTATACCATGGATACATTCACTATGTGACTTCATTTATGAACACTGAAAATGTCACAATTGTTTCTTTCCATTTGTGTCTAATTCTAAACCTCTTCTCCATGTGACTGTACAATTTCATTCTGGGAAAGTCAGAATTGTAGCATCTGTCCTCCCCCATGTTAATGACAGCAGGTCTCCACCTCCACACAACTGATAATGAGTTTGCTAGGATGTTGTCCTGATTTCCACTGAGTTTTTTTATTTGGAACACAGTAATAAAACAAAATAAAAGTGAGAAAACTGTGCCTTTGAAACTCTTGACATCTGCCTGGTCAACCCTCTGCAGACATGATAAAAAATGTGTATTTTGACATAGTCAATATATATTAGAAAAAAAGTATGCTCAAACTGTACTAGTTGTAGCAAAATATTCCAAGAGTTAAAATCTAAGGCCTTGATTGCTTTAAATACAAAGACATTGGAGACTATAAAACATTTTTCTCAATAATCCTTTTATTTTCCTTTTCTACATCTATTAAGCTAGTTGAGTTACATTATTCTGGTACCATAAAAAATATTGAAATATTTTTATATAAAAATATTACAGTTCACAAAGTTTTTGTGTCTCCTTTTCTCTAACCTAATCAACAACTTCCTCTGCATTTTCTTCATCCACAACTTAAGTAATATTTTTTTACTGTTTAAAAATTATCAAAGACCTACCATGAACCCATCATTGCAAAGAGTGCAAGAATATTTCCTTGTTGTTCAGACAGTTGGAATACTTTCTAGCTGAGGAATGTTCCACAAGATTTTTGACACTCCAAGAAATTTATTCATAAAATTGGTATGAATTTTAGGTCTCTAAGTTATGGTGTGATAGAATAAAAGTGAATAAATAAAAGTTACTCTTCAAGAAGATGATCTATTTTGTCTTAGACAAATCTGTCCATCCACATGTACCCTGAGTTCCAGACCCACAGGGTTATGCCTCTTCTTAATATAACATCTATGACCACCTTCTCTTTTTCTGGACTTGCTCATGATATCTTGCCCACTCAGAAGATCTTCACCATCTACCACATCTAAAAGACCACTTCATGCCTACCCTCCAATAAACAAGTTCTACCTTTGGTGAAATTTTGTATTCTTGCTAAATTCAGATGAAAAGTCTCTTCTTTTAGACTTACTTACATTTCTTTTGTACTTATACTTGTCTAACCCAGAATATTTTAGTAAAAGTTTTATTCCCCCAGAGAAAATGCAAGTCCTTCTCTTTTTCCTCTGCAGGGAACCAATACTTGTCTCTGATCATTTGCATTTCTTTGAGAAGAGGATTTGTCAGAGGCCACTGTCCACAAGCATTTAAAGGCAGTGATAATAAGAAAGCAACTCTAATCATCCTCCTTGTGCGTCAGGAGAGAAAAGGAGTAACTTAGAGAAGTAAAGAGAGACTTTTGAAAGAACCCTGAGATAAGACCAAAAACTTAAAGGATTCAAAGGAATCTGGCTCCAAAGCTTATGTGTTGTGTGTGTGTGTATTTTCACTGGGGATTTAACCCATAAATGTTCAGCCCCCTCCCTCCTGCTTCGTATTTTAACACAGGGTCTTGCCAAGTTACTGAGACTGGCCTCAAACCACCTGCCTCAGACTCCCTAGTTTCTGGGATTATAGGTGTGTACCACCATACCTGGTTCAAAGTTTATTTTTAACTGCTTTAATAAATTACTTTTCATATATAGTATCATTCTTAACGATTCAGTCTTTTCTGTGTCAAGAACAGGATTTACACCGATAGCAGGGGCAACACATGAAAAAGCTTTATGTATTATGTTAGGAGTTCCTGCCAACAGCAGACACATATCTACTCAGGCACACACAACCACACACCACTAGATCTTGGCTAAAACACAAGTTTAATGCTTTAAAAATCATTTTGAAAACTTCATAATTACTGCACAACTTTAAGAAGTTAAGAGTATTCTGTTCAGGCCATGCATATAATCTGTCAGGATGTTAAGCCCCTTGATCAGGCTCTCTGGGGATAAATTCTTCATTGTGAGCCTTCAACAAAGATACATCATTCTCTTCTACCCTCCAGTGTCTAAACTTAATGTTCCCTTGGCTCTCTCCCAGGACTGCATTCCACTGTAGTATATCCTGCAAACACTTAATCCTATTTATTACTTGTTTGTTATCTACATTTATCCTCCTTATACTCATTTTGTGTTCTCATTGTAACAACCAGCATGACTGTGCTTAAATCTGAAGCCCCTGGCTGGTGTGCTTCACTCTCTAGCTCCCGTATAAAGCCCTAAACATCTTCCTAAGAGTACTGTGAATAGAATGGAACCCACACAGCAGGACTAGCGCCCAGTGGAGGTTTACACCCAGTTGCTTCGATTTCTATGAATAAGTTTGCGTTAAGGCAGCCAGATTCCCAGCTGTAAATCCTTATCCTTTTTTTTGCAAGATGTGAATAATTATAATATAAAATATTCAACTGGGAAAGAAGCTTAGCAATGACCTCATCTCACTTTCTCATTTTAGAGATGGAGAAATGGAAACTCCTAGAGAGCAGGAGTCACTAAACAATGTTGCATGTGGTTGAAGCTACTAGAAAAGTTTATTTTTTGTTTTTTGTTTTCCTCCAAGATTTATACTTTTTAACCAATTTCACAATATCTCATAAAATAGAGTTTTTAGAAATCATTTCATGAATACACACTGTATCACAGACAAATCTTGAAGGATACAATGTTTTTCCAAGATTCCAGAATTTTCTGGGGAATGGTCTATTCTTTTCCATATAAGAAGTCACTATATGGATTCCATATCTCACCAACCTATGCTGGAAACTGTGTTTGAATCCATTCAGGCTGCTATGAGAAAATATCACAAATTGAGTGGTTTATAAATAACGACTTTATTTCTCATAGTTCTGGAAGCTGAGAAGCACAAAGTCAAGGTGCCAGCAGTTTGACTGGTGAGGACCTGCTTCTTGTTGATACATGACCTCTTCTTGCTGTGGGCAAGGAATCTCTCTGAGGTCCCTTTGCAAGGGCAGCACTCTTATTTATGAGGAATCCATCCTCATAACCTCTTCACCTCTCAAAGGCTGTACCTCCTCATTCTATCACACTGGAGATAGGATTTCAATATATGAACTCTGGGTGACATAAACATTGAGACCAAGTCACTCTATTGTTGAATGAATGACTATATCCTATTTTCATTCATTTTCAAACTCTTCTACTTATAGCTATAATGTACAGTATTTCAAAAAAGGTGTTCTTATCTCATTCCTACTCAGGGTTCCAACATTATCTTTAGTTGCCTTCAAAGTCCTTGAACTACTAAAACCCTGAGGTTAACAGAAGTTTATCTTATAAAATGCACCTTTTTCATCTGTGGATAACTGAATTTTTCTCTCCCTGCTGTGCCTCGCTCCAGGAAGTCCTCCAGCCCGCTACCTTGGTTGGCTCAGAGATCTTGCAGACTTCCTTCTCTGTTTCATTAAACTGCATTGTTTCAGGGTTCATTTACAAGCCTGTCAAGCTACTGAAGCTCATTGACCAAAACCTGCAGTGATTAGTAGCACATATGTAAGAGGTTCACCATCTTTGGCCTATATCCATAAACTCCAGGTATCCAATTCTGCATTGTTAGGCTCAAGCATTCCTGAGGGTCCCACCTCCTATTTGCCTCAAATCTACTCACTTTCTTATCTGCCCTACCTCCTGTGACCTTGTTTTTTTTTTCCCTCCTAAAGCCCAATTCCAGTGTGACATATAAATTTATGAGCCTAGAAATTTGATTACTAGGGTTATATCTGCAATAATCAGACCTCATATTCACTCTGGCTCTGGGAACTCCCTCTGTGTCAGAGTCCTGGGCTCCCAGCCTGCCCAGGAGGTGGGGTTAGGACTTCATGGTGAAATATAACTGCTGCCAAAATTCTACACTGCACCAGCTTGTTACTATGTCAACTCCCTCCTCTGTGCCCTGTACAATAATGTCTAACACAAACGTCTCAGAGTATTTGTTTACAAGATCACCATCACTTCCACAGATGGAAGTTACTTTCGTCATTAATCATCGTATATGACAGCACCAAACACAGGACATATTAGGTACTCAGTTAATTTGTTCAAAGAGTAATTTTGCATTCCTGGAGTTTTAGAGGGGCAGCACAGAAATGCATGTGCATGGTTGGCCAATGATGAAAGTAGACTGCAGTTCTATCTGACCAGGTTTGTGATCTGGAAAGACATGCTGCTTTCACAGCCTGAGGAACTGCTTCATGAATAAGTATTCCTTAAAATTCTAGCTGTGCAGGACAGTCATTGCAAAGTACTTAATAACATGTCATATCATTGGTAATTTTTTGAGCTAAGACTCCCCAAGTAAAATCAAGACAACTCTCCTACATAACTATTTTAGACACATGCATGATCCTGATTTGTTGTAATTGGCATTAATTCTGCCTTAATACAGGTTCTTAAAACCCATGTCTTACAGTTTTAACCCTTGATCCCTTCATAATTCTTGCCTATCCTCTCTGCTATTTAGCTATAGAGTATTTTAGGTTAACTTATCTATAGATGGCAAACTCTTAAGCTTGAAATCGACTAATACTTGTTACCAAGTGATTTGCCTAACTTCTGGCAGATGTGGAGACAAATGTCACGAGTGATCTATGTAGTATGTTCCAGGCTCTGACAAATGCTGAGATTGCCACCTACCAAATTAATAATTGTTGTCTTTACAGACTTTTTGAGGAAAACAAATCAACATAAAAATATCTTATTCAACACCACATAAATATTTTAGGTTTAAATTTAGTGCCTCAGATTTAGGAGGCAGTAATAAAACCTGTCCCAACTTTCTGTTTGCTCATTTGTTTGTTTTTAATATGATAAAAGATCCAGAATACATCAGAACCCATAGGGATAATTGGAACTGACCAAAATCTGGGAAGCTTTTCCACTAACTTCCAATCACATTTGCTTGAACACCACAAGTCTCTAGACAACCACTGCAGAATTTGTTTTAAAAATTATTTTCAAATTCTCTTTTAAGAACATATGCTACTTTGTAATGAAAAAGTCTTCTTAAAAAATCAGAATAGAATTAATCCATTTTCCCTTTTGTTAGATAAAAAAAGCACAAGGAAAAAAATATTCTTGTCCTTTCCTTTATTTTCAACTCCCACACTGAATTTCCCCTGCACCCCCATTGCATGGCAAACCTATTTCCTCCAGCTTGCCCTCTGTGGAGCTGTGTTATAGGAGCTGCCTTAAAGACTCTATAGCAGCTCCACAGTGACTGCTTATCTGAGTCTTGGAACACAGGGACTCAGATCTCCCTCACATCTCCCCTTAAACTAAAGCCAGACAGCCATTCATTTCCCAGTTGATCTTGTTTTCCATTGTGACACATTCCTGAAGACTGAAGATACTAAATATGACAACAGAAATGCATATTCCACTGGTGATTATGTCTCAAAATTTCTGTTTGGAGAAAAATGCATGTAAAATATGAGAAACATTCAAAACTTTAGTTATGAGGAAAATATTGTATTTCTTTGAATGATGTTGAATTAAATATATATAATTTTTGGTACTTGGAAAGCATGTTTGATGAAGAGGTTGAAGACTGTGTATCTCAGAGTGTTATTTTAATGCATTTGAGGTTGGATAAGTCAGTATTGCATAGAAATTTCCAAGGCAATGGCTCCAAAATTCAGAAGTGGGCAGTGGAATACTGACTGAAGCCCTGCAGGTACCAGATGTGTGTGGTTCCGGTTTGATACTTTTTAAAAAGCAACTCCTCAGCAGCATCACAATCAGAGAAATGCAAAGTACAGTAGTGGTGGGGTATCACTCTAGATTTATTAAAAAGCAGAGCCTTGACAATTTCTGTGGTCAAGCAGGTAGGGCAAAGGGTAGGGACTCCTCCACATTGCTGGAGAAAATTTAGATTTCACCATTTTTTAAAGAAAACATCTATCAACTTTCACTTCCATAAATTATACATACACTTTCCAGGGTAGAAATCTTATTCCAGGGCAAGTAGGCCACAGGAATAATAGGGGAAGCATGTATGAATATAACTGGAATGATGCTAATTATAGCATTATGTGTTTGGACCCTAACAGCATCAGAGTAAACATTCATAATGGTAGTATTGGCTAAAAAGTTGGCAACACATATATACATGAAACATTTTGTGGACATTTTAAAAGGAACACGTTGGTGTCATATCTACCATCTTTGAGGAAGCAAAGAAGGAAATATAATAGGGTACCGATTTTTAAAGGCAAGAATAACAAAATCTTCTGCATACCTTCTAATATATCACTGTGTGAAATGAGTTCTAAGAGGTATCCCAGCATTGGCTTTCTAGAGCAGTGGGTTCCACTCAAGGTGGGTTTTATTTCGTGGGGGACATTTGATAATCTCTTGGAGACAATTTTGTCTATTACAGCTTGGGAGGGATATACTACCATGGCTAGAGACCATGGATGCTAAACATCTTACAATGCACAGAACGCTATTGACTCCTAATGATAGAGCTTAAAACCTTGGACCAGAGCATGAAGATGGAAGGGGGATGGGAAATATGAGAGAAATAAAGGTTATTTGAAAAAAGAAAGATGATTACATATTTTTTAAAAAAGTTGTCTATGCCAGCATACACCAAACAAACAGAGCATTAGCAAAATACATAGAAGTAGCCTGGACAAGAGTCTGATATACATTGGTAAGGAAAGCTAACCTGAAAAGTAAGATCATGTGCATACCTTAAACTATCTTACTATAGATTGGAACCTTTCTTCACATAGCCAGAAGGTAGAATCTTGACAGGAAAGAGTCTTTGATACACTTCACTGGGAAGGAGAAAGTTTTATTTCCTTAATATCAAGTGGAAAAGTAGTCGAGGTCCACAGCTTCACTATTTGCCATATCAGCGTGCTAAAAGTCCCCAAAGCAAAGAATTGCTATCTTCTTTGGACTTATATATTAAGAAGGAAGATAGTTAATAGAAAAAGCTACTTAAAATAAAGGAATAAAAAATAAAACTGGGCAAGGAAAGCATCATAGGCACTGTGTTCTTCACTGAGCAAGTACTGACAGGTGATCTATATTGTCTGCCCAGTGCAAATAGAGTGCAAGAGAGAACACAGCACCATCTCTCTTTCCAAAAGGCAGGTTATAGATAGTCTAGGAGTGGAGACAGACATGCAATGAAAAATACCCCCAAAACTTTCCTGGGAACTCTGGTGTGGACCTAAAGAGGGGAGTGATCAGTTCCACCTGAAGAGAAGGCACAGGGAAGTTACGTGGAGATCAAAATCTTGATGCATAAGGGCCAAATGAATTCTGAACTTACAATAGTAAGAGTGGAAGTGGGACTAGAGAGAAATGAACCAAGACCTTTAGGAGGTAGAAATGGCAGACTGAGTGAAAGTGGGAGGTGGGCAGAAGAAGACTCCTAGGCTTCTTGCTTAGGGAAAAAAGTAGCCATGTAGCTAGTGATTAGCATTGTAATAAACCAAAATATTGCAAAATAATCCTGCCTCAGGATTTTATAAAGATCCTTTTTCTTTTGCCAGACATGATCTGAATCACTAAAATAAAACAGTAAGGGTGTTTTCCAAACTCTTCCCTTGGCTTATAAATAGCTTCAACAATTAAACTTAATAGAATTTTAGACATTCTTTAAAAATTATAAAGCCTGACTGTGAAGCATAAAGTAATATAATTATCTCATTATTTCCTGATCGTGAGTCTATGCACTGTACCTGAAGTGTGAGACAGATTCATCCATACTTTGAGGAATTACTGATTTTATAAGCCATCCTTTTGGCACAGAGCCTTATAAAAATTAGTGACATAAACATTTTCTATTTGAACTGATGGTATATTTTAACAGTGTTTTCTAGCTTTACATTATTTAATGTTTAGATATTGTTAGGGATCAGAACATGATACTCAGAGGTCTGGCAATTTGATGGGCTAAATGCTTTGAACTGAGGAAATCTAAAACACCTCAGACCTAAGGCCTTTCTGATCTTCTCTGCCTGGTTACTTCCATGATGTGAGACACAAGAAAACAGAATCCTCATTCTGCAAGAAAGGTCCTAGAAACTAGAACCACTCTCTCCCAAACCAAGCCATAAAACTTGGGGTCACTCTCTTCCTTTTCCCTTGAAGACCTTTTCTCCAGAGGGTCCTCCCTCATATGAAGGGGAAAGGAACAATGAGCAGAAAATCCAAGAAGAATCTGAACAGACAGGTCTTGCTGGGGTTCCTCCCTCCATCTACCACCATTAAATCACACAACTGCTCCAATCACATTTCTACATGGCTGTCCATTCTCCTGCAAGTGAGCATAAAAATAAGACTTTCCTGGTTCTTTGTGTCTTTTTTTTTTTTTCTGCAGGCTCAGGTCATGTGAAACTTTGACCAAATACATTTGGAATGCTTTTCTTTTACATCCTGTCTTCTGTTATAGGAGTGTTGGCCATTATCCTTGTGATGGATGAGGAAGGAGATTGTACCCGCCGACCCTGCAATATTAATTTTAAAAGACAAACATCAGCTCTTCTACATAAAAAAAAAACACCTGTATAATGTGTCCCCTGTCAACTGCCCCACAATGCCACCGAGGAATCCACTTGTGTCTGGAGCTCTTGCTGGCTGCAGCTCCTTCCCTTTATGTCATTGCCTCTTTCTGCAGAGAAGTCTCCACTCTCCTCTCTAGTCCTGCAGCAGTGTGGTGTCTCCTGAGGGCACTGACTGGGAGATCTCCCTTTTCATTTCTGCTATGATGGCTTGCGCACATTCCAACTCCTGAGCCTAACACAGGTACTGAAGAGAAGGGAGGGGACGGAAGGGGTGGGGAGAGGAAGGGAGAGGAGGGAGGAAAAAATTGCTGGTAGGCAGGCATCTCCAGAAATGGCTCTGGTACAGAGGTACAGAGGGGGAATCTCACACACACACCCACACACACACAAACACACTCTGTAAATAGAAGGATGAATGCATATGTGTCTGTGAGTCAATATGAATTTGTGTATATGAGTGTGTGCATTTTAACTCAGTGATCTCAGTGGTCTCCAACTTATTTGCCTTTGCACGCTCTCTTAGACTTTAATAAAAGCTAGTTTCTCTTTAGACCAAATAAGATTTTCCACAGAGCATTTATCCCACTTTTACATATTAAACAAACAAACAAACAACAAAAACAAAACCCTAAAGCATATGAAGGTTAAATTTCTACAGGTCATTCAACTTTAAGTGGAAAAGCTCTGACTAAATCCAGACTGTCTGTCAGAAGCCCTGGCTCTTAACCATTCAGCTGACCATTGTTTGCAGAATGCCTATTTAGACTCCTCTGTCTTCAACCTGACAGTTAATATACTTATGCACCTTATCTTCTAAGAGACTGTGGAACATCAAATCATATTAAATGTATTTCAGAAATCTGGTTTTGGAATAGAAGGGGAAAATGCATGTACTTTCCTACTTTCATAATTTCTGTAAATGTTTTTGAGTAGTAAAAATGTTTATGCCAAAAATAAATGAAATAAAATGTCATTCTGCCAACCTGACTCTATTTATAAAACAAAAAAAGTGGAACAAGTCCAGAGAGAAGACCTATTCTGCCAGCTTCTACCTTGGCCCACGGCAACCCCCAAAGCACCTCTTTAGAATTCTTGAAGTTTGAAAATCACAGGGCAAGATGTTCTGTGAGCTCACATTCAACCCCCAGATTATACATATTATATAATCAGGTTTTCCTCTAATGAGGGAAGGATAATACTGGTCAAACAAACCAACCAAACAGAAATACTTATTTGTCCTTTGTATTCATGATGCACATCATTTATATACATATACTATATACACATTTTGGAAAATTTTCTGTAGCATTAAAATTATCTTCAAAGTTAAAATTGCTGGAGACACCAAAAAGTTTGTATATTTGGTATGTAGTTTACTAAATGGAAATATTTTTATAATATAAAATAAGCTATCATAAATACATTCTTAAAGCAGGAAATATGAGAGTAAATGGAGGGATTAATGGGTGGATGGATGGATGATGGATGAATAAATGGATGGTTAAATAAACATATATAAAATTTTTAAACATCTTTTTTTTAAACAAGTGATTATGGTGAGATTATGAGAGATTTTTTTCTGTACATATTTTGTGTCATATAAAGTGAGCATGTATTATTTTTTAAATGAAAAAAACAAGCCACAGACTGGTAATAAAAAATAAATAAAAATGAGAATCCTAGGTTCAGAGTAGAATAAGGCAGGCATGAACAAGTGGACCCTTTAAGTACATTTTACATATGAAAATAATTCAGTCATTTGGTGCCTCCTCTCTGCTAAAGTCATGAATCAGCACAGTGTTGCTCCCAAAGACAAAATATGGGTCTCTTAGGGCCCACTATGGAGATTCAAACAAGTCACTGCAAATCAAGGAGAAATGGCTTTTCTTACTGGCTTTGGCAAGGTGCTTTCTAATTTGAGCTATGCTTCCTTTACTTTTGAAGTCCAAGAAACTGCAGGTTGTGAAACATGAAAATTAATAATAGAATGCAGCCAGAAAAATTCATGTTTCCATAATTCAGATGCAGGAGTGTACCATTGTACTTGGCCAACTCTAGGCCTGCAGGTATGAAAGTTTGAGGAAGCATATTATCATTATCACATTACTCCTTGCGAATCCTGCACTTGGAAAACATACTGCATCTTGGCTTTCCCTACAAATCATCTATCCACAGTATTTCTGAAAAGATCCATCAGAGCAACAAATCTATAGCTATTTTGAAGCACATGGGATAAAATACAGCATATTTACAGTTATTAAGTAAAGTTATTGAAGTCTATGATTGAACTCTAACAGTAAAGACGATGTTATGAAGGAAATCACTGAGTTCATCTACTGGTACAATTTCTCATCCTTGTCAAACCATAAACAATTAAATGGAGATCAGGAATGATCTAGATTTGGGGTCCCCATGTCCCCCCCAGCAGAATCACTACTCCTCCATCTGCTGTGGTGAGTTCTGAATGACTTTCTTTGGCTGGTCTTTCTGACCCTGTGCCACATTCTCAATTAGTTACATGGACACAAATGGAATAATCCAGAAAACCACAAAAACAAAATTATTGATAACTAATTAGAGTCAAAGGGTTAAAAAAAAAGTCCAAATTTTATTTTACTCTTTTTTAGGTCAATGGACAAAAAAAGAATAAAGGTAGGACAAAAAAAAGTTGTGAGCAGAAACTGGATTTGGAATTTCTAGGAAATTCTGTCAATAGAAACAGCATCACTGGGGCTTGATTTTTCTGTTCATTGTTGTTCCCAAATACCTCAGGTGACTGATATTCCAGCCTAGTGTCCAATCATCTTAAAATGTAGGAATGATGTCTTGAAAATTTCCTATCATGATCCAGGAGATACAAGAACTTTCGCCTTTCGATTACAAATGTATTTAATGATCTGATAGCCAGAAAGTAAATTAAAAGAGTTTTTCCAATCATCCCTGACTGGTGATTAATCGTATAATAATGGAGTGTATTCACCTTATAGCCTATTTTCAGTTTATGTTGAATGTGCAAGCTTGAATGACTCTTAAATATCAATGATGGCACAGGGTTAATTGAGAAAGAGTGATGAATGTTCTTGATGCATTGTTAAGGATGCACACACAGTAATTTCCAGCCCATTCAGAGCCTTGAGTCCTATTCACCCAATAGTCCCCTGACGAAAAGACTGATCACAAGTAATCACAGTGTAAAATTCTTACTCACTTGCAAAACTCATTTTTGCTCCAATCTCATGTACCCCCAGCCAGATTCTTATTTCAAATCCTGTACATTATGATGAAAATAGACTTGTCTTTGTCTTCAAGGACAAAGAAATTGCTCTTTACTGAGAAACACAAGGTCATATACTGACTACACCCTGTCTGAATGCTAGCTTTATGACTACTGAGTCATGTTCTTCCAAACCAGCCTCTAGAGTTTTCAAATAAGCTGTAAGTTGCCTATTATCCTCCCTGCCCAGCCTGTTCCTTGTCTTCCAAATCTTCTCCACATCTCTTTCTACTATTAATTCAAGATTCCCTAGAATCTTCATTCGAGGCCATAGGTGGGAGTTTCCTCCTTGCTCCCTGAAGTACCATGACCCTATTTCTATGACCGTATCTATAATATTATCATTTTTAAATGTCTGTCTCTCTTGATTAGATTTCAAAAGGATTAAGATTATGCTTTAGTAATTTGAGGAATCCCAGAGACTAGTATGAAGATCACTATATACTAGGTTATTGATAGTTTTTTTTTTAATGAATACACTTGTGTCAATCAGCAACTCACACAAATGGTTCACTTTTTTTTCTGTAGGAACACTTGAGAATTGTGTAACCCAAGGACCACAGTTCATGAATTAAGTAGTGCTATGGACTTCACTGTGTTCCTAAGGTTCATACATTAAAGCCTTAACACCCTAGGTAACCATATATGGGGAGAGAAGTTTTAGGAGATAATAATGTTAACAGAAGCTGTAAGGGTGGTTCCATAATATGATAGGATTGCTCTCCTTATCAAAAGAGAAACTGCTTTCTTCTCCCTCTTTCTCTCTCTCCATCCTTCTCTCTCACTCCTCCAAGGTCAGGAAGTGAGGGAAGGCCATGTGAGGAGACAGGGACAAGATAGTCATCTTCAATAGAAGAATCAGCCCTTACCAGAAAGTGCATATTTTGGCACACTAATCTTAGACTTCTAGCCAATACAAGCAGAGAAAATAAATTTCTGCAGTTTGAGCCACTGTTATGGTTTAGATATGAGGTATCCCCCCCGCAAGCTCATTTTCAGAGGCAAAATGATAAATTAATCCTAATTGGTGGATTGATTCATTGATGGATTAACTGGTCAATACCTGCAAGCAGGTAGGGTGTGGCTAGAGGAAGCGGGTCACTGGAGGTGTAATTTGAGGATTTATATTTTGTTTCTGTTGAATGTAACTCTCTTGCTCTCTGCTTCCTGTTGCTAAGTCCTGATCTACTTTCCTGTGTCATGTCCTCCTGCCATGCATGATCGTCTGCTTCACCTGGGGCATAGAACTATGGAGTCAGCTAACCTGAAACTGTGGGCCCCAAATCAACTTTTTCTCCTCTAATTGTTCTTGTCAGGTTTTTTTTTTTTTTGGTCACAGTAACAAACAACAACAACAACAAAAAAAAACCTGATTAAAATAACCACCCACTCCATGGTATGTCTTATCACTGCACAAGCTAAGGCAGGTAGCAAAAAAATGATAGTGTATTAGAGATACAGCCTGAGGGGGAAAAAAAAAGAAGGTGAAGTCTAAGAAGCAAAGGGTTCCCTTCTCCATCAGCAAATGAAGGCCAGGTCCTCTGAAGGGACACTTAGGGGAAGTAAAGTAATAAGACTTGATGTCTCCTTGCATTATCAGAGGAATAAAGTACTCAGTGGTTGTTGATTTCCTTTCTAACTATTAAAGACAGATGCTGAGTTTTATTTACATATCTTGTCTACTTTTTATACATAATTTTAAGAATGAAAGAAATTGACAAGGAGTGGCATTATTCCTCAGATCACACTTACACTTACTTGCCCAAGGACAAGGGGCTAGTAAGTGCAAGAATTGAAGCATAAGTCTGTCTCTGTCGGCCACACTCCTGTCAACCTCAAATTCAATGGTGAATGTGGTTAACTATGCAATGAAACTCTCCTTATCCATAGCTCTAAAAGATAGCTCTTTTTATGACATTTGACACTGTCCTTGAAATCATCTCTATTTTTCTTAATGAAAGTTTCCATAAATCTCATGGGGCCTTTGACAACCTTCTAATGGGAACATTGTTTGGAAAGATCTAAAAATACAACGTGAAGGAGAGAGAGAGAGAGAGAGAGAGAGAGAGAGAGAGAGAGAGAGAGAGAGAGAGAGAGAGAGAGATTCTTGAAAGAGTCATTAGGGAAATTGATGAGGCCTGTTTTCTTACTCTCTCCAAGGGCTGTTAAGGGCAGGGTTGGGTACAGAAAGGGGACAGTGGAGGAAGGGAGGGTATTAAACTACAATGAGAAGTTATGATTATAGCCAACCTTGAATTTTCTCTGAATGAGATGTAGACATAACAATTATTATTAATAAAGGAGAAAGTTTACCGGCTTACTAGGTAAACTTTTGCACTTTTTCTTTCTCTGCACAGAACTTTCTTTCTCTCTTCTTCCCCAACCATCATAGCATACAGACACCCACTCACAAGTGTGCATGCATGTAAACACACACACACACACACACACACACACACACACACACACACTCACGAGCCCATGCCTCCATTTATAATCTAACTAAGGACTCTTGACATGCAACCTTTTTTTTCTGACATTAATATCAACACAGGGTTCTGGAAACCACCTTGAGCATCAGACTTAGTTATTGATGGTTGAAATAGAAATCTACAGTTTCAACAAGTCCCTCAGGGGATACTTCCACATAAACTAATATTTCATTTGAGAACAACTTGACTACCTGATAGTCATGCTCATAGAAGGTAAGAGATAAAAATTTTGTAGAGCAGGCAGAGTGTTTAAGCTACCCACCTTCCCCTTATAATATAAAAAGCACACACTTATTGATTAATCCAGTGATACCCTTGATCTTCTGCTTGCAAGACTCTGTTCTAGGTATGTTGGATAAGTCCTTGGAATGAAAAAGATCTACTGCCTGGTGGAATGGTATTCTGTGGGTTCTATTAAGAGTCTTTTTGTCTTTCATATCTTATTTATCTTGCTGGGAAACTTAGATCGCAAGGAGGGCTGGGGGCACAGCCCTAATGGACATCCATTGCAGAATAGCTGGCCCTGCCACAGCTCTGTCCTGACAAAGGCCCCAGGTTTTCATCACATGGAACCTGAGATTCAGCCCTTGCTCTGGCATGGTCAAGTGGGGGCTGTAAGCCATTACTTAAACTCCCTGTTCTTCATGTTCCCTCTGCCTGTATTACTTTGGAAAAATATTTAGCTTTCCTACTCTGCAGGTGCCTATGATGTTGAAATTATGAACACAGAGATGACTCTTTTAAGTTCAATTAACATGGATTTGACAAGTAGATGTTCCCTAGCATCATGCTGTCTCCCATCCTGCTAGGACTCCTCTATCAGCTTCTCCCCACAATTAGGCTAATCCTTTTTTACTGAGTATCTGTAGTATATGTCAGGCTCTATAAGTAAATATTATCATTTAATTTCCACTGCCACCCTTTATAGATTCCATTACAATTCACATTTTATAGATAAGGAACCTAGCTCTGGAAATGGAAACACCTGAACTTTTGCAGCACAAGAAGTGTATGGTTCATGGGAATTTGAAGCCAGTTCAGTCTAATCCACAGATACATGTTCTTTCTCTCTTTCCCAAAGCCTCCGTTTTCAAATTCTACAAGTCTACAAGACTATTTTTTAGTACAATCTGCATTACATTTGCCAATTTTATGTTTATATATGTATGGGTTCATTTTTTAATTCCAAAAGCAGTAAAACAGCTGATACTTCATTTAGAAGATAAATCTATAGGTCAAGAGGTAACTTTTCTCTTCTTGATTTAGCTTAACTTCTTATTTTATAACTCAAACAAACTGATCCTGTTCTTTTCATTTTGTAACCTTTTAAGCCTGTTTAAATAGTCTGTGGCTTAAATCTCCTATGCTTTAATTTTCGATTAATTTGGTTTGAGCCTTTTGGTAATTCAGCTTGTTACATAAAATAGTCAATAAAATTCCTAGCACATCTGGTTTAATTTTAGCTTGCAACATTGGGATTGGCTGTCTGTAACTAAAGGAAATGGAAACTGAATAAATTTATTCTTCTATGTAAGCAGGTAGTAGAATAATGTTAGAAAATAGGGTGGAGACTGGGGAAAGGCTTAAGAGTAAAGTTGAAGCTATGGATAAGTGTTCTAAATTGGCACTGCGGGTATACGCTATTACAATTAACACTGGTCTATATACAATAAAGCATGAAGCTCTTTTTTATATTTATTTATTTATTTATTTATTTACTTTTTGCGTTTTTGAAACAGAGTTTCACTAAGTTTTCCAGGTTAGCCTCAAATTTGCAATCCTCCTGCCTCAGCCTCTTGACTACCTGGGGTTACAGGGATGCATTATCACACCTGGCTCTGATTTTCCTTTTTAAAAAACCCTTCCAATATTGGCAACAAAGAGTATTTTTCATGCAGCAAAGGGACATTTGTGTAAGCCCAACATTTATCCCTTGAAATTTACCTTGCTTATGGGAATAACTTGCTAAAGAGTTATGCACCATTAACATTATGGCCAAGTGCACACTCTCTGTCTTTCCCAATTCCCTGAAGCACAGTGAACTTGGGACTGAAATGTTCACAACAGTATTTTTCTTACTTTAAAGTCCTTACAAATTACAAATTGCCTGGCAACTTGGTCATACGTTGCAGGTTCTGACTCAGCAGGCCTGGGGTGGGACTTGAAATTCAGCATTTCTCACCAGCTCCCAGTCAGATTTTGGAGAAGACTGCTAAAGTGATGAAGTACCGAGGGGGAATGAAAGCATTAAGTGTCAATAACCATCAGTCTGAGTGCTGAAATATACGTGTAGCCCCATGGTGGGATTAGTATCTTTACAAAATAGAAAAACACACAATCTCTTTCTTTCCCCCCACCATGCATGCAGGTACCAGGGAAAGGTCATGTGAAAGCATCATTTGGAAAAAGGGTACTCACCAAGCCCCTGACCATGCTGTACCCTCATTTCAGAATTCCAACCTCCAGAACCATGAGAAACAAACGTCAAGCTGTTGTTATTACTATCAATATTTTTGGTGGTATACTAGTGAGAATTGAACCCAGGGGCACTCTACCATGGAGATATACCCTCAGCCCTTTTTTAACATTTTATTTTGAGACAGGGTCTTGCTAAGTTTCCCTGAATGGTCTCAAACTTGCAATCCTCCTGCTTTAGCCTCCTGAGTGGTAGTATTACAGGCATCCACTACCACCTCTGCCTATGATTACTCTTTTGTATCCATTAGGATATTGTACTCAAGGGCTGCCTTTGAAATTCCCAAATCTATGATTACTTCAGTCTCTTATATAAAGTAACATTATATTTCTATATAACCTTTGTGCATCCTCCCAAATACTTTAAATTATCTTTGGATTACTAATAATACTACATAGGCTTTAAATGCTATATAAAATTTTTATACTGTATTGCTTATAAAATTGTGACAAGAAAAAAATAAGTGTAATGTTCAATAGAGATAATTTAAAAAAAATTTAAATTGTATTGGGATTGAACCCAGGGGCACTTTACCACTGAGCTACATTCCAAGCCCTTTTTACTTGTTTTAAGTTTGAAATGGAGTTTCACTAATTTGCTTAGGGCCTCACTAAATTGCTGATGATGGCCTCAAGATTGTGATCATCCTGCTTTAGCCACTTTTTTTTTTTTTTTTGGAAATGGAAACACCAGAACTTTTGCAGCACAAGAAGTGTATGTAACATTTTGATCTTCATTTGGTAAAATCCACAGACATGAACCCATAGTCAAGGAGAACCAATTGTATAGGAAATTAATAACATGCCGTAAGGGACATAAGCATAAAGATGTCTTATTTTTTTTTCTCCATCAAAAAGTCATATGTTTAAGAAAAACAATGTTTGGTGTGTTTTACTTTCAGTTCTCCTAAGTCCCAAACTGAAAGCTGAGAAGTCCAAGGTCAGGCACCCACATTTGACAGGAGTCATCCTAAGGTATAAGGCAGAAGGACACAAGAGCATGAGAAAGAGGGGCTGGGTGGAAAGAGAGAGACAGGGACAGAGACAAAGACTAACTGACTGACTTATACTTTCATCTGGAGCCTACTCCCAGGATGACTGAGATAACCCACCCATTCCTGCCATAACATCTGTTCATAGGGTCAGATCTCTCATGCCATAATCACCTCTTTACTTCTTAAAGGTATTACCTCTCAACACTGTTTCTAATGTATGAACTTGGGACCAGGCACGGGGGAAAGAGGCACATTGCCACCATAGCTGGCTCAAGTGAGAAACATGACTGACCCTTCCTAAACAATACCAGTTTCCTCTCTGGGTTTCTTGTAACTACTCTTATCTCTCTGCAATTAATTCTCAGCAGTGCATCCAGAACATTATTTTTAAAGAGGGTGTCTGATGGTGGTGTTCCCCACTGAGGATCCTTTGGCAGCTTTCCAGTGATCTCAGAACATTAAGTGGCCAATTATGTACCATTGCTATCAGAAGGCTAGGGCTCTGAGCCCCTCCTACCTGGCTCCTCTAACCTTCTGGAGTTCTGAGGGGCTCCTCTTGCTTCAGAGGTCTCACACAGTCTGCTCCCTTCATGCACCTGCTTTTGCCCATTTCTCCTGGTGGTGATTTCTTGTTTTGTATCCTATGTCAGCATCAAGGTTATTGCTTCAAAGAACTCCTTCTTGGTCCTCCAGTTTTGGTCAAGTGCTCAAATGATGAATTTTCAGTTCACAAAGAATACCTCCTTTTCTAGCATAGTAACATTTTCTAATAATCTGCTTAATTATTTTCTTAATCATTCCCATTGCTAAAGCATGCAATTTGTAAAAT
The DNA here is from genome assembly GCF_045843805.1 of Urocitellus parryii. NCBI lineage: Eukaryota > Metazoa > Chordata > Mammalia > Rodentia > Sciuridae > Urocitellus > Urocitellus parryii. The sequence continues at coordinate 185,786,660 of NC_135531.1, read as the reverse complement.
CAAAGCCCTTGTCTAACTGGTTCACTATTTATCCCCAGCACCAAACATAGTTCCTGGCACAAATAGAATGCATGATTATGACGATGATCCAGAAGTGTGAGTTAGGTCATGCCTCACTGTGTCAAAATAATTGGGCTCCAAGAAGATGCCCTTTCAATAGTTCTCAGTTCTTTCCAGTAACCTACAGTTTTAATGCCATGAATAGCTGGAATCCACAGTCTACTTTAATGTGTTCATGTTTTATGGAAACAGACAGAAGTAGAAATTTTGGCAATTGTTTGTTTCTAAATTGAACACCTGTCTTAATTGTTGTGAGCTACATGAACAGCTGCTTCTAGCCTCAGAGGAAGGGTCAGACATTTCTATGGCTGTTGCCATGGGTAAGCTGCTGTTTCATCTGCTATAAACATCTGCACAAGAGTTTGCAAAGTGGAATCATCTATTTTTAAAAATCACCATTTAGAAAATATGCCATGACTGAATCGGTAGATTTACTTGTATGTTTTCCTTAATACTCTGGTTATGTGTCCACGTGGGTCCTTCCCTGCTGCGTTGGCTCCAAGAGATGAAATTTGTCTCTACCTCCCTTGTCCTTAATAAAGAATACTTCATGCTTTAGACAAAAAAAAAAAAAAAAAAAAAAAAACTCCCAAATAGTCACCAGAAGGAGAGAGGCTGTTGTCACAAAACTGTGCAATCTGGTAGAAAATGTAATTCCTGGTGACCGGCAGTCAAATACAAGACGGATTAGATGAGGGCAGAGTGAAAGGTAGGTAGTTATCTGAACATTCATGTGGGCAAAGATCAAAAAATTATAGCCAGAATACAAACAACAAAGAGAATGCAATTTCTAGGAAGATATAAGGAACACTAGAAGGATGAGCTCCAGGTCAAAGATATGAAAAATAGACATATAGCATACAGGAAAAAAAGAGCCAATATTAGAGTAACTACTTTATAAACTAAGTATACCTTAAAATATGCTCAGCTCACTCAGTTCAAGAATGATTTTGACAGAGAAAGAATCCAAATCTACAGATGGAGAAGAAAATAGGCACTTCAATGTAGAGTGCATTCATTCATTCATTCATTCATTCATGCATTCTTTGTCTATGCAATAGTCTGCTAAGACTGCCATAAAATATACAACTGACTAGGCAACCCAGTCCACTGTGTTTATTTTATCACAGTTTTGGAGGCTTAAAGTCCAAGATCAAGATCCCAGATGATTTGGTTTCTGTTGAGGCTGATCTCCTTGCAGACTGCTGCCTTCTAGCTATCACCTCAAATGACATTTTCTATGTGTGTGCACCCCTATTGTATCTCCCACTTTTTATTAGATTAGACCCTCACTTTAAGACTTCATTTAAATTTAAGTATATCCTTAGATTTCTTATCTCCAAATATAGTCATATGGGAGTTTGGATTTTAACACATTAACTTGGGGGAACACAAATCAATTCATAGTAGTCCACTTCAGTGAAATTTTTATTTAATGGCTCAACTATGGTGGGTACCTTCCCCCAAATAATATGAAGTGGAGTCCTTCAGGAGAACCCACAAATGAATCCCCAGAAAGATCATGATAAAATTACAATACAAAAGCCTCAAAAGTATCACCTCAGAGTCACCTCAGGCCTGAAAGAGTACTAAGTTTTATACAGGATGGAAATGGTCTGAATAGATTTCCTGAGACCAGGACTGTAGGATGCCCCAAATAAAGGGGATGTGGGTGCTTTCATGGAATAGTGTATGTATGGGTATCTAGCTGAACTAAATGTTGTAAACTAAGCTGAGTGTTTACCTCTATTAGAAAAGGTATAGAAGAAAAGAATGACTATTTTTTTCAAAAATATGAAAAATATTTATAACAGAAGAGCCAATAATACCGTACTAATGAATAACTCCTTCATTAACGATTACCCTTCATATATGGGGAGAGGGCATTGGGACTGAATAAAATTGTGATGCGTAATAGTGTAATGTTAGTTTACAAACTGCAAAAGGCATGCAAGTTTAAGAGTTTGCTCAGTACTACTCTTTATTTAGCAAGTACAGCTGTCCAATTTTGGGAGATTGCTTACTGCCTCTGCAAAAAAATAAAAAATTAAAAATATAAAAATCACTATCACTTTCAAGTGTTATATAGTTCATCATCCAAGAAAAAAAGTTAGTAGTTTTAGAAATTGCAGAACAATGTCCTTGCAAAACATGCAATGCCTAATCACATAATTGTTAAAACAAAAATTGGAGAAGAAACAAGGATGAACTTAGACACTGTAACTTCTACAGGGAGCTTATTTTCTTTAAAAATAATGTAATTAAAAAAACTTTTTCACCTTGATACTCCATATAAAGGTATTGGAGAATGTATCTACTTCTTTTTTATGCCTTTTTTTTTTTTGGTTCTAATTAGTTTCACATGACAGTAGAATGCACTTTGATACATCACACATAAATGGAGTATAATTTCCCATTATTCTGGTTGTATATGATGTAGAATATCACACCAGTCGTGCAGTCATATATATATATATATATATATATATATATATATATATACATGGGATAATAATTTCTAAAGCTGAAATACATCATGGCAAAACACCCTGGGTTACATGATTCCCGTAACTGGATCTGATGGGTAAATATATTTCCCCCCAATAGTTTTAGGTTACAACTTCTGCAGTCACCCCTTTGAACCTCCAGTAGATTTAGTAGGACCAGCTGGAGACCTGACCCCTTAAAAAGCTACTGATGGCCTCAGGCAAGACCTAAGTCCCTGAAGTCTGCGGGACATTGCAGGAACACAAAGGAATGGAACAGTTCCCCCTGTACTTGTTTCCTTAAACTGGCTGTCCTCAGGTTATACTGCAAACTCCTGAATGTGGCTTCCCAGCTCTTCTGTCTCCACTGCCTGCCCATCATGCTGTCCCATGCTGCCATCTCTATGGCCAACACTGAGTCCTGGTGACATTGCTTCATTACACTAGGATTCATGTTCTCTTCTTCCTTTAAGCTTACTCTCCTCAGCTCTATAACGGGAACCACACTCCCCCTCTTTCATCTTCACATGGCTCTTTTGTATCCACCTTAAAAGCTGCTTCTCCCCAGCCGACTCAGAGAGGTGACTCTACTATGGGTTTTCACAAAACTTCTCAACTTTTATCAGAATTATTTTTCAACCTTGGTATGTTGTGTCTTTGTGATTATTGGGATGTTTGGACTCCATGGTAGTATTTGAAGAATAAAAAAATAAGACATTCTGCATGCACTCAAGTTAAGAGGCAATAGTTTGAAAGCTAGGGAAATCAAAGACAGGTGTACACCTAAGTCGTGACTTTGCTTCCTCAATCCTAAGAGAGAGTTGAAATTAGTATTAAATTGTGGATGAGAAAATGGTTTTGCAAAGAAAAATTTATTTTCAATAGTGTGACCCAGAGATTTAAATATTACCAGATATTATGTGTGTCTCTTAAATTTCCCAGCCACACGGAAATTAGATGAAGTCATCAAACTAGTTGTAGCAAGAAGACACAGTGGGCATGTGGGGTGACTCTTAAAGATCAACATGATGAAAAGTCATTTCAACTCATCCTTGTCCTTCCTGTCACCATAATCTCAGAGAACATGCATTCCACGTGGCCAAAATTTAAGATGAAGGAAGAGAACCTCGTTCTCATTATGGTTTGAATCTGGAGTGTCCTCCAAGACTCATGTGTTGAAGGCTTGGATCCTGAGGACTCTGACATCACCAGTGAATAAGCCCACGGATAGATGAATGGACTACTGGGTGGAGGTGGAACCCATAGGCAGGTGGGCCACCATTGGAGGAAATGGGTCCCCTGAGATATGTCCTTTGGAACTAGATCTTGTCTGGGGACCATTCCTCTGAATCTCTCTCTTCCCAGATGCCATGAGCTGAGCAGATTTCCTCTACCGTGCACTTCTGCCAGGATGCTCTGCTTCTCCTCAGTGCAGAAGCAAAGGAGCAGCCGACCCTGGACAGGAACCTCTGACATTGTGAGCCAAAATAGACTTAGCACATGGGCCTTTGGCAAAATTCCAAATTCCAACTATAGCAGAAGCACTGTCTCCTGCCACTGTCTCCTCGTCTCCAAAAGAATGGGGATGTCTATTGCACCTATTTTGTTCCTGTTCTGCATTCAAACTTTGGATATATATGTATATATCGGTATGGAGAGAAGGGTGTTGAGGAGAGGATATCAGTTCAGTTTCTTTATTGACTGAGTTATGTTTTGTATTCAAGATCTTTGTCCCAAGAGAGGCCACATCTACATTTATGGAAACGACCACGTGGCTGGACTTGGAAATAGATGTAATATTACATGGGACTTTGGAATGCCTTCTGAAAGTATGAATCACAAATCGATGGTGAGCCATGTCCCATGAGAGGAGAGACAGGAGCATGCACATGTGCATGTATGTGGAATGGGAGCAACTGTTTGGTGACAGAAGGGGAGTGTGGCAAAGGCAGTTCTCACTAACCATTTCATGTCTTCCCTTGTTCTCAGCCTTGAATCCAGCTCTGCACAGTGCAGCATTGGGTTTAGCTTCTGGGCCACTGATAGCCCAGAAGCTACACCCAAAACATCCTATATTGTTCCCTCTGCCATTGTGCCTTTGTAGGTGCTTGTTCTAAATGGAGTGGTAAAAGATGGAAGATGGCCATCCATTCATATCTGAGTGGACTTTGTGGCATTAAGCCACTGAGATTTCAAGGGTGTTAGGGCTGGGGATTTGGCTCAGTGGCAAAGAGCTCACCCAGCATGTCTGAGACCCTGGGTTTGATACACAGCATCAAAAAAATATAAAATAAATAATTCAATGACTTCAAGGATGTGTCTTCCATTGTGGGAAGCTGACATTAATTACCTTGATAAAAGCAAAAACAAAACAAAACACCTCTCACCAGCATTCTAATCCTTTGAATTACAATGTATACGACATGCACAAAACTGGTAAAGCATACATGTAGAAAACACAAGACCAAACTATTAACAGAAGGGAATGATATACTGTCTAGCTATCTATATATCTATATGTGCATATATATCCTGAGCTTTACTGCTGAAATACACTTCCAACCCCAAGATTTTTTTAATATACAAATATAATATACTAAACAGAGGAGAAGCATCTACAAACTTCTGTTATTTTTAATTGCCTACAGAATGCCTTTAATTGCTCATTTCTTGCAGATGATTACCACCTTGACTAAGGCTGGGGAAAAAATCAATCAAAGTCAAAATGGTAGTAACCACTGACATACGGACAATCAGAAGGAAAATTAACTCATTTCTGAAATAATAATGTGCTTTACAAAAAGTTAAACGCCAAAGCTGTATTATATGTTCAGATGTATGAGGCCAAAAATTTTTAAAGATTTTATAAGAATGTTTATTTATTAAATAATAATGTTATTCCACTGGTGAGCCTTTTAAGATTAAGAAATACAACCAATTTTAATAACAAAATTATTTCCAAGAATAACAAAAGTAACAATTAATATATTTAATTTTTTGAAAAGCTTGGTATGGTTTATTTGAACATTTTAGCAAAATTACTATTCCTGTAGAGCTTCTGAGCTCTACGTCACAGGATCCATTCTACATAAGTGACTCTCCTCCAGAATATAGCCCTTTGAAAAACATCTTTCTCAATGAAAAGTATGTTGAAATGAACTTCAGAGCTTTGATTCATGGGGGTAGGTATGACGTGGGTACCATGGGAAGTTCCACTTTCTAGTTTTATATAAAGCTTGATAGCATTTCTAAGTATCAAATACAATCAAGGGGCTCATTATAACAACTCAAATACTTGAGACATGTAGTCCCTTACAGATTGGAGCAACAGTATTAATAAACTTATTTTTTTATTACAGGAAAATATTTTTATTAAAGGAAAATAAGATTTAAGCTTGTCAACAAAACCTATAAACTCTAGACGGATTTTGGCCTCTATCTATCTCTTTATCTTCTTCTTACATCCCTCTACTTTCAAATATCAGGCACCAGCTTTCTTCCAGTTCATCAAACAAACAACATGCTGAGCTTTATCCTGCCTCAGGACTTTTGTACTTGCTCTTTTGTTGTTCCCTCTGCCTGGATTGGTTTTCCTCTGATACTAAAGAAACTGTGCTCTTCTTAGAATGATTCCTCAGTCCACATATCACCTTTTCATGGATCTCCCAGACCACTTAATCCACATCTAATTTCAGCCCAAACATTATTTAAAATTACCTGCTTTACTTTATAACCCTTATCGTTACCCAAAATTGTCCTATTATTTCATTTGCTTATTGCCATTGCACTTATCTATTGTGCCCGTAGCCCTGTTTCTGTGGATCAGCAGAGTATCCAACACGTGGACAAAAAGATATCATTAAATGTTTTTGAGTAACTATCTCACATAGAATAATAACACAACTGCTGGTGTCTGCTACAAAAGTGTAATTTAAATGCAATGAGAGAATTCATATCAGGGACAGATAAAGTTTTCGCCACTTTAATTACAGACACTCTATGCCTATCCTGCCACATCTCCTCCAGCCCCATGCAACCAACAATTAACTTTACAACTGTCTCTCCAACACCCATGGTTTTTCCTAACCTGAGGACTGTGTCTATGCTGCTCTCTGTTGACTTTCTCTCTTGTCTCCACCTTCAAATTACCCTGCTTCCCAGACTCAGATGAACTGTCTGACTCCTGTGAAATCTGCTCCATGCAAATCTACTTTCCAACAAATAGAATCACCCTCTGCACTCACTGCCCTCGAGACTCTGTTAGAACAATTGTACAAGATTATGGTAATTATCTCCATGTATGCATTTCAGCCACAGAGTTCTATAAGGACAAGGTCTGTGTCCTCTTTACCTTGGTAAGTACAATATTATGTATAATTCCTCAAACATACCAAAGACCCCACAACTGCCTTTGATTTAAAAATGCAATTGACTGAACAAAAAATATAAAATTATTCTCAAATAATTTTCACAAGTACCATTCACATAATTTGCTGAACATTATCTTCCTACAAAGTCTTATTGCTATTCTTTTAGTTATTTAAAACCTATTAAATTTTTTCTTAAATTATGCATTGGATTTTTATTACTATTATTCCCTGATATTCAGAGAGCACCTTTTCAAAAGACTTCAACACATTTAGTTTAAAATGTTTTATATTATAGGATTCAGAAATTCCACTACTTGGAATCTATCCTAACAAAACGATCAGGATTACAGGTTGAGGGGGCCTATTTAACACTGATTACAATCAAGGAAATGGGCAACATCCTTAATGCTCTGCCTTAGGGGAAAGGTGATTTCACCTTTGTGTTCCATAGGAACTATTATTTGTAGGCATGAAGAAAATTTTTAAATATTTTATAAGAATGTTTATTTACTAAATAATAATTGAATTCTATTGGTGGGCCTTTTAAAATTAAGAAATACAACCAATTTTAATAAGAAAATTATTACTAAAATAACAAAAATAACAATTAATATATTTAATTTTTGAAAAGCTTGGTATGGTTTATTTGAACATTTAAGCAAAATAACCACTCCTGTTTCCTATTTATTGCTTTAATTAGTGTTTATTTTCTTTTCTATGGCACTTCTTTATTACATTTGTTGGAAAAATTCATTTTTCAATATATTCATATTATTTTTAAAAATACTTTCTATAGTTTCTGATAAGTTATAGTTTATAACACATTTTGGAAATAATTGACTTATTCAGTTGAATCTTCTCTATAGACCATAATATTTTTAATTTTGAAACTAATTTTCTAAAGTGCTAAGATTTCTGACACATTCAGAGCAAATGCACTGGACTGAGGACATTCTTAATCCTAATAATTTTGTATAGCTTTTCAAAAATCTAAGTCCAAATATTTTACATATGAAGTGTTTTTGCCTTTTTGACACAATTTTTCTCTCTTACCCATAAATATTTTTTTTTGAGAGAGAGAGAGAGAGAGAGAGAGAGAGAGAGAGAGAGAGGGAGAGGGAGAGAATTTTAATATTTATTTTTTAGTTTTTGGCGGACACAACATCTTTGTTTGTATGTGGTGCTGAGGATCGAACCTGGGCCGCATGCATGCCAGGGGAGCGCACTACCGCTTGAGCCACATCCCCAGCCCTGATAAACATTTTTACACCATAGAACTTGTCAAATAAATTGATTTTATGATTGCTTTGACTATTTTACTGGGTTTAGATGTATGTGAAATCATAGGAATTCTCAATTTTCTTCATTTCTGCTTCAGCATATGAATTTATCTAATTAAAAACAAGAGTTCCCTTAAGTTATTCTTTCCAGAAGTCAAGAGATTCTAACACACAATTATAGATTTTAAAAATTAAATTTGTATACATTGAAGTGTTCATCATATAATTTATTTAGTTCCTCCCTTGCTTTTGTTGGAATAATTTTCAATATGTTCCATTTTATAGTTTTATTTTCAATGATTATAATTTTGTAAAAGCATTAAAAACTAAGGCTTTTTGGCTCAATATTTGTTGACTACTTTAAAAGAAAGAAATTTTGAAGAGTTTCAGAGATACTGGGAAATGTTCCCAATTTAATATTGAATGGGGAAAAAAGATAAAATTAAATAAAGCACCCTAAGAGAAAATTATATAAAACATGACTTTTTACTAGGCTAGCCAATATACATTTTTCCTACTGTAGCATGCTTGACAGCTGGGTTCATCTCCACATCAATAAGTCATCATTGGCCACCACACCACTGTGCTTGGCCATGTAAGAATTGTGTAATCATGGGCAGAGCTGGCACATCTTTGCCATTGGACAAAGTATGTGCATTGTTTATAATACCTATGTTGAGTTTAATTGCTATTTAAAATACTTTATTTTGATCCAATATTGAAAAGCATTGTTTACACATGGAAAATCAGCAGCCCAGATGATATTGTGATGGGCTCAGACATATATGTACCAAAGGAGGTTCCAAAGAGACAGGATCTAATTGTGGATGAGTTTCAGGACTATCTGATCCAATTTGTTTCACATCTACTTTATTTTTATGTATGCATAAGAATGATGTGCAATAAAAAGTTCTGCGTATGTAATTTAAGAGAGCCATTTCAAAACATACAACATAAAAGTTCTAAGTGATAATAAACTATTGTGTCAGTGTGTATTTGGAAGCATATTCTTTTTCTTCTTAGGAAATAATTGTAAGTCTTAGAATCACTAGTATTTAATTAGACTTAATATACATAAATATATACCCCAGAAGAAAATATCTTAAAATGTTAATATTGCTAATCGCTGACCTATAGAAATACAAATGCTTATAACTTAAATTTACTCTCTGTCCTTTCCAAATGAAGAAAGTATGCATAATTACTTATACAGATATAAAATATATGCACAATTTGTTACACTATTATAACATAACTTTATTATATTACTATTAATTGCCAGTATTTATAATAGTATTATAATAGCAAAGTCATGTACTTGTTTTTATTACTGAGTGAAAAAGTATAAGGTATATATAAATCTATAAAATACTTATATAATTAATATAAATGGAAAAGAAAAGTGCCAAATGTTAATAGTAGTTACAATGGTAATGATGTGATAGAATTATAGATTTGTACTCCCATTTCCTTTTTACCTATTTTTCAATAATAATAAGAATGTATATACATACATATATACACTATATCTATATACCTATTTATATGCAGATAGAATTTTTATTATACCAATGAACAGAAAAACAACATAAGCAAAGTAAATACAATTTCTGACTTAATGCTTAAAATAATTTATGTCTTCATATACTTCCATCATCCGTCCACAAGGCACCCACTCTTGTCATTGCAGCGAGTGTTTTACACATACAGGTCAAGTACCCCTTATCCAAACTGCTTTAGACCAGTTTGTTTGGATTTGGAAATCTTTGTATATGCATAATGAAATGTCACGTGGATGGGACCAAAGTCTAAACATGCAATTCATTTATATTTCATGTACACCTTATATGCACATCCTGGAGATAATTTTACAAATGTCTTTAGTGTGCTTGCTTTTGACTTTGACCTCTCATATGAGGTCAGAATGGAATTTTCCATTGGTGGCATCGTGTCAGTGTTCAAAGAGTTTCAGATTTGGGAGCACTTCAGATTTTCTGGTAAGGGTTGCTCAACCTAAATCATTTTATTTCCTATCCATAACTCTATTAGGGATTTCTATATATTCCTACTTTAGGGATAGGAGAACTGAAGCTTGTTGGGGCCGCAAAGGCCTCACTAATTCCTGTTGCTAGTAAAGCAATAGAGCCAGAAAGAAGATGGGCTCCTTTCTGTTCAGTACCTTGTGACATGCATGGGTTCCTCCCACCACCAGCACAACCCACACTGATTGCAGCATGCCTATGGAGGGAATCACAGAAGGAACAATTTCCATTGTATAGAAAAAGAAACTGGGACAGAGAGGCCAAGAATCTTGTGGAAGACAACAGAGCTGTTAAGAGAAAGTGTTGGTTCTAGAACTTGCCTAAACAAGGTGAAGACATGAGAGCAATGGAAATTGAAATAGAGAGCCCCAGATCACTTTCCAAATAGTCCTGGGGTCTGCTCCACAGTGGAATATAATTTTTTTTTCTGAAATTTATGTTGCATCACCGGGTTCAATTTCAAAGATCCATGTACAGAATAGGTTCAGACAATGGATCTTTTATAACAGCTTTGCAGTCAAGTTGTGGACTGAATTGATTTCCTTTTCTTTTGGCAGATAAAGGTGGAATATAATTGTAGTAATAACTTATATAGTGATTTCCACACTCAAAGCACTGAGGAAAACACATTAAAGAGCTCAATGCCTTTTGAATATTGCATTCTATTAGCTGTCGAGTTTCAGGGACTTGCTAAAAGAGAGGAAGGCACATTGAATTGGACTTGATGAGTACTTTATCTTTTGATAGGCTGTCCTGAGTGAGGCCAGGGTCCTCCTAATTTGGGATTCTTCTTCTCACAGCAATTCCAAGGGGTAGTATAGAGAGGCATGGCTATAAGTCTTCAAAATACTTGCAGACACCATCAGAAAAGCTCAATGGATATTTTAAAATGCATAGGCAAAGAAATAGCTTGTTTCACGTAGAAATTTTGAACAGCAAATAATCCCATCACCATAAAAAATATATGCATTTAAAACCTTTGTAGAGCAACTCAAAAACAGCACTATGGAGCAAAAGAGTATACACATTTGATATCTGTCTCTGCCCGGGCCGCCCCCCAGTACTGGAGAATTGAGCCCAGAAACCCTCAACAACTGAACTACATTTAAATCCTGTTTTTTTTTTTTTTTTTAATTTTCTCACTAAATTGCCAAGGCTGGACTCAAACTTTTCGAACTTGTTATCCCCATGCCTCCTTTTTAACCACCCCAGGCCCTATTAGAATCACATGGTAAGACTGCTATTAAAGTCTACACCACAGGGGGCAGTGTTGCAGCATGCAAAGAGTAAACATAACTTGTCCAAACTCCAGATTCTTCTTCTCATTAATCTCTTTGATTCTCAGTTTCTAAATCTGCAGAATGATGATGACAATGTATCTTTTTCATAGGGCTTTAGCAACATTTAAAGAGAATAAGGTACTTTGAATATCTGATCTACTGTCTAACCAAATAATGGAGATTCACAAATGGTAATTGGTTATAAATGTGTGGGTTTCTTTCTTTCTTTTTTAAGCTTAGTATTTACTTTGATTGATTGATTGATTGGTTGATTGATTGATTGATTGTGGTGCTGGGGATTGAACCCAGGACCTTATACATACTAGGCAAGTGCTATGCCACTAAGGTATATCCTCAGCCTTGTGGATTTTATTTCTCTATATTGCTTCTAAAACCTAATAAAGTTTGTGTGCTTCGAGAAACAGGCCCTTGTTTTTATATAATTAGGCCTGGTTACAAGTTTGTATTCACAAACTCATATTTTTTCATATCCCTGAAACACACTTCTTTAATTGTCTGGGTTTTAAGTAACGTGAAAACAATTTCAAATCTATGCTCACTCTTTAGAAGCTGAAAACTCCCAATACATTTACTCCTCTAGTAACTGCTAACAATATTTTGATCCTGTATTTCATTAAAAACAATCATAATTTTTTTAAAAAAAATCAGTTTAGTGAGTGTTAACTTTAGATTCTCAGCAGAAATTGAAGGTATCTATAATTAGTGACGTAGTCTTCAGAGGATGAAAGAAAAAAATAAAAAAAAAAACAGACATCTTTAAAGACTGAAAACCAGAACAATACACTAGATAAAATGCCAATGCCATATGGTGTTTTTATATAACTACAATGTCCTTGGATTAGTAGCTACATTTTCACCATAGTAACCCTATATCAGCAGGCTCAAACAATAGTTATTATTGTTAACCAGGAAATTGAATCATGAAATTGTAAAATCTTGTGATTTAAAAGAGGACCCTAAGAAGTCATCTATGTGTCACCACTCATCCAGTGCAGAATTTTCTCTTACTCCATTCAGGGCCTATATTCATCCATTTGTTGAAGGAATATTTATTGAGTGTTTACCATTTTTCAGCTCATATTCTTTTCTTTGGTGATATATCATCAAACTAGACACAGATTTTGGTGACCACAGAATTTACATCCAATTCAGGAAAGATGGACAAGATGGGTAAAAGCATAAATAAATAAATTTTGAGCAAGATAAAATTCCTTTAAGGGAAGAGGATGGAAAATCACTTGGGAAGGCTTAGGGAAGAATTTTGGTTAAAATACTGGGGACCCATAGGTTCCATTTTTAATTATTATCTAAGTACCCTGAAAGATGTTAAATCAAAATAAATTGTTTCTTAGAATATACATGTTTTCCTTTAAAATGGGAGAAAACAGCCAGGCACAGGGTGCATGCCTATAATCCCAGTAATCCAAGGAGGTTGAAGCTGGAGGATCACAAGATATATCCTGGCTTGGGAAAGTTATCAAGTGCTTAGTGGTAGAGCACCCCTGGGATCAATCCAAGCACCATGAAAAAAATAAAATAGGAAAAAGTAACCAAATAATAAAAAATAAATAAAATATTATATGTACAAGGAAGAGTCAAATTGCTATGTGGTAGGTCTTATATCTGATGATTTCAATTCCCAAGGCTTAAGGCAGTGCCCAGTATAGGGAGTTGTCAATAAAAATCTGTTGATGAATGGATTGGCTTGATTTAGAATGAGAGTAAAACTGAAGAACATAGAAAGCTAATGAGGGACATCTCCAGAAAGCTGTGCTATTGGATGCTCAAATTTTAGCAATGTGTCATTACTATAAATTACACAGTCCTTATGCCTTACTGAAATCATGACTTCTTTTCTGTCTTTTTTATTTTTGCTATTCAATATTCACTATACATTTTAAAAATGTATAGTTATAGCCCTAAAGTAAAACAGATATAGCTTTCTCTTTATTTTTTTTTCCTTAAACCTAAACTATTTTTTTTTTGTCTTTCTGTCACTCAGAGAAATATTGCAGACCCACTAGCTCAGAGTTGATTGGGGAGTTTTTAGATTCTAGCCCCAAAGTACTATCTTATAATCTGCTGACAAATCAAAAGATGGGCACAGCAAAAGGACCAGAACCATATAAGAGTTATTCAGTCTATAGATACGTTTGCTGTTCATACTGGACATAGTTAATATATCCCTAACATTAAATGGTTGTTCAGGGTTTTTTTTTTTTTCTTTTAAATAGGGATGGTCTGATACATCCTTCTTTAAAAGCAGTGAATTGATGAGTTGTTCATCTTCATTATACATTAAAGGGACAATGTAGGAAACAAGAAGCAACATAGGGCCCAAGTTAGAATTTGATTTTTTAAATTTACAGAACTAAAAATGTGCAAATCATTAATCATCCCTATTTACTCATACCCACATCCAGCATACTTGTTTAAATTATTGCATTTTGGGTTATCTACAGGCTACTTGCTCTCAGAAGGCAAAAACTATGAGCTCATTTCCCCCTTCTAACAGGGATAAGGAAACATGGAATATTGTGGGAAATCTAAAATGGTTAGCATAGTGCCTGGCATGACAAAATTACAGCTAATATTGCTGTTTTGTATTTCCTATCAAGATGATGCTATTGATCTGTTTGTGAGTTGGAGCCAGGTCCTGGCTAATTTTTTGGTGAATATTTTGCACATGTGGGTGGAGGATCCCTCCCATGGGGCCAATCTCACACATCAGCTGGTGCTCTGGCTGGTCTAGAGAGAGGAAGAGCTAACTGGTCCCTGCAGGCATTAAACTCAGGCACTGAACTTGTGACCTGGACTTCATTACATGCCACCCAATATGCCACTCAGCCAACAGAGTGGTGATTGAAACTGAAGCTTTTACAGGCCTTACTTGGCCTGCCAAAAGAGAAGAGCTAACTGGAGTGGAGACTGTGAACCCCTGGGCAGGAAAATTTCTCCCAGGGCGAAGGAGCTGGAGTTGGAGATTGGGCATACTTTGTAGAAGAAGGGAGCAGTATTAGGGCCTTGCTCACAATGTGTGGATCTCTGGACCAGTAACCCAGCATCACTAGGGGCTTTGGGCAAATGTAAAAACTCAGATCCGAACTCCAGTTCTACTAGTCAGGATTCTCTGTAATAAATTTCCGACTGGTTTGTATATACACATGAAATTTAAGGGAAATCTCTGTAAAACGAATTATTTTTTAAAAAATGATTTTTAATTATTATTTTTTAAGGTGGACACAATATCTTTATTTTATTTTTATGTGGTGCTGAGGATCAAACCCAGTGCCTCACGCCTGCCAGGCAAGCATGCTACCACTTGAGCCACATCCCCAGCCCCTGCAAAATGAATTATAACTTCAGCACACATTTAAATGGCCAGAAAGCCTTCAAAAATCCAGATGTCCAGGAACACTTCAGATAAAGTAAATCAGGATATCTGGAAGTGGAACCTGAATAGCTGTCATTATGTGGTCACCCAAGTCATGCTAAGACTCTACAGTATTTGAAAACCACTGCTCTGGAATGTGATGGTGATAATGTTATTCCTGCTTTCAAAGTACGTGAGGTAGATGGAAAAAGCAGACTGTCTCTGATAAGGCATGAGTTGGTAGGAAATAAAAGAGATGCCAGCAGGAGTCACGCAGACGCAAGATGAATCCCAGAACACCAATTACTAGCTCGATGGCCTCAGGGAAATTATTTAACCTCTCTGACTTTCGGTTTCCTCATAGGTAAAACTGAAGATTAAAAATACCTAGTTTGCCATAGTAAGATCAAAATTAAAGGCAATATGTATATAAAGCACCTGCCTTGTGGTGCTATGATCAACACATAATAAATATTGACTGAATAAAACCGTTATTACTAACAAGGTGTTTTATTTTTCAGGATAAAAAGGGTATCTGAATAAGTTCTTAATAGAGACAAAACTCACTACATTCAGTGATGTTCTGGAAAAGTATCAATGTCTAAACAATTTCAATAAACTCTACATACTCAACATTTCATTGATGAGCACATGGAAGGACAGAAAGCCCAGAACTGTAATTTTTTTTTAAAGAGAGAGAGAGAGAGAGAGAGAGAGAGAGAGAGAGAGAGAATTTTTAAATATTTATTTTTTAGTTTTCCGTGGACACAACATCTTTGTTTGTATGTGGTGCTGAGGATCGAACCCGGGCCGCACTCATGCCAGGCAAGCGCACTACCGCTTGAGCCACATCCCCAGCCCAAGAACTGTAAATTTTGATGAAAGAAAATACACAAAAATTGGCCAGCGATTTTAAATGACTCTATAACCTTGTCTTATACTGTTTAATGCATGTGTTAGATAGCAGTTGTTAATTTCGCTTCTTTAGATAACTGTATGGAAAGAGAGCTCATCCATGTCCAGAAATTCCCAGTGGTGCCAACGAAGGGAAAAACTGCCAAAGTGACCATAGCTTAAGAGAATAATTGTCTTGGGCACTGATTTGAAAGTACACTGACTTTGATATTACAACAGTACCTGGATAATACCAATAAACATAGAGAATGCCACCTGGGATCCTAAAAACTAAAATTAGTCACAGTCCATGGTGGAAAGGGAAAACATACGTATACAGTTGAATAGATATTCCTACTCCAACACAAAAATTACTTTTAAAATAACAAAGTATTCTGAAAACTACTCTATTTAAATATTTTGGTTTATTAAAAATAGGTGGTAAGGGTGGTATTTAAAATATTTAACAAATCCTTGTCGACCATTGACTGGTATCACAGCCTGGGGAAATGTTTTTAGATAAGTCTTGGAGTCCCCTTATTTTCCATTCTAGATGGCCCAGTCCTGAGAAGATTCCAGGTATCCTGGGGAAGGTCAGAATAGCCACAAAATTATGGAAACTGTTTGGAAAGCATAGACATTTTATTACTGGGCAAGAATAATTTTTATATACATATGCAGCTACTATCACTTCATCCCCAATTTGAAGAAAAATGTAGTACAAGTACTGTGCTAGCCCAGAGGACAAACCCCCACTACAGTGTGAATGCTTGTGTCCTGCTAAATATTCCTGTCTTGAAACTTAATCACCAATACACTACAAATAGGAAGTGTGACTTCAAGAGGTGATTAAACTGGGAGGGTTAGTATCCCCATAAACCAAGCCACAGAGAGCTCCTTCTCCTCTCCCACCATGTAAGAACACAGCTGGATGGCACCATATGTGACCTAAAAAGTTCTCACTAGACCCCCAGTATGCTGACGCCTTACTGTTGGACTTTTCAACCTCTAGAATTGTGAGAAATAAGTGAATCCATTGCCGGTCACCCAGTCTATGGCATCTTGTGAATCTGTTGCAGCTATTTTGTGATAGCAGCCTAGACAGATTAAGACACCCTTTTCCATTCCCAAAAGGTCAAGCAAAGCTTCCCAGCAAAAATTAATATTGCCAAGACGGAGTATATACTTCCTGTTGTCTTTGGGATTGATTTTTGAAGTACTTGACAGAGGTCTGCATCCCTGCCTGGCTAACAAGAGCCCCAGGTACATCTGGGAGGATCTCTTTGCTTGCAATGCTGAAGGCCATGCCTCAGCAGGTACCAGAGCCAGATGACCTGTCTCTCCACTCCGGAGCTGGCCATGCCTCAACCTCCCTACAGCTTCATATTCCATTGTGAAGCATCCTGGGGCACACTTTCACAAAATAAAAAGGACTGGCAGCCTGCCATTAATATTGAGACAAAATTCTTTCCAGCAAATCCAAAACATGATTCCCTTCTACTAGTCCAAACCAAGACTCTGGCAGGTCTCCTTCAATTTATTGGGGGAACAAAGAGGAATTGCTCCTGCCAGGGCCAAACAAATCCTGGGAAGCTAGCTGAGAGAACAGTTAAAGCTCTTGAAGTACCCAGAGAAAGAAGGAGGACTGGATATCGTCGAATGGGAGTCTGAGGATTAAGCCCCAACTCATTAAGCACTCGGGTAGGAAATTTATTTAAAATCCTCTGATTTTCTATGCATTTATCTACTAAAAAGAGGATGATAATGACATATTATTTTTCTCAATAGCAACTCTATCTACTCTAGAGCATCACTTTTAGGTTTGAATCTCAGTCTCATTATGTATTCCCTTTGTGACTTTAGAAAAATTGTTCTTTCAAATTATCAGCTTTTTTACCCAGTGAAATGGGGAATTATAATTTAATCATAATTTTTTGTAACATCTACTTTTTTATTTAATTGGATTAGTATTTATTGTGTGCAGACTATACGTATAGGCATCTTTGTGTGCTCTGGGGATGCTCATGCCAGAGAGAGAGAGAGAGAGAGAGAGAGAGAGAGAGAGAGAGAGAAGAAAACAGAATGTCCCTGCCTTTAAGGTGTCTAAAGTCTGATAAGAGATACGTTTTAAATCTATACATGATTACCAGAAAATTTCAACTGTGACCAAGAGTGGAGAGATGCTTGGTGCTATAAGTATACACACTAGAAACATCTGTACCACTCAGAGAAGTCTGGCTGTGTACATTCTTTTGCGGAGCATAAATTATCCATGACTGTGAATTCCAAAGACGAATGAAAGGAGAATAACTCTGGGGATTTTTAGCATTTTTATTTCAACCACATGGCCATTGCTTATTGAGCAGCTTCTTCTTCTTACCCTTTAGTTCTAAACCATGGAGATGTTATTATTCCTAGTTTAGGAGTAAGTATATAGAGGCTTATAGTGGCTAAACATTAAATATAAGGTCCACAGGTACTCTGCCAAAAAGCTGGAATTCAAACATAAGTGCATGTGATTTCAAAGTCTTTTGTTCTGCTGCCAGTAATATGTTTTGCCCTTACTGTGAACTGATGCTTGTTGGAGTTCTCTACATAGGTGATTCATTTAAGCTTCAAGGCAGCTCTGTCTTAAAGCTTGAAAACCATGCTGCTTTGGATCTTTGCATGTCAAACAGGGGAATTCTGATTTATCCTGGGAAAAAAAGGAAAGGATAGAGAAGGCAGTTATTGAAAGAAAGAGAAGGTATAACCTGCCTGTGGACAAATGCCACTGGGAATACTAGGAGGATTTACATGAAGAAGCAAAGAAAGCGCTCTGGTTAGTTACAGAAAGAACATGCTGTTTGTCTTGAGCCTGGGGAAGCAGAGCTGTGAGAGATGCCGTTAACTCTTCATGCTTCAAAGGTCTCATCCTGCTTCCTTAGTTGGTCAATAATAACACTGCAGCTGATATGTGAAGCCACCATAGAAGATAAGCAAGCAAAAGCTTATTTCTCCTATTCTTATTTAATTAGTCCCAGGAGAATCCACATTTGCTAAGTGTCCTCAGTTAGCTGCTTTTTCCTGGGGGTTGACTGGCCTAATGATGCTAGCCTTATACAGATGGTAATCTTTTAAATACCTCCATCTTCAAAAAGAAAAGCAATATTTTTTTGAGAAAAAAAATTCACTTTAAACTTCTCCTAGTACCATGTTTTTATTCAGTTTATATCTCTACTTTGACCATGTTGAATAGCACAATTCTTAGGCAATAGAGAATACTCTTCACAAAATTTCTGCATACTGCAACTTGTCAAAGAATAGGTGTTTAGGAAATATGTATTAAATCAACTTTAATAAATATATTTAAATGTTAAAGAATATGTTTCTTTCCTTAAACTCTCTCAGTTGGATCTTCAAACCAGTACCCTTTAATGGGCTAGGAAAAGTGAGTGTGGGAGAAAGACCTAGCATTTTACTCTCTTTCTCCATTTTTTTTCTTTGTACTGGGGATTGAACCCAGGGGTGCTTACCCAGTTAGCCACATCTCCAGCCCCGTTTAAATTGTATTTTGTTTTATTTAGAGACACAACCTCACTAAGTTACTGAGGCTGGCTTTAAACTTGCGATCCTCCTGCCTCAGCCTCTTGAGCTGCTAGGATTACAGACATGCAACACCATACCTGGCTCTTTCTTCATTTTATCTGTCTTTAAGAAAGAGCTCCTTTTAAACTGGCTGCAAATCTCCTCCAGAATTCATATATTATGTTACTTTATAGCCCTATAATTTCCCCCACATCATTCAAGTATTATAGGTGCTCAATAAATGCACTTTTAGTGATTAGTCCAATATGTTTCATTTTTAGCATTAGAATAATATTGTTAGTTTTTTAAAAGCTGATTTTGGCATTTTATTGTTCTGGAGTGGCAGCATAAGAAAAGAGTTTACTTCTCTACTTAGGGCAACAGCTTAATGAATGGCTACAAAATAGTTATAGAAAGGTCTAGACAAAGCTAGATAAAGGCCCAGGTATGATAATAGAAAAAGGTAACATCCTTCTTCAGGTGTGCTGTAGAGATGTTTTTTGTTTGTTATTTTAAGATCTTCATAATAACCAGATGAAATAAAATATTGATTTGATGGATTGACTTGGGGAACTGGGTCCATGTATAAAAACAGACTAAGAGAAGGGTCTTGGTATGAAGACAGCATTTGCCTGTACCAAGGCCTCTGAAGGGAGATGCCAGATCAATATCCAAGCTAGAGAAAAACTGGCCAACACAGGGACAGCAGCACTCAGTGTTTGGTGCCTTGTGGTCTTTGGTGCTATGATCATTCTCCACCAATGTCAGAATGTCAGCAGTCACTTGACTAATCAAACAGCCACGGTGTTGTGAAGAACTTCCAGAATGAAGTGAACACAGCAAGTGCAGCTGGGTCCTTTAAAAGAGCGTGAGGTTAAGTGTAACAATCGGGTCTTGAAACACATGCAATAGGAATCCTCTGATATTCATGGAAGAACATTAAATTTTCTAGAAGCAAACCCTACAGAGATGTTTAAGTTGTACCTTTGGGGTTTAAGTAAAGGAAAATGCTGGAAATCTGAAATGAAAGGAAAAAAATTGATCAAATATACAGTGATGTTTGGTAACAAACAAATAATGTGTATATAGGAATTAGGGACAGTGGAGGTACAGAGGGAGGTGGTAAGAGGGAATCATGGGACGAATCTCTGAACCCAACAGATTCCATCAGAGATGTGGAACCACAATCTCATCAAAGACATTTGTTACTTTTCCCCCATCCCTCTCTCACTGCTCATTCCTTTCACCCTATCCACAACCATCTGAGAAGAGATTTTCTGAAATCTGTGAGTAACACAGTGAATCCATGTGCATCATGCCCTAGTTCAGTCCCAGTGTGGTCATGCTGGGTCCCCTGGGCTGCTCACTTCACTTGTCACAACCTCAGAGCTTTCAGTAAGAAAACAAATAAATGTGCCTACCTTATAGGATTGTTGCTGAGAGATGGGTGATGGCTAAGGAACTTTATCACAGAGTATTTAGTAGTCAATGAATACTCCTATCAGTGCTTCTGTTATATAAGTTAACACTACACAGAAATTTCTAAGCAGCTACTCTGTTTCCTGGTAGCCATTGGAGCTGGATTCCAAACATGAACAACAATACTACTTTGTCAAGCATGGGATCTGAGGTTTTTAAGCCCATTGGAAATCACACATGGAAGACATGTGTTCCCATGGTCATTCACTTAGGAAAACCTATTTCTTATGGTTTTAACTACTAACAAAGATCTTAAAGCATGTAATTTTTTCTCCTAACTAGAACACTTGAAGATGTCAAAAGTCAGTAAAAAAAGTTATATCTAGATGATAGACATATTGTTCCAGAAAGAACTGCGTACAAGGAAATCCTTGTGCTAACTTGTCTGGACTATGGGGCAGGAAACTATGGTACTTGAAGCATCTGTTTTTCTGTTCCCTCGAAAGATAACAATGAGCAGGCATCCAGCATACCTTGAATATAAAAATAAATAATGCATAGAAACAGATTTTACATACAGCATGACCAGAAGCATGAATGAGAACAATAGTGAATTATGCTAGACACATTCTTCTAGGAGGTATATATTTCCTCATACAGAACTTAAGTCCTTATTAAAAGGGGAATAGTTGAGAAAGAACAAGAGAATTGGAAGAAGGAAGAAGAGAGTCACTCAAAACATTGATGAAAATCAAGAAACAGAAACCAACTGTAATCCAACTGTAATCCAATGTGGCTGCATAGCTCTCCAACTTATTCTTGGCTATGTGTTAAAGGCCATGATTTCTTTAGGCGGAAACCACACCTTAGAATGTGAAGAATTGGACTGATAAAGCCATTCTATATCATGTTCAACTCTTGATCACTCAGTAAAAGTTATGCATCATCTTCAACGAGGCCCGTTTGTGTAAATTTCTACTAATTAAAGGAAAATGTTGAAGTCCCTGACTGTCTAGGGCTTTGTTTTGATTATGGGCAGACATGTGAATACATGATTAGCCACCTGGGGTATTAAGATTGGTCATTTCCATATAAAGTTGACTATAATGACTAATTATGCAAAGGTAAATGTTTTCTAAAATCTGTTTGGATTATATCTCTGTAGGGGTAAATGCCTTACACTTTTATTGAATTACCACCTTTTTTCAGTATTTTTCCTTTTGAAAATAACTTGTGATTCCTTTGTTGGGAATTAATTAAAAGAGTAGAATCTGTTTCTTCTTATTATGAACTCATTGTTTTCAACGTCTCTCCTTAAATGGAGCATTGGGTCTGTTAAGCCTGATGATTTTAGATACTTTGGGCAACTCCAGTGATCTGATTCTCTCTAATTTAAGAAATAGATTTGTGAAATCTTCCATCTAACCCCTGAAACTTCCTTCAGCTTTCTTTTCTATAATTACATCTAGTGTAGATTAGGGAAAGAACAGCCACTTCCAGCTTAACGCGGTTAGGACAATACCATTACATTCTCTAGGAGCAGAGGGATATCTGGCAGGAAGGTAACAGGTCAGTTACACAATGACCTATTTCCTGAGACAGGATCCTCCTATACACTAACATGGTGATTACGTGGACCTTACTGCAGGATGACTCTGGATTCACAGCCTAACTCCTGTACTTGCTAGTTACTTAACATTTGTTGTATCAAGCCTGGATTTACAGGATTTCTGATGACAAAAGACAAATAACCCCTCCTTCCCATTAGAGCTAGTGGTTAAGCCTACTCCTAACTGATGTACTAAGGTTATTGTTGATGATGATAGTTTTAATAATAATAATAAAGGATGATTGATTTGATATTCTTTTTAATATAACACAGTCGTATATGGCAAACATTCTGAAGCTAACATTAAAAGGGATTGGCTTTTATCCAATTATTTATAAATGGAGTAAATGTTCAATGGAAATAGGGATAGTATATAGACTGTTTAGGTTTATGTGTAGCTCTTGTAAGTTGTATCCATTCTGAAAACATGGAAAACGCAATACGAGTGCTTCCAGTTTATAGGACTCTGATGGTTTCTTTCCTTTGGCTGCAGATTACTCATGACAAGTGCAATCAATAAAAGATTTCTTACCAAGAGACAAAGAGGGCCTGAGTTTCCCTACTTTGTGTCAAGGCCAATCCCACTTTCTGAAGTGGGTTGTATTGTTATTTACTTATGGAAAAGCAAATCTTAGTCAAAACACAAACTTCTTGCTAGCAGGCATTCCCCTTCCTGATATATTTAAACAAAATCTGTACTTGATTACATTTTGTGAAGCAATATTTATATTTCACAAGTGGTTGTGGGATAGAAATAGTTGATGAGTAAATCTCAAGGCTAGAATGGGTCTCTGAAGGTCATTAAGTTCAACTTCCCATTTGTGACACCGGCACAACTCCTAAAGAGGTGGTCCTGCATGCCAATATTTCCTGAGTCCCCTTTCTTTAGCTTTGGGCTCTTGGTATGGGATCCAAATTTCATCCCCTCTTGACATTACCAAAGTAAAAGCCTTTAGACTGGAAGTCTGTAATATGGTTCATTCTTTTCCTTGTGATTTGATGTTAATTTGTTTACTACTCCAGAGCTTTTTCCCTTAAACTTCAATGTACATACATACTGTCTTAAACTCAAATGTTTTATACCCCCAAAATATATTCTCCAATTAAGATTTTTCCCCAATTGATCCGTAGGAGAATAGAATTAATGGTCCCCTCATGGATGAATACTGGGGAAAAGTACACATCACATATTTAAGTATTATCAACTTTAGGATTAAATACTAAAATTCTCCAAGTAAGAAAATAACTTTTACCTAGACGCTGAATTTGAAATGTTGGAAGTTTGAGCTCAAATATCCTCTCTTTGGATTGACCCATCATCTAAGCATATACAAATTTTGATGGATTAATATTATGACATCTTTTTAGATACAGAAGTAACTTAAGTAAATAAAAAAACAGATATTTGCATAATGTGCCAGTTAATTTTGGGTGTCTATGACCAAAAATATCCAATAAGAGTAACTTAGAGGAGGAAAAGATTATTTGGGCTCACAGTTCTAACTCCATTGCTCTGAGCCTAAGGTGAAGATCTGAATATCACTGCAGAAGGGCATGCTTACTCATGGCCACTAGGAAGCAGAGAAATGGGTGAATGGGCCACCAGGGAAGAATTACCCTTCCAGTGTACTTCCCCAGTGACTTACCACCTCTAGCCACACTCCACTGCCTACAGTTACCATCCAGTCAGTCCATTCAAATTATGATGGACTGATGAGGTAACAGCTTTCACAAGCCAATCATTTCATCTCAGAAACATTCCTGCACTAACACAGGTTTTTTTTTTTTTTTTTTTTTTTTTCAGGTCAACTCATGTCCAAACCATCACTCATAAACTCCAACTAGAAGATAGACTGATACACTTTTTCCCCTCTTGATTAGGTTTTTAATGAGAACCATCAATACTTCCTTTAAGTTAAAATCAGAGAAAAAATCTTGTCTGTCATGGTCTTTTGTTTTTCAATCATTTCATGACAGAAGCATGCTCTAGATGGCCTCAGGGATAATAATTTTCTTTCATCTTTATTTCCTACATTCTCTGTACTTGCTAACTTCAGACCTGCATTCTACCACATACAAAGTAATTCTAATTTCATGCAGAAAACTTTTGTTTAAGAACTTGTTCATACACCTATGGCATTTGTGGTTCTTCAAATATTTCTTAGAAGTATGGAGTATTTCAGTGTGAAGTTTGGTGAATGTGTATAGTAGCCTTATTTGGGGGCAAATTTTATTACATGGAATTAAGCAAACAACAAAAACAATACAATAATATCACCAACAACAAAATCATGCAAACAAAACTTCTTCTTACTTGGCAGACATTAGACAGTTCATTGGCAGAAGAGCTTGTCACATACAGCAAACTATGTATCATATGGGGAATGTGAGTAAAAAGAAAGCCTGATGACCAAGTGCAAGACTAGAGTCCCTGGCAGGTCACTTGGGAGTGATCTAATGACAATCACATCATGTACGACATGGGAGTCTGAAACCCAGGGAATAAGCAACTGGTGCCCAAAATCCTAGAGTTCATGGGCAAAATCAAAGAATCATCTAATGATTCAAGTGACTTATTGTCTGATATCATATCAGAAAAATCAGAGTAAAGAGGAGCTTTTCTCAGAATGTAACAGAGGCAGGAACTGAGAAGCAAGGCAGCTGAAGGAGGAAGAATCATAGATTGCAAAGTGACCTAGGTGATGATAAAAATAGCTTGTCAGAAATAGATAAAAATATACCAACAGGAGGCATTGATGTCCAGGAGATAGTGCAGCCACATAGATTGTAAAACCGATTCTCTGCCAGTGCTAGAGATTGTGTGTGTGTGTGTGTGTGTGTGTGTGTGTGTGTGTGTGTGTGTTCATGTACCTACATAGGTCCTGTATTTCAAAGTAGCAATTTAGGTTCAAGTGTGAGCATCCTGGGACCAGTGGTTTACAAGCCACTGTTATAAAATTGATTGTACAAGGTGATGTAGAATAGTGGTGGTACTATTCATATTCTGATAATGAGATTTAGACACTCAATGTTGGGGGAAACATAGAGAAAATATGTAAAGGGAAGACTTTTCCTGTTCTGTCACTACTGATCCCTTTCAAGTATCCACAACACTAGAGAATCACTATCATATGTAACTTAGTTGCTCTATGTAGAAAGTATTAAAAAGAGATGACTAACAATGTTGCTGTCTCAAATGTGGCTATTGAGCCCCCGGTTCATGGCTATTCTAAACCAAGATGTGAACTCTGTATAACATACACACTGAGCTTTACAGCTTAATTGATTAGTAATTTTGCATTATTTATTATATTGACTTAAGGAAGATAAATTATGAAATTAAATAAGATATATTATGAAATTAATGCCAACAATTTCTTTTTGTTTTTTTTAACTAGATAACTTAACATGGTGTCCATATCTTACAATGGCCAATGCCAGCCTATATTGCTCAGAGTTTGAGTGTCTCCACCATCTTTGCTGTTAACTGAATATACCCACTTGATCAATTACATTTTTTGAGCTTCAGTGTCAACTTCTAAAATATTTGCATAAGTAATATTATTGTGGGTTGCTGTGTAAATAATATTAAAAGTTACTGAAATGATAAATAATTTATAAAGAACATAGACTTTCTATTATGAGGGAGATTTTATGAACAACACCCCCCACTCAATTCCCTTTGGGCTTCTTTGGGAGACCATAATGTTCACTTGGGCTCTTAGTCACACTCAGGAAACCAAGGTTCACAGTCTGGCAGCAAGAGGTAAGGGCCATCTCCATTCCCTTTGTTCCTTTTCAAACATTCAACATGGAAGCACAACTTATACCTGTTCTGTTTGAGAAAACAAATCTGGGTTGTTCTAGGCAGCAATTCGAATGGTCAGGGGATTGAAGGAAAGAAAACAATTATAGCAACTGAGAACTCTTCAAGTATTAGCCACGAACACTGACAAAGTAAATAAGGAAACAGAGCATGCACTCATTAAGGTGGGATTTGGAAGTCTGTCTTTCTCTTCCAGCTAGGAAGCTTTCCATTGCTCATCTATTATTCCATATCAGGATGGTGATCTTGATAATTGCTTTTAATTTTAACACACACACACACACACACACATAATGTTAGTTAGCTTTTTGTCACTGTGACCCTAATATCGGATAACAATTTAGAGGAGGAAACATTTATTTTGGCTTAGAGTCTCAGAGGTCTGAGTTCATGGTTGGCTGACTTTACTGAAGAAAAATTATGGTAGAAGGTTATGAGGGAAGAAAGAAAGAAAGCTAACAGCTCATGGCAGCACAAAAGCAAGGAGAGAAAGAGAGAGAGAGGTGGGGGGGGGAGGCTCCTGGGAACAGATGAAACCTTCCAGGGCATGTCCTCAGTGTCCTACTTTCTCCAACTAGGTCCTACCTCCCAGTATTCCTTTAGCCATCACTGAGTAGACTAATCCATTGGTGAGGTCAGAACCTTCATTACTCAATCATTGTTTAAAAGCTACACCTCTGAGCCATGCTGCATTGGGGATCAAACTTTCAATACATGAACTTTTGGAGACATTCCACATCCATATCATTACATGTAGTGGTTGTTGCTATATCACCCACTATATATTTTGAATCAAAAATAACCCTAAAATGTAGGCAAGTTGGGTGGTGTTGTAATGTTACAGGTGAGGTACTAAAAATAGAGAATCAATGCTTATTGAACATCTGATATTTGAGAGGCACTACACCAGGTATGCTGAGCACCATATCTTACTTAATAGTCAATAATCTCTTAGCCAGAAAATTGAAAGGACTTTCTATCTAGGCAATATCAGAATCAAGACTATCACAACTCTTTCTATACTATTTAGCACTTGCCTCTGGAGAAAAAGTTCGGGAGCTAAGATTCATAAGGAAATGACTTATTGGATCATGTATTTGCTTGTCTGTACTAAGAAGTATAATTCTTAGCTGATTTGTGCATTGAATCCTTTACTTATTCAAATAGAACCTAATAATCTTTATGGTGTATGGTCCAATTTTACTTTTATAATAATAATAATAATAATAATAATAATAATATAGGTACAATTTATTGAATGTATCATGACTATAGTTTTACTTACAGTATATCATTTAATAATTGAAAACTTAAAGTAATTTGATTGACACACAGCCAATGAATTATGAATAAGCTGCATTTAAATTTATTTAATTTGCCAACTTCATCTTTCTCTTTTGTGCAATGATAAAAATAGTATTATATGATCCTGACTCTCAAATTCTAGAATTTGACTTGCTATCTCTGTTACTTTTCTGCTCTCCTCTGAAGAGGTGGAGGAGACAGTAGATGGTTTCTGTGGGGTTCTCAGGTTTTAGGTTCCTTTTCTATGAGCCCATTCTGTATATAAAATGTCTGGTGTGTATATATGCTATAGCTAGTTCCCATTAATGACCATTTAAATCCACACTGATAACATAGTTAAAAGATGGTAGAATGAGATGGACATTATTACCTTATGTACATGTATGATTGCACAAATCGTGTGATTCTGCATTGTGTACAACTAGAGAAATGAAAAGTTGTGCTTTGCTTGGTAAAAAGAAAAAGTAGTTTATTGCCAGGAAAAGTATCTTCTTCATAAGACAAAACAATCCATCTTATCTGAACAAAGTAAATAAATGAAAACTGGAAGTCCAGATCAGGGACTGACTGGGAAAGCTAAAAATATCTCAGAAATAAACTCTTTCTCTGCTTAATTTTTTATGATAGCTATCTATAGCAAAATCTCAAATGTGAAGGACAAAAAAAAAAGCCTATGTCTCATGCACACGCAATTAAAACCTAATGACAAAACACAAGAGAGATTTGTCAAACAGAAAACTTTTTATTTATTTAGAAATACATAAAATCAATTGGAGATGCAGGTGAGTAACTAAAGATGTATCTTTTTGATGCCAAAGTTTCAAAAGAAAACCAAAAAAACTTGTGGTTTCAGAGGGACCCTTCTCAGACTTTCCTCACTCCATGTCCTTCTGCCCACATCAGTATTGATGCAGTTGGAGATGCATTTCACCAAGGCCCGCCCTCATCATGACACATCTTTGCTTCAAGATCTACTCCTCTTGCCCTCCAGCACACCCTGCCCTGGACCTCTCCAACTTGCTGTCTCCCATCCCAAATGTGCCCTTCCAGATGATCAGCAGCTCTGTTACATCCTGCATACCACCTCACTTTTGTCTTCTGGATCTCCTCTTGTGCAATCTATTCTCTTTCCTCTTTAATTTTAATTTTTTGTTCTTGTAAGGACATATACCTTAAAATTTATCTTCTTTGTAATCTTTTTCTGATTTATTCAAAGAATTTTCATCTCTCTCTTTTCTAGAGTTGTCTGGTAGTATTTTCCAACCTTTTTTAAATTGCAATACTCAATAATTATATTTGTACAGTACCACAGGAAGTTACTTATAGCTATAGGGACAGGCCCTGCCCAACAACTCTGAGGATTAGAATGGTGACTCCCTATTTATTTATTTATCATTTTTTTTCAATACTTGGGATTAAATCCAGGGCCTTGTGCATAGAAAGGAAGAGTAGGCACTCCACCAATGAGGTACACCTCCACCATATAAAACACACACATGGGGCTGGGGTTGTGGTTGAGCAGTAGAGTGTCTGCCTAGCACGTGAATGGTCCTGGGTTTGATCCTCAGCACCACATTAAAAACAAAAAAAACAAAAAAAAACAAAAAAACAAATACACCAAATAAAGGTATTATGCCCAACTACAGCTAAAAAATAAATATTAAAGAAGCATACACACATACACACACATGTATATGTGCACATATATATATGTGTGTGTGTATGTATATATATATATATATATATATATATATATATATATATATATATACGTACGTACACATATATATGTATATATGTATGTGGGGGTATAGGTGTGGATTTAGCGATTGAACCCAATGCTTCATGCATCTCTTGAATGCTAAGTAATTGCTCTACAACTGAGCTACATCCCTAGCTCTTTATTTTAGGACAGAGTCTTGCTATGTGGCCAAGGCTGACCTTGAATTTGCATTCCACTTTCCTCAGCCTTACTAGTCACTGAGTGTATAGGTGTGTATCACCATACCTGGCTTAGTAACTCTTTATAAATATAACCCATCCTTACCACATTCCAGCAGAGAGAAACCACTGTTTCAAGAAATTGATGACCATAACATTGAAACCAAATCTAGGGGGAGGCAGTGTGATAAATGTACACAAATTCTAATAGTGAGATAATTTAGGTGGAACAGAAGCAGATCTGTTCTTTTGATACTGTCATTTTGATGTGAACACAGTGGCATTTGGAATGTGAATAAATAGGGCATTTCATGGTGACATGGATTTTTTTTTTTTTTTTTTGCATCAGGGATTGAACCCAGGGCACTTAATCACTGAACCATATCCCCAGATCTTTATATACATATATTTATTTATAATATATATACATGTACATATATGTATATATAAATATATATTTTATACAATTATATATATTTTATATATATATATGTATATATATATATATACATATATATGTATATATATATATATTTCTTTTATTTAGAGACATGGCTTGATGAGGCTAGATTTGAACTTGTGATCCTCCTGCCTCAGCCTCCTGAGTCACTGGGATTACAACTGAGCACCACTACACCCAGCTGACATTGCTCTTTTGATAGAGAATTTTAATGTGGTAACATTTTGCCTTGGTCTTAAATTAATACACACGAATACATTTAATTTAAGCATATCCAAATCCCACACTAGACATTCTCATCCCCTTCCTTCAACATATCTAGAACCCAAATACCCTGCTTGATAGAGAGCTGTGGAAGGGGTTTATTTGTTCTGCACTCTCCTCTCTGATAGTCCCTGTCCTGGGACTAGCTTTGCCTTTATCATTTTATCTTCACTGTAATCTTTCCAATGAGGTACAAGTCTGTGACCTGGGACTCTTTACACAGTGTCACTATTATGTCTCTATTTAAAGACATCTTGTTTCAACTTGCACAAGTGTTTAAAATTTAGCATCTGTCTGCTTCCTCACCTCCTCTAGGTTTGTCCTAATACCCGTAGACATGGTCTGTATAATCAGACTCTCTCTCTCACCCAGCAATTGACTCAAATGTTCACCTTGGTTTATTTCAATTTAACTTAATATTTTGTCCTATTTTAATACAGGAAACCTTGAGACATTTGATATGTTGACCTATTTTAGTAGAGGAAAGCTCAAAAAAAAATTTAATGTCCATATTTTTATTTTTATTTTTTGCTTGCTTGCAGACTATGAAATAAAGTTGTCCCTAGAATGTATGGATCATTGCAACCAGTTGCCCATCGTGCAAAGGCCTTATCTTTTCATGTTAGGAGTTCCCTTTGGTTCAGCTTATGTGAGCTTTTGGGGTCAGTCTGCAGAGGTCTTCCTTTCTTATCACTTTACGTGTTCAGACTACTGCAAAAAAAAAAAAAAAAAATCCCTTCCCCTGGTCCTGATAGTGGCCTCTCTTTCATGGTTATCACACACAGAAAGCTGCCCAAAGCTCCTGTCACTCACTGGAAGCACCACTGGGACATCAGCAGAGCCCTGCTGGTCTTATCTTAGGCATTCCTAGCAGATAAGTGGTCCTGGAGAGCCTGTGAAGCCCAATTCAAGGAGATCCCAAAGGAAAAAAAAAAAAAAAAAAAAAAAAAAAAACCTTGCTCAGCTAAATGGGGACCCTGATTGGGGGACCTGTGGCCCCTCTTAAGGGCACTAAGGTACCTGAGTCAGCCAGGTAAAGTGAATAAAATGCAGCTTTTGAGTGCATGGTCTTGTTTGGAATTCCCTAATTTCCCGGCCAAATAGCCTCTTAGATCAGAGTAAGATAGGCTCCTCTCCTGGGTTCTGTGCTCTATAAGAGCCCTTCTTCTGTCCTCTTTTCCTGGGTTTCACCAGCAATGGGTACTCTGGGGCCTGGCAGGTGATGAGTGTGCTTAGACACTGCCCTCCCACCAGGTATCCTGTCTTACTCCCTCATTCCAGCCAAGAGTCTCTTGCAGCTGACCAGACCTGGCCAAATGGCCCACAGCCCAATCTTGGGTCTGTGAAGGCCTCTTCCAGAGACCAGGACATAAGACTAGTATGGGCTCCCGGGGATTGGGGCATAAGCAATGTGGGGAAAGATGGCATGTTCCAAATGTGAGCTCAACCCTTCATGATGTGAGGAATGGTGTCAGGGTTTAGAAGGACATGTTTGTATCACATGAACCTTCATTTCTTATTTTATCATTCAACACAATTCATTTTATCATTCAACACAATTCATTGTCGCACAATAATTATGTATATTTAAGGTACAATGTGAATATTCAAGATATGTTTATATTATGTAGTCATCAATCCAGGTTAATTAGCATATCTATTGTTCTTTATATTTATTATTTTCCTGTGGTGAAAGAAAACCTTTCTTCTGGCTATTTTGGAATATGCAATCTCTTCTTGTTTACTATTGTCACCTTACTGTGAAATAAGAAACCAGCCCAAATTTCTCTTACCTACTTGACACTTTATACCCATTGACCCACATCTCCCATCACCCCAATCTTGGGTCTGAGAAGGCCTCCCCAGTCTCCTTCCCTCCCCAGTCTCCTGTAACAACTATTCTACTATATCCTATGTGGTCAGGATTTTTTTTTTCAGATCAAACATATAAATGAGATCATAAGTCATATATCTTTTTATGTCTGGCTTATTTATCTTAGCTTGATGTCTTCTAGGTCCACGTATGTTGTATCAATCATTAATAATTGTATCCCAGGAGCTACCTTTGCCAGGAGGGTCCTGCCTCACCTTGGGTTTTAGAGTAGTTTCCTAAATCTCTGCAAATCATAATCCTTTTTATATATAAAATAGATATGATTATACCTATCATTTACTTGCATTAAAAGTTATAATATCCAAAATGACAGAGACTAACTGGTTAGTAAATAAAACTTATAAACTTTCTATACTAGATTGATATAAGAAGGGAAGAAAAACAGAACAAAAACTCACAGCAGTTGGGTTTTAATAATATTCAATTACAACCACGCAACACATACCATAGAATCCAGCCAAATTTTATATCACCAGAAGCTTTCCCATTCAATCTACCCACCTCTCCCTCACCTACCCAAACTCTCCCTGACAGGTCTCACTTGGATTGGGAGTCAGTCATAAAAGTTGTATATTTTAAAGTATTCAAAACTAGGAGTTGTGTTGTTTTCCCTCTGCTCATGGGTCTTCTACTTCCTGAAAACAGTTTGCTTACCAGGAGCACTTTCCTCAAATTCTCCCATGCTGTGAATGTAATCTTATATACAGAACATTTTATATTATCCAAAGTTGCATATTAGAAAAATATATATTTCTCCCTGGATACTTGTGCTGTATAAACAAAGCAAGTCTTTCTCCTAGAAAACTGCATAAATTTTATATATTTTCGTATCAAAGTGCTCTCCCCTAATTTAATCAAAATTGATAAATGAGTACAGAAACAGGAGCTGAAACCCTGAAGACTAATATATTTAGCCTTCTTGAAGTGCCATATGCATATTTACACTTCACAATTAAATGACATAGAGGGAGACGTGCAATATCCCAAAGAAATCCTGACAGCTTTATTAATTCTGCCAACAGCTCACAGGGTTGTTGGTCACAGGGGAATATTTACTGGATTTCTTGCCTATAAGAAGAGTTACATTTGGAATGGAAATTAATCACCATGACCCCAAAGGTGAGGATTTGAATTTTTTGCTTTAAGATGTTCATACTACGTAAATTCAGAAGTCATTCCCTTCCCAAAATCCACTTTGTTCAGGACCCAATTTTTGTGTACTGTTAGAAAACCTTTTCTCAACTTTCCAAATATGCTTTTGGGATGGCAGTTGAGCCTCCGTCAGACATCATTCTTCTCTGCATAGCGTGCCTATTCCATGCAGGAGCAAGCAATGCTTAAAAATTATGAATCTTAAAATAGTGTTCTACCATAAAAAACTGGGGAGATAGATCTGATAACGCCTGCTTCCTAATGATAATGAGGACAGTAAATAATTTTAAGGCCTCTGGCTCATGTTTAAAAAAAATCTCTCATCTATCTTCTCCATATAATAAATCCATATTATGCTTAAGACAGCAAAAGTGTATGTAATTTCTATTCTATGGGGGTGTATTTTGGGAAAGGAAAACACGATGCTGTCTTTTCACCATTCCCGGGTTAGCACACAAAAGACAAAGTGTTGCTTGTCAGATGAATCCTAATTGGCTGACGGGCCTGAGTTTTATGGCTTCACTTCATCTGCACATGAAGATCCAGGCATTAATATGCAGCGAAGTAAAACATGATATAAAGTTCATAGTGCAGGAGTTAAAGGAAGAACACCAGCACATCAGTCAAATATGATCATCCCAAGACCTGTCAAGAGAAAGTTTCAGTAAAATTCAGCCTGCATGGGAGGCTGAGAGGGTTACCGCAACCAAGTCCTACACAAGACACATATCGGGAGATCTTTTGACAAATGTACTAAAGAAAATGAGATTTTATGCATCAGAGGACCATTCATAAATCATTCTGAGAGATGCCCAACTTTTTTTTTTCTTTTGAAGGTGAAATTTAACTCTCTTACAGAGCCTAATCCAGGCAAATCAATTTCTGAAGTCTGCAAAGCAACTGATATTGTAGTCACAAATGCCAGGTAGTTTATTTCATTCATCTAGTTTAATAAAATATCAATTTGGTGCTTCAAAATGGCATTTTCTAGTCATATAGACTGGAGAACTCAAATGGTTTGTACCCATGATAATGTGAATTGTCATCCTCAAACTTCTGTCACTTCTATGTACTTGGATAAAATTATCAATGGCCATTGGTTGGGTCCTTATTATGTACAAGGATCAGGGAATAAGACTTAAAGTATTAATTTTATGGGGTCAATAATTCTGTTGGTTTCTTCTTACAGGTGAGGAAACTGTTTTGGGGAAATTAAGCAATTTTCTGAAAGTCACCCACCTAGTAAGGGTTGAAGCCTAACTGTGTGGCCCCAGAGGGGGGACACTTAAGCAAAAGCTGTATAGTGAGAGCAGGAGAAGTCTGTCCGCACAGGTCACATTTGGGACTTTGTGGTTTATCTGCTTGTGGCTTACTGGATCATTGGCTTGGATGTTTGACTTTGCACTGACCCAAAACCTCACTGACTGACTCTGTTCTCTTTACCATTCTCATGCTGCAAATGGAAACGTGAAGGCCCATTAATTTTGTGCAGTCCAGCCAGGACTGCTGGAGCAGACGACAGGTCCCCAACTCCCAGACCAGCCCTCTGTCACCTAGATAAGCCAGAGTGTATACACACACTGCAAAAGCTCCAGTTTCATGTCAGGATACTTTACCCATGAATTAGTTTCATTCGCTGCATTGCAAAACCTTGCCAGAGGGCCTCTCTCTTCCCTGTCTTGCTATAATCTCTCTCAGGCATGTTGCCCTTCGTACCTTTATTCTTTTATCTTAGAATGCTTCCAGAAAGTACAGGCACAAAGGCCCCTTTTAAAATACAATTTCTTGGGTTCTAAGAATGGCTTGTGTGAAGGGTAGTGATCGATTAGGACAGAAGCAATGATGTTCTAGTGGTGATTTGCAACTGGTAAACATGAAGGGGGCGGGGGGATAATGACCCCATTAGTGTAGCCAGCAGGCCATTATCACCATAATCAGAGTGTGCAGAGGTGTCCTGCCATTCATTTGGACTTTAATAGAGGCAGAAGGTGGAATTGACACTAAGGCATGAGGCAAATGAGCATTGATGAGCTGCATTGGAAAGATACCATTCTCACTTAAGGGATTCCAGATGGCGAAGCTATGCACAGTGGGAGCTTTATTTATGACCCTTTCTTTGCCTAGGTTGGGAAGGGATGGCTTTGTAGCTCAAACTGTGAGATGCTGAATGGTATTCATCACAGACTTTGTCTGAAAACATACATTCCCCAAATGGTGAATTGGCATGTGCCCAACTCAAGCACATTAAGCAAGAAGGCCCACTGGGTCTTCTAGCAACATCACTTATGGGTGAGAAGAGTCATCTGGGTTCAGATGTGAACCCCCAGATTCCTACCCAATGACATCAGGTACAAATTCAGCCAGCTGTGTATTCTGACTGTGTGCCTAGCCTTGCACACAGTCAAAACACAGACACCCATAACTTTAGAGAAGGATTCTAGTGTAGCGGATAATGCAGGTAAAAATGCAGGGGTGCCTAGGATGGCCTTTGGCTTGTCTGTCTGTTCTCTGGTTCTTGAGTAAGTTCACAAAACCACTAGGGATGGTTGGGGGTGATGAGCCAGCATCTTCCTACCTTGGACAAGATTTGGTCTCATTCTAGTCAAACCCACACAAGCCTGAGCTCTCTAATTGACAACTTAAATTTAACTGGTCTTTTTGTCCTTAGTGTTGATATGGCATCTCTCAGATATCTGATTGTAGAGTGTCCCCCAAGAATCCTGACTGGACTAACTCTTTGCTTTTCATACTATGTGTTTTGGAAGGGCCAATAGGCATCATTCTGGAGTCTTGGAACGTGATCCTGTTATTGGCCATGGCTATCTGTGTGAGCGTGTAGATTTGAGCATCACTGCATTTACTTGGAAGACTCTTACTAGAGGACTCTTTCTGTGTTTTTTCATAAGAAGGGTCTGATTATTCTTGTTACCTATACGAGGCTCAACAATTTACATAAATAAAATGAACTCATTTTTTAATCAACTCAGAAGGTTTTTTTTTTTTTTATCAATGACTATCATTTGAATGTCCAGATAGTCCCCAAGTTTCCATTGCTGAGGCATCTAGGAATTGAAAACATCTTCTTGTGTATGGCAACATGAGTTCATGAAAGGAACAGTAGTTAGTAATGTTAAGAGTTTGCTTATCACCCATTGTGTGAAACACATTTTATAATTTACTAAAGTTCTGCAATAATCCAAAAGGAGAGCATTATTACTTATATTTCATATTATTTATATTTTATTATTATTTAATTATTATTATAATTTCATTATAATTTACATTTCACTAGGGTATGAGCACAGAGGACTCATTGGTGATGGAACCGGGATTCAAAGCCAGAGCTTTATATTGATACAACTCATAATCTTTCTAGTATCATCATAAGGGTTTTGGGTACATTTTTCACTTACAAAGAGTGTAATTAGAGAGAAATGGGCCTCCATGTCTTAAATGATCTTTGAAAAATGTGCCAGGGTCACTAAGATAAGTTGATCATGAAGCCATTTATTTTATTTTACTTTTTGTAAGAAATAATGGAGTGGTCCTTGGATTTTTCCATAGGGACCTTTTAACACATATCCAGTAGTACTGAATGAGATAAATACTTATAGTTCACATTCTGCATATTTTAAAATAAGAGCTTCTATTCAGGTCAAACCTGTTGAAGGACAGCTTAATCTCACAGGACCCATGGTTTTCTGCAAGCTTCCTCTGTCTCCTGCTTCTTGGTGTGGGCATTCTAGCCCATTTATTGAATGATAAAGCAACACTTCCCCTCCTGGAATACTTTTGCAAATATCTGTTTCATCAAATTAAAAAAAAAGCTAGTTTCATCAATAAAGTTCGTGCTGAAATAACTTGCTTCTGTGTTTAAAGAGTACAAAATTAAAGTATACTCTAAATTCTTATTTTCATTTAGTAATTTGCCTGTCATATTGGAAAACTGAACAAATTTTTATTCCAGGTTTAGTGGCATTCATATTTCAAAATAAGTGGGAATTTATAAAATTTAAATATAGTCCACTTTTAGAGTGTAAAATAAAAATATGTACTACAAAAGAGAAAGTAAAAACCTGATCTCTTTTCAAACTAGCCAGTTTGAAAATCTGAGTGTAATTTGCAAGTAAAAGAGGAATGGGGAATAAATTCCTAATAATTCTATTTTCATGTCTTTCATTGCAAAGTGTTTGTCTTTCATATGCAATAGCAATATTAGCAGAGGTGATACTTGTCATAGGAAAACTTGCTATATGTTCAATTTTATTTGTCATATTAGCATCATACTGGATTTATTTTATTTATGATTAGTGATTTCATCTTTTCCACTATTTATTCATTGATTTCTTTTGTACTTTTTATTATATATCTTTTGAAAAAACAAATCTCACTTCTTAGATCTAGGTAGGTTATAAATAACTAAAAAGCAGCTACAACAATCATAATAAAATTAATAGCTGTCTTTTCCAATCTATCAATGTTTTCCTGTCACTTTCCTGCTTGGGTTGACCCTGGAACCCTCCAGCTACACAGGCAACAGGTTTTCTTTATTCAAGCGCATGAGGACTAGTACCTGATCAGCCTCAGCTTTTGAAAACCAAGGAAGAAAAAGGATTTGCCACTGCAGAAATAGCATCTTGCCTATTGCTCCCAAGTATAGAATAACCTGGCTACAAGGCAAAAACTGTGGCAGGTAACCTGCTGGTGAAATACCTTCTGAAGAGGAGGCTTCTTTCCTCCATCTACCTGGATTCTGGGAGCTCAGAAGTTAATGAGGTGGATTGCTGTATGGAGCTGGGGTCAGGAGATCTAAAAATGTTATTGCCACTGCTGTGACTACTTTTTAGCATCATTATCATTAATGATTATTGCTATTTTTACATAAAGTATAGTTCCTGTCTCCTTTAAAAAATCACTGTTTTGGGGGGAGAGAGTCAACAAAGATTAATACCATCCTATGATATGTCCTTTTCATGAGGAAGAATATGAAGATGATTAATGTTTTGGGCACTAAAGACTGTTGGAAGTTTGAGTGGGGAGGAATGCACTGAAAGGTTTTATGCAGGGAGAATATCTGTATTTTACAGGCCTCTATATTTTAATGAGTCCCAACATAGGAATCTCACCATCTTGTCAGTTATTAGATGAACTGACTCATCAGATGAATATGCCCTATGGATCTTAGTATTGTTGTGCATTACTATTCATAATAATTATTTCATTTGTAAATTGCCATAAAGATATTTCTGATACATTGAACATTTTGCCCTTGCTGATTTTATTATGAAATTTGAGATGTAATCACAGGAAAAAATAAGTATTAAGATAGAACTTTAACTCTAACAATATTTTCAAAATGACAAAATGAAAGGGAGTAATTCTTTGGTAAATATAGTCATTTGTAAAAATCACTTACAATATGAAAATTCTATTCCATTTATGTGTGTGTGTGTGTGTGTGTGTGTGTGAGTCGGTGCATGAATTCACATGTATGATATGTAATATATTACCTGAAACAAAATCTTCAGGCAAAGAATTCTATGTTTTTTGCATTGGGATTTAGTAAATAGCTTTTTTCTCTGTCTGAGAATGAGTTAACCTTTCCTTTTACAGCTAAGAACTTACTTGTCTCATCCAAAATGTTTCCTTCTTAAAGCATATTAAGCTATGATATTTGAGAGTATTATTAGATAATGATATATGCATTTAAAATTATTTTTAAAATTATTAAAACTGTTTGAATAATGAAATCATTTAAAATGTCATATGACCACTGATGCATGTTTATAGTATTGTAGGAAGTTATGTGAGTCTTTAAATGCAAGTGCAATGAAATGTTCTCTGCAAAAATGTTGCATTTTGTCTAGTGGATTGCTTACTTACTGTTTGTCTGTCTACCTGCATCCCTTCCTTCTTGTGCTGGAGATGGAACCCAGGGCCTCATGCATGCTAGGCAAGTGCTCTAACAATGAGCTATATCCTGAGCCCTACTGGATTACTTTTAAGTGAAACACCATTATAGCACTGTCACAAACTCATATTCTCCAGAAGTATTGGATTTCAACCAAAGGTCTAATTTCTTCTTGTAACACAGTGCAAAGATGGCCCCAGTTTGAACTTGTGCTTTTAAATATGCACATTTTTTCATATTCTCTA
This sequence comes from Urocitellus parryii, assembly GCF_045843805.1. Taxonomy (NCBI): domain Eukaryota; kingdom Metazoa; phylum Chordata; class Mammalia; order Rodentia; family Sciuridae; genus Urocitellus; species Urocitellus parryii. The sequence goes on along the minus strand of NC_135531.1, from coordinate 185,747,261 downwards.
AATATAAAGGGTGAGAGAAGGTACTTTCCGGCTAAAATACACAATGAAGCATGATAATGTGGTTTCATATTTGCCCCTTTTGCTCAAAAGCAACTTTGTCACCTTTTTATGCCACATATTCACAGTCTTGATTTCTTCCACTGAATCATCATTTCAAAAATTATTGTTTTGAAATGCTTGTTTGATAATCTTTGGTAATTTACAGAGCACATTCTAGGGGCAATATTATGTTGGCAATCCTTGAAAATTGTTCTCTCAAAAGAAATCAATGAGGGATGCACCCTCTTTTTTCCCCTGATGACTGGCGACTGCCTTCTCAAAGTCAGCTCATTCACTGCCTGTACCCTGAATCTGTAACAACCCAGTAGAGTCATCTCATGATCTGTATTTCTTGAGGTATTGTCTTACAGCCAGACATTTGTATGCGCCACTTTCTCACTTGGGGGGCTAACATTTCTCTGTTCCTATGAATATTTGTGCTATATGAGGGCAGCTTTAATGAGCTATGGGCAAAAGATAATCCCCAGCAAATGCATCAATTGCATGGCTTTCAAGTCAAATTTATAATGATGGAAAAGTAATTTTAGAGAACATTTCAGTTTTATCACTGTGGAATGAGACAGCCAGGGCAAATAGTCAACAAATTACTATTGAACATTTACTTTGTACCAGGCAAAGTAGAGAAATGGAGATAAAAATGAGATTGGGCTGGATTTTTCAAGATCACTCTGTTTAGTTTCATGGTCAAGATTGGTTCACATGGAGCAACGTTTGGAGGGATTATAACAAAACACAGTGAAGAATTTCTCCAAGTCCTAGCAGATGGGCCAATATGAAATGGAAAGGGAGCAGAGATGTGCAAGAGATCACTTCTACTTTATGTAATTGAGTCTGTAGAATGTGGTTGTGGACCTGGGATTGGATAAAACTGGATCTTAAAAGAAGAAAGAGAATTTCCAAAAGTGGAGATGTGTGTGTGTGTGTGTGTGTGTGTGTGTGTGTGTGTGTGTGTTGGAGAAGAATAGGGAGATTGAAGGAGAACTCTAGACAAAGGTGTCACCAAAAGCAAAATCTTAAAGATGAAGAACCATAAAAATGCTCATCCAGTTGTAGGTATAATGGACCA